>NC_143180.1:3125000-3750000 GCF_047325235.1 Durio zibethinus
AGCCTACATTACAACCCTTAAAAGTTCATTTTGATTAAATATGAATACTCAAATTGAATGATCATATATTGAGCTAAGGCATGCTTGTAATGGAGTAATTGAGTAATAGAATCGTGCTATATTCTCATGTTTTAAAGATTGATGTGGGGGAGATATCAATAATGGATGAAATTAAAAAATTGAAAAAGTGAAAAAATAAAAAAAAAAGAAAAAAAATGAAAGAAGTGAAAACATGAAAAAATGATAAATGTGAAAAAAAAATGAAAACAATGAGAAAAATGTGAAACGAGAGAAAATGAAGACTTAAATTGAAAACCCCAAAGGGTAATTTGGGTAGAAAAACATTTAAGTTAAGAGTTGGATAGGTAGTTAAATATATAAAAGATCAAAGACATCTGAAAATTTTTCACAGCTAAGGTAAAATTCAATGGGTCAATGAGATGAATTTTTGAAAAAGAATTTTAGATTAATGTTAAAAATTATATGAATATTCATTGTTTAGACATTGTTGTACCATTCATATACTTATCACAATGACATAATTTGAAGTTACTCATTTGCTTATTTGTTTTCATGCCAAACTCATTCTTATATTGATTAACTTTCTCTCAATTCACCTTGTACTCTCTTATTTTTGCATCCCTAGAATAAATTGAGCAAATTTATGATTGCATTATATTTTTTAAGAATTGAAATGATAATGAATGAATGATAATGTTCATAAAAGATTCTTATATTCCTTTAAAAAGAAATCTAGGATGATAGGGATAAAAAAAATGAAAATATGATTTGAAAGAACACTAAGGTGACCAATAGATGAATATGGTGATAGATTGATCGACATAACCTATATCAAATGATGAAAATAATGTGGATCAATAGACGAAATTTGTGCTGAGAAGCTAAAAAAAAAAATATGAGATGGTGGAGTCTTGAAAACCGTATTACCATAATTAATTAGAATTTCATGACATTAATGTTAATGACATTTGCATTATATGCATTACGTTTGCATTATTGTTTGAACAATACATGTATATAATTTGATAAATATTTAAAACTTTGATTAAACCATACATTTGCATCATGCAGTAAATATTTGAATCATGGTTTAAGATATGACATCTGCATTATTGTGAGAATCTAGACTCTTGCATTTGCATTATAAGAAAACATTTGAATTTAGATGTGAAACTCTAAATTTTATCAAATGTGAATCTTTAAACTTGAATAAGAAGCTTTGAAATTTTGGATGAAATGCTAAAATTTTTAAATAAGAAATATCGTATGTGAAACACGAAAAGTTTTTGAATTAGAATATTTGAAATCTTGAAAGTGAATCCTTAAAGTTTTTCGCATAAAAATCTCTGACTTTTTGTTGTGAATCTCTAGAATTTTAGAATGTAAATCTTTAAATATCGGATATAAGTCTAGTAATTTTGATGTGAATCTGAGTTCTTACGAATCTTTATGTCTTGCGAGCTTGAAAATTTCTTGTGATTCTGAATTTTTTTTTTTACGAATCTGAGTTTTTGTGAATCTTTGAATTAAACTTTGGATGTGAATCTCTCAAATGTAAATCTGAAAATTCTTGCGAATATGAGTTTTTACGAATTTTTGTGTCATACAAACCTGAAAATTCTTATAAATATGAGTTCTTATGAATCTTTATGTCTTGCAAAACTTAAAATTCTTATGAATATGAGTGCTTGCGAATCTAAAATTTTGATAATCAACTTTTGCAAGCCTAAAATCTTTAAGAATGAAAAGTCTTGTGAATCTAAAAATTCTTGCAAAACTGAAAATTCTTGTGAATCTGAAAGCCTTGTAAACCTTTGAACTTTACAAATTTTTGAATTGCAAACCTTTGAATTTCAAAATAGTGATTCTTTGAACTCAAATTGTGAATCTTTAAGTTGCAACTTATATCACTAATTGTCGGATTGCGAAGTTCTTGAATATATCAAATAGTGAATCTTTAGAATTTCGAGATTTTGTAATTGTTGTTAAGCTACACCCAGACATAACGGATGTCTATATCTTTGCACAATTCCTGTTTTACAAAAAATGTACAAAGAGAAGCAGCTGTAAATATCCCATTTTGTCCAAGATTTAAAATTTATTTTTATTTTATTTATAGTTTATTTATCTTTTCAGTTTAATAAAAAAAATGTTTTGCCATGAGAAAAATTGGTGTTATTAGAATTAGAGTTGGATTCAATCTGTAGAGGATATATTCTAGTTTCCTGATAATACAAAAATTTGATCAAAGATGGAACACAATCAATCAAAAACTCCTCTAAGCGTTCCTATAAATTAACCTACGAATCAACAGAGGGGGACACAATGATAGAGAACAAAATCAAGGAGTTTTGAGAATAATAAAGAAAAAATCCTTTTGGCAATGAGGTTTGAGAAGATTTTATCCTTTGAAGCGTGTGATTCGTGAGAAATTGAGCTTGTAAAAGGATTCAAAAAGTTCCAAAATTACAAATCAGTGATTTTGAAAATTTTTGCAAATTTCTAAAAAATTTTTTGAATTTTTTGCCCAAACTTTGAATTTTCTATTCAATTTTTCGATAGGCTTTGAAGTTCCCGACACCTTTCCAATCAAATTTCCAAAATCGACAATGATTTCCATAGGCCGACAAGGTTTCTAGAAAATGTCACCGATGTTCATATAAAGTAGAGAGAGATGGAGAGAAAAATAAAGTAAAGAAAGAGGGAGAGAAAAATAAAGTAAAGAGAGAGCAAATGGAAATTTAAAGAGAAGAACAAAAATTTTTTACTTTTATAGTCCTTCAAAACGACATCATTTTAAGCTTGCAAAATTTTTAAAGATCCACATGTTTTCCATTTGGTAGACCCGACCTATACGTGACCCAAACTTGTGACCTGTCCAAGCTACCAATGTTGAGTTGGACGAATAACTGGCCAAGCTGCCTCCTAAGCTGCTCTAATCAGTTCTTGTGCTTATAGTCGAGCTGTGATATTAGACTAGCTAAGCTGATTTTTCTTTTTTATATATTTTCTTGTCATTTTTATTTATTTATTTTTTTCAATTTATTTATTTATTCATTTGCTTTTATTTTTAAAATAGCTTACATAATTGGATTTTAGGAAAAGTTAGAAGAAATAATTAAAAGTAAAAATTTGATAAGATTTTCAAAATAAGTAATAATTATCCAATTATGAAATTTTTAGAGATTGCAAATGGTTAATTTTTAAAAATTTTTAGATGAAAATTTTTTTTTTCTAAGTTTGACCCAAATGGAAGAAAAAATTAAATAAAGTTTCAATAACAATAATTAATATTTATTTTTAATTTAAAAAATAAAAATAATAAATTAATAATTTTGGGGATTAAATTAACAATTATCTAATGATGAGATTCTTAAAAATTTTGAATGGTAAATTTTTTAAAAATCTTTAAGTTTTTTTTTTTTAAATTAGGCCTAAATGGTAGAAAATTTAGAAATAAAACTTGTAAGATAAAAAATAAATTATAATAATGAAATTCTTAATAGTCACAAATGAATAATTATTTAAAAAAATTTTAGGTAAAAAGATATTTTTAATTTTGACCCAAACAGTGGGAGAGTTATATATATTTTCAATAAAAACAAAAATAAAAAATGATTAAATCTTTTTTCGATGACGGAGTCTCTTTAAGAAAATAAATGTGATTCTTAAACACTCTTGACGTGAGAAAATATTTTTAATAATTTTATCAGATTGCTGAAAAAATCTTAGAAGTCATTTTCAATATTTAAACATTAAAATAAAAACAATTAGAACAAAGATAATTATTAGGATAATTTAAAATTAAATAGTACTATCTTAGTATGAGCGTTGTAGGAGTGCTATAACCTTCTCCACACATAATTAAATCCTCAAATCTAGTTATATAGAGAAAGTCATAATTTATTCTTTAGGAACCCTTAGTCATGCTTAGAAGCTCCTTAAAAGGATAGATTCACTATATGATTAATTAAACCTTAATAAAAGATTAGTGACGACTTCTTAAGTTGTGTCTAGCTATAAATTTTTAGATTTATATGTTATGACACCCATAAAAAGATTTAATAACTTTAATATCAAATATACTACATCAAAGTCTTTTTCTTAAATTTTATGAAAATAAAATAATTAGATTTAATTAATTAAATGTATGTTTTCCCTTAACCTGTAACTTCTCAAACAACTTCTTTTGTTTTTCTTTTGATCTCGCTTAACAGTTTATTACTTATTCTTCTCAGTTATTGTTGTATCTGATCCTCCTTTTTATTTATTAATTTTTAATTAAAAACTTGATATAAAAAAGGAAGAAAATGGGGTATATGAAGGGCGTATCATTTACACAACCACTTCCCCCCCCCCTTTTGTTATTTTAGGTATCAATACATCATTAAATGTAAAAATAAAAAATAAAAAAGGCCTCGTTTAAGGATCAATTTTAACTTTTGTGGGGTTGTCAGAGAAGATTCGGTGGGATCTCTCCCTATTTCTCATCATTTATGATGTTTCTCGGTTAGTTTAAATGAATTTTCGTTTCCATAAAAAAAAATCCTATGTGATTGATATTTCATTTGAACAATTGCTACTAATAAAAATCTCTTTCAATTTTAACCAAGAATAAAGATTATTAACAAAAGAAAAAAAAAACTCCAAATAATTTTTACTAGAATTAATGAAGGAAATTGCAAGAACCTATCCAAAAATAAAAGTCAGTGGTAAGTACATATATTATTTTTTTTATTTTAGCATGTGAAATTCGAATTTTTTTTTTTAAGTAAGAGAATTATGATCACTAAATTAAATGTTGGGATATGTAAGTATAATTTAATATCAAGTGAAAAAAATAGTTCATTCTATGCTCTTAGCACGGCTGCGAAACTTTCAATTTTGAATTGGACTTTGACTAGCAAACATCGGTAATGGTAGGGTTGATCTTGATGGTGTCCCAATCAAGGATAATGGTATTGATCAGCATTACCTGTTTCCCAGCTCACGCTCTATAGCCAAGCCCACACACTTACCCATTATATGTGCTAACTTTTCAGGCTCAATTCGATAAAAAGATTCGTGATCATTGACTCAAATATTCGGATACAAGTACACCTTAATATCGAGCGAAAAAAATAGTTTAGTGTTCACAGCACGTTGCGTAACTGTCAATTTTGAATCAACCTTTCTTTAATAAACACCGGTAATGGTAGTGTTGTGCTTGCTTGTGTCGAGGGATAATGGGATTTTGTATTGAATTTTCTAGCTATTGTGATCAGCATTAACTGTTTTCCAGCTTTCTCTCTTTAGCCAAATCCACACACTGATCCATCATCCATCATGTCTCACTCAACTTTTTAGGCTCTATTCAATAAAATGTGACATATTCCAACCCCCCCTCTCTGACTTCTTGCTCCATTTAAAACTACTTGTCTCTTGTGGCCATGGCTTCTTTTGTGCCAATTAATTAGTTCTCATCTCTGTCTACCTCGCTCAACTACAATTAAGTTTTTTTTTTTTTTTTTCAAGTTCTAAAGTGCATTGAACATTTGTATTCAACTACTATATGATTATTTTTGTTCAAATTCAATTGCTTAGTTGGTAATAGAAGTATCTTGATAAACACATTAATGATATATATATATATATATATATGAGTTGAATATTGAGCTTAATTCATTAAATTTAGATTAAAAGTGACATTCTAACATATTTAAAATTTAAATTTTAACACTTATAATATTTTATTTTACATTCTCATGTTGCGCTTTTTTTTTATAAAAGAATTATATTTTATCTCTAAAAGTTCAATTTAACAAATAAATTTATTATACTTTGACAATAATGATAAATACTAATAATTTAATTTTGATTTTGATATAATATAAGTAAAATTTAATAATTTTTAATATATTTTGATAAAATTTTGATAACAATCGATACAATTTTGATAACTTCGATATTAGTTTGATAACTCATGATATAATTTTGGTAAGCATTGATAAAATTTTGCTAACTGCTTTATATAATTTTAGTAATTAGCCTTAAGGTAACTTATGATATACTTTTAGTAATCATTGATAAAATTTATGTCAGTATATATTTAACAAAGGATTCCCGTGGGAAAATGCGGATTCAATTCTAATATGAGATAATTTTTTTGCATAATAACTTTATTGTTTCATTCAAATTTAAAATTTTTTTACTAAATTTATTTATTGAATGGGTTTGTGGTAGGTTTATCTTGTTTCCCAAGATGAAATTTCTAATTTCATTTCTGATAGTAACCAAGGTTCAATTCTTGATAATTTTAAGTATAAAAAATTTATCAATGATTGATAATTATGTTATAATTGATTCGCTATTATATTATTAGCAATTTATTATTAAGCTATTAATGATATACTACTAAATTATCAACGATTTATTAATAAATTAGCATTGATTTATTACTAATTTATGAATGATTTACTATTAAATTATGAATGATTTACTTCTAAATCGTTGATGATTTACTACTATGTTCCTGATAATTTATTATAAAGTTTAATTGATTTACTATAAAGTTATCAATGATTAACTAATTTGTTATTAAATTATCATTGATTTATAACTAAATTATTAGTGATTTACTACAAGCTATCAATAATTTACATCTAAATTATCAATGATTTACTATTATGTTATTATGCATTTACTATTATATTTGATTTACTTCTTAGTTTTTTATTATTTACTACAAAGTCATGTAAACACCATTTTGTATTTTATTATTATTATTATTATTACTATTATTATTATATTTTTATTTTTTTCTTTCTTTTTTTTCTTTCTTCTTCTTTTTTTATTTCTTTTTTATTCAATTTGACAAAATCTGAGTGCATTAAATGCACTCTCTTTAAAGTCCAAAATTACGACCACCGTCCGCTGTCGACAGCTGTCTAACACTCTGCCTAACATGGCAGCGTGAGTTTTGGCCACTAAAGATCTAGGCTGGTTGAAAATATGGGATTTCAATCCCAGAAAATCTAGGATTTGAATCCCAAAAAGCTCTATAAATAAAGCTTGTTACCTGCGAAAAAGAGAGGCGATCGATTAAAAAAAAGCCAGAAGCTCTATGAAAAAAATTTGCTAGATTCAAAAAAAAAAATGGAACAAATGCAAATCCAACCAAAAAAAAAACTCAGCCTTTGGAAACAAGGACCACAACACCAAACAAAAAAAATAACAACACAAACAAAAAAAAATTTCAGCCGAAACTTCCAAGCTAGATCTGCACCGTTCGAAGCATATTTTCTCAAAACAAGGCTCAGATCTAGACTCAAAAAGTTGAAAGGAATATTTTAGTATTTTTTAGATTTTTCGATCACTGGTGACTGTGGTCGGCGACCAGTGGTGGCGACAGCGATGACGGTGACGATGACCGACCGGCTCCCTTGGGTTTTGTCTGAGAAAAAAAAATTTTGTTTTTGAAGAGGGAAGAAATGATCGAAAAATTTTTTTTTAGGCTTTTTATAAAAATTGCAAAAGTCAAAACAACGTCGTTTCATTAAAGATAAAACGATGTTGTTTTAGTCCCTGAGGATTCGCACGTCAACCTGTGACTCAACTCGAGGTCCACACACTGACTTGATGACCCGTCCATCCCTTAGTCTCTAACCGGTTTAGCTGAACCGACCCAAATCGAACCAAATCGTCCCTGAACCACTGATGTCGAACCGCCCTAACTAGACCAAACCACATGTTGATCGGTCCTATTCAAGTAAAAAAATTATTTTTTTAATTTTTTAAAGATTTTTTATATATTATTTTTGTTATTTTAATTATTATTCTTAATATTTATGTATGTTAAAATATTTAAATTTACCAGAATAAATTTTTATTATTTTATAATAATAATTAATAAAAATACTGAACCGCTGACACCAAACCAAACCGCGCGTTGATTGGACTGTTGACTAATCCGGTTTAGGTAAAAAAATTATTTTTTGTAATTATTTTTTTAGATTTTTTATATATTATTTTTGTTATTTTAATTATTATTCTTAATATTTATACATGTTAAAATGTTTAAATTTATCAGAATAAATTTTTATTGTTTTATAATAATAATTAATAAAATATATAATAAAAATTTTTGATAATTTTGAATAAACTTTATAAAATAATTGGTAAAAAAGGTTATAATTAAATAAAAATAATACAAAATTAATAAAAAAAATAAGAAAAGGAAAATTTTATCCAACGATTAAAATCAAAGTACTCCGAGTAGTGATGCCTATGAAATCTCTATATAAAAAAAAAAAATTTTAAAATACTACGAGTGTATTGGAGTATTTATAAAAAAATTTTTAATACAATAAAAAAATTTTGTTAATAAAAAAAAATTATTAATTTTTTTAAAAACTAATAATATAAATAAGGAAAACAAAAATTTTATCCAATTATAGGATTCTAAAAGTATTTCGAGTAGTGATACTTTATGAAATCCCTATGTGATAAGATTTTTTTAAAATATTACCAATGTATTGGAATATTTATAGAAAAACTTCAATATAATAAAAAAAAATTTTCTTCAAAAATTTAAATTAAAAATAAAAAATCAAATAAAACAATTAATAAAATTTCTAAAAAAGAGAATAAAATATGTGCATCAACATGGTAACATTCTGCATTACATGCACGACATAATTTTTTATGAAAAGTAAATTTGAGCCTCCAAAGATAAGATTCTAAGGTATTCCGAGAAGCGATGCCTAAGAAATCTCTAAATAAGAAAGAGTTTTTTTAATGTTACCAACGTACTAAAACATTTTAAGAATTATTTCAATAAAAAGGTTCTACTTTATTTTTCTAGAATAAAAAATAAAACAATAAATAATAATATATAAAAAAAAGCTAATAAATGAACAATCAAGGAAATTATTTTTCAAACACTGAAAATAAATTTTTTTTTATCAAAATCAATGGATAACACATAATTAATTAGTACCATTTTAAACGGGTGTTATGGAGGTGTTAATTCTTCCCCACACATAACCGACTTTCGAATCCAGACTGTTACGCAAACCCTAAAATTATCCTTTTAATAAATTTTAAGATTTCATTAAAAGGATATATTTTAATAGGTAGCCAATCGCACCTAGCCAAAAAAGATTGGTGGTGACTCCGTTATTTTTTATTTCATTTCCAAATTTGTTGGACCAACATAAAACCATTACCATAAGTCATCATAGATTTATTACTAAATTTATCATGATTTATTATCAAATTATCACTAATTTATATTAAATTATCTTAATTTACTATTAAGTTATTTAATAATGAAGTTGTTGATGATTAATTACTACTAAGTTATATTGATTTACTTTTAAGTTTTTGATATTTAACTATTAAATTGTCATTGATTTACTATTAAGTTATTTATGATTTATTTCTAAGTTTATCAATTAATTACTACTAAATTGAAACTAATTTACTAGTAAGTTATCACTAATTTACTATAAGATATCATTGTTTTATTATTAAGTTATCAATGACTAATTACTAAGTTATCACTTTTTTTTATTAACCTATCATTGCTTTACTAATATGTTGTTATGCGTTTATAACTATGAAACATGAAATTTAATATGTCCACTAATAATATATGAAATAAATTTCATTTTATATGGTAACGTTATTGTTTTATTCAAGTTTAGAATTTTTTTCACTAATTTTTTTATTGAATAAGATTATTATAGGTTTATTGTAATTTTTAAAATGAAAGTTTTGACTTTATTTCTGCACCTGGGTTCAATCATTGGTAACTTTAAGTATAAAAAAAAAATCAATAATTAACAATTATGTTATCAATTATTTACTACTAAGTTATCAATGATTTACTACTCAATTATTAATAATTTGCTTCTAATTTATGAATGATTTATCATTAAATTATGACTAATTTAACATTAAATTATGAATGATTTCTATTAAATCATTGGTGATTTAGTTATTGATGATTATTATAAAGTTATAATTGATTTACTACTAATTTACCAATATTCACTAAAAAGTTATCAATGATTAACTTACTATTCAATTATCATTTACAACTAAGTTATTAGTAGTTTACTATTATGTTATTAGTGATTTGCTACTAAATTATTAATTTACTACTAAATTATCAATAATTTACTATGATATCTTTATATATTTACTATTATGTTATCATTGATTTACTACTTAATTTTTGATTATTTACTAAAAAATTATCACCGATTTATCACTAAATTATCTATAATTCACTACCAAGTTATTACAAATTTATATTAAATTATACATGATTTATTATTAAGTTAGTATTTATTAACTATTATATTATCAATAATTTACTACGAAGTTATAGTGATTTACTTTTAAGTTTTCAATGATTAACTACTAAATTATCAATTATTTACTACTAATTTATCATTGATTTATTATTAAGTTATTTAGGATTTACTACTATCAATTAATTATTATTAAACTGAAATTGATTTATTATAAAATTATTACTAATTTACTATTAAGTTATGATTGATATATTATTAAGTTATTAATAATTAACTACTAAGTTATTACTTTTTTTTAAAGTTATCATTAATTTAGTATTATATTATTATACATTTACAACTATATTATAATTGATTTACCATTAAGGTATTATGTATATATTATTATATTATTATCGATTTATTAAAAAGTTATCAATTATTTACTACTAAATTATCTTTCATTTACTATTAAGTTATTACTAATTTACTATAATTTATCGATTATTACTACTAAATTAAACTGATTACATTTAGGTTTTCAATAATTAATAACTAACTACTAATATGTTATAAATGATTTGTATATATCCAAAAAGAAAGTAATTAAATATATGCTAAATGATTTAATTTGCAAGGTAAAGAAAAAAAAAGAAGAAAAAATTCAAGTTTAAATGACTTGAAAAGCATGAGTAAATGCTTTAAATTTACTATCTGTAGTTTAACACATAATCATAAGTTAAAATCATAAACTTTTTATATTAATGCAAGTACTAAAACTAAATTCAATTAATATATACAATATATTAAGTCAATATTTCTAAGATATTTTTTAAATTTTAGCTCATAGTAAAATAGTTTATATTAAGGCAAGTTTTATTGATGGTTTGCTTGAATTATTAGTGTTTGTATTTTCATACCTGTTAGTGAAATACAATACACATAAAACATTAAAAATTTTGAAGTATAGTCACCAATAGAAGTAATAAACTTCGCCTTATATTTATATTTTTAAGTATACAATTTTAGGTAAAAATTTTGTTATATATATGATAAAACTAATAAGAACAAATTTACTAAATAAAATTTATAAAAATTAAACAAACAACAATTCTAAAAAATATATTAAATTCACAATATTCGCATTCTTAAAAAAATTTTCTTCCACTAAACAAAAAAACAGTATATTTGTAATTGTTATTTCAATCTTCTTACCATAATTCAAACTAACTTTTTTTATATTTTAATGCTAATCAACTTTTTCATTTGAAAAGAGTAAAGAATATTTCTCATTCTCTATAAAATATTTTTTCTACTAAATTAAAAGATAATACATTTTTAATTGTTGCTTCATTCTTATTACCATCATTCAAAATAATTTTTTTTTTATATTTTGATGTCAATCAACTAGAAAGAGTAAAGAATATTAAAAAGATCATAACAACTCAAAAATGTTTAACTCTATGTTATCTTGATGTATAGGTTTGAACTATGATATTATCTTTTTCAAATGAAATATTTGAATTATTTCCCTCAACTCATACAATAGCAATTTGATTAATAAATGAACAATTATAAACTCATTGATTTAGATTAACATTTTTGTAATATAAATTTCAAAATCCTTAAAAAAGAAATATCCTTTAAATTTTTGCAAAACTTGGACACAAAGATTTTTTTTCTAAAATTATCATTAGTATTTCTATTACTTTTGCACTTAAATTTTCATTGTGTTGTGTTCTCATTCTATTTTGAAATTTATTACCAGTGGCATTAAAGTATAGCTAAAATAATATGAACTAATTAACTTAGATTTGAAACAATAAAAATCTCATATATAGTATAAATAAATTTTTTTACTCATTTTAAATTTTAATTTAATTAAAAATAATATAAGACACATAATTATAAAAATAAATTAACTTGATTCAATTTCAATTAATTTTAAAAAATTAGCAACTTAGTAGTTATTTAAAATATGAAATAATTGAATACAACCAAAATCCAAGTTGAAATAGTAACCTAATCAAAATTTAATATTAGTTATTCATTTTTCGTAACAATTTAAAAGTTTTTTATTTAAGTTGTTTTCCCTTCATCTTCAATATTTTATTTTTATTATCTTTGTAGTTGAATTAATTATTAATTTTAAAAGTATTTCTAAAGTCAAATTGTAATTATAAGTAATTGAGTGTATTTTTTATTTGAATTTAGGACGATTTGAATCTAACTTTTTAAATAGAGAGAAGTATATATCAATTATTAAGTCAAATTTGTTTAAATACACAAGTAAATAATTGAGTACACTATGATAGAAGTAGATGATAAAACTTGACTCAACATAATTGACATTGATCCAACGATTAAATTAAGATTTATCAAATGAATTTTGGTAATAAATGCTTTTAAATCATTTTTAAGTTTAGTTAATTTATAATTTATTTTTATTTTAGATGTAAAATGATAATTAATTTACTGAATTTTAATTATTTTGAACAAATATTACCTAATATTGTAACTTCAAAATTTTTTATATAACATTAAATATTCTTCAATTGATATAAAAGAAAAAATGAATGAGTATATAATATTTTTTAAAAATAAAAAAGTTTCATATTAATCTTAAAAAATTACAAATGCATAACTCTATTTTTTATAAATCAATAGAGTTATGCACAATCAATTAAACATTCATCTCATTTTTCTACTTAGAATAATTTTTCATTGGTGCTTCCATTAATTGAATGTAATTATACATTTTATCAATTGAAAACTTAAATTTTTTTTAAACTTTATTATATATAAATTTTATTAAATAAAAATATTAAAATACATAATTTTAAAAAATAAAATAAAATAAAAATTCTAACCTTAAGTACTTGTCATGTTTCCTTAAGAAAATTTTATTTCTTAGAATAATAAATTTATTGTGTAATATCTATACAATTTATAATGATTTCCTTTTTAGCATTAAAAATATTTGAATCAATTACTTTTAACACTTTTTTAATTTAATTATAGAAAAGAGTTTAATAATAACAAATTCATTTAAATTAAAATTTATAAAAAAAATTTACTAAAAATATTTTATCTAATCGCTTTTTACAATTTTAGAATTAAAATTTTAAAATTTTAAATAGTTATTTTCATATAAACTCTATTTTTAATTTTAGTTTTAGTTAATTTAAATTAAAAATAAATTGATAAAAATTATACATCTAAGGATAAATTTATTGATTTAAAAATTAATAAAAATTTTAAATCGATTATTATTAGCACTTTCAAAATTCACACTATTATACATATAAATATAAATATAAATAAATAAATATATATATATGTGTGTGTGTGTGTGTGTGTGTGTGTGTGTGAGAATAGAGTGGATATGTTTGGCTAATTGTGGGAAGTTTTATACTTTTTACATGGTTGTTAATTTGAGGAGGAATCTCTTGGATTCAGAATCGAGAAATGAAATTGAAATTATTTCCAGTTATTGACATTTTCCTTTCCTGTTTTTTTTTTTTTTTTTGGTGAATTGACCTTAAATTCATTCTTCCCGATCAAATTTCAAACCGCAAAACCCAAATTAAACCAGCGGTAAATGGGTTTTTAGCCGAAAAGTTAATGTCCGATTCAAATGCAAATTTGGGCCACCCAAAATCCATGCAAGTAGTTGGGGTTTCATTTCGACAAGCCTTATATACAATTAGAAAAGGTTTCTGACTAACCAAATAAATTATATATAGAAGGTTGTACGAAAATCATTTTGTTTTTTTTTCTTTGGAAGAAAATCAGTAAGTTCTTTGATTAAGAAATTGTTCATATAAAAAATGCAAAAGATAAAGAACATAATGTAAAATATAATAGAATCCCAAAGAAAATGAAAAACTAAATTCATCTATATGTAGTTGTAAAAAACATTAGTATTTCTTGTTAAACAAGTTGTGGCAATAAAACTGTGGCAAAATGCAATTGTTAACAATCACAATTACATCATGGCATCTGGGATTTTTTCCCAGATTGGTCTAGACTTTGAATTTGAATTTTGTGATTGGAACCAATCCCTATGCGTAGGTTATTACTAATGGTTATGCTCACACTTAAACCTTTTTACTGCAAAAAAGCATTCACCAGTTCTATTTATGATAGATATACAACAAACTAAACACTCTCAATTGTTGGCCCTGAGCAAGCAATTGAACTAATAAAAAATATCCTACTCCCACTATATCTGCCACCAGGATAGATTTCAAGTCTTCAAGAGCTTGATGATGAATTTGAATTCCTGCAGTTGGGATAGACTTTTGTTAGCCAGTCAATAAGTTTTTTTGTCGTGGGATATGGGTCAGCCTCCAAGACCAGCCACTGTTATGGTGGTCTTTGATTGCTTGGATGATGCAAAATAAGAGGGTAATGAGGTGAAGTATTCTGCAATTAGTCAGAATCACAGAACTTAAAAAGAGTTTGGTTCAATCTGCACTTACTAAGGCCCATACTCTTTGCCACTTTAATTCCATGGTATGGATCAATTATGGTCAAAATCTAGGATGAAAGCCAACACAAAGTAGATGCTTCTTCCACTAAAAGCAGGGGCCCATGCTAATACTGGCCAGATGACTTTCCAAGTCAGAAAACAAATCAATTGACGAGAGACAAAGCAGGATAAAATATCAGAGTTCCAAAACTTGTTCATATTGCACTGTAGTTCTTGTTGATGATCCCAAGCACTCTCAAATACAAACCAACCTCATCAATTACGAAATTTATTTGGGTTGATGGAGCTATCGAGCAAGCATTTGGAAGTGTCCAGCTCAGTTTTCTTTGTTTACGTTGAATTATTAATTATCCTCTCATGCTTCAACCTGCAGGGTCTTAACTTGCTTGGTTTAGCAACCCCTGTGGTTACTGGAAATGACACAGATCAACAAGCTTTGCTCGAGTTCAAAGCTAAGATAACTGGTGATCATCTCAGGGTCATGCATTCCTGGAATGATTCCATCCACTTTTGCCAATGGTACGGTGTTACATGCGGTCGCAGACATCAGAGAGTTATCAGGTTGGAACTGCAACTTTTAAAACTTGCAGGGTCCCTATCACCGTACCTTGGAAATTTGAGCTATCTCAGGGTGTTGAATCTTGAAGGCAACAACTTCAACAACGAAATTCCTCAAGATATTGGACATTTAAGAAGATTGGAAATCTTACAACTGTCCAATAACTCCATAAGTGGTGAAATTCCTTCCAATTTATCTGGTTGTTCGAAGCTTGCAGTTGTTCATGTCAGAGGCAACCAGCTCATAGGAGAAATACCTGGTTTCTTTGGTCTCTTGTCAAACCTAAAATTTTTAAGTTTAAGCAACAACAGTTTAACAGGTAGTATCCCACCTTCACTGGGGAACTTGTCGTCTTTGGAGGCACTTTTTTTGCCTAAGAATCGACTAAGTGGGACTATACCGGAGGCTCTTGGGCTATTGACAAATCTTTCATTTTTCTCTGTGGAAGACAACGAAATTTCTGGCATTGTCCCTGTCTCAATTTTCAATCTCTCCAATATTAGAGGTTTTGATATTGGCGAAAACAAGATTCAAGGTACTCTTCCTTCTGATTTAGGAATTACTATGCCGTATATTGAAATCTTCTCCGTCATGCAAAACCAAATCACTGGAAAATTCCCGGTTTCAGTATCCAATGCCACTAATCTCATGGTATTTCAAGTTTCAATTAACAAACTGAGTGGAAACTTGCCTTCATTTGAAAAGCTGGATAAACTATCATTATTTCTCATATACAAAAACCATTTTGGAGATGGGGGAGGAAGGGACATAAATTTTCTTTGTTCTTTAACCAATGCTACCAATCTGAAATATTTGGATATAAGTGGAAATAATTTTGGAGGGGTATTGCCCGAGTGCATCAGCAATTTGTCTATCACTATTTCGTCTTTAGTGATACAAAATAACAAAATAGTGGGAAGAATTCCGCCTGGGATTGAAAATCTCATCAATTTGGAGGTTATAGCGGCAACAAATAATCGTTTATCAGGTTCGGTTCCCATTGTTGTTGGGAAGCTTCAGAAGCTAAAGATATTTTATGCTGATAATAATCATTTTCTTTCTGGAGCCATTCCCCCTTCTCTAGGAAATTTAACAATGTTAACGGGACTTACTTTAAAAGGTAACAATTTTCAGGGCAACATTCCTTCAAGTCTAGGAAATTGCAAAAATTTGGTTGTGTTGGATCTTGCCGATAACAATCTTAGTGGTTCAATACCACCTGAAGTAATTGGACTCTCATCCCTGTCCATTACATTGGACTTATCATTGAACTATTTAACGGGTGTGCTTCCTGTTGAATTAGAAAATCTGAAAAATCTAGGTGAATTGTCTGTTTCACAAAACAGGTTATCGGGTTTGCTTCCAGACAATCTTGGTAGCTGTGTAAGACTAGAGAACCTATTTTTGGATGGAAATTTGTTCCAAGGGTCCATTCCTTCATCTTTGAGTTCATTGAGAGGTCTTGTGGAATTAGACTTATCTAACAATAATCTTTCCGGTGAGATCCCCGAATTTCTTGTGAGCTTTGGGTCATTACAGTATTTAAATCTATCTTTCAATGATTTCAAGGGTATGATACCTGTTGAAGGAGTCTTTAAGAATGCAAATGCTACATTCGTTGAGGGAAACAGTAAGCTTTGTGGAGGCATCCCTGAGTTACACTTGTCCATATGTAACTCGAAAACATCCATCACCAAAAGATCAAACACTTCTCTTAAATTAAAAATTGCGATTGTTTTTGTGATTTTAGGAGTGACTTTGGTGTTCTCTTTTCTCCTCATGCTGTGGTTTAGAAAGAAGAAAGAGCAGCCAGTAGCAACATTTGCAGAAAATTCACTTTTACGGTTATCATACCAAAGAATCCTAAGGGCAACTAATGGATTCTCATTACAAAATTTGGTTGGTTCAGGTGGCTTCGGTTCTGTATACAAAGGAATTCTGGAAGAGACCGGAGTTGTTATTGCTGTTAAGGTGCTTAATCTTCTGAATCCTGGAGCTTCCAGGAGTTTCTTGGCTGAATGTGAGGCCTTGAAGAACATTAGACACCGGAATCTTGTCAAGGTATTAACAGCAATATCAGGCGTCGATTATCAAGGCAACGGTTTTAAAGCATTGGTTTATGAGTTCATGGTAAATGGAAGCTTGGAGGATTGGTTGCATCCATCTGTTGGCATGAATGAACAGGAGAAAATGAGAAACCTGAATTTCTTCCAAAGAGTAAATGTGGTCATAGATGTTGCTCATGCACTAGAGTATCTGCACCATCATTGCGAAACACCAATTATTCATTGTGACATCAAGCCAAGCAATATTCTCTTTGATGATGAAATGGTTGGCCATATAAGTGACTTTGGCTTAGCAAAAATCCTTTCTGGAGACAGGCTTAACTATTCTACTACTCAGTCAAGTTCCCTTAGATTAAGAGGAACTATTGGCTACGCTCCACCAGGTAAGTACACTTGGAATGTAATTCGTATATTTATAGTTTGGACGTGAGAGTTATGGTCTTTATATATTTTTCAAGGGATATCAGCTGCAATTATTCTGTATAATATTTATGATGAATTAATTGTAGAATATGGCATGGGAAGCGAGTTGTCAACAAAAGGTGATGTATATAGCTACGGAATCCTCTTGCTACAAATATTTACAGGGAAAAGGCCGACAGATGAAATGTTCAAAGAAGGTTTTAGCCTTCACAATTTTGTTAAGGCAGCTTTGCCAGAACGAGTGATTGAGATTATAGATCCCATTCTTCTTCAAGAGAGCAATGGAAACAGCCTGGGAAATGACAGACATTGTCAATGCTTGAATTCAATATTTGAAATAGGAGTTACTTGTTCCGCTGAAGCACCAAGTGAGCGGATAGACATGAGTGATGTTGTTACCAAGCTTTCTTCTATTAGAGACAAACTTCGTCCAGCTCGCTTACCTCGTGAAGGCCAAACTTTATATGCTGCTTAATCAACAGGTAATAATATCTTCTTATGCTGAAGTAAACAATTTACATTACTAACAAAATATTAAACCATTACATAACTTAAGGCACATTAATTTCTCGTGCTTTTCAGATAAATGTTGTGTTCTGATGAAAATAAATATGGAAGTACTTCCACCAATAATTTGTCTGTGTAATTTGTATTAATATTTCCTTTTTGTTGTTGCATCATCAAGTGATTATCATAAAATGAGAACTCAAGATAATGCAAATTAGCTGTTTTCCTACACCTTTTAGGGATGGTTAATATTATGTTTCTTCTTATTTTTGTTTTGTTTAGACAAATGAGCTATAAAAAGCAACTAATGAAATCATTGCGAACCATGTTTGCACTTTTAAGAAGCCTGATTATAGTACCTACGGGCAAGGAAAAGAACAGTAAATTCACAAACTCCTAAACAGCTTCAGCAAATAGGACATTATTTTCCCTTTTGTCAATCAAATAGGTTCAAGCATCGCCTGGTCTCTGCCATAGCAATACTGCTACGAAACATCGAAGTTTCAGTTTGCCATTCTTATCACAAATATAAGCTCCATGTAAACCTCAAAGGGAATGACCAGGCCAACGTAGAACTTTGGCAAAGAAGGAAAAGAAACAAACTAACGAAGCCTATGCTGTTGCTAACAACAGAGCATAAGAAAGATACCGGGTTGTGCAATGCTTGTGGAAATTCTACAAGACCTGCACATAGATTGAACATAAATTGTATGACTCCACGACTAAGAGCTCGAAACAAATTAGATGATCATCCTATTTGTCTCACCTATCACAATGATTACAATTATTCAGAATATCATTACTATGACATATGAGAAAAGAAAGAAACTAACATTGGTTTTATCTTTGTGCAATTTGTAACAATTCAGCCCATCCCAACTGTGGAAAATACTCATTTATCAAGAAGGGGAGGATCTACACAAAATGAGATCATCAACACCCTCTCACTTTTGGCCAGAAGGTTCATTGCCATAAATGTGGTTAGCTATATGTAAAACGATTGGATGTCGATCACACTAAAAATGCTGCTTTGGCTGGTTGTTTCTAAACTATTTGCAATTAAATGTGCCATGTATGGTTAATTATCATATGAGAATTTCCAAAATTCTGGCTTGATAGAAGTTTATCTAGTACTATTGGAATCAATTTATGATATTTCTATCACATATTTGAACATTGGAAGATTGCTTGGTAGCGGTTCTCTGTTTTCAATTAGCTCATTCACTCCATTTCCTATCACTTGAAGAGATTTCTTCTTTGCTTTAGATATATTCACTTTAACAAATATATTTATCAGATCTTTTACAGTTTCAGAAGCTTTGGACAATTGAGGAAAAACAAGAACTGATATGCTTGGTGCAAATGTTACCTCCATGACCAGAATACAGCTATATGCTTCATAAACGATAGCCTGTGATTTAAGAAACAGCCAAAAATTGAATTGAAATAATTCAATTACACAAAACTATAGGCCAGGTTTAATCAAGATTAACATGCAAAATCCAGAGTTTAGCTAAGTTGATTCATGCAACCACCCTTAAAATGTGACATTCAACGGTCTAGAGTTTGGATCCCTTTACCTGCAACTCCTCCTATTCTAAGGCTACGGCCTCGTATGTACCAAAAAAAAACCATTAAGTTCATTCCATTAAACTCTAACATCCACAGCAATGCAAGCAATGGCTACATATACTATCAACCCAACTAGAAAACCATCCATGAAATAGTACTAACTATACATTATGTTGCAGTTAACACTTATGAGAGTTGGATAATGCACCATTTTTGAAAAGTTCAACTGCTCCTCTAAATGGAGTTCCATCAACTTAAAACAAGAACTGACATAAGCTTAATTGCAACAAAAAACCTTTTCTGTACAAAATTAAGACTAGATTCCCAAAAGCAGCCTGATATCAACTAGTTTCATTCATCTATTTTAACTTCCTTGACCTCCTTTTTCACAATGAAGACATCAGTAAGAGCAGTATTTGAATGCAGAGAAGCCTTCAACATCTCCAGACCCTAACAGAAACAAGAAAGACATAATGTAAAACCTCTGTCAGGACTCAGAGCTCAGGACTAGCAGCAGAATTCATAAATTGATCAGACAATGTCTAAAATTCATTGGAGGAAATTACCAGTTTGTGCCTAAATGGATACTACAATAATATGATTCCACAGTTGAAAATTATTTCAAGGCGACAAGAAACCTAGATATGGAACATAGTAAAGGCATCACAAGTTCCCCCATAGCCTCAGTTTTATACTTTTGTGCAACAAGTTATCAACTACAGACATCGCCATCATTAATTAGTCCATCACAGCTTGAAGCTAGATACGAAAATGGAAATAGAGGCAATTCAATAATTAACTCCAACACTGTAATGCCTCTCACACCTTGATTGGTATGCTCATGGATGACATACCAAAGTAGTGTTATGATGATGAGGCAAGTCCCAGATCTCATTTCAACCAGCCAAGCTCCATGTGAAAGAATATGCTGATGGCTTTAGGAAAAGAAGACACCGATTATCTGGGCATGTTATAGCAATGTCCTACCCCCCACCCCCCACCCCCTAAATGTATTTTTAGTACTCTTAAGAGGATGATTCACATGTTTTTTAGCCTACACTTCAAACATTATATCTATGCAGCCAATGATTGTTGCCCTATGAATAGGTTTCCCTTGTTAGTTTTAGGTTCATTTGTGCTAACTGAAGAGTGGATAATTGGTTCCATTATGATCAAGTGGATGATGGGATTGTTAGAACATAACTAAAACATGCCCTGATCGACAATTGGTATCTTCTTTTCCTAATATGGAATATTGGCCAACCAATCAAAGTGTTGAAAGCCATCAGCATATTCTTTCAAATGGAACCTGATTAGTAGGAATGAGATGTGGGACTTGCCTCATCCTCATATGCAGACCAATCAAGGTGTTTGGGGTATTACAAATACAGTTTAGGATAAATCAAGCAACCATTCAATTAATATGAAAATTATACAAATAAACATGAGCTAAAATGTTTACCTCATCAATGCTGAACTCAACCATCCTTTCCTCAAGAGCACTAAAATCCTTAACATTGCAATTATTTAGCAGAGAAATGCCAGAAATCATGGACATTGGCGTCACAGATAAATCATCCTTTACCATGTATGTAGCCAAGCCCTTCACAACACCTCCCTCACTTGCTGAACCTTGTTTATGAGAATTCGAACTTACAAAAGTCACTTTATTAGACATTGGGTGTTTGCATTGAGGACATGAATTGTTTCGATGATCTGTCACGTAGATGTAAGGATGGTTGGAACAACCATAAAGTTGTTTCTCCCCTCGATCTTTACTGGTGTCAGGCAACAGGAGAGGAACAACAACTGGCGTATAGGGTTTCAAGAGTAAATTCTTATGTTCATTGGGCTGCAGATAAGCTTCATTTAGATTTTCCAGGCTGTCGTACAGGTTTCCTATGCAACCAACCATATTATCACTTTTGAGCAGACTGATGATAGTACCTGCAGGCAAGGTAAGGAGGTAGAACAGGAAATCCACAAATTCCTTTCCGGCTTCAGCAAAGAGAACTTTTTTGGCTTTTTTATCAATCAACAGCTTCAAGCTTAGCTTGGTCTCTGCCATTGATACAGCTGAGAAACGTAAAAAGTTTTACTAATTAGGTTGCCATTCTTATCACAAATATAGGCTCCATGGAACCCCAATCTTAGGTTTAGGTCAAATGGTTCATGCAGTCAAAAAATGTAAGCTCCATGCAAACAAGATATATTTAGCAAATATATATAATATATTAAAGGAATGAAAGAAAAACTAAAAATAATGATGATCTACTAAGAATGACAGAGAAGAAGAATGTGATATTTTACAAGAGTTGATCATAAAGCCTACCTTCAAAGGAGGAGATCTTGACGCTTGACTCTTCAGCTCAATCACCCCCACCCACCAACAGTGCCACGTGAATTGAATTCAAGGGGTGGAGCCTTTTTGGCTCTGGCTTTATTTTGGATGGCTAAGATCAATCTCACCAACTACATCCAATGGCCAAGTAATAAAGAGGTTCTGGCTTTCTAATCGTGATGTAAAATAAAAAAGAAAGATAAAGCAAATAGAAGTTTTTGTAGTCTCATTCTACTTTAATTCCAAACGGAGAAAATCAAGGAGAGAATAAAGGAATTATGTTTTGGCTTTGTGATTTCCTTTTTAAATTTTAATCTATTCTTAAAATTTTTTATCTTACTACATATTTGATTAACAAAAATATTACACATTTAAATTCTCTTAAACTCGTAATTTTTAAATGTTAACTTCAATTATATGCTAATTGATCAAAAAATAATCGACGGCTACTATAATACGTTATTGCAATTAAAAATAGCTTTTAATTAAAATATAATGCTAAATAATTAAAATAAAATCATTTTTTCAATTTAAAATTTTGACTTTCTAATTTAAATTTAAAAATTCTCAAAAAGTATTTATACAGTAAAAATATGTATATGGGATATTTTACATTTTGAATATTTTATTTTTTTATATAATATTTTTAGACATTTTAATTACTCAGTAATATTTTTTCACAACAATATCAAATACTTAAAATTTTTAATTATATTTTTCTTATCATATTTTTAAATGCATTTTTTCAACCTATTTTTTTTTTTAAATAACAACAATACTCAATTAGTCCTATGATGATCAAGAACAATATTTGGTTGCCTTGATTATTTGGCTAAAGCTTCATTTGATGTTCAAGACATGCTTTGTGATATTTGACTATGGTTTATTTGATGTAGATAATGATGAAACTTACTATTCCCCTTTATGTTGGTGTCTTACCATTGGAAACGCCCAATTTGCCAAGTAGCGAACCAAAAATATGTAATCGTTTCGGATTTGGATT
This sequence comes from Durio zibethinus, assembly GCF_047325235.1. Lineage (NCBI taxonomy): Eukaryota > Viridiplantae > Streptophyta > Magnoliopsida > Malvales > Malvaceae > Durio > Durio zibethinus. The sequence continues at coordinate 3,148,268 of NC_143180.1, forward strand.
TTTTGTTTATTGATGAATCAAGTTGTTTTAAGATATTGATGGTTGAGACCCACAGATGTTCCATGTACTTTTATAGTGTTCTTTGATGGACCCTCAACCCTCCAATCAGGTATTTGTTATGCTTTGGAATCTTTCGTGGATTTGTTATGCTTTGGAATCTTTCGTAGAAACAGCCCGCCTATCCTCGGTTCGGTAATCGTTCTAACTTGTAATTGATGGACCGTTCCCACAGAAACAGCCCTCCAAAAATAGGCGTATGCCGCTTTCAGCTGCGAACACACGGTATTCTTTAGTAAAAGGCGAAAGAATAGTTCGCTCTGTGTTCACAGCACGGCTCCGTGCTCTGAAAAACGGGATTAGCACTTCATTTACGGAAGTCGGTTTGGGTGCGCTTGCTTTTGATTCAGAAATGTGGGATTCCGCTATCTTGAGTGCTTCACGATTTCCTGATAGTTCACTTTCCTGCCAAGCCATGCACTTCTCCATCACTCTTCCTCGTATTTTTCTGCGCTCTAATCTCGTAAAATTAGCTGTTTCTAGCTCTCTTTCATGAGCTTTTCTTCCTTATTGAATTACTGCTTCACCAAATTAATGCTTCTAGACCAGATTCCTGGCTTACTCTATGGTGAAAATGCATGTTGTAAACCAATTTGTGCAATCTCAGTACCCACCAAAGAATATCATTCTTTGTCCTAGTCCACAGGCTACTCCTTCACATTCTACATATTCTTAATTCAAGTACTACATAAAAATTTTTTAAGTTCAAATATTTTATTGAACATTTCATTATAAATCATTATAGTTCACGAGTTATTCGTGGCATTATTTTATTAAAAATTTTATTTCAAATATGTTTGATATAATAACAAACAATTCGTCATTTTATTTTTGTCATCTTTATTTAGATGACAGATTTAAATGGGATCCGGTAAACATCCAAAACGTGAGAACAACCGTTCAAACAAAACTCCATAAGTTTCAAAAAGATGCATCAAAAGCAGCCCAATGATAAAGGGCAAAAGCATTACAGGATAAAAAATTCTGCCACAAACGTTAAAGACACATTCTGTTCCAAACAAAACCCACATCTTTAGGCCCTCATATTGCCCAGAAAGACATTTGTTAAGACTGATTTGGACTGTAAGGAAGACCTGAGCAGCTTCAAACCCTACCATGGAGAACAAACAGATAACTAAGCTTCTATACCAAAAAGAAATAGAAAAAGGAAGAAAGGAGAGACAGTTCTAAGAGCTTGCAACGTCATCCATTCCCAAATCAACTGCCCTTTCCTCAAGTGCTCCAACTTCCTTAACATTGAACTTGTTGAGCAGAGTAATGCTGGAAATTGTAGACATTGGTTTAACAGCTAAATCATCCATTACCATGTAAGTCACTGCCCCCTTGACAGACCCTTCTTTACCTGTTGATTCCCCATTTGCGTCATCTGGAGATACGATGGGCACCTCAATAGAAATCCTTTTCTTACACTGGGGACAAACCAAGCGTTGATCATGAACCACATTGAGATGATAATTTGGACACATGTAGACTTTTCTAGTCACTGGTTTGTCATCATCAAGAAGCAAGAGTGGGACATCAGAAGCAGAAGTCGGAGCTCTGGGCTTCATCAGCGAGTCTTTGTTTTGGTTTGGTTGCATGTAAGTTTCACTAAGGCTTTCGATACTCTCATAAAGATTTCCAAGGGAACCCACCATGTTGTTTGTTGTGAGAGGCCTAACGACAGTGCCAAGAGGCAAAGAAAGGAGAGCAAAGAGAAAATCTACAAAGTCTTTCCCTGCTTCAGCAAAGAGAACTTTGTTACTCCTGGAATCAATAAGGAGCTTCAAGCTCACCTTAGAGTTAGAGGCAGCCGTAATTTTTCAGTTATCAAAATTGTAATAAGGTGTCCCTGAACAAATTCTGTTCAATCTGACATATATAAATAGTCTAAGCTGAGCATGCTTCATCAAATAGAGAAGATGAATCGTTTCAATGGATTCCCTAAGGTAAATTATGTTTTGCCTCTGCCATTTAAAAACCTTTTTATTGGAAATCAGCAAAAGCTGCATCCGGAGAAGCACATAATCCAACTGTTCTGGCTGCTTGTCCTCTATAATCAGCTCCTCACTGCTCATTAATTACTGTTGACAGTTGTTCCAGTAATATTCTAAAATCTGCAGGTTAAAGAGAAAATCAGAAAATCTACAAAATTTTTTCCCGGCTTCAGCAAAGAGGACTTTGACACATTGTTACTCTTGGAGTCAATAACGAGTTTCAAGCTCACCTTAGAGTTAGAGGCAGCCATTCTGCATAATTTTCCCTTTTTCTTGTGCAAAGGAATAAACCATAAGCCAAAAGTTTTGCATTTAGAAGCCAATGTGAAGACTTTAGGGTATAAATCATACAAATGTAAAACTTGTCTCAATGAACCTGTATGAATCTTTTCTTTCCTTTCCTTCAGCAGCTCATAATGATCAGGTGCTTTTGTCAGAAGTCTCACACAATTCAACTAAATTTGACTTTGCCATGATTAATGGTTCCAAATTGAATTCCTTTTTCAACCTCTTTGCCAATACAATTGACTTCCAACTGCATAATTATATATATGAAGTCTTTCGAAAGAGTAAAATAGCATCTATCAATATCGTTGCTAATCATTGATTCAATTCATTTCATTTTATGCTAATCTTTTCATATTCATCTATCATCAAGCAACTTTTTGTGGCTGTCATCCTTGGTGAAAAAACACCCACTTTTTCCATAGCTGGATATACGAGGCACAGATAATGCCAGCTCTCTCCCTAATGAATTTCAACCTAACAGCTTATGGAACCATTCCCACAGATACATCCCTCCAATAATTGACCTATGCTGGCTTCTATCGACCACTGGACTTAGTTTATTAGTAAACTACAAAACTACAGTTAGCTAAATCTACAGTAAGCTTTATTCTCCCCCAGTCAAACCTGTCCCTCGCATTGTGCTCGCCTCGTTTTGTTATCATCGTACCCCACCCTCAAACAGAGCAGCCATTTGTGCTTTACTTATTAAAGCTGGTTGGGATGCGCTTACTTTTGTCTCAGAGATGTGGGATTTGGCTCCTCTAGCTTCTACTTTTATTCACTCTACGATTTCCTTGTGGCTCGTTCTCCTGCCAAGTCGTACACATCTCCATCACTTTTCTCTGATTTTTCTGCTCTCTAATCTCAAATAATTAGCTGTTTATAGCTCTATTCCTTGAGTTTTTCTTCTTTATTGAACTACTGCTTTCCCAAATTAATACTTCTGTACCAGATTCCTGGCTTATTCTATGGTAAAAATGCATTTTGTTAACCAAGTTCTGCAAACTCAGTACCCACCAAAGAAATCATTGTTTATCCTAGTCCACAGGCTACTCCTCCACATTTTTTCAAGTTTTAAGTGCCTGAGAATCCATGGCTTTTCCTCCTTTTGTTAATGAATCACTCCCCAAATCACCCTGATAAAGCAATTTTCCGTCAAGAAAATGCTTTTAGCACGAATATTGGTTCTAGTATGAAATATCAGCTCTCCTTCAGCCTTGTGAATTTGATTTTTCTGGCACATTCTGACCCATCATTCCTTAAAATTGGAATTTGAGGTTAGTTCATTCATGCCTTCAAGGGCACTTTTGTTACTCACATACTCATATCTGAATTTTACCATATTATAAAGAGAAAGAGGATTAGATTCAGACATGGTAAAGCTGTCTTACAAATTAGATTTCTGAATGACTCAAAAGCACCCATCGGATGTAAATTTTAGTTCATAGAAAGCCCACACACAATTAACATTCCATTACATATTAGAACTCTGAATTCCACCTTAATTGTTACATTATAAACCAAAAAAGCTGAAAAAATAAAGACTTAGGTTCATGAGTTCATCTAGTGGATCAAGCAAAAGCAGCCTTATTTCCCAGGAAAACATCAGTAAGTGCGGTCTTTGACTGCAAGGATGCCCTGAGCAATTTCACTCCCTAACCCAAAAAAGAAAAAAAACAAATCAAGAACCATATTGTTATCATCAATTAAACCAGTTTAATCTTTTAATTAACCAACAAAGGGTAATAATTAAAGTTAAAGATCAAACATTACCTCATCCATGCTGATTTTGATATCACACCATTTATTAGATATCAAAAACAATTAAATTCGCTGCTTTTTTTATTGTATATATTCTCAAAAAAAATCATTGCAAAAAAAGTGAGAAAAAGGTTAAGCAATATAAAAAATTTATCATATACTTAAAAAAAATTAATAAATAACTATATTCGATAAATAAAATAACACTTAACAACATTTTCAATCTCTTATAGAATTTAAAAAGTCTATTATCTCTATATAAAACAATAATTTTAAAATTAATTTATATAATAATTTTTATCTTTATTGAGAGTATCAAAATTTGTACATCTTAAATTTTTAACAAAATTAAAAGGTTCATTGATATTCTTTTAAAGAATATTTAAACAAATTAATAATTAAAGATGATAAATAAAATGACACATGAAAGCATTTTAACATCCATTGTGAATTTTAATAATTCCATCACTCGTGTATGAAACTAAAAAAAGTTAGTCATTAATGAAAAAAAATGAAAAAAAAAAGGCCCGACACCACCCCGGCTAAGGCTAGGAGAGAAATTCAGAAGCTGGCTAACTCATGGGCTCACTTCGCAGAGAAATTAGCGAGTCGCTAGACAAGACCCTACGGGACTTTGGCTCTTATACAAAGATTTAATGGCTTACATAATGCCAAAGCCGTCACTATGTAAGGGCGGAGGGCCCCATCTACGTGGTTGTTGAAGTTAAGTCTCCGAGCCGAGCCAACATTCTTGAAGAATACTTGAAAATTTAAAACTAACACGATAAAAATTATATATGATATTAATAAAAGAAATAAAACAATATAATTTAAAAATCATATGAATAAAAAATATAAAAATAATATAATTTAAATTTTTAATAAAAATCATGAATATATTTAATAAAATATACTTTTTATTTTTTTGACACAAATTAAAATATATAATTTTCGTCTAAACTATATCAAATTTATCCGGAAGAAATGTAGCCGAATGCCGATGATGAAGAGGGTTTTTGAAAACCTTGCTCGCGATTAAATTCTGGCAGAAGTTGATGATTGAATGTTTGGCAACAAGAGAATTACATTTGCTCCATAGATTGAAACCTTAGGCTTCAACAAGGTATCCTTGTTTGTTGTTGGCTGAATTTTAAGTATCACTCTAATTTTCTATGCTGTCGTAAAGGTCCAGGGCAACCCACCATGCCCTGTCGAAGAGAAAATCGACAAAATCTTTGCCGGTTTCTCCAAACAAAAACCTCTGCCCTTTGGTATCCACCACAAGCTTCAAGCTCACATTGGTGGTTGCCATGAAAAGTATTATTGTGTATGAAACAAAAGATCATCCATGGCATAACTCCTCCATCACAGGATGAATTCTGCTTTGTTGGTGCATTAACAACGGTCGTAATTTGGCTCAAAACATGGTTGCAGGCAGGACAAATGGGTTTCAAATCATTTGTCACATAATTTCGAAAGTTGGCTTTGTGACCGTAGCTACTCCCATAAAGATTGTTGGATGTTTGATGATTGCATGATTGGAAACAAGACAGGTACATTAGCAGCATAGTTAGAAACCATAAACTTCAAAAGGGTGTCTTGTCAAAATCTGCGGAGTTTATACTATATTGAAAGCAACCAAGGACTAATAGGAGTTAGAATGGCAAAGCAAATATATCACAACTCTACTTTTCTTCATTTGGTCTCAGACAGATAGTGCTGACATGAGCTTCTAAAGATCTCTTTCCACTACTTAATTAGAAGATTGACACATCTCATTAGAACGTATTTAAAAAACTGATAAATAAATAAAAAAAATTAAATGTACATAACAACATTTTAAACCCGCAACTAAATATTCTATTATCAATGTAGAAAATAATAATTTTAAAAATATTAAATATCATAATATTTATCCAGAGTTTTACAATTTGTGATCGAATTTTAAATTTTTAACAAAGTTAAAAAATTAATACATATTTCACTAAAGCATATTAAAAGACATTAATAGATAAAGATGAAAAATAAAATTACGCGTCAAAATATTTTAATCTTATTTTTGTAAAATTTAAAAACACTCATTAGTGTATAAAATAACAATAAAAAAAACAATGTAAAACGTTAGGCCAAAAACAAAAAATAAAATAAAATAATGTAAACCGTATGTTTTATTGGCACTGATGAAAGATAAAAAAAATAAGTAAATAAATAAATAAATATGGCCAGACACCCTCCAGCGAAGGCTACCAGTGACTGCTTACAAAACCATGTGGGATTGGGCGAAAACTCAAAATTCCTTCCCTAATCCTGACCGGTGGCTTCAATATTCAACGATGTGGGATGGAACTTGACGTGGGAAACTAACAGCCATTTTAAACATTTAGGCTGCAAACATTGAAATTACAATGATAGTGAAAAGTTTTTTTCAGCAGAAGATACTACTGGGTAAAATGGTGGAAGTCATGACTAAACATTATTGAATGAAGAAATGGGACTTTTCAGATAACTTTTCTGTGGCAAATAAGACTAACCGTATATTTGGTTCAAAACATGAAGCCAAACCTTGTGCTCTGCCCCTGATTACTTTGAAGATTTAGATTCTGAGTTCCCAAATTTAGCATATACTTTTAGGAAATATTTAAATTTAATTACCTGACAATTTAAAGATTAAAACCCCTGGCGTCAATTTAACTGTTATTTACTAAACTTTAATCACGTTCAATTAGTGACCCTTTTTCACTCGCAAATAGTTTTATAATGTGTAGATTTAAAACTTAAAACACGCAATTTTTTAACTAAGAATTGACGGGCTAATTCACTATTGGAACAGCCCTCCAAAAATTAGCGTATGCCGCTTTTAGCGGCGAGCACACGGTATTCTTTAGTAAAAGGCGAAAGAATAGTTCGCTTTGTGCCCACCGCACGGCTCCGTGCTTTAAAAATGTCTATTTGCGCTTTATTTATGTAAGTCAATTGGGGTGCGCTAGCTGTTTCCTTAGCAATAGGGGATCCTGCTCTTCTCTATCGTCTACTCTTTAAACCTGCAATTCTCCACTTTTATGGTACTATTTTATAAAATACAGTACCTTAAACTCCACAGCATTTCTTCGCTTCTCTCGTTGAAGTATTTCTTCTTGAAACTATCATTTTCATGATGAAACTGTCTGAGATGAAAAGGGTTGTTAAAAACCTTTTGGTTACTTGTGCAAGTGTCATGAACTTATGAAAGAGTTTTGAATCTCACATCGAACATAATAGGAGGGTCATTGGAATATATAAAGATTTCACATCACCTCCGCCTTGTGAGGCATCTTTTGTAAGACAAAATCGTGAGGCCAGGGGCCAGAGCAGATAATACCTCATAAGGATGTGAACCGTGGTGGTCATGCTGATTTGGAAATGTCAGAAGGGTGAATGCCCGAGTCCCGGAGCCGTGCGGATTCAGAGCTTAAGTATCGACCCGTGACAAGTGATATCAAAGTCAGCCCTAAACCGTTCGATCCACGCCAAACACCTCGAGGGAGGTAGGCAGGGTGACCAACCTCCGTGACGAGGGCGTCACGAGGTTGGGTGCGAGAGAATGTCACGGACCTAAGGAAGAGTCTTGAATCCTACATCGAACATAATAGGAGGATCACTGGAGTATATAAGGATTTCACACCACCTCCACCTTGTGAGGCACCTTTTGTAGGACAAAACCGTGAGGCCAGGGGGGGCCAGAGCAGACAATACCTCTCAAGGGTGTGAACCGTGACAGGAAGGCTGATCTGGGACACCGGAAGGGTGAATGCCCGAGTCCCGGAGCCGCGCGGGTTCGAAACTTAAGTCTCGACCCGTGACAAGTGGTATCAAAGCCAGCCCTAAACCGTTCGATCCACACCAAGCATCTCGAGGGAGGTAGGCAGGGTGGCCAGCCTCCGTAACGAAGGCGTCACGAGGTTGAGTGCGAGAGAATGTCACGGACCTAAGGAAGAGTCATGAATCCTACATCGAACATAATAGGAGGGTCATTGGGGTATATAAGGATTTCATACCACCTCCGCCTTGTGAGGCACCTTTTGTAGGACAAAACCGTGAGGCTAGGGGGGCCAGAGCGGACAATACCTCACAAGGGTGTGAACCGTGGTAGGAAGGCTAATCTGGGACGCCGGAAGGATGAATGCCCGGGTCCCGGAGCCGCGCGAGTTCAGAGCTTAAGTCTCGACCCGTGACAAGCCGTGACAGGAAGGCTGATTTGGGACGCCGGAAGGGTGAATGCCCGTGTCCCGGAGCCGCACGGGTGTGGGGCTTAAGTCTCGACCCGTGACAAGTGCTATCAGAGCCAGCCCTAAACCGTTCGATCCACGTCAAGTACCTCGAGGGAGGTAGGCAGGATGGCTAGCCTCCGTGACGAGGGCGTCATAAGGTTGAGTGCGGGAGAATGTCACGGACCTAAGAAAGAGTCATGAATCCTACATCGAACATAATAGGAGTTTAGCATTGCAATTGGAAAAGCTCGGGTGTCCAATTCCAAACCACAATTATTTCAAAACAATATTAATCTAATAATATAATAGATTATAACACTAACAAACAAAAACTTGACAAATTAACACATATAACAACCATATCTCTACAACAAAACAGCAAGCATTTGTAATTTGTAAAGAGACCACCAAATAAAGCAGCAGCAGCAGCAGAAGCAGAAGCAGAAGCAGAAGCATCAAGCATCATGTTCATGATCATTTTGAACAATTCCTTCCGACCTTTTGGATAAGAAATATATCAGTAAGCAGAGACTTAGATTTAGGCCACAAAATGGGATAACGATGCTCACCTTATTCATGGCTATACATCAATCACTAAGTTCCAAAGCCCCCAACTTCTTTATCATACAACTTGTTAAGCATACCAGTTATACTTGAAACAGTTGACAAGGGTGCTTACCACCAGATCATGCATGATCACACAAGTGACAACTCCTTTAATATAGCCACCCTCATTTGCAGCAGATGAAAATGAAGCCTTATTTGGGGGTTTTACAGATGTTGCAGCGCAGGTCATGGCCTCTTTGCAGGAAGGACATGTTGGTGTTGGATCATTTGCAATATAGGTATAACATTTACCATAACTGAAGGACGTATTTTTGTTATTTTTTTCTTTTATTTTTTCGATAAACTATTACTTATATTACTACACCGATAAAAGTTGCCAGTTTTTGATGATTGAATGTTTGGCAACAAGAAAGGAACATTTGCTCCAAGGGTATCCTTGTTTGTTGTAGGCTCAATGTAAGTATCAAGCAAATTTTCAATCCTCTGGCAAAGGTTTCCAAGGCAACCCACCATGCCCTGTTTTGTAAGCAGCCTTTAACAGGACTAACCGGCGATGACGAGAAAAAATCAACAAAATCTTTGCCCTCTGGCCTTTTATATCTACCAGAAGCTTCAACCTCACACTTGTTGTGGAGGTGATGGATGCCATGGAGAGTATCAGTCTGTATGAACTGTTGGAATTTCAGTGGATCCTTGTTCCAGTTACTGCCTTAGTTATATAGAGGTTTTTCTAGCAGATATTAACTTAATAAGAGAATTGGAACGGACAAAATGAACATTCATTGAAGAGACCTCTGACTTTCCACTAATCATCTGTAGTTTGTACTGCCATGTAGCATTAATGGAGTTTCTTTTATTAGGATAATCTTCCACTACAAATCAACCCAATGACTAGAGGTTAGTCGAATCTGTTACTGCAATAGTAATAACTCAAAGGACCTAATCTTGTTTTCTTTTTTTTTTCTCACCAGGTGAAGAAAACTATAGAAGTAGAAATGCAAATGAACCGAACATTAACGAACTTTATTAAGTTTATTTAATTAAAGAACCCTGAAATGTTGCTCTAGATATCATTAACAAATATTATAAATGAATATAAGAAGAATAAAATGATATCCAGTTTTGGAATCCAGCATTTGCCTTGGAAAGATCCTGTTAGAAACTGCCTTCAAAGAAAGTTTTGAGTTGAACAGTTATGAGAATTAGAAAATAAAAAGTACCTAGCCCACAGAAGGGAAATTACAGTGTATCTATTTCGATTGGAACTAGATTTCAGCATTTGATTCTAGTAACACTGAATGTACAATAAAAGTCTGTCGAAAAAAATGATTATCGGTTTCGATGGTATTGCGGTGCTGTACATCCAGGTGAATTTGTCACGGACTTAAAGAAGAGTCTTGAATCTCACATCGAATATAATAGAAGGATCACTGGGGTATAAAAGGGTTCACACTATTTTCGTCTTATGAGGCGCCTTTTGTAGGACAAAACCGTGAGGTCAGGGGCCAGAGCGGACAATACCTCATAAGGATGTGAACCGACAGGGTGGCCAGCCTCCGTGACGAGGGCGTCACGAGATTGAGTGCAGGAGAATGTCACGGACCTAAGGAATAGTCCTGAATCCCACATCGAACATAATAAGAGGATCACAGGGGTATAAAAATGTTCACACTATCTTCGTCTTGTGAGACGTCTTTTGTAGGATAAAATCGTGAGGTCAGAGGGTCAGAGCGGACAATACCTCACAAGAGTGTGAACTGTGGTGGAAGGTTGATCTAGGATGTCAGAAAGGTGAATACCCGAGTCTCGAACCATACGAATTCGAAGCTTAAGTCTCGACCCGTGACAAATTATCATGACATCTAGCTATACATTCACAAAGATGAGGTAAAACAAGGAAGGATAAATTTGCTGAGTAAAATTTTAATATTTTGCAGCTCATTGACAATGATTAAAGTAAAAAGAACATTCAATGAACCACCTGCAACAAAATCATCTTTTGTTTTAAACAAACCAAAGAGAAAGGTGAGAAAACCAGTTTTTGGCCATCCTACTTGGACATTACTATAGTCAAAGGACCCTAGATAGACCTTCAAATGCAGAAGGTATGCAAGTGTTTACCCAACAGATCTTCAAAAGGCATTGGACCATAAAGGGCAAGAAGCTGCACTAAGCTTCAGTATACAATGTGTAAAAGTCTCAACTTCACACCTCAAAACACTCAAAACAATTATAATTGAAATATTAAAAATATTTATTTTTAATAATATATAACATTAAAACATTTAATATTAATATTTTCTAAAATCATTACTTTAATATTTTTACCAAATTGAGAGCACTTTAATGCAGTTGATTGGGCCATAGAAGAATCCGACCCTTCAACCATAGCCGGTATAAAAATGGTCTAGAATCAACTAAACTTAAAAAATTTCCAACATCTATCATCATCATCATCATCATCTGAAGCCAACGGCACCTTGGCCGAACATCACCCTCAAAACACCACAACCTCTACTCACCTTCCGCCAATCCAAACCACCACCATTAACAACCTCAACAGAGAGGAATTTTCCGGTGAAAGGGTACGTTATTTTTCTTTCTCATACAAGGTTTTTTTTAATCATTTCTTTATTTTTTTTTCAATTCTATTAAAAAAAAGCCTGTTGTTTTAGACAAATATGAAAGCCTAATAATTGTAAATAAAATAATAGAGGCATAGAGCATTTATTTAGATAACCAAGTAATTCTTGGTAATAATAGCTTGTTGCTTCACTTTCCCTTGAATTCATCTAAGATTCACTTGAGCTAAATTATGAACTTTTCTTGGATAACTTTAAATTTTAAACATCTTTTCTATATTAATACTAATCGCCTGTACTTATTTTGCAAATTTAGATGGATGGTTTACTTGATAATGAGCTATCATTTGAACATAGCCAACCAAGTGATGCAACAAATGATATTGAGGAAAGGATTGAAGGTATGGAGTTGGAATCTTTTGATGATGCATACCACTTCTATAATTGTTATGCAAATGGTTAGAGATTTGTTATCAGAATTAATATTAGAGCTATGTTATGATGTGGGAATTATTAGACCAAACAAATCATTTCATTCAATTTTTGTTGAGGTTGGCGGTTAACAGAATCTGACATTTGATAAAAGGATGCTTTGGATCATATTGAAAAATATAATCGATTGAATCTTCGGGGAAGAAACGCACAAATAAATTACTCAATATGGTATGGCCTTCTGGAGAAATGTATGTAATACTAAATTTACTAACATGATTTTAAATTGTACGAGTACTGCACCAAAGATATTTAGTTTTTGACCTTAGTTGTATGAATTTGTAGAGATATGCATGCCCTGAGTTCATATATATACATATATATTTTCGAGTTCGAGGTGAGTGCTGGATATAGGTTATGTGCCCAACATGGATTTGTTCAATTTTCCTTTTTTTATAAATATTAGAGAGATTGATCAATTGCAATAAAAAATAAGAACTTGATGATTTTTTAATTAAAGTTCAAATATTTTTTTTACCATTTAGTTTTTTTTTTACTTTTATGTTTCTCTCAATCCAAAGACAGTACTGTTACTATAAGTTAGACTAGTTAATTGTAATACATAATTATAATACATATTATTTAATTGTAAAACCCTGCAATATTACACATTATGGGATAATAATTTTAGATTTAGTTCTTCTGGTTAATTATAAAATTAAACAACTTTCTATTTGTTACTTAACTAAATATAGAACAACAAAGAAATTGGAAGGATATGGAAACAGATTGTTTGATCAATGTGCTTGGAAGAGTGGGCATGGAGTCACTGCTGTTGTATGTACCTTTTGTGTGCAAGTCATGGCATAGAGCCAGCCTTAATCCTATGTGCTGGAAGACTCTGATTTTTCCTAAAATTAAAGATGATCGGTTTGATTTGGATTATACATTTCGAGAAAGATTGATGGATACATATCAAATTAAGAAATTCTCTGTTACCGCATTCATAAAGTCCATAGTGGATCGAAGCCATGGAAATGCTACTACCCTTTTTCTCCCAGAAGGCTGTTCAGAAGAGGCATTGAAGTATGTTGCAGATAAGTAAGTTTTTTATGCTAGATTATGAGTCGATTTTGCAACAATTATTTTTTATTAATTCCTCGAACATTGTTAATCTTCCCTACGAAATTGAACATTCAGTCTATTATTTGGTATCTAATGCACCTAATTTGGATCGAAAATGCTGATGTGCATGGCCATCTAGTATTTTAGCCACGTTAGCATTTTCCATTCAAGATGAATTCATTTGACATCAAATAACAGATTAAGGGCTGGATTTATACGAATAAAAAAGCAAGGATTTACCCAACAATTTTCTCATAATTTCCTTTCCAGGTGTTCTGCCTTAAAACAACTGGGCCTACCTGCCGACATACGCTTTGAGCAGTCACTCGCTATTCAAGAGCTGATAGAGAAGTCCAAGAACTTGGAGTACTTGTTGCTTCGAAGTTTCTTCAATTTGAAGGAGGTCCTTGCCCAGGTCAGCCTCAACTGCCATAACCTTTTGGGGTTAGGTATCTTTAATGCCTTAATTAAGGAAGATGAGGCTATGGCAATTGTCACTTTACTCCCAAAGATTACACACCTGTTTCTTAGAGGTGCACATATGTACCAAGAGAATTTAGTGACAATATTGCAAGGCTGCAAGCAACTTGTCCATTTAGATGTCCGCGACTGCATAGGCTTTGACGAGGATGATGATGAGATATTAAAGTTAGCTTCATTCATCACTAAATTCAAGTGCGAGGGTTCAACACTTTATGACTATGACGACTACCCTTGGCCAGTTGATAATGACACAGACTACTCTGATTAGGCGTAGTTTGGTGCTGTTTGGCTTGAAATATATATATGTAAATACACATGCGTTTGAAAACTGTTGTAAGAAAATGTTGTGTAGAAGTATAGTGTGAGATTTTTAAGTATTTGACATTATTGTAAAAATGATATCAAGACTTTGCCTTCGGTGGCTACCATTGATACAGAGTCTTGTTCCAAGCTCAATTCTGGTATGCTGGTTTCGTAGTCTCAATTTTCTCTCTTTTCTCTTCATGACATTTTCCTGGTGGAGCGTGGAGAAGAATATCTAAAGCTTAAACAGATAAATGGTTCCTTCGCGTTTAAGGACCCTATAGAAAGTGATAGATGCTTTTTTTTTTTTTTTTGCGATATATATGTGTATATATAATTATTGATGGATTTATCAAATTTATGGATAAAAATGGTGTTCATGAAAAATTTTGAGGATGTGGAAGAAAATTTTTTTTCAAATTTTCTTATTATTCAATATTCAGGTGTTCATGGACACCTTACGTGTGCATGTCCATCGTCCCCCGTATAGAATGTTTTAAGTGAAAAAAAAAAAAAAAAAAGGAAACAAATTAAAAGTTGGGTGAATGGCATTTTTTTGAGCTAAAAAGAAATTTCTGCTCTTCCATTTTTAATAAATGCGAGCCATTGAACTTTAATGAAAATGAAAATGAAAATAAAGCAAGAAAAACGTCATAATGAATTCTTTTACCACCACATCATGTTTGCCATTTGCTTGATGCAACATGCAAAAGGAAAAGGATTTCCTAGTACATTCTTTTTCAAGAATCTGAATTTCTATAGGTTCTTGAATAAATGACATTTAACTTTAAAAACAGAAACGGATTACCTGGTATTCAAGTATAGTACCCTCAATAATTCACTCTTTTGGCACCTTTTGAAGTTGTAAGGGTCTTGAACAAAGGATATTTCACTTTTGTTTCATGTTTCCAAGTACCACGAATGGCTTAACCAGACTGCTTTTTTTTCCTTCAAGCTGAAGAAATGAAAGTACTGTCATTTAGACCCAAGATTGAAGTTGAGAAGATTTCAGTTATATAGCTTAAAATGGTCAATAGATTTATTTTGACACCCTTGGTTTAAAATTTGATTTTATGAAATAATTAAGAGAATTCACTATTCGATATCAAATGAAAAGCAAAATCATCTGCAGACAATACAATTAGAAGAACACTGGCAAGATGTTCCATTTCTCAGTTGGATACTCCAAATTTCCAGGTTTAAATTCTTTAAATGTACTAATTTTTTTTTAAGATAGGAAAAAAGTTTGTAAGTACTAAACTTTGAACTTGGTGGATTATAAGTATGATTTGAACTCTGCATCTGAAAGATATCAACTTTTAAATGTAGCTCTTAAATCAACTGAACTAATCCATTGGTTCAATTGTACAAATATTTCAATGTTACTTGAAAGTTTGTTAAAATTGGATTCAAAATGATTAAACCCAGAGTTTACTTATCGAAGTATATATATAAATTAAGGTTTAAGCCTTTTATACTTTGAAACAGGTGCTGGTTTTTCGGCTTCAAAGATGATGGAATCAGTCATTTGGGCTAAACCTATCTGAAACTTGTTTCGTTAATGCTAAATTAAGTGAACAAGGAAGAACAAAACAGCTTATGTTTACTGTCAAGCTTCCATATTAATACTAACCCAAAAATGGTTCCAGGGACATAAGTTCAAAGGCCTACTCTATATATTTTCTGTTTTTTTTTTAAAGTACTGATTGTTGTAGTGAAGTGATGCTATAATAAAGAAATGAATCATGGCTTAATGAATGATAAAAGGATTTACTAGTAAATAGCTTCAGTCTCTAAAACCCAGATAAAGATCAATAAATAATCCTCCATTGATAAACAGAAGGCACATAGCAATTCTCATATGAACTGCTACTTAACAATGAGCATCCCCTGCTATGCCATTTAGGAATCATAAAACTATCTGCAAATCAGAATCAAACAGAAGTTCCTAACGCTCGAAAGCAACTGTAAGACAGCTTTCAACATCTTCTTCTCAAGGAAAACATCAGTTGGCACCGTCTTGGACTGCATCGATGCCTTTAGCAATTTCACACCCCATTGCACACAGCAAGTTTAGAGCTGATGTTAGAAATGAAAGAATGTCATGCTAAAAGAATCACTTTTCCTGCAAACATCTTTGAATTTAACAATGATTAAAATCTACAAAGCCAAATAAATATATTTGAAGTTTTATTGTTTCCTATGTAAGTAAGGCCATCCACGTGATTGATAAGTCCGAGCCGAGCCAACATTCTTACTTAACAGTAGCCGAATACGCATCATTATTACTTAAAAGTAGCCGAATACGCACCATTAGTGTGTCAGTGTTTTGCGGAAGCTAAACCAGGTCTAGTGGTACGGCTTTTGCAAAGTCATTTGCGTCCATATATAGCAGTTGTAGGCTTCGAAAGCCGATGTGGGATTGGGTAAAAGTTGAAAACTCCTTCCCTTGTCCTGACAGGCCGGTGTCTTCCATATATGATGAAAAGGGTTTTTGAAAAAGCCATAATCATCCTCATTTGCAGCAGATGAAGTTGAAACCTTTTTTGGGGATTGGGTTTATAAATGTTGCAGGGATGTTCATGACATTAGAGTGAGTAGGGCAAATAGATGTTGGATCATTTTCATAATAACATCGGCAGTTGGCATTATAAGTACTCAAACACCGGTAAATTCTGCCAGAAGTTGATGATTGAACGTTTGGCGACAAGAGAGTTACATTTGCTCTATAGCTTGAAACTTTAGGTTTCAACTCCCTGTTTGTTGTTGAAACTTTAGGCTTCAACGAGATAGCTTGAAACTTTAAGTATCAGTCAAATTTTCTATGCTGTCGTAAAGGTTTCCAAGGCAACCCACCATGCCCTGTTGGAGAGAACATGTAGAAGAGAAAATCAACAAAATCTTTGCCAGCTTCTGCAAACAAAACCCTCTGCCCTTTGGTATCTACCAGATGCTTCAAGCTCACATTGTTGCTTGCCATGGAAAGTATTATTCTGTGTTAAACAACCAGATCATCCATGATCATGTAAGTAATAACCCCTGACATCCTCCTCCATCACAGGATGAAACCTGCTTTGTTGGTGATTTAACAACGGTCGCGATTTGGGTCATAACATGGTTGGAGGCAGGGCAAATTGGTTAAGAATCATTTGTCACAAAATTTGGACAGTTGGCTTTGTGACCGTAGCTACACCTATTAAGGTTGTTGGACGTTTGATGATTGCATGTTTGGAAACAAGACAGGTACATTAGAAGCATAATTAGAACCATTGGCTTCAAAAGGGTGTCTAGTCAAATTTTGCGGAGTTTCAAACTTATTGAAAGCAACCAAGGACTATCAGTAGTTAGAATGGCAAAGCAAATATATCCCACCTCTACTTTTCTTCATTTGGTCTCAGACAGAGAGAGCTGCCATGAGTTGCAAGGGATATCTTTCCATTACTTGATAGAGCTGACATGAGTTAAAAGGGAACTCTTCACATATTTTTCTTAGACCATAGATTAAAGCTTAAAAATTAATGTTGAAAGGCTTCAAAGATGATTAGCCAGTCATTAATTCAGGGCGTTGTATTTTTTAATTAGCTAAATGAATGCTCAAATTAATGAACACTAAAGATAATAAAATTGTTCACAAGTTAACATAAGAAAAAGTACAATACAAGTCTATATGAAATGCTACAACTTTGAACTTTGAGCATAAACCGACAAGTATCTACTCCTACACTAAGACTCTTATTGTCTGCAAATCTAAATCAACCAGCATTTCCTGAATCATAGATGCAAGTGACATGGAGTAGACAGAATCACTTGGTGACTTTCTTCCCAAGGAACACTTCAGTAAGCACAGTCCTGGTGTCACGGGTCGAGACTCAAGCTCCGAACCCGCGCGGCTCCGGGACCCGGGCATTCACCCTTCCGACGTCTCGGATCAGCCTGACCGCCACGGTTCACACCCTTGTGAGGTATTGTCCGCTCTGGCCCCCGTGGCCTCACGGTTTTGTCCTACAAAAGGCGCCTCACAAGGCGGAGATGGTGTGAACCCTTTTATACCCCAGGGACCTTCCTATTATGTTCGATGTGGGATTCAGGACTCCCCCTTAGGTCCGTGACATTCTCCCGCACCCAACCTCGTGACGCCCTCGTCACGGAGGCCGGCCACCCTGCCTACCTCCCTCGAGGCGCTCGGCGTGGATCGAACGGTTTAGGGCTGGCTCTGATACCACTTGTCACGGGTCGAGACTCAAGCTCCGAACCCGCGCGGCTCCGGGACCCGGGCATTCACCCTTCCGACGTCTCGGATCAGCCTGACCGCCACGGTTCACACCCTTGTGAGGTATTGTCCGCTCTGGCCCCCGTGGCCTAACGGTTTTGTCCTACAAAAGGCGCCTCACAAGGCGGAGATGGTGTGAACCCTTTTATACCCCAGGGACCTTCCTATTATGTTCGATGTGGGATTCAGGACTCCCCCTTAGGTCCGTGACACCTGGACTGCATCGATGCCCTCAGCAATTTCACTCCCTATTGCACAAAGCAAGTTTAAACCAACGTTATTAAGAAAAGAAATAGTCTCACACTTGAAATTTAATAGCTAGAGGAAAGGGATGTTTGACCTCATCCATTCCCATATCAATGACTCTCTCTTCAAGAACCCCTACATCCTTGACATTGAACCTGTTGAGCAAAGTGATACTAGAAATAGTTGACATAGGCCTCACCACCAGATCATCCATGATCATAAAAGTAACAACTCCCTTCACGTAACCTCCCTCACCCGAGGACGAGGCCTTGTTTGTCGGATTAACAAAAGTTACGTTTTGGTTCATAACATTGTCGCAAGAAGGACAAGTAGATTTTGGATCGTTTGCCACATACATGCGACAGTTGGTATTGCGACACCTATAAAGGCCGTTGGATGTTGATGATTGCATGTTGATGTTAGGCAACAAAAGAAGTACACGAGCAGCAAAGTTAGAAACTAAAGGTTTCAAAAGGGTGTCTTTGTTTGCTGGTGACTGCATATAGGTATCATCCAAATTTTCAATGCTGCCATAAAGATTTCCAAGGCACCCCACCATTCCTTGTTTAGTAAGAAGCCTTATGACAGTGCCAACAGGCTATGACAGCATGTTGAAGAGAAAATCAACAAAGTCTTTGCCAGCTTCTGCAAACAGAACTCTTTGGGATTTTTGGTCTATCAGAAGCTTCGAGGTAACTCTGGCAGCAGCCATGACAGAAACACTATTGTAAAAAACTGGGTTTTTGAGAGTTTTTCAATACAGTTACTGACTTGACATAATGCAGAATCTATGGCTTATATAGAGGTTCATTGGCAGTAATCAAGGGCCATAGAGAATTGGAATGGCCACAGTATATAAAGATAAAATTTTTTCTTTTTTATTTTCAAGGAAACTTAGGACTTCCCAATAATAATCTATTTATAACTGGTTTTCAACACAATGAATCTGGCATGAGATCACAGCCCCCAATTAGTACACTTTGGAAATCTGTACCATCTGCCTATCATTCTTTTTGTCCTTCAATGTTCAAAAATCAAAACCTGGAACAGATAACTAAAACACAACTTGCAGTTTGAAGTAATTTGCTTGATGAATGGTCAATTTGTACTAGAATTTAGACCCTGCTTTATTTATGTTGAACTCCAAATATCAACCATAAAAGCATATTATTTAATTTGCATAAGTTCTTCGGACTATGAATTTTCAATGGGAATTTTTTCAATATTATACCAAATTCTTATTATAGTATTTACATTTCTTAAAAATGATTTCTTAGATAATGCATTAATGTTTCATGCCATACCACTTATTAGACATTAAAAACAATTAAATTTAATACTTGTTTTTTTTTTTAAATTCCCAAAATAATTTACTATAAAACATGTAAAAAACTCAGCTCTCTGTTTATTTGAGTAAAAAGTTAAATAATATAAAAAAAATATGCCGTAAATGAAAATTTTAAATACAATAAATGATATTAGAAGATTGACACATCTCATTAGAATGTATTTAAAAAATCGATAAAAAAATAAAAAAATTAAATGCACATAACAATATTTTAAACCCGAAACTAAATACTCTATTATTAATGTAAAAAAAAAAAACTCTAAAAATATTAAATATCATAGTTTTTATCCAGAGTTCGTACAATTTGTGATCGAATCTTAAATTTTTAACAAAGTTAAAAAATTAATATATATTTCACTAAAGCATATTGAAAGAAATTAATAGATAAAGATGATAAATGAAATTACGCATAAAAATATTTTAATCTTATTTTTGTAAAATTTAAAAACACTCATTAGTGTATAAAACAATAATTAAAAAAAAAAACAAATGAAAACGTTAGGCCAAAAACAAAAAATAAAATAAAATAATTTAAACCTTATGTTTTATTGGCACTTAAATAAACAAAAATGGCCAGACACACTCCGGCGATGGCTACGAGTGACTGCTTACAAAGCCATGTGGCGTTGGGCAAAACTCAAAATTCCTTCCCTAATCCTGACCGGTGGCTTCAATATTCAACGATGTGGGATGGAAGTTGACGTGGGAAACTAACAGCCATTTTAAAAATTTAGGCTGCAACATTGAAATTACAATGATAGTGAAAAGTTTTTTTCAGCAGGAGATATTACTGGGTAAAATGGTGGAAGTCATGACTAAACATTATTGAATGAAGAAATGGGACTTTCCAGAGAATTTTTCTGTGGCAGTTATCAAGGAGTAAAGATCCATTGCAAATAAGACTACTTTATATTTCGTTCATAATATGAGTCCAACCTAGTATTCTGCCCCTATTAAATTTTAAATTTACATGAACATTAGATAAAGATAAAGATTAAACAACTCTTTTAATTTATCAAATTTTCTATTAAATTCCATTATATTTTAGAATCTTAATTTTAGAGAAAATCTTTTCCCTCCTTGCAACATTAAAATAACATTAAAATTTAAGCCTTAAAATTAATTTTACAAACAAATTTATACTCAGAATTGATGGGCTAACTCATAATTGAATCAGCCCTCCAAAAATTAGCGTATGCCGCTTTTGGCGGCGAACACACGGTATTCTTTAGTAAAAGGCGAAAGAATAGTTCGCTCTGTGCCCACCGCACGGCTCCGTGAGTCTAACCCTTTCATCTCCGCTTTATTTATTGAAGTCAATTGGGTTGCGCTTGCTGTTTACTTTGAAGTATGGGATTCTGCTCCTCTATCTTCTACTCTTAAAACCTGCAACTCTCCACTTTTGTGGTACTATTTTACAAAATACAGTATCTTAAACTCTACAGCATTGCTTCCCTTCCCTCATTGAAGTATTTCTTCTTGAAACTATCATTTTCATGATGAAACTGTATATGATGAAAAGGGTTGTTGAAAGCCTTTTGGTTGGCTTGTGCAAGCTCTTTACATATACCAAGTTTAGCACTGCAATTGGAAAAGGTCGAGTTGTCCAATTCCAAACCACAATTATTTCAAAACAATATTAATATGATAATATAATAGATTATAACACTAACAAAAAAAAACTTGACCAATCAACATATTTAACAACCATGTCTCTACATCAAAATAGCAAGCACTTGTAATTTGTAAAGAGACTACCAATTAAAGCAGCAGCAGCAGAAGCATCAAGCATTTGGAACAACTGCAGCAATGCCTTTTGGGTAAGGAATACGTCAGTAAGCACAGACTTAGACTGCCGCAATGCCTTAAGTAATTCCACACCCTGAAACAAAATCCAAACCAAAGCAATGAAAGAAGGGTTAAAGATTTAGGCCACAAAATGGGATAACGATGCTCGCATCATTCATGGCTACATCAATCACTCTCTTTCAAAGCCCCAACCTCTTTATCATTCAACTTGTTAAGCTTAGCAGTTATACTTGAAATAGTTGACAAGGGGGCTTACCACCAGATCATCCATGATCATATAAGTGACAACTCCTTTAATATAGCCACCCTCATTTGCAGCAAATGAAGCTGAAAACCTTTTCTGGGGGGGTTTACAGATGTTGCAGCGCAGGTGATGGCCTCTTTGCAGGAACATTTGACATAACAGTTGACAAGGGCAGGTTGATGTTGGATCATTTGCAATATAGGTATAACATTTGACATGACTGAAGGATGTATTTTTGTTATTTTTTTCGTTTTTTTTTTTGGATAAACTGTTACTTGTATTACTGAACCGATAAAAGTTGCCAGTTTTTTATGATAGAATGTTTGGCAACAAGAGAGGAACATTTACTCCATGGGTATCCTTGTTTGTTGTAGGCTCAATGTAAGTATCAAGCATATTTTCAATGCTCTGGCAAAGGTTTCCATGGCAACCCACCATGCCCTGTTTTGTAAGCAGCCTTTAACAATGCTAACCGGCAATGACAACAGAAAATCAACAAAATCTTTACCCTCTGGCCTTTTATATCAACCAGAAGCTTCAACCTCACACTTGTTGTGGAGGTGATGGATGCCATGGATAGTAACAGTCTATATGAACTGCAGGAATTTCAGTGGATCCTCGTTCCAGTTACTGCCTTACTTATATAGAGGTTTTTCCAGCAGATATTAACTTAATAAGAGAATTGGAATGGACAAAATGAACATTCACTGAAGATACTTCTGACTTTCTAGTAGTCCGTCTATAGTTTGTACTGCCATATAGCATTAATGGAGTTTCTTTTATTAGGATAATCTTCCACTACAAATCAACCCAATGACTAAAGATTAGTCGAATCTGTTACTGCAAAGGTAATAACTCAAAGGACCTAATCTTGTTCTCTTTTTTTTTTCCCACCAGGTCAAGAAAATTATAAAATTAGAGATGTAAATGAATCAGACATTAACGAACTTTATTAAGTTCATTTAATTAAAGAACCCTGAAATGTTGCTCTAGATAACATTAACAAATATTATAAATGACTATAAGAAGAAGAAAATGACATCCAGTTTTGTAATCCAGCATTTGCCTTGGAAAGATCCTGTTAGAAACTGCCTTCAAAGAAAGTTTTGAATTGAACAGTTATGAGAATTAGAAAAATAAAAAGTACCAAGCCCACAGAAGGGAAATTACAGTGTATCTATTTCGATTGGAACTAGATTTCAGCATTTGATTCTAATAACACTGAATATACAATAAAAGTCTGTCGAAACAAATGATTATCGGTTTCGATGGTATTGTGGTGCTATGCAACCAGGTGAATTGCCAATCCATCTTTTCCAAAAAACCAGTTCTCTGCAAAGTGCAAACATCATAGATATTGTGAAACAAGCTATACATTCACAAAGATGAGGGTAAAACAAGGAAGGGTAAATTTGCTGAGTAAAATTTTCAATATTTTGCAGCTCATTGTACAATGATTAAAGTAAAAAGTGTTATGAAAATGCGGTTCAACCCCATGTAATTGGTTTTAGACCAATCAAAGGCCATGGGCTTTGGTCTTTTTTTTTACATAGAGCTCTAGCTACTTAATAAAAAGAGGTGAAGTTGTTTTAAGGTAGTATCCCAAACCAAGAAGAGAAAGAAGAAAAGCTGGGAAAAAAGAAGAAGAAAGAGTTGGTTGAACGAAAGTTGATTTGTGGTCCGATTGAGCTGAAACTTTGTCAACAGGTTTATAATTCAGAGTTCTATATTCTCAACGGTGAAGATCGGGTTTGAAACTCTATAGGAACAAATCCATGATGTATTTGTTGAGTCACCTATTTAGAGAAACTTCTCCAATTATCTCTCTAGTTGTTGATTAGCTCTAGTTTTAGCTAGAAAAGAACTTTGTATATCCATTATTTGATAGTAGAGATTTTTCTGGTGATCTATAGTTTTTTCCTATACACTGGAGGATTTTTCACATAAATCTTGGTGTGTTTTGTTTTTCATCATTGTTGATTATTGATTGTTGTCTATTATTGTGGGTTTATTGGGATATATTACTTACGCGTTGTTGTATTTATTGCTTCAGGCCCAACAAGTGTTTTCAGAGCAAAGGTTGTTTTGGAACATCAATACAGAAGTAACCCAAGACAAAAGTAAATTCCGTTAGAGATAATGGAGGGTGATACAAGTTTCATGATAAAATTAATAGCATCAAATTATTCAATTTGAAAACCTATGATGAAAGATCATTTATACTGCAAAGATTTATATGAGCTAGTATTGGATGATTCGGCTAAACCAGCAGATATGAAATATGAAAGCTGAAAGAAGTTAGGCAGAAAGAAGCTAGCTACAATCAAAAAATGAGTTGATATCAGTATGTTCCATTATGTAGTGTAAGAGACAAATGCCCACATTTTTTGAAAAAAATTGATAGCATTGTATGAAAGAAAAAGGTAATGAATAAAGTTATGCTTGTTAAAAAGCTTACAACTCTACAATACAGGGATGGATGATCGATTACAAAACACTTGAGTAATTTTCAAGATATATTTAATCGGATAACTACTATAAAGCTTAAGATGAATGATGAAATGAAGGCATTATTTCTTTTAAGTTTATTGCCAAACAACTGAAATGCTCTAGTTGTGACTGTTCTCAATTCAGCTCCTGATTATAATGTGACATTGGAAATGGTAAAAGATAATATGCTTAATGAAGAAGCAAGGTAAAAAGATGTAGACCCAGAGAATCAAACTCTGATCACAGAGAACAAAGGTAGAAACATTGTTAGAGGTCAGAACTCAAAAGATCGTAGTAAGTATAAACATAAATCCAAGTCCAGAGATAAAAAAAAAAGTATTTTCATTATCGTAAGGCAAGTCATATAAAACGACATTGTAAAATCTTGAAGCAAGAGCAAAAAGATGAGAAAGATAAAAGTTCAGATGATGACAATATTGCAATAGTGAATTCAAATAGTGATTCAATTACTATGATTTGTACATATGGTGATTGTAATCATATTGGTGATCCTAGCATTAAGTGGATAGTTGACATAAGAGCGACATATCATTATGTTCCTAAAAGAGAGTTGTTTACAACTTACAAAGTAAGAGACTTTGGTTGTAACAAGATTAGAAACAAGAGTGTGTCATAAATTGTTAGGATTTGTGATATTATTGTACAAACTATTACAAGCTGCATGTTGACTTTGAAGGATGTCAGACACATTTCAAATATGAGAATGAACTTGCTTGCTATTAATATCTTTGATAAGGAGGGATATGAGAGTCGACAAAAGAATGGGTAGTGAAAGCTTCTCAAATGATCTATGATAGTTGCAAGGAAAAAATTATGCTACACAATGTATAAGACATGAATGCAATTAAATAGTAACCAAATAAATGCTATTGAAGATGATACTTTAGCAAACTTGTGGCACAAGAGGCTGGCACACATTAGTGAGAAAGGGTTACAAGTTTTGGCAATATAGTCTCTCATTATCTTAACCAAAGGTTTGTCTCTCGATTCATGTGATTATTATTTATTTGGTAAGCATCATAGAGTTTTTTTCATAAAAATTCTCAGAGAAAAGAAAATATATTAAAATTAATTTATGTTGACATATGTGGTCTTATTGAGGTTGAGTCATTAGATAGTAGTAGTATTTTGTTACTTTTATTTATGATGCTTCACGTAAAACTTGGATGTATATGTTGACAAACAAAAGCCAAGTATTACAGTATTTTTAAAAATTTTATACCATAGTGGAAAGGATGACAGGATCGTTCTTAAAGTATATTCGAACTGATAATGGTGAAGAATATATATCCAAAGACTTTAAAGAGTACTGTTCAAAGTATGGGATCAGGCATGAGATGATAAAACTTAGAACACTATAGCATAATGGTGTAGTTGAAAGAATGAATTACACCATTGTGAAAAAAGTCAGATGTATGTTGAGGATGATAAAATTATCAAAATCATTTTGAGGTGAAGCAGTCAACACAGCTTATTATTTGCTTAACAGATCACCATCAGTTTCTTTGAGCTTTGACATTCTAGAAAGAGTGTGGACAGGGAAAGATGCTTCATACTTTCATTTGAAAGTTTTCAAGTGTAAAGCATTCATGCATGTGCTGAAAGAACAAAAGTCAAAGCTTGACAGTAAAGCCATACAGTGTATAATTGTAGGATATGATGATGAGAAATTTGGCTATAGGGTATGGGATCTAGTGAAGAGAAAGACAATTAGAAATAGAGATATAGTCTTTCATGAAAAAGAAACCATAGCAGACTTTGAGAAAAATAAGAAGATTACATAGGTTACTATTGAGTATAATATTTTAACACAAACAAAGGTTCCATAGGAAAGAGCCACAGATAGTGAAAATGAACAAGAAATAGAACTTAAGAATATGAATGAGCCAGTCACAGTTAGTGATGAATCAAATGCAATCAGTTTTAAGCAGAGAGAACAATCATCTCTACCTAAGAGTGTTGAGCAAGGGGAACTACCTTCAGCATCAGGTGATATATAATCTCAGCCAAGGAAATATACTAGAGAACGTAGGCTATCTACCAAGTATCTAAGTTCAAATTTTATTTTAGTTACCAATAAGGGGGAGCCAAAGAGCTTTCAAGATGTGTAAACTCTTCCGAATAAAGAGCACTGGTTAAAAGTAATAAAAAAAGAGATTGAGTCATTGTGAAAAAATGGTATTTATGATCTTGTTAAACTTTTAAAAGGAAAGAGGCCATTAAAAAATAAATTGGTGTTCAAGTTGAAAAAAGATGGTGATAAGCTAATGAGGTACAAAGCTCGATTGGTGGTGAAAGATTTTTCTCAGAAACCAGGCATCGATTTTGATAAGATCTTCTCTCCTGTTATGAAGATGAGTTCCATTCAAGTGGTACTGAGATTAGCAGCTTGTTTGAATCTTAAGTTTGAGCAACTTGATGTTAAAACTGCATTCTAGCATGGTGACTTGCAAAAAGACATTTATATGAATCACCCTAAGGGTTTTGAAGTCAAAAGGAAAGAGCACTTAGTTTGCAAATTGAAAAAAAAGCTTGTATGGCTTGAAACAAGCTTTACGATAATGGTACAAGAAGTTTGATTCTTTTATGGTGAGTCACAACTATAAAAAAATGACAGCGGATCCTTATGTGTATGTTAAAAAAAATTTTGATAGTAACTTCATTATTCTTTTATTATATGTTGATGATATGTTGATTATGAGACAAAATGCTAGTATGATTTGTAGGTTGAAAGAACAATTATCTAAGTATTTTGACATGAAAGATTTAGGTCCAATAAAACAGATTCTCGATATGGACATTATCCGGGATAGAAAAGTTAAAAAGTTATGGTTGTCATAGAAAAGTTATGTTGAACGAGTGCTTAATAGATTCAACATGCAATATGCTAAATTAGTTAGCAATCCACTTACAACCATTTTCATCTGAGTAAGAAATCTTGTTTAATATCTAAGGAAAAGCAACTAGCTATGTCCAATATTTATTATTTTTCTGTAGTCGATTCTTTAATGTATCTTATGGTTTGTACATGACCTGACATTGCTCATGTAGTTGATGTGGTGAGCAAATTTCTTTCTAATCCAGAAAAAATTCATTAAGAAGTAGTGAAATGAATTTTTAGATATTTGAGAGGCACCTAAAAAATGTGCTTGAGTTATGGAGTTTTACAATCAGTTGTAAAAGAGTTTATTGATGCTAATATGATAGGTGATCTTGATAGTAAGAAATTTACTTCATGGTATTTGTTCACTTTTGTAGAAGGAGCTATGTCTTAGCAGTCTAAGTTGCAGAAATGTGTTGCTTTGTCAACTACAAAGGTTAAGTATATTGCAGCAATTGAAGTAGGTAAAGAAATGCTTTGAATGAAATATTTTCTTCTTAAATTGAGGTTGAATCAGAAAGAGTATGTGGTATTTTGTGATAGCCAGAATGCTTTAAATTTGAGTAAGAATGTCATGTACCATACTAGAATGAGCACATTAATGTTAGATATCACTGATTATGTTAAGTGATTGAGGAACAATAAATGCTATTGAAGAAAGTCCATACTGATGAAAATATAATAAATATGTTGACTAAGATACTTCCCACAGAGAAGCTTGAACTCTATAGTAACTTGGCTGAAATGAGTTCTTTAGTCAAGGTAAGTTCTAAATAAAACTGCTATGGTAATTAATCTCTTCCTAATGGGGTTGGAAGGGGAGATTGTTAGGAAAATGGGATCCAGTCCCATGTAATTGGTTTTGGACCAATCAAAGGCCATAGGTCTTAGTCTTTATTTTTACACAGAGCCCTAGCTACTTAATAAAAAGAAGTGGGGTTGTTTTAAAGTGGTGTCGTAAACCAAGAAGAGAAAAAAAAAAAGCCAGAAAAAATAAAAAGAGAAAAAAAAAGGAAGAGTTGGTTAAACGAAAGTCGATCCGTGGTCTGATTGAGCTAAAATTTGATCAGTAGGTTTATGATTCAGAGTTTTACATTCTGAACAGTAAAGATCGAGTTTGAAGCCCTCTAGAAACAAATTTATGGTGTATTTATTGAGTCACCTACTTGGAGAGATTTCTTCAATTGTCTCTCTAGTTGTTGATTATCTCTAATTTTAGCTAAAAAAGAACTTTGTATATTCATTATTTGATAGTGGAGATTTTTCTGATGATCCGTGATTTTTCTCTCTATACTTGAAAGTTTTTCACGTAAATCTTGATGTGCTTTTATTTTTCTTGCATTTTTTATTATTTATTTATGTGAGTTTATTACAATATATTACTTATGTATTATTGTATTTATTGTTTTAGGTCCAACAAAAAAAAACATTCAATGAACCACCTGCAACAAAATCATCTTTTCTTTTTTTTTAAAACCAAAGAGAAAGGTAAGAAAACCAGTTTTTGGCCATCCTACTTGGACATTACTATAGTCAAAGGACCCTAGATAGACCTTCAAATGCAGAAGGTATGCAAGTGTTTACCCAACAGATCTTCAAAAGGCATTGGACCATAAAAGGCAAGAAGCTGCACTAAGCTTCAGTATACAATGTGTAAAAGTCTCAACTTCACACCTCAAAACACTCAAAACAATTATAATTGAAATATTAAAAATATTTATTTTTAATAATATATAACATTAAAACATTTAATATTAATATTTTCTAAAATCATTACTTTAATATTTTTAAAAAGGCAAACCAAATTGAGAACACTTTAATGCAGTTGATTGGGCCATAGAAGAATTCGATCCTTCAACCATAGCCGGTATAAAAATGGTCTTGAATCGACTAAACTTAAACAATTTCCAGCATCTATCACCATCATCATCATCATCATCTGAAGCCAACGGCACCTTGGCGGAACATCACCCTCAAAACACCACAGCCTCTACTCACCTTCCGCCAATCCAAACCACCACCATTAACAACCTCAACAGAGAGGAATTTTTCGGTGAAAGGGTACGTTATTTTTCTTTCTCATACAAGGGTTTTTTTAATCATTTCTTTATTTTTTTTCAATTCTATTAAAAAAAAGCCTGTTGTTTTAGACAAATATGAAAGCCTAATAATTGTAAATAAAATAATAGAGGCATAGAGCATTTATTTAGATAACCAAGTAATTCTTGGTAATAATAGCTTGTTGCTTCACTTTCCCTTGAATTCATCTAAGATTTACTTAAGCTAAATTATGAACTTTTCTTGGATAACTTTAAATTTTAAACATCTTTTCTATATTAATACTAATCACCTGTACTTATTTTGCAAATTTAGATGGATGGTTTACTTGATAATGAGCTATCATTTGAACATAGCCAACCAAGTGATGCAACAAATGATATTGAGGAAAGGACTGAAGGTATGGAGTTGGAATCTTTTGATGATGCATACCACTTCTATAATTGTTATGCAAATGATTAGAGATTTGTTATTAGAATTAATATTAGAGCTATGTTACGATGTGGGAATCATTAGACCAAACAAATCATTTCATTCAATTTTTGTTGAGGTTGGTGGTTACCAGAATCTGACATTTGATAAAAGGATGCTTTGGATCATATTGAAAACTATAATCGATTGAATCTTCAGGGAAGAAATGCACAAATAAATTACTCGATATGGTATGGCCTTTTGGAGAAATGTATGTAATACTAAATTTACTAACATGATTTTAAATTGTACGAGTACTGCACCAAAGATATTTAGTTTTTGACCTTAGTTGTATGAATTTGTAGAGATATGCATGCCCTGAGTTCATATATATACATATATATTTTCAAGTTCGAGGTGAGTGCTGGATATAGGTTATGTGCCCAACATGGATTTGTTCAATTTTCCTTTTTTACAAATGTTAGAAAGATTGATCGATTACAATAAAAAATAAGAACTTGATGGTTTTTTAATTAAAGTTCAAAGATTTTTTTTACCATTTAGGTTTTTTTTTACTTTTATGTTTCTCTCAATCCAAAGACGGTACTGTTACTATAAGTTAGACTAGTTAATTGTAATACATAATTATAATACATATTATTTAATTGTATAACCCTGCAATATTACACATTATGGGATAGTAATTTTAGATTTAGTTCTTCTGGTTAATTATAAAATTAAACAACTTTCTATTTGTTACTTAAATAAATATAGAACAACAAAGAAATTGGGAGGATATGGAAACAGATTGTTTGATCAATGTGCTTGGAAGAGTGGGCGTGGAGTCACTGCTGTTGTATGTACCTTTTGTGTGCAAGTCATGGCATAGAGCCAGCCTTAATACTATGTGCTGGAAGACTCTTATTTTTCCTAAACTTAAAGATGATCGGTTTGATTTGGATTATACATTTCGAGAAAGATTGATGGATACATATCAAATTAAGAAATTCTCTGTTACAGCATTCATAAAATCCATAGTGGATTGAAGCCATGGAAATGCTACTACCCTTTTTCTCCCAGAAGGCTGTCCAGAAGAGGCATTGAAGTATGTTGCAGATAAGTAAGTTTTTTATGCTAGATTATGAGTCGATTTTGCAACAATTATTTTTTATTAATTCCTCGAACATCGTTAATCTTCCCTACGAAATTGAACATTCAGTCTATTATTTGGTATCTAATGCACCTAATTTGGATCGAAAATGCTGATGTGCATGGCCATCTAGTATTTTAGCCACGTTAGCATTTTCCGTTCAAGACGAATTCATTTGACATCAAATAACAGATTGAGGGCTTGATTTATACGAATAAAAAAGTAAGGATTTACCCAACAATTTTCTCATAATTTCCTTTCCAGGTGTCCTGGCTTAAAACAATTGGACCTTCCTTCCGACATACGCTTTGATCTGTCACTCGCTATTCAAGAGCTGATAGAGAAGTCCAAGAACTTGGAGTACTTGTTGCTTCGAAGTTTCTTCAATTTGAAGGAGGTCCTTGCCCAGGTCAGCCTCAACTGCCATAACCTTTTGGGGTTAGGCATCTTTAATGCCTTAATTAAGGAAGATGAGGCTATGGCAATTGTCACTTTACTCCCAAAGATTACACATCTGTTTCTTAGAGGTGCACATGTCACGAACTTAAGGAAGAGTTCTGAATCCCACATTGAACATAACAAGAGGATCACTGGGATATAAAAGAGTTCACACCACCTCTTCCTTGTGAGTTGTTTTTTTGTAGGATAAAATCATGAAGTCAGGAGATCAGAACGGATAATATCTCACAAAGATGTGAACAATGACGATTAGATTGATCTGAAACACCGGATGAGTGGATGTCCGAATCTCGAAACCGTACGGGTTCAGAGCTTAAGTCTCGATCCGTGACACACACATGTGCCAAGAGAATCTAGTGACAATATTGCAAGGCTGCAAGCAACTTGTCCATTTAGATGTCCGCATATTGCAAGGCTGCAAGCAACTTGTCCATTTAGATGTCCGCGACTGCATAGGCTTTGACGAGGATGATGATGAGATATTAAAGCTAGTTTCATTCATCACTAAATTCAAGTGCGAGGGTTCAAGACGTGATGACTATGACGACTACCCTTGGTCAGTTGATAATGACACCGACTACTCTGATTAGGCGTAGTTTGGTATTGTTTGGCTTGAAATATATATATGTAAATTACACATGCGTTTGAAAACTGTTGTAAGAAAATGTTGTGTAGAAGCATAGTGTGAGATTTTTAAGTATTTGGCATTATTGTAAAAATGATATCAACACTTTGCCTTCGGTGGCTACCATTGATACAGAGTCTTGTTCCAAGCTTAATTCTGGTATGATGGTTTCGTGGTCTAAATTTTCTCTCTTTTCTCTTCATAACATTTTCCTGGTGGAGTGTGGAGAAGAATATCTAGAGCTTAAACAGATAAATGGCTCCTTCGCGTTTAAGGACCCTATAGAAAGTGACAGATTCCTTTTTCTTTTTTTTTTTTGCCTTCATTTATAATATATATATATATATGTATATATAATTATTGATGGATTTATCAATTTTATGGATAAAAATGGTGTTCATGAAAAAATTTTGAAGATGTGGAAGAAATTTTTTTTTCAAATTTTCTTATTATTCAATATTCAGGTGTTCATGGGCACTTTACGTGTACATGTCCATCGTCCCCCATATAGAATGTTTTAAGTGAAAAAAAAAAAAGGAAAAAAATTAAAAGTTGGGTGAATGGCATTTTTTTGAGCTAAAGAGAAATTTCTGCTCTTCCATTTTTAATAAATGCGAGCCATTGAACTTTAATGAAAATGAAAATAAAGCAAGAAAAACGTCATAATGAATTCTTTTACCACCACATCATGTTTGCCATTTGCTTGATGCAACATGCAAAAGGAAAAGGATTTCCTAGTACATTCTTTTCCATGAATCTGAATTTCTATAGGTTCTTGAACAAATGACATTTAACTTTTAAAACAGAAAAGGATTACCTGGTATTCAAGTATAGTACCCTCAATAATTCACTCTTTTGGTACCTTTTGAAGTTGTAAGGGTCTTGAACAAAGGGTATTTCACTTTTCTTTCATGTTTCCAAGTACCACGAACGGCTTAACCAGACTGCTATTTTTCCTTCAGGCTGAAGAAATGAAAGTACTGTCATTTAGACCCAAGACTGAAGTCAAGAAGATTTCAGTTATATAGCTTAAAATGGTCAATCAATTTATTTTGACAGCGTGGTTTAAAAATTGATTTTATGAAATAATTAAGAGAATTCACTATTCGATATCAATTGAAAAGCAAAATCATCTGCAGACAATACAATTAGAAGAACACGGGCAAGATGTTCCATTTCTCAGTTGGATACTCCAAATTCCAGGTTTAAATTCTTTAAATGTACTTTTTTTTTAGATAAAAAAAAAGTTATAAGTACTAAAATTTAAATTCTAAAATTAGTAGATTGTAAGTACGATTTGAACTTCGCACGAATTTAAAAGATATCAACTTTTAAATGTAGCTCTTAAATCAATCGAACTAAGCCATTGGTTCAATTGTACAAATATTTCAATGCTACTTGAAAGTTTGTTAAAATTGGATTCAAAATGATTAAACCCAGAGTTTACTTATATAAATTAAGGTTTAAACCTCTTATACTTTGAAACAGGTGCGGGTTTTTCGGCTTCAAAGATTATGGAATCAGTCATTTGGGCTAAACCTATCTGAAACTTGTTTCATTAATGCTAAATTAAGAGAACAAGAAAGAACAAAACAGCTTATGTTTACTGTCAAGCTTCCATATTAATACTAACCCAAAAATGGTTCCAGGGATATAAGTTCAAAGGCCTACTCTATATATTTTCTTTTTTTTTTTTTTAAAGTATTGATTGTTGTAGTGAAGTGATGCTATAATAAAGAAATGAATCATGGCTTAATGAATGATAAAAGGATTTACTAGTAAATAGCTTCAGTCTCTAAAACCCAGATAAAGATCAATAAATAATCCTCCATTGATAAACAGAAGGCACATAGCAATTCTCATATGAACTGCTACTTAACAATGAGCATCCCCTACTATGCCATTTAGGAATCATAAAACTATCTGCAAATCAGAATCAAACAGAAGTTCCTAACGCTCAAAAGCAACTGTAAGACAGCTTTCAACATCTTCTTCTCAAGGAAAACATCAGTTAGCACCGTCTTGGACTGCATCGATGCCTTTAGCAATTTCACACCCCATTGCACACAGCAAGTTTAAAGCTGATGTTAGAAATGAAAGATTGCCATGATAAAAGAATCACTTTTCCTGCAAACATCTTTGAATTTAACAATGATTAAAATCTGCAAAGCCAAATAAATATATTTGAAGTTTTATTGTTTCATATGTAAGTAAAGCCATCCACGTGATTGATAAGTCCGAGCCGAGCCAACATTCTTACTCAAAAGTAGCCGAATACGCACCATTAGTGTGTCAGTGTTTTGTGGAAGCTAAACCAGGTCTAGTGGTACGGCTTTCGCAAAGTCATTTGCGTCCATATATACTAGTCGTAGGCTTCGAAAGCCGATGTGGGATTGGGTAAAAGTTGAAAACTCCTTCCCTTGTCCTGACAGACCGGTGTCTTCTATGTATTGATGAAAAGGGTTTTTGAAAAAGCCATAATCATCCTCATTTGCAGCAGATGAAGTTGAAACTTCTTTTGGGGATTGGGTTTACAAATGTTGCAGGGATGTTCATAACATTAGAGTGAGTAGGGCAAATAGATGTTGGATCATTTTCATAATAACATCGGCAGTTGGCATTAGAAGAACACCGGTAAATTCTGCCAGAAGTTGATGATTGAATGTTTGGCGACAAAAGAGTTACATTTGCTCCATAGCTTGAAACTTTAGGTTTCAACGAGATATCCTTGTTTGTTGCTGAAACTTTTGGTTTCAACAAGATAGCTTGAAACTTTAAGTATCAGTAAAATTTTCTATGCTGCCGTAAAGGTTTCTAAGGCAACCCACCATGCCCTGTTGGAGAGAACATGTAGAAGAGAAAATCAACAAAATCTTTGCCAGCTTCTGCAAACAAAACCTCTGCCCTTTGGTATCTACCAGATGCTTCAAGCTCACATTGTTGGTTGCCATGGAAAGTATTATTCTGGGTGAAACAACCAGATCATCCATGATCATGTAAGTAATAACCCCTGACATAACCTCCTCCATCAAAGGATGAATCCTGCTTTGTTGGTGAATTAACAACGGTCGCGATTTGGGTCATAACATGGTTACAGGCAGGGCAAATTAGTTTCGAATCATTTGTCACATAATTTGGACAGTTGGCTTTGTGACCGTAGCTACTACACCTATTAAGGTTGTTGGACGTTTGATGATTGCATGTTTGGAAACAAGACAGGTACATTAGAAGCATAGTTAGAAACCATAGGCTTCAAAAGGGGGGTGTCTTATCAAATTTTGCGGAGTTTCAAAACTATTGAAAGCAACCAAGGACTATTGGTAGTTAGAATGGCAAAGCAAATATATCGCACCTCTACTTTTCTTCATTTGGTCTCAGACAGATAGAGCTGCCATGAGTTGCAAGGGATATCTTTCCACTACTTAATAGAGCTGTGAAGGATTTAGAGCAGAGGAAGAACAAAAAAAACAGAAGAAACTAATCTGTCACTTGAAGTAAATTGGCTCTGCAGATCATGAGCTTCATTTCATTAATTTATAGGCTTAAAAAATACAAAAGTTTGTTTAACTACTACAAAAATTGTTTGCCTAACAGTATGGATCCCCATGCACAGATCCATCATATTACTTAAACTGATAAGATGGCAGAACCTGTTATAAAGTGCCAGTAGAAATACCATACCTAGTTGCTTCAACCACTTACACACTAACAAGCTGATATGAGTTAAAAGGGAACTATTCACATATATTTCTCGGACCATAGATTAAAGCTTAAAAATTAATGTTGAAAGGCTTCAAAGATGATTAACCAGTCATTAATTCGGGGCGTTGTATTTTTTAATTAGCTAAATGAACGCTCAAATTAATGAACACTAAAGATAATAAAATTGTTCATACATCAACATAAGAAAAAGTACAATACAAGTTTATATGAACTGGTACAACTTTGAACTTTGAGCATAAACCGACAAGCATCTACTCCTACACCAAGACTCTTATTGTCTGCAAATCTAAATCAACCAGCATTTCCTGAATCACAGATGCAAGTGACATGTAGTAAACAGAATCACTTGGACACCTTCCCAAGGAACACTTCAGTAAGCACCGTCCTGGATTCCATCGATGCCCTCAGCAATTTCACTCCCTATTGCACAAAGGAAGTTTAAGCCAATGTTATTAACAATTAAAGAATGTCACACTTAAAAATCTACTTTCCCTGTAAAAAATTAAGTGCAGACTTAAAATATAGGACAACAAAATTCTGTGTATTTTTTCGATAATTGTAATCTAAAGGTCAGATAAATGTAATTCATTTAATAGCAAGAGAAGAAGGATGCTTTACCTTATCCATTCTCATGTCAATGACTCTCTCTTCAAGAACCCCTACATCCTTCACATTGAGCTTGTTGAGCAAAGTGATACTAGAAATAGTTGACATAGGCCTCACAACCAGATCATCCCTGATCATATAAGTTAACAACTCCCTTCACGTAACCTCCCTCACCTGAGGACGAGGCCTTGTTTGTCGGATTAACAAAAGTTACGTTTTGGTTCATAACATTGTTTCAAGAAGGACAAGTAGATTTTAGATCGTTTGCCACATACATGCGACAGTTGGTATTGTGACCGTAGCTACACCTGTAAAGGCCGTTGGATGTTGATGATTGCATGTTGATGTTAGTCAATAAGGGAGGTACATGAGCAGCAAAGTTAGAAACTATGGGTTTCAAAAGGGTGTCTTTGTTTGCTGGTGACTGCATGTAGGTATCATCCAAATTTTCAATGCTGTCGTAAAGATTTCCAAGGCACCCCACCATTCCTCGTTTAGTAAGAAGCCTTATGACAGTGCTAACAGGCAATGACAGCATGTTGAAGAGAAAATCAACAAAGTCTTTGCCAGCTTCTGCAAACAGAACTCTTTGGGATTTTTGGTCTATCAGAAGCTTCAAGGTAACTCTGGTGGCAGCCATGACAGAAACACTATTGTAAAAAACTGGGTTTTTGAGAGTTTTTCAATACAGTTACTACCTTGACATAATGCAGAATCTATGGCTTCTATAGAGGTTCATTGGCAGTAATCAAGGGCCATAGAGAACTGGAATGGCCACAGTATATAAAGACAAAAATTTTTTTTTTTTTATTTTCAAGGAAACTTAGGACTTCCCAATAATAATCTATTTATAACTGGTTTTCAACACAATGAATCTGGCATGAGATCACAGCCCCCAATTAGTACACTTTGGAAATCTGTACCATCTGCCTATCATTCTTTTTGTCCTTCAATGTTCAAAAATCAAAACCTGGAACAGATAACTAAAACACACATTGCAGTTTGAAGTAATTTGCTTGATGAATGGTCAATTTGTACTAGAATTTTGACCCTGCTTTATTTATGTTGAACTCCAAATATCAACCATAAAAGCATATTATTTAATTTGCATAAGTTCTTCAGACTATCAATTTTCAATGGGAATTTTTTCAAAATTATACCAAATTCTTATTATAGTATTTACATTTCTTAAAAATGATTTCTTAGATAATGCATTAATGTTTCATGCCATACCACTTATTAGACATTAAAAACAATTAAATTTAATACTTATTATTTTTTTTAAATTCTCAAAATAATTTACCATAAAACATGTAAGAAACTGAGTTCTTTGTTTATTTGAGTAAAAAGTTAAATAATATAAAAAAAATATCCCGTAAATGAAAATTTTAAATATAATAAATGATATTAGAAGATTGACACATCTCATTAGAATGTATTTAAAAAATCGATAAAAAAATAAAAAAATTAAATGCACATAACAACATTTTAAACCCGAAACTAAATACTCTATTATTAATGTAGAAAAAAATAATTCTAAAAATATTAAATATCATAGTTTTTATCCAGAGTTCTTACAATTTGTGATCGAATCTTATATTTTTAACAAAGTTAAAAAATTAATACTTATTTCACTAAAGCATATTGAAAGAAATTAATAGATAAAGATGATAAATAAAATTACGCATAAAAATATTTTAATCTTATTTTTGTAAAATTTAAAAACACTCATTAGTGTACAAAATAATAATAAAAAAAACAAATGTAAACGTTAGGCCGAAAACAAAAAATAAAATAAAATAAAATAATTTAAACCTTATGTTTTATTGGCAGTGATGAAAGGTAAATAAATAAATAAATAAAAATGGCCCGACACGCTCCGGCGAAGGCTACGAGTGACTGCTTACAAAAAACAATGTGGGGTTGGGTAAAAACTCAAAATTCCTTCCCTAATCCTGACCGGTGACTTCAATATTCAACGATGTGGGATGGAAGTTGACGTGGGAAACTAACAGCCATTTTAAAAATTTAGGCTGCAAACATTGAAATTACAATGATAGTGAAAAGATTTTTTCAGCAGGAGATACTACTGGGTAAAATGTTGGAAGTCATGACTAAACATTATTGAATGAAGAAATGGGACTTTTCAGAGAATTTTTCTGTGGCAGTTATCAAGGAGTAAAGATCCATTGCAAATAAGACTACTTTATATTTCGTTCATAATTTGAGTCCAACCTTCTATTCTGCCCCTATTAAATTTTAAACTTACATGAACATTTGATAAAAATAAAGATAAAACAACTCATTTAATTTATCAAATTTTCCATTATATTTTAGAATCTTAATTTTAAAGAAAATCTTTCCCCTCCTTGTAACATTAAAATTTAAACCGTAGAATTAATTTTACAAACAAATTTATACTCAGAATTGATGGGCTAACTCAAACTTGAATCAGCCCTCCAGAAATTAGCGTATGCCGCTTTTAGCGGCGAGCACACGGTATTCTTTAGTAAAAGGCGAAAGAATAGTTCGCTCTGTGCCCACCGCACGGCTCCGTGAGTCTATCACGTTCATCTCCGCTTTATTTATTGAAGTCAATTGGGTTGCGCTTGCTGTTTACTTTGAAGTATGGGATTCTTCTCTTCTCTATCTTCTACTCTTAAAACCTGCAACTCTCCACTTTTGTGGTACTATTTTACAAAATACAGCATCTTAAACTCTACAGCATTGCTTCCATTCCCTCATTGAAGTATTTCTTCTTGAAACTATCATTTTCATGATGAAACTTTATATGATGAAAAGGGTTGTTGAAAGCCTTTTGGTTGGCTTGTGCAAGCTCTTTACATTACCAAGTTTAGCACTGCAATTGGAAAAGGTCGAGTTGTCCAATTCCAAACCACAATTATTTCAAAACAATATTAATATGATAATATAATAGATTATAACACTAACAAAAAAAAACTTGACCAATCAACATATTTAACAACCATGTCTCTACATCAAAATAGCAAGCACTTGTAATTTGTAAAGAGACCACCAATTAAAGCAGCAGCAGCAGAAGCATCAAGCATTTGGAACAACTGCAGCAATGCCTTTTGGGTAAGGAATACGTCAGTAAGCACAGACTTAGACTGCCGCAATGCCTTAAGTAATTCCACACCCTGAAACAAAATCTAAACCAAAGCAATGAAAGAAGGGTTAAAGATTTAGGCCACAAAATGGGATAACGATGCTCGCATCATTCATGGCTACATCAATCACTCTCTTTCAAAGCCCCAACCTCTTTATCATTCAACTTGTTAAGCATAGCAGTTATACTTGAAATAGTTGACAAGGGGGCTTACCACCAGATCATCCATGATCATATAAGTGACAACTCCTTTAATATAGCCACCCTCATTTGCAGCAAATGAAGCTGAAACCTTTTTTGGGGGGTTTTACAGATGTTGCAGCGCAGGTGATGGCCTCTTTAAAGGAACATTTGACATAACAGTTGACAATGACAGGTTGATGTTGAATCATTTGCAATATAGGTATAACATTTGACATGACTGAAGGATGTATTTTTGTTGTTTTTTTCGTTTTTTTTTTGGATAAACTGTTACTTGTATTACTGAACCGATAAAAGTTGCCAGTTTTTTATGATAGAATGTTTGGCAACAAGAGAGGTCCATTTACTCCATGGGTATCCTTGTTTGTTGTAGGCTCAATGTAAGTATCAAGCATATTTTCAATGCTCTGGCAAAGGTTTCCATGGCAACCCACCATGCCCTGTTTTGTAAGCAGCCTTTAACAATGCTAACCGGCAATGACAACAGAAAATCAACAAAATCTTTACCCTCTGGCCTTTTATATCAACCAGAAGCTTCAACCTCACACTTGTTGTGGAGGTGATGGATGCCATGGATAGTAACAGTCTGTATGAACTGTAGGAATTTCAGTGGATCCTCGTTCCAGTTACTGCCTTACTTATATAGAGGTTTTTCCAGCAGATATTAACTTAATAAGAGAATTGGAATGGACAAAATGAACATTCACTGAAGATACTTCTGACTTTCTAGTAGTCCATCTATAGTTTGTACTGCCATATAGCATTAATGGAGTTTCTTTTATTAGGATAATCTTCCACTACAAATCAACCCAATGACTAAAGATTAGTCGAATCTGTTACTGCAAAGGTAATAACTCAAAGGACCTAATCTTGTTCTCTTTTTTTTTTCCCACCAGGTCAAAAAAATTATAAAATTAGAGATGTAAATGAATCAGACATTAACGAACTTTATTAAGTTCATTTAATTAAAGAACCCTGAAATATTGCTCTAGATAACATTAACAAATATTATAAATGAAAATAAGAAGAAGAAAATGAGATCCAGTTTTGGAATCCAGCATTTGCCTTGGAAAGATCCTGTTAGAAACTGCCTTCAAAGAAAGTTTTGAATTGAACAGTTATGAGAATTAGAAAAATAAAAAGTACCAAGCCCGCAGAAGAGAAATTACAGTGTATCTATTTCGATTGGAACTAGATTTCAGCATTTGACTCTAATAACACTGAATATACAATAAAAGTCTGTCGAAACAAATGATTATCGGTTTCGATGGTATTGTGGTGCTATACAACCAGGTGAATTGCCATGCCATCTTTTCCAAAAAACCAGTTCTCTGCAAAGTGCAAACATCATAGATACATTGTGAAACAAGCTATACATTCACAAAGATGAGGGTAAAACAAGGAAGGGTAAATTTGCTGAGTAAAATTTTTAATATTTTGCAGCTCATTGTACAATGATTAAAGTATAAAAGTGTTACGAAAATGCGGTTCAGCCCATGTAATTGGTTTTAGACCAATCAAAAGCCATGGGTTTTGGTCTTTTTTTTTACACAGAGCTCTAGCTACTTAATAAAAAGAGGTGGGGTTGTTTTAAGGTAGTGTCCCAAACCAAGAAGAGAAAGAAGAAAAGCCAGGAAAAAAGAAAAAGGAAGAGTTGATTGA
This sequence comes from Durio zibethinus, assembly GCF_047325235.1. Classification (NCBI taxonomy): domain Eukaryota; kingdom Viridiplantae; phylum Streptophyta; class Magnoliopsida; order Malvales; family Malvaceae; genus Durio; species Durio zibethinus. The sequence goes on from NC_143180.1 coordinate 3,189,444, forward strand.
ACGAAAGTCGATCTGTGATCCGATTGAGCTAAGACTTTATCAGCAGGTTTATAATTCAGAGTTCTACATTCTGAACGGTGAAGATCGAGTTTGAAACTCTATAGGAACAAATCCATGATGTATTTGTTAAGTCACCTATTTGGAGAAATTTTTCCAATTATCTCTCTAGTTGTTGATTAGCTCTAGTTTTAGCTAGAGAAGAACTTTGTATATTATTATTTGATAGTAGAGATTTTTCTGGTGATCTATAGTTTTTCCCTATACACTGGAGGGTTTTTCACGTAAATCTTGGTGTGTTTTATTTTTCATCATTGTTGATTATTGATTGTTGTCTATTACTGTGGGTTTATTGCAATATATTACTTATGCATTGTTGTATTTATTGCTTCAGGCCCAACAAGTGATATCAGAGCAAAGATTGTTTTGAAACATCAATACAGAAGCAACCCAAGACAAAAGTAAATTTTGTTAGAGATAATGGAGGGTGATACAAGTTTCATGACAAAATTAATGGCATCAAATTATTCAATTTGAAAGCCTATGATGAAAGATCATTTATACTGCAAAGATTTGTATGAGCCAGTATTGGATGATTCGGCTAAACCAGCAGATATGAAATATGAAAGCTGAAAGAAGTCAGGCAGAAAAAAGCTAGCTACAATCAAAAAATGGATTGATATCAGTGTGTTCCATCATGTAGTGTAGGAGACAAATGCCCACATTCTTTGAAAAAAATTGATAGCATTGTATGAGAGAAAAAGATAATGAATAAAGTTATGCTTGTTAAAAAGCTTACAACTCTACAACACAGGGATGGATGATCGATTACAAAACACTTGAGTAATTTTTAAGATATATTTAATCGGATAACTACTATAAAGCTTAAGATGAATGATGAAATGAAGGCATTATTTCTTTTAGGTTTATTGCCAAACAACTGGAATGCTCTAGTTGTAACTGTTCTCAATTCAGCTCTTGATTATAATGTAACATTAGAAATAGTAAAAGATAATATGCTTAATGAAGAAGCAAGGTAAAAAGATGTAGACTCTGAGAATCAAACTCTGATCATATAGAACAAGGGTAGAAACATCGTCAGATGTCAGAACTCAAAAGATCGTAGTAAGTGTAAACATAAATCTAGGTCCAGAGATAAAAAAAAGTATTTCCATTGTCGTAAGGCAAGTTATATAAAACGACATTGTAAAATCTTGAAGCAAGAGCAAAAAGATGAGAAAGACAAAAGTTCAGATGATGACAATGTTGCAATAATGAATTCAAATAGTGATTCAATTACTTTGATTTGTACATATGGTGATTGTAATCATGTTGGTGATCCTGGTACTAAGTGGATAGTTGACATAAGAGTGACATATCATTATGTTCCTAAAAGAGAGTTGTTTACAACTTACAAAGTAAGAGACTTTGGTTGCAGCAAGATTAGAAACAAGAGTGTGTCATAAATTGTTAGGATTTGGGATATTATTGTACAAACTATTACAAGCTGCATGTTGACTTTGAAGGATGTTAGACACATTTCAAATATTATAATGAACTTGCTTGCTATTAATATCTTTGTTAAGGAGGGATATGAGAGTCGACAAAAGAATGGGTAGTGAAAGCTTCTCAAATGATCTATGATAGTTGCAAGGAAAAAATTATGCTACACAATGTATAAGACATGAATGCAATTAAATAGTAACCAAATAAATGCTGTTGAGGATGATAATTTAGCAAACTTGTGGCACAAGAGGCTGGCATACATTAGTGAGAAGGGGTTACAAGTTTTGACAAGATAGTCTCTCATTCTCTTCACCAAAGGTATGTCTCTCGATTCATGTGATTATTATTTATTTGGTAAGCGTCATAGAGTTTTTTTCATAAGAATTCTCAGAGAAAAGAAAATATATTAGAATTAATTTATGTTGACATATGTGGTCTCATTGAGGTTGAGTCATTAGGTGGTAGTAGTATTTTGTTACTTTTATTTATGATGTTTCAGTAAAACTTGGATGTATATGTTGACAAACAAAAGTCAAGTATTACAGTATTTTTAAAAATTTCATACCATAGTGGAAAAGATGACATGATCGTCTTTAAAGTGTATTCGGACTGATAATGGTGGGGAATACATATCCAAAGACTTTGAAGAGTATTGTTCAAAGTATGGGATCAGGCATAAGATGATAAAACTTGAAACACCATAGCATAATGGTGTAGCTGAAAGGATGAACTGCACCATTGTCAAAAAAGTCAGATGTATGTTGAAGATGACAAAATTACCAAAGCCATTTTGAGGTGAAGCAGTCAACACAGCTTATTATTTGCTTAACAGATCACCATCAGTTTCTTTGGGCTTTGACATTCTAGAAAGAGTGTGGACAGGGAAAGATGCTTCATACTTTTATTTGAAAGTTTTCAAGTGTAAAGCATTCACGCATGTGCTGAAAGAACAAAAGTCAAAGCTTGACAGTAAAACCACACAGTGTATGTTTGTAGGATATGATGATGAAGAATTTGGCTATAGGGTATGGGATCTAGTGAAGAAAAAGACAGTTAGAAATAGAGATATAGTCTTTCATGAAAAAGAAACCATAGCAGATTTTAAGAAAAATAAGAAGACTACATAGGTTACTATTGAGTATAATATTTTAACACAGACAAAGGTTTCATAGGAAAGAGCCACAGATGGTGGAAATGAACAAGAAATAAAACTTGAGAATATGAATGAACCAGTCACAGTTAGTGATAAGTCAAATACAATCAGTTTTAAGTAGAGAGAACAATCATCTCTACCTGAGAGTGTTGAGCAAGGGAAACTACCTTCAGCATCAGGTGATATAAAATCTCAGCTTAGGAGATATACTAGAGAACATAGGCCATCTACCAGGTATCCAAGTTCAGATTTTATTTTAGTTACCAATAAGGGGGAGCCAAAGAGCTTCTAAAATGTGTAAACTCTTTCGAATAAAAAGAACTAGTTAAAAGTAATAAAAGAAGAGATTGAGTCATTGTGAAAAAATGGTATTTATGATCTTGTTAAACTTTTAAAAGGAAAGAGGCCATTGAAAAATAAATTGGTGTTCAAGTTGAAAAAAGATGGTGATAAGCTAATGAGGTACAAAGCTCGATTGGTGGTGAAAGATTTTTCTCAGAAACCAGGCATAGATTTTGATAAGATCTTCTCTCCAGTTATGAAGATGAGTTTCATTCAAGTAGTACTGAGATTAGCAGCTTGTTCGAATCTTGAGTTTGAGTAACTTGATGTTAAAACTGCATTCTTACATGGTGACTTGCAGAAAGACATTTATATGAATCAGCCTAAGGGTTTTGAAGTTAAAAAGAAAGAGCACTTAGTTTGTAAATTGAAAAAAAAGCTTGTATGGCTTGAAACAAGCTTTACGATAATGATACAAGAAGTTTGATTCTTTTATGGTGAGTCACAACTATAAAAAAATGATAGCGGATCCTTATTGTATGTTAAAAAAAATTTTGATGGTAACTTCATTATTCTTTTATTATATGTTGATGATATGTTGATTATGGGATAAGATGCTAGTATGATTTGTAAGTTGAAAGAACAATTGTCTAAGTCTTTTGACATGAAAGATTTAGGTCCAATAAAGCAGATTTTCGATATGGACATTATCTAGGATAAAAAAGTTAGAAAGTTATGGTTGTCACAGAAAAAAGTATGTTGAATGAGTGCTTAATAGATTCAACATGCAATATGCTAAATTAATTAGCAGTCCACTTACTAATCATTTTCATCTGAGTAAGAAATCTTGTTTAATATCTAAGGAAAATCAACTAGCTATGTCCAATATTCATTATTTTTTTGTAATCGACTCTTTAATGTATCTTATGGTATGTACACGGCTCGACATTGCTCATGTAGTTGATGTAGTGAACAGATTTCTTTCTAATAAAAAAAAATTCATTGAAAAGTAGTGAAATGAATTTTTAGATATTTGAGAGGCACTTAAAAAATGTGCTTGAGTTATGGAGTTTTACAACCAGTTGTAAAAGAGTTTACTAATGCTAATATGACAGGTGATCTTGATAGTAAAAAATTTACTTCATGGTATTTGTTCACTTTTGTAAGAGGAGCTATGTCTTAGCAGTCTAAGTTACATAAATGTGTTGCTTTGTCAACTACAAAGGCTAAGTATATTGCAGCAACTGAAGTAGGTAAAGAAATGCTTTGAATGAAACATTTTTTCTTAAATTGAGGTTGAATCAGAAAGAGTATGTGGTATTTTGTGATAGCCAGAATGCTTTAGATTTGAGTAAGAATGTCATGTATCATGCTAGAATGAGCACATTAATGTTAGATATCACTGGTTATGTTAAGTGATTGAGGAACAATAAATGCTGTTGAAAAAAATTCATACTGATGAAAATGTAATAAATATGTTGACTAAGATACTTTCCACAGAGAAGCTTGAACTCTATAGTAACTTGGCTGGAATGAGTTCTTTAGTCAAGGTAAGTTCTAAATGAAACTGCTATGGTGATGAATCTCTCCTTAATGGGGTTGAAAAGGGAAATTATTAGGAAAATGGGATCCAGTCCAATGTAATTGGTTTTGGACCAATCAAAGGCCATAGGTCTTAGTCTTTCTTTTTACACAGAGCCCTAGCTACTTAATAAAAAGAAGTGAGGTTGTTTTAAGGTGGTGTCGTAAACCAAGAAGAGAAAAAAAAAAAGCCAGAAAAAATAAAAAGAGAAAAAAAAAAGGAAAAGTTGGTTAAACGAAAGTCGATCCGTGGTCTGATTGAGCTGAAATTTTATCAGTAGGTTTATGATTCAGAGTTTTACATTCTGAACAGTAAATGTCGAGTTTGAAGCTCTCTAGAAATAAATCTATGGTGTATTTATTGAGTCACCTATTTGGAAAGATTTCTTCAATTGTCTCTCTAGTTGTTGATTATCTCTAATTTTAGCTAGAAAAGAACTTTGTATATCTATTATTTGATAGTGGAAATTTTTCTGATGATCCGTGGTTTTTTTCTTTATACTTGAAGGTTTTTCACGTAAATCTTGATGTGCTTTTGTTTTTCTTGTATTTTTTATTGTTATTTATTTATGTGAGTTTATTACGATATATTACTTATGTATTATTGTGTTTATTGTTTTAGGTCCAACAAAAAAAACATTCAATGAACAACCTGCAACAAAATCATCTTTTTAAAAAAAAAAAAAACCAAAGAGAAAGGTAAGAAAACTAGTTTTTGGCCATCCTACTTGGACATTACTATAGTTAAAAAACCCTAAATAGACCTTCAAATGCAGAAGGTATGCAAGTGTTTACCCAACAGACCTTCAAAAGGCACTGGACCATAAAGGGCAAGAAGCTGCATTAAGCTTCAGTATACAATGTGTAAAAGTCTCAACTTCACACCTCAAAACACTCAAAACAATTATAATTGAAATATTAAAAATATTTATTTTTAATACTATATAACATTAAAACATTTAATATTAATATTTTCTAAAATCATTACTTTAATATTCTTAAAAAGGCAAACCAAATTGAAAACACTTTAATGCAGTTGATCGAGCCATAGAAGAATCTGACCCTTCAACCATAGCCAGTATAAAAATGGTCTAGAATCGAATAAACTTACACAATTTCCAACATTTATCTATCTATCTATCTATCTATCTATCACCATCATCATCTGAAGCCGACAGCACCTTGGCCAAACTGCACCCTCAAACCACCACAGCCTCTACTCACCTTCCGCTAATCCAAACCACCACCATTAACAACCTCAATAGGGAGGAATTTTTCGGTGAAAGGGTACGTTATTTTTCTTTCTCATACAAGGTTTTTTTTTAATCATTTCTTTTTCTTTTTTTTTTTCAATTCTATTTAAAAAAAGGCTGTTGCTTTAGAAAAATATGAAAGCCTAATAATAGTAAATAAAATAATAGAGGCATAGAGCATTTATTTAGAAAAACCAAGTAATTCTTGGTAATAATAGCTTGTTGCTTCACTTTCCCTTGAATTCATCTAAGATTCACTTGAGCTAAATTATGAACTTTTCTTGGATAACTTTAAATTTTAAACATCTTTTATATATTAATACTAATCGCCTGTACTTATTTTGCAAATTTAGATGGATGGTTTACTTGATAATGAGCTATTATTTCAACATAGCCAACCAAGTGATGCAACAAATGATACTGAGGAAAGGGTTGAAGGTATGGAGTTGGAATCTTTTGATGATGCATACCATTTCTGTAATTGTTATGCAAATGATTAGAGATTTGTTATTAGAATTAATATTAGAGCTATGTTATGATGTGGGAATTATTAGACCAAACAAATCATTTCATTCAATTTTTGTTGAGGTTGGTGGTTACTAGAATCTGACATTTGATAAAAGGATGCTTTGGATCATATTGAAAAATATAATCGATTGAATCTTCAGGGAAGAAATGCACAAATAAATTACTCAATATGGTATGGCCTTTTGGAGATATGTATGTAATACTAAATTTACTGACATGATTTTGAATTGTATGAGTATTGCACCAAAGATATTTAGTTTTTGACCTTAGTTGTATGAATTTGTAGAGATATGCATGCCCTGAGTTCATATATATACATATATATTTTCGAGTTCAAGGTGAGTGCCGGATATAGGTTTTGTGCCCAATATGGATTTGTTCAATTTTCTTTTTTTTTTAAATGTTAGAGAGATTGATCAATTGCAATAAAAAAAATAAGAGCTTGATGACTATTTAATTATAGTTCAAGGATTTTTGTTACCATTTAGCCTTTTTTTTTACTTTTATGTTTCTCTCAATCCAAAGACAGTACTGTTACTATAAGTTAGACTAGTTAATTGTAATACATAATTATAATACATATTATTTAATTGTATAACCCTGCAATATTACACATTATGGGATAGTAATTTTAGATTTAGTCCTCTTCTGGTTAATTATAAAATTAAACAACTTTCTATTTGTTACTTAAATAGATATAGAACAATAAAGAAATTGGGAGGATATGGAAACAGATTGTTTGATCAATGTGCTTGGAAGAGTGGGCATGGAGTCACTGCTGTTGTATGTACCTTTTGTGTGCAAGTCATGGCATAGAGCCAGCCTTAATCCTATGTGCTGGAAGACTCTGATTTTTCCTAAAATTAAAGATGATCGGTTTGATTTGGATTATACATTTCGAGAAAGATTGATGGATACATATCAAATTAAGAAATTCTCTGTTACCGCATTCATAAAGTCCATAGTGGATCGAAGCCATGGAAATGCTACTACCCTTTTTCTCCCAGAAGGCTGTTCAGAAGAGGCATTGAAGTATGTTGCAGATAAGTAAGTTTTTTATGCTAGATTATGAGTCGATTTTGCAACAATTATTTTTTATTAATTCCTCGAACATTGTTAATCTTCCCTACGAAATTGAACATTCAGTCTATTATTTGGTATCTAATGCACCTAATTTGGATCGAAAATGCTGATGTGCATGGCCATCTAGTATTTTAGCCACGTTAGCATTTTCCATTCAAGATGAATTCATTTGACATCAAATAACAGATTCAGGGCTGGATTTATACGAATAAAAAAGCAAGGATTTACCCAACAATTTTCTCATAATTTCCTTTCCAGGTGTTCTGCCTTAAAACAACTGGGCCTACCTGCCGACATACGCTTTGAGCAGTCACTCGCTATTCAAGAGCTGATAGAGAAGTCCAAGAACTTGGAGTACTTGTTGCTTCGAAGTTTCTTCAATTTGAAGGAGGTCCTTGCCCAGGTCAGCCTCAACTGCCATAACCTTTTGGGGTTAGGTATCTTTAATGCCTTAATTAAGGAAGATGAGGCTATGGCAATTGTCACTTTACTCCCAAAGATTACACACCTGTTTCTTAGAGGTGCACATATGTACCAAGAGAATTTAGTGACAATATTGCAAGGCTGCAAGCAACTTGTCCATTTAGATGTCCGCGACTGCATAGGCTTTGACGAGGATGATGATGAGATATTAAAGTTAGCTTCATTCATCACTAAATTCAAGTGCGAGGGTTCAACACCTTATGACTATGACGACTACCCTTGGCCAGTTGATAATGACACAGACTACTCTGATTAGGCGTAGTTTGGTGCTGTTTGGCTTGAAATATATATATGTAAATACACATGCGTTTGAAAACTGTTGTAAGAAAATGTTTTGTAGAAGTATAGTGTGAGATTTTTAAGTATTTGACATTATTGTAAAAATGATATCAAGACTTTGCCTTCGGTGGCTACCATTGATACAGAGTCTTGTTCCAAGCTCAATTCTGGTATGCTGGTTTCGTGGTCTCAATTTTCTCTCTTTTCTCTTCATGACATTTTCCTGGTGGAGCGTGGGGAAGAATATCTAAAGCTTAAACAGATAAATGGTTCCTTCGCGTTTAAGGACCCTATAGAAAGTGATAGATGCTTTTTTTTTTTTTTTTTTTGCGATATATATGTGTATATATAATTATTGATGGATTTATCAATTTTATGGATAAAAATGGTGTTCATGAAAAATTTTGAGGATTGTGGAAGAAATTTTTTTTTCAAATTTTCTTATTATTCAATATTCAGGTGTTCATGGACACCTTACGTGTACATGTCCATCGTCCCCCGTATAGAATGTTTTAAGTGAAAAAAAAAAAAAAAAAAGGGAAAAAATTAAAAGTTGGGTGAATGGCATTTTTTTGAGCTAAAAAGAAATTTCTGCTCTTCCATTTTTAATAAATGCGAGCCATTGAACTTTAATGAAAATGAAAATGAAAATAAAGCAAGAAAAACGTCATAATGAATTCTTTTACCACCACATCATGTTTGCCATTTGCTTGATGCAACATGCAAAAGGAAAAGGATTTCCTAGTACATTCTTTTTCAAGAATCTGAATTTCTATAGGTTCTTGAATAAGTGACATTTAACTCTAAAAACAGAAAAGGATTACCTGGTATTCAAGTATAGTACCCTCAATAATTCACTCTTTTGGCACCTTTTGAAGTTGTAAGGGTCTTGAACAAAGGGTATTTCACTTTTGTTTCATGTTTCCAAGTACCACGAATGGCTTAACCAGACTGCTTTTTTTTCCTTCAAGCTGAAGAAATGAAAGTACTGTCATTTAGACCCAAGATTGAAGTTAAGAAGATTTCAGTTATATAGCTTAAAATGGTCAATAGATTTATTTTGACACCCTTGGTTTAAAATTTGATTTTATGAAATAATTAAGAGAATTCACTATTCGATATCAAATGAAAAGCAAAATCATCTGCAGACAATACAATTAGAAGAACACTGGCAAGATGTTCCATTTCCCAGTTGGATACTCCAAATTTCCAGGTTTAAATTCTTTAAATGTACTAATTTTTTTTTTAAGATAGGAAAAAAGTTTGTAAGTACTAAACTTTGAACTTGGTGGATTATAAGTATGATTTGAACTCTGCATCTGAAAGATATCAACTTTTAAATGTAGCTCTTAAATCAACGGAACTAATCCATTGGTTCAATTGTACAAATATTTCAATGTTACTTGAAAGTTTGTTAAAATTGGATTCAAAGTGATTAAACCCAGAGTTTACTTATAGAAGTATATATATAAATTAAGGTTTAAGCCTTTTATACTTTGAAACAGGTGCTGGTTTTTCGGCTTCAAAGATGATGGAATCAGTCATTTGGGCTAGACCTATCTGAAACTTGTTTCATTAATGCTAAATTAAGTGAACAAGGAAGAACAAAACAGCTTATGTTTACTGTCAAGCTTCCATATTAATACTAACCCAAAAATGGTTCCAGGGACATAAGTTCAAAGGCCTACTCTATATATTTTCTGTTTTTTTTTTAAAGTACTGATTGTTGTAGTGAAGTGATGCTATAATAAAAAATGAATCATGGCTTAATGAATGATAAAAGGATTTACTAGTAAATAGCTTCAGTCTCTAAAACCCAGATAAAGATCAATAAATAATCCTCCATTGATAAACAGAAGGCACATAGCAATTCTCATATGAACTGCTACTTAACAATGAGCATCCCCTGCTATGCCATTTAGGAATCATAAAACTCTCTGCAAATCAGAATCAAACAGAAGTTCCTAACGCTCGAAAGCAACTGTAAGACAGCTTTCAACATCTTCTTCTCAAGGAAAACATCAGTTGGCACCGTCTTGGACTGCATCGATGCCTTTAGCAATTTCACACCCCATTGCACACAGCAAGTTTAGAGCTGATGTTAGAAATGAAAGAATGTCATGCTAAAAGAATCACTTTTCCTGCAAACATCTTTGAATTTAACAATGATTAAAATCTATAAAGCCAAATAAATATATTTGAAGTTTTATTGTTTCCTACGTAAGTAAGGCCATCCACGTGATTGATAAGTCCGAGCCGAGCCAACATTCTTACTTAAAGTAGCCGAATACGCACCATTATTACTTAAAAGTAGCCGAATACGCACCATTAGTGTGTCAGTGTTTTGCGGAAGCTAAACCAGGTCTAGTGGTACGGCTTTTGCAAAGTCATTTGCGTCCATATAGCAGTTGTAGGCTTCGAAAGCCGATGTGGGATTGGGTAAAAGTTGAAAACTCCTTCCCTTGTCCTGACAGACCGGTGTCTTCCATATATGATGAAAAGGGTTTTTGAAAAAGCCATAATCATCCTCATTTGCAGCAGATGAAGTTGAAACCTTTTTTGGGGATTGGGTTTATAAATGTTGCAGGGATGTTCGTGACATTAGAGTGAGTAGGGCAAATAGATGTTGGATCATTTTCATAATAACATCGGCAGTTGGCATTATAAGTACTCAAACACCGGTAAATTCTGCCAGAAGTTGATGATTGAACGTTTGGCGACAAGAGAGTTACATTTGCTCCATAGCTTGAAACTTTAGGTTTCAACTAGATATCCCTGTTTGTTGTTGAAACTTTAGGTTTCAACGAGATAGCTTGAAACTTTAAGTATCAGTCAAATTTTCTATGCTGTCGTAAAGGTTTCCAATGCAACCCACCATGCCCTGTTGGAGAGAACATGTAGAAGAGAAAATCAACAAAATCTTTGCCAGCTTCTGCAAACAAAACCCTCTGCCCTTTGGTATCTACCAGATGCTTCAAGCTCACATTGTTGGTTGCCATGGAAAGTATTATTCTGCGTTAAACAACCAGATCATCCATGATCATGTAAGTAATAACCCCTGACATAACCTCCTCCATCACAGGATGAATCCTGCTTTGTTGGTGATTTAACAACGGTCGCGATTTGGGTCATAACATGGTTGGAGGCAGGGCAAATTGGTTAAGAATCATTTGTCACAAAATTTGGACAGTTGGCTTTGTGACCGTAGCTACACCTATTAAGGTTGTTGGACGTTTGATGATTGCATGTTTGGAAACAAGACTGCTACATTACAAGCATAGTTAGAACCATTGGCTTCAAAAGGGTGTCTTGTCAAATTTTGCGGAGTTTCAAACTTACTGAAAGCAACCAAGGACTATCGGTAGTTAGAATGGCAAAGCAAATATATCACACCTCTACTTTTCTTCATTTGGTCTCAGACAGATAGAGCTGCCATGAGTTGCAAGGGATATCTTTCCACTACTTGATAGAGCTGACGTGAGTTAAAAGGGAACTCTTCACATATATTTCTAGACCATAGATTAAAGCTTAAAAATTAATGTTGAAAGGCTTCAAAGATGGTTAGCCAGTCATTAATTCGGGGCGTTGTATTTTTTAATTAGCTAAATGAATGCTCAAATTAATGAACACTAAAGATAATAAAATTGTTCACACGTTAGCATAAGAAAAAGTACAATACAAGTCTATATGAAATGCTACAACTTTGAACTTTGAGCATAAACCGACAAGTATCTACTCCTACACTAAGTCTCTTATTGTCTGCAAATCTAAATCAACCGGCATTTCCTGAATCATAGATGCAAGTGACATGGAGTAGACAGAATCACTTAGTGACTTTCTTCCCAAGGAACACTTCAGTAAGCACAGTCCTGGACTGCATCGATGCCCTCAGCAATTTCACTCCCTATTGCACAAAGCAAGTTTAAACCAACGTTATTAAGAAAAGAAATAGTCTCACACTTGAAATTTAATAGCTAGAGGAAAGGGATGTTTTACCTCATCCATTCCCATATCAATGACTCTCTCTTCAAGAACCCCTACATCCTTGACATTGAAACTGTTGAGCAAAGTGATACTAGAAATAGTTGACATAGGCCTCACCACCAGATCATCCATGATCATATAAGTAACAACTCCCTTCACGTAACCTCCCTCACCCGAGGACGAGGCCTTGTTGGTCGGATAAACAAAAGTTACGTTTTGGTTCATAACATTGTCGCAAGAAGGACAAGTAGATTTTGGATCGTTTGCCACATACATGCGACGGTTGGTATTGCGACACCTATAAAGGCCGTTGGATGTTGATGATTGCATGTTGATGTTAGGCAACAAAAGAAGTACACGAGCATCAAAGTTAGAAACTAAAGGTTTCAAAAGGGTGTCTTTGTTTGCTGGTGACTGCATGTAGGTATCATCCAAATTTTCAATGCTGCCATAAAGATTTCCAAGGCACCCCACCATTCCTTGTTTAGTAAGAAGCCTTATGACAGTGCCAACAGGCAATGACAGCATGTTGAAGAGAAAATCAACAAAGTCTTTGCCAGCTTCTGCAAACAGAACTCTTTGGGATTTTTGGTCTATCAGAAGCTTCAAGGTAACTCTGGCAGCAGCCATGACAGAAACACTATTGTAAAAAACTGGGTTTTTGAGAGTTTTTCAATACAGTTACTGACTTGACATAATGCAGAATCTATGGCTTATATAGAGGTTCATTGGCAGTAATCAAGGGCCATAGAGAATTGGAATGGCCACAGTATATAAAGATAAAATTTTTTCTTTTTTATTTTCAAGGAAACTTAGGACTTCCCAATAATAATCTATTTATAACTGGTTTTCAACACAATGAATCTGGCATGAGATCACAGCCCCCAATTAGTACACTTTGGAAATCTGTACCATCTGCCTATCATTCTTTTTGTCCTTCAATGTTCAAAAATCAAAACCTGGAACAGATAACTAAAACACAACTTGCAGTTTGAAGTAATTTGCTTGATGAATGGTCAATTTGTACTAGAATTTTGACCCTGCTTTATTTATGTTGAACTCCAAATATCAACCATAAAAGCATATTATTTAATTTGCAGAAGTTCTTCGGACTATCAATTTTCAATGGGAATTTTTTCAAAATTATACCAAATTCTTATTATAGTATTTACATTTCTTAAAAATGATTTCCTAGATAATGCATTAATGTTTCATGCCATACCACTTATTAGACATTAAAAACAATTAAATTTAAAACTTATTTTTTTTTTAAATTCTCAAAATAATTTACCATAAAACATGTAAAAAAACTCAGCTCTTTGTTTATTTGAGTAAAAAGTTAAATAATATAAAAAAAATATGCCGTAAATGAAAATTTTAAATACAATAAATGATATTAGAAGATTGATACATCTCATTAGAATATATTTAAAAAATCGATAAAAAAATAAAAAAATTAAATGCACATAACAACATTTTAAACCCGAAACTAAATACTCTATTATTAATGTAAAAAAAAATAACTCTAAAAATATTAAATATCATAGTTTTTATCCAGAGTTCGTACAATTTGTGATCGAATCTTAAATTTTTAACAAAGTTAAAAAATTAATATATATTTCACTAAAGCATATTAAAAGAAATTAATAGATAAAGATGATAAATGAAATTACGCATAAAAATATTTTAATCTTATTTTTGTAAAATTTAAAAACACTCATTAGTGTATAAAACAATAATAAAAAAAAAACAAATGTAAACGTTAGGCCAAAAACAAAAAATAAAATAAAATAACTTAAACCTTATGTTTTATTGGCACTTAAATAAACAAAAATGGCCAGACACACTCCGGCGATGGCTACGAGTGACTGCTTACAAAGCCATGTGGCGTTGGGCGAAAACTCAAAATTCCTTCCCTAATCCTGACCGGTGGCTTCAATATTCAACGATGTGGGATGGAAGTTGACGTGGGAAACTAACAGCCATTTTAAAAATTTAGGCTGCAAACATTGAAATTACAATGATAGTGAAAAGTTTTTTTCAGCAGGAGATATTACTGGGTAAAATGGTGGAAGTCATGACTAAAAATTATTGAATGAAGAAATGGGACTTTCCAGAGAATTTTTCTGTGGCTGTTATCAAGGAGTAAAGATCCATTGCAAATAAGACTACTTTATATTTCGTTCATAATATCAGTCCAACCTAGTATTCTGCCCCGATTAAATTTTAAATTTACATGAACATTTGATAAAAATAAAGATAAAACAACTCTTTTAACTTATCAAATTTTCTATTAAATTTCATTATATTTTAGAATCTTAATTTTAGAGAACATATTTTCTCTCCTTGCGACATTTAAGTAACATTTAAATTTAAACCGTAAAATTAATTTTACAAACAAATTTATACTCAGAATTGATGGGCTAACTCAAACTTGAATCAGCCCTCCAAAAATTAGCGTATGCCGCTTTTAGCGGCGAGCACACGGTATTCTTTAGTAAAAGGCGAAAGAATAGTTCGCTCTGGGCCCACCGCACGGCTCCGTGAGTCTAAGACGTTCATCTCCGCTTCATTTATTGAAGTCAATTGGGTTGCGCTTGCTGTTTACTTAGAAGTATGGGATTCTGCTCTTCTCTATCTTCTACTCTTAAAACCTGCAACTCTCCACTTTTGTGGTACTATTTTACAAAATACAGTATCTTAAACTCTACAGCATTGCTTCCCTTCCCTCATCGAAGTATTTCTTCTTGAAACTATCATTTTCATGATGAAACTGTATATGATGAAAAGGGTTGTTGAAAGCCTTTTGGTTGGCTTGTGCAAGCTCTTTACACATACCAAGTTTAGCACTGCAATTGGAAAAGCTCGGGTTGTCCAATTCCAAACCACAATTATTTCAAAACAAGATTAATCTGATAATATAATAGATTATAACACTAACAAAAAAAAACCTTGACAAATCAACATATTTAACAACCATATCTCTACATCAAAATAGCAAGCATTTGTAATTTGTAAAGAGACCACCAATTAAAGCAGCAGCAACAGAAGCATCAAGCATTTGGAACAATTGCTGCAATGCCTTTTGGGTAAGGAATACGTCAGTAAGCAGACTTAGACAGCAGCGATGCCTTCAGTAATTCCACAACCTGAAACAAAATCCAAACCAAAGCAATGAAAGAAGGGTTAAAGATTTAGGCCACAAAATGGGATAACGATGCTCGCATCATTCATGGCTACATCAATCACTCTCTTTCAAAGCCCCAACCTCTTTATCATTCAACTTGTTAAGCTTAGCAGTTATACTTGAAATAGTTGACAAAGGGGCTTACCACCAGATCATCCATGATCATATAAGTGACAACTCCTTTAATATAGCCACCCTCATTTGCAGCAAATGAAGCTGAAAACCTTTTCTGGGAGGGTTTACAGATGTTGCAGCGCAGGTGATGGCCTCTTTGCAGGAACATTTGACATAACAGTTGACAAGGGCAGGTTGATGTTGGATCATTTGCAATATAGGTATAACATTTGACATGACTGAAGGATGTATTTTTGTTATTTTTTTCATTTTTTTTTTGGATAAACTGTTACTTGTATTACTGAACCGATAAAAGTTGCCAGTTTTTTATGATAGAATGTTTGGCAACAAGAGAGGAACATTTACTCCATGGGTATCCTTGTTTGTTGTAGGCTCAATGTAAGTATCAAGCATATTTTCAATGCTCTGGCAAAGGTTTCCATGGCAACCCACCATGCCCTGTTTTGTAAGCAGCCTTTAACAATGCTAACCGGCAATGACAACAGAAAATCAACAAAATCTTTACCTTCTAGCCTTTTATATCAACCAGAAGCTTCAACCTCACACTTGTTGTGGAGGTGATGGATGCCATGGATAGTAACAGTCTATATGAACTGTAGGAATTTCAGTGGATCCTCGTTCCAGTTACTGCCTTACTTATATAGAGGTTTTTCCAGCAGATATTAACTTAATAAGAGAATTGGAATGGACAAAATGAACATTCACTGAAGATACTTCTGACTTTCTAGTAGTCCGTCTATAGTTTGTACTGCCATATAGCATTAAAGGAGTTTCTTTTATTAGGATAATCTTCCACTACAAATCAACCCAATGACTAAAGATTAGTTGAATCTGATACTGCAAAGGTAAAAACTCAAAGGACCTAATCTTGTTCTCTTTTTTTTTCCCACCAGGTCAAGAAAATTATAAAATTAGAGATGTAAATGAATCAGACATTAACGAACTTTATTAAGTTCATTTAATTAAAGAACCTTGAAATGTTGCTCTAGATAACATTAACAAATATTATAAATGAATATAAGAAGAAGAAAATGAGATCCAGTTTTGGAATCCAGCATTTGCCTTGGAAAGATCCTGTTAGAAACTGCCTTCAAAGAAAGTTTTGAATTGAACAGTTATGAGAATTAGAAAAATAAGAAGTACCAAGCCCACAGAAGGGAAATTACAGTGTATCTCTTTCGATTGGAACTAGATTTCAGCATTTGATTCTAATAACACTGAATATACAATAAAAGTCTGTCGAAACAAATGATTATCGGTTTCGATGGTTTTGTGGTGCTATACAACCAGGTGAATTGCCATGCCATCTTTTCCAAAAAACCAGTTCTCTGCAAAGTGCAAACATCATAGATACATTGTGAAACGAGCTATATATTCACAAAGATGAGGGTCAAACAAGGAAGGGTAAATTTGCTGAGTAAAATTTTCAATATTTTGCAGCTCATTGTACAATGATTAAAGTAAAAAGTGTTATGAAAATGCGGTTCAGCCCCATGCAATTGGTTTTAGACCAATCAAAGGCTATAGCCTTTGGTCTTTTTTTTTTTACACAGAGCTCTAGCTACTTAATAAAAAGAGGTGGGGTTGTTTTAAGGTAGTGTCCCAAACCAAGAAGAGAAAGAAGAAAAGCCAGGAAAAAAGAAGAAGGAAAAGTTGGTTGAACGAAAGTCGATCTGTGATCCGATTGAGCTGAAACTTTGTCAGCAAGTTTATAATTCAGAGTTTTACATTCTGAATGCTGAAGATCGGGTTTGAAACTCTATAGGAACAAATCCATTGTGTATTTGTTGAGTCACCTATTTGGAGAAATTTCTCCAATTATCTCTCTAGTTGTTGATTAGCTCTAGTTTTAGCTAGAAAAGAACTTTGTATATCCATTATTTGATAATAGAGATTTTTATGGTGATCTGTAGTTTTTTCTTATACACTGGAGGATTTTTCACGTAAATCTTGATGTGTTTTATTTTTCATTATTGTTGATTATTGATTGTTGTCTATTACTATGGGTTTGTTGCGATATATTACTCATGCGTTGTATTTATTGCTTCAGGCCCAACAAGTGGTATCAAAGCAAAGGTTGTTTTGGAACATCAATACAGAAGTAACCCAAAACAAAAGTAAATTCTGTTAGAGATAATGAAGGGTGATACAAGTTTCATGATAAAATTAATAGCATCAAATTAGTCAATTTGAAAGCCTATGATGAAAGATCATTTATACTGTAAAGATTTGTACGAGTCAGTATTGGATGATTCGACTAAACCAGCAGATATGAAATATGAAAGCTAAAAGAAGTTAGGCAGAAAGAAGCTAGCTACAATCAAAAAATGGGTTGATATCAGTGTGTTCCATCATATAGTGTAGGAGACAAATGCCCACATTGTTTGAAAAAAATTGACAGCATTGTATGAGAGAAAAAGGTAATGAATAAAGTTATTCTTATTAAAAAGCTTATAACTCTACAATATAGGGATGGATGATAGATTACAAAATACTTGAGTAATTTTCAAGATATATTTAATCAGATAACTATTATAAAGCTTAAGATGAATGATGAAATGAAGGCATTATTTCTTTAAGGTTTATTGCCAAACAATTGGAATGCTCTAGTTGTGACTGTTCTCAATTCCGCTCCTAATTATAATGTGACATTGGAAATGGTAAAAGATAATATGCTTAATGAAGAAGCAAGGTAAAAAGATGTAGACCCTAAGAATCAAACTCTGATCACAGAGAACAAGGGTAGAAACATTATCAGAGGTCGAAACTCAAAAGATTGTAGTAAGTGTAAACATAAATCCAAGTTCAGAGATAAAAAAAAAGTATTTCCATTGTTGTAAGGCAAGTCATATAAAATGACATTGTAAAATCTTAAAGCAAGAGCAAAAAGATGAGAAAGATAAAAGTTCAGATGATGACAATGTTGCAATAGTAAATTCAAATAGTGATTCAATTACTTTGATTTGTACATATGGTGATTGTAATCATATTGGTGATCCTGGCATTAAGTGAATAGTTGACATAGGAACGACATATCATTATGTTTCTAAAAGAGAGTTGTTTACAACTTACAAAGTAAGAGACTTTGGTTGCAACAAGATTAGAAACAAGAGTGTGTCATAAATTGTTAGGATTTATGATATTATTGTACAAACTATTACAAGCTGCATGTTGACTTTGAAGAATGTCAGACACATTTCAAATATAAGAATGAACTTTTTTACTATTAATATCCTTGATAAGAAGGGATATGAGAGTCGATAAAAGAATGGGCAGTGAAAGCTTCTCAAAGGATCTATGATAGTTGTAAGAAAAAAATTATGCTACACAATGTATAAGACATGAATGCAATTAAATAGTAACCAAATAAATGCTGTTGAGGATGATACTTTAGCAAACTTGTGGCACAAGAGGCTGACACACATTAGTGAGAAGGGGTTACAAGTTTTGGTAAGATAGTCTCTCATTCTCTTGACCAAAGGTATGTCTCTCAATTCATGTGATTATTATTTATTTGGTAAGCATCATAGAGTTTTTTTCATTAGAATTCTCAGAGAAAAAAAAATATATTGGAATTAATTTATGTTGACATATGTGGCCTCACTGAGATTGAGTCATTAGGTGGTAGTAGTATTTTGTTACTTTTATTTATGATGCTTCACGTAAAACTTGGATGTATATGTTGACAAACAAAAGTCAAGTATTACAGTATTTTTAAAAATTTTATACCATAGTGAAAAGGATGACAGGATCATCCTTGAAGTGTATTCAGACTGATAATGGTAGGAAATACATATCAAAGACTTTGAAGAGTACTATTTAAAGTATGGGATCAGGCATGAGATGATAAAACTTGGAACACCATAGCATAATGGTGTAGTCGAAAGGATGAACTGCACCATTATGAAAAAAATCAGATGTATGTTGAGGATGATAAAATTACCAAAGTCATTTTGAGGTGAAGCAGTCAACACAACTTATTATTTGCTTAACAGATCACCATCAGTTTTTTTAGGCTTTGACATTCTAGAAAGAGTGTGGACAGGGAAAGATGCTTCATACTTTTATTTGAAAGTTTTTAAGTGTAAAGCATTCATACATGTGCTGAAAGAACAAAAGTCAAAGCTTAACAATAAAGCCATACAATCTATGTTTGTAGGATATGATGATGAGAAATTTGGCTATAAGGTATGGGATCTAGTGAAGAAAAAGACAGTTAGAAACAGAGATATAATCTTTCATGAAAAAAAAACCATAGTAAACTTTGAGAAAAATAAGAAGACTACATAGGTTACTATTGAGTATAATATTTTAACACAGACAAAGATTTCATAGAAAAGAGCCACAGATGGTGAAAATGAACAAGAAATAGAACTTGAGAATATGAATGAGCCAGTCACAGTTAGTGATGAGTCAAATGCAATCAATTTTAAGCAGAGAGAACAATCATCTCTACCTGAGAGTATTGAGTAAGGGGAACTACCTTCAGCATCAGGTGATATAGAATCTCAGCCTAAGAGATATACTAGAGAACGTAGGCCATCTACCAGGTATCCAAGTTCAGATTTTATTTTAGTTACCAATAAAGAAGAGCCAAAGAGCTTCCAAGATATGTAAACTCTTCCAAATAAAGAGCACTGGTTAAAAGTAATAAAATAAAATATTGAGTCATTATGAAAAAATGGTATTTATGATCTTGTTAAACTTTTAAAAAGAAAAGAGCTACTGAAAAATAAATTGGTGTTCAAGTTAAAAAAAGATGGTGATAAGCTAATGAGGTATAAAGCTCGATTGGTGGTGAAAGATTTATCTCAAAAACTAGGCATCAATTTTGATAAGATCTTCTCTTTAGTTACGAAGATGAGTTCCATTCAAGTGGTACTGAGATTAGCAGCTTGTTTGAATCTTAAGTTTGAGCAACTTGATGTTAAAACTGCATTCTTGCATGGTGACTTACAGGAAGACATTTATATGAATCAGCCTAAGGGTTTTGAAGTCAAAAGGAAAAAGCAATTAGTTTACAAATTGAAAAAAAAAGCTTGTATGGCTTGAAACAAGCTTTACGATAATGGTACAAGAAGTTTGATTCTTTTATGGTGAGTCACAACTATAAAAAATTGACAGCGGATCCTTATGTGTATGTTAAAAAAAAATTTGATGGTAACTTCATTATTCTTTTATTATATGTTGATGATATGTTGATTATGGGACAAGATGCTAGTATGATTTGTAGGTTGAAAGAACAATTGTCTAAGTCTTTTGACATGAAAGATTTAGGTCCAATAAAGCAGATTCTCGATATAGACATTATTCGGGATAAAAAAGTTAGAAAGTTATGGTTGTCATAGAAAAAGTATGTTGAATGAGTGCTTAATAGATTCAACATGCAATATGCTAAATTAGTTAGCAGTCCACTTACTAACCATTTTTATCTGAGTAAGAAATCTTGTTTAATATATAAGGAAAAGCAACTAGCTATGTCCAATATTCATTATTCTTCTGCAGTCGATTCTTTAATGTATCTTATGATTTGTACACGGTCTGACATTGCTCATGTAGTTGATGTAGTGAGCAGATTTCTTTCTAATCCAAAAAAAATTCATTGAGAAATAGTGAAATAAATTTTTAGATATTTGAGAGGCACCTAAAAAATGTGCTTGAGTTATGGAGTTTTACAACCAGTTGTAAAAGAGTTTACTGATGCTAATATGATAGGTGATCTTGATAGTAGGAAATTTACTTCATGGTATTTGTTCACTTTTGTAGGAAAAGCTATGTCTTAGCAGTCTAAGTTACAAAAATGTGTTGCTTTGTCAACTACAAAGGCTAAATATATTGCAGCAATTGAAGTAGGTAAAAAAATGCTTTGAATGAAACATTTTCTTCTTAAATTGAAGTTGAATTAGAAAGAGTATGTTATATTTTGTGATAGCCAGAATGTTTTAGATTTAAGTAAGAATGTCATGTACCATGCTAGAATGAGCACATTAATGTTAGATATCACTGGTTATGTTAAATGATTGAGGAACAATAAATGCTATTGAATAAAGTCCATACTGATGAAAATGTAATAAATATATTGACTAAGATACTTCTCACAAAGAAGCTTAAACTCTATAGTAACTTGGCTAGAATGAGTTCTTTAGTCAAGGTAAGTTTTAAATGAAACTGCTATGGTGATGAATCTCTTCCTAATGGGGTTGGAAGGGGAGATTGTTAGGAAAATGAGATCTAGTCCCATGTAATTGGTTTTGGACCAATCAAAGGCCATAGATCTTAGTCTTTCTTTTTACACAGAGCCCTAGCTACTTAATAAAAAGAAGTGGGGTTGTTTTAAGGTGGTGTCGTAAACCAAGAAGAGAAAGAAAAAAAGCCAGAAAAAATAAAAAAAGAAAAAAAAGGAAGAGTTAGTTAAACGAAAGTCGATCCGAGGTCTGATTGAGCTGAAATTTTATCTGTAGGTTTATGATTCAGAGTTTTACATTCTGAACAGTAAAGATAGAGTTTGAAGCTCTCTAGAAATAAATCTATGGTGTATTTATTGAGTTACCTATTTGGAGAGATTTCTTCAATTGTCTCTCTAGTTGTTGATTATATCTAACTTTAGCTAGAAACGAACTTTGTATATCCATTATTTGATAGTAGAGATTTTTCTGATGATCCGTGGCTTTTCTCTCTATACTTGAAGGTTTTTCACGTAAATTTTGATGTGCTTTTATTTTTCTTACATTTTTTATTGTTATTTATTTATGTGAATTTATTACGATATATTACTTAGTGTCTCAACAGCCACTACTCATTTTCTTTTAACTTCTATGAAATCACCATTACCTATTCTGACTTTAGAGGTATAGGTCTTGTCTAGTTCTTTGAACATGTTGATATCAGATGCCATATGGTGTGTGCAGCCACTATCAATGAGCTATGCACTTGAAGAGGTTTTGGTTCCATAGCAAGTTGTAACAAAAACTTACTCTTCTAGCTATTGTTGGTTGTCAGCAACTCTAGCTTGTTGATCTGGCTATTGTTGCGTTTTGTTTTTGCATACCTTATTCATGTGACCAAGTTGCTTACAATATCTACATTATATGTCAGGTCTATACCAGTAATATTTCTCCAAGTAAGTGGTCTTTTTGCAGTGAGAGCAAGGTGAAAATTTTTTTTTCTTTCCATTGTTTCCAAAACCTTTGTTTTTTTTATCTCATTATTTTTTACCTTTGCTTTCTGTTTGCATCTTGTATTTCTCCTTGGCTGTAAAAGCACATTCTGTTAAATCCTCTTGTTTGATAACCTTTCTTTATTCTTGAACTTGTAAAGCATTGAACAATTCTATTGGAGTTATCTTGGTCAAGTCTTTGAAGTCTTCAAAAGATGAAATTTTTTACTCAAACTTCTCTGGTAAGCTGACAAGAACCTTTTTCATAATTTTTTTTGTCTGACAGCTCCTCATCAAGTAATCTAATCTTGTTTACTATCTTTATGAGTCTGTCATTGTACTCTTTTAAATTTTCAGACTCTTTCATCTTTAAGACTTCAAACTCTCTTTTAAAATTCAATACTTGCATTTGTCTTCTCTTGTCACTACCTTGAAATTCTTCTTTAAGCATATCCCAAACTTGTTTTACAGTTTCACAAGTCATGATTATGATGAATATGTCATCAGAAACTAAAGACTCAATATAGCTTTTAGCCTTGTACCTCTTTACTTTTTTTTCACTATAATTTTTCATTTGAGTTACTGTTAAATTTGCAGGAATTGTGGTGGTTCTTTCTCATTTTTTACCACTTCTCACAAATCAAAAGCACTCAAATAGATCTTCATTTTGACAGCCCATATCTGATAGTTCTCACTAGAAAAAATAAGAGGTAGAGGTAAGGAGCAACTACTTGAGGTCATTTAAGGTTGACAAAAGTTGGTTGGTAAGTGTTTGATGGTTTTTCACTCAATTTTAGGGGTTCATAGGTCCACTAAGACCTTAAAGAATGTTTTGATTCCAATTGAAAGATCTAGAGCAAAGGAAGAACAAAGGAAAAAACAGAAGAAACTAATTTGGTAATTGCAATAAAATTGGCTTTACTGCTCATGAGCTGCATTTCATTAATTTATAGGCATTAAAATATAAAAATTTATTTAACTATTACACAAATTGTTTACCTAACAGTATATAGATTACCATATACAAATCTATCATGCTATCTAAACTAATAAAATAATAAAATAAGTTACAAAAATTGCAATAAAAATATCATACCTAATTGCTTTAACTACTAACACTTTTCCAGCAAACATCTTTGAATTTAACAATGAGTAAAATCTACAAAGCCAAATAAATATATTTGAAGTTTTATTGTTTCATATGTAAGTAAGGCCATCCACGTGATTGATAAGTCCGAGCCGAGCCAACATTCTTACTTAAAAGTAGCCGAAAACGCACCATCAATGTGTCAGTGTTTTGCGGAAGCTAAACCGGATCTAGTGGTACGGCTTTCGCAAAGTCATTTGCGTCCATATATACTTGTCGTAGGCTTCGAAAGCCGATGTGGGATTGAGTAAAAGTTGAAAATTCCTTCCCTTGTCTTGACAGACCGCCGTCTTCTATGTATGATGAAAAGGGTTTTTGAAAAAGCCATAATCATCCTCATTTGCAGCAGATGAAGTTGAAATCTTTTTTGGGGAGGGGGTTTACAAATGTTGCAGCGATGTTCATGGCATTAGAGCGAGCAGGGCGAATAGATGTTGGATCATTTTCATAATAACAACGACAGTGGGCATTACAAGTTCTCAAACACCGGTAAATTCTGGCAGAAGTTGATGATTGAATGTTTGGCAACAAGAGAGTTACATATGCTCTATAGCTTGAAACTTCAGGTTTCAACAAGATGTCCTTGGTTGATGTTGTCCGAATTTAAGTATCACTCAAATTTTCTAGGCTGTCGTAAAGGTTTCCAAGGCATCCCACCATGCCCTGTTGGAGAGAATATGTAGAAGAGAAAATCAACAAAATATTTGCCGGCTTCTGCAAACAAAACCCTCTGCCCTTTGGTATCTACCAGATGCTTCAAGCTCACATTTGTGGTTGCCAATAACCCCTCTGACATAACCTCCTTCATCACAGGATGAATCCTGCTTTGTTGGTGAATTAAAAACGGTCGCGATTTGGCTCATAGCATGGTTGCAGGGAGGGCAAATTGGTTTCGAATCATTTGTCACATAATTTGAACAGTTGGCTTTGTGACCGTAGCTACACCTTTTAAGGTTGTTGGACGTTTGATGATTGCATGTTTGGAAACAAGACAGGTACATTAGAAGCATAGTTTTAAACCATAGGCTTCAAAAAGGTGTCTTGTCAAATTTTGCGGAGTTTCAAACTTATTGAAAGCAACCAAGAACTATTGGTAGTTAGAATGGCAAAGCAAATATATATATCTAACCTCTACTTTTCTTCATTTGGTCAGACAGATCGAGCTGCCATGCGTTGCAAGGGATATCTTTCCACTACTTAATAGAGCTGACATGAGTCAAAAGGGAACTCTTCACATATATTTGTTAGACCATAGATTAAAGCTTAAAAATTAATGTTGAAAGGCTGCAAAGATGATTAGCCAATCATTAAAAATGAATGTTCAAATTAATGAACACTAAAGATAATAAAATTGTTCATACATTAACATAAGAAAAAGTACAATACAAGTCTATATGAACTGCTACAACTTTGAACTTTGAGCATAAACCGACAAGCATCTACTCCTACACTAAGACTCTTATTGTCTGCAAATCTAAATCAACCAGCATTTCCTGAATCACAGATGCAAGTGACATGTTGTAAACAGAATCACTTGGACACCTTCTTCCCAAGGAACACTTCAGTAAGCACCGTCCTGGATTCCATCGATGCCCTCATCAATTTCACTCCCTATTGCACAAAGGAAGTTTAAGCCAATGTTATTAACAATGAAAGAGTGTCGCACTTAAAAATCTACTTTCCCTGTAAAAAATTAAGTGCAGACTTAAAATATAGGACAACAAAATTCTGTGTATTTTTTCGATAATTGTAATCTAAAGGTCCGATAAATGTAATACATTTAATACCTCGTTTGTCGGATTAACAAAAGTTACGTTTTGGTTCATAACTTGGCTGCAGGAAGGACAGATTGATTTTGGATCGTTTGCCACATACATGCGACAGTTTGTATTGTGACCGTAGCTACACCTATAAAGGCCATTGGATGTTGATGTTAGGCAACAAGAGAGGTACATGAGCAGCAAAGTTAGAAACTAAAGGTTTCAAAAGGGTGTCATTGTTTGCTGGTGACTGCATGTATTTATGACAGGTTTGAACAAAATGAATCTGGCATGAGATCACAGCCCCCAATTAGTACACTTTGGAAATCTGTACTATCTGCCGATCATTTTTTTAAACTTCAAACTACAATGTTCAAAAATCAAAACCTGGAACAGATAACTAAAACACACCTTGCATTTTGAAGTAATTTGCTTAAGGAATGGTCAATTAACTTGTACTAGAATTTTGACCCTGCTTTATTTATGTCGAGCTCCAAATATCAACCATAAAAGCATATTATTTAATTTGCATAAGTTCTTCAGACTATCAATTTTCAATGGGAATTTTTTCAAAATTATAACAAATTCTTATTATAGTATTTACATTTCTTAAAAATGATTTCCTAGATAATGCATCAATGTTTCATACCATACCACTTATTAGACATTAAAAATAATTAAATTTAAAACTTATTTTATTTATTTAATTTCCAAAATAATTTATCATAAAACATGTAAGAAACTGAATTCTTTATTTATTTGAGTAAAAAGTTAAATAATATAAAAAAAATATCCCGTAAATAAAAATTTTAAGTACAATAAATGATATTAAGATTGACACATCTCATTAGAATGTATTTAAAAAATCGATAAAAAAATAAAAAAAAAATTAAATGCACATAAACAACATTTTAAACCCGAAACTAAATACTCTATTATTAATGTAAAAAAAAATAATTCTAAAAATATTAAATATCATAGTTTTTATCCAGAGTTCTTACAATTTGTGATTGAATCTTAAATTTTTAACAAAGTTAAAAAATTAGTACATATTTCATTAAAGCATATTGAAAGAAATTAATAGATAAAGATGATAAATAAAATTACGCATAAAAATATTTTAATCTTATTTTTGTAAAATTTAAAAACACTCATTAATGTATAAAACAATAATAAAAAAAACAATGTAAACGTTGGGCCAAAAACAAAAAATAAAATAAAATGATGTAAACCAATTTGTTTTGTTGGCACTGATGAAAGATAAATAAATAAACAAATAAATAAATAAAAATGGCCGGACGCACTCCGGCGAAGGCTACGAGTGACTGCTTACAAAACCACCTGGGGTTGGGCTAGAACTCAAAATTCCTTCCCTAATCCTGACCGGTGGCTTCAATATTCATCGATGTGGGATGGAAGTTGACGTGGGAAACTAACAGCCATTAAAAAAAATTTAGTCTGCAAACATTGAAATTACAATGATAGGAAAAAGTTTTTTTCAGCAGGAGATACTGACTGGGTAAAATGGTGGAAGTCATGACTAAACATTATTGAATGAAGAAATGGGACTTTTCAGAGAATTTTTCTGTGGCTGTTATCAAGGAGTAAAGATCCATTGCAAATAAGACTACTTTATATTTCGTTCATAATATGAGTCCAACCATGTATTCTGCCCCTATTAATTTTTAAATTTACATGAACATTTGATAAATATAAAGATTAAACAACTCTTTTAATTTATCAAATTTTCCATTAAATTCCATTATATTTTAAAATCTTAATTTTAAAGACAATCTTTTTCCTCTTTGCAACATTAAAATTTAAACCGTAAAATTAATTTTACAAACAAATTTATATTTAGAATTGATGGGCTAACTCAAACTTGAATCAGCCCTCCAAAAATTAGCGTATGCCGCTTTTAGCGGCGAGCACACGGTATTCTTTAGTAAAAGGCGAAAGAATAGTTCGCTCTGTGCCCACCGCACGGCTCCGTGAGTCTGACAAGTTCATCTCCGCTTCATTTATTGAAGTCAATTGGGTTGGGCTTGCTGTTTAATTAGAAGTATGGGATTCTGGTCTTCTCTATCTTCTACTCTTAAAACCTGCAACTCTCCACTTTTGTGGTACTATTTTACAAAATACAGTATCTTAAACTCTACAGCATTGCTTCCCTTCCCTCATTGAAGTATTTCTTCTTGAAACTATCATTTTCATGATGAAACTGTATATGATGAAAAGGGTTGTTGAAAGCCTTTTGGTTGGCTTGTGCAAGCTCTTTACATATACCAAGTTTAGCACTGCAATTGGAAAAGCTCGGGTTGTCCAATTCCAAACCACAATTATTTCAAAACAATACTAATCTGATAATATAATAGATTATAACACTAACAAAAAAAAACCTTGACAAATCAACATATTTAACAACCATATCTCTACATCAAAATAGCAAGCATTTGTAATTTGTAAAGAGACCACCAATTAAAGCAGCAGAAGCATCAAGCATTTGGAACAATTGCTGCAATGCCTTTTGGGTAAGGAATACGTCAGTAAGCAGACTTAGACAGCAGCGATGCCTTCAGTAATTCCACACCCTGAAACAAAATCCAAACCAAAGCAATGAAAGAAGGGTTAAAGATTTAGGCCACAAAATGGGATAACGATGCTCACATCATTCATGGCTACATCAATCACTCTCTTTCAAAGCCCCAACCTCTTTATCATTCAACTTGTTAAGCATAGCAGTTATACTTGAAATAGTTGACAAGGGGGCTTACACCAGATCATCCATGATCATATAAGTGACAACTCCTTTAATATAGCCACCCACATTTGCAGCAAATGAAGCTGAAAACCTTTTTTGGGGGGGTTTACAGATGTTGCAGCGCAGGTGATGGCCTCTTTGCAGGAACATTTGACATAACAGTTGACAAGGGCAGGTTGATGTTGGATCATTTGCAATATAGGTTAACATTTGACAAACTGAAGGATGTTTTTTTGTTATTTTTTTCTTTTTTTTCTTTTTGGATAAACTATTACTTGTATTACTGCACCGATAAAAGTTGCCAGTTCTTGATGATAGAATGTTTGTCAACAAGAGAGGAACATTTGCTCCATGGGTATCCTTGTTTGTTGTAGGCTCCATGTAAGTATCAAGCAAATATTCAATGCTCTGGCAAAGGTTTCCATGGCAACCCACCATGCCCTGTTTTGTAAGCAGCCTTTAACAGTACTAACCGGCAATGACAACAGAAAATCAATAAAATCTTTACCCTCTGGTCTTTTATATCAACCTGAAGCTTCAACCTCACACTTGTTTTGGATGTGAAGGATGCCATGGATAGTAACAGTCTGTATGAACTGTAGGAATTTCAGTGGATCCTCGTTCCAGTTACTGCCTTACATAGAGGTTTTTCCAGCAGATATTAACTTAATAAGAGAACTGGAATGGACAAAATGAACATTCACTGAAGATACCTCTGACTTCCAAGTAGTCCATCTATAGTTTGCACTGCCATTCAGCATTAATGGAGTTTCTTTTATTAGGATAATCTTCCACTACAAATCAACCCAATCACTAAAGGTTAGTCGAATCTGTTACTGCAAAGGTAATAACTCAAACCTAATCTTGTTCTCTTTTTTTTTTTCTCACCAGATGAAGAAAATTATAAAAAAGAGATGTAAATGAATCAGACATTACCGAACTTTATTAAGTTCATTTAATTAAAGAACCCTGAAATGTTGCTCTAGATAACATTAACAAATATTATAAATGAATATAAGAAGAATAAAATGATATCCAGTTTTGGAATCCAGCATTTGCCTTGGAAAGATCCTGCTAGAAACTGCCTTCAAAGAAAGTTTTGAATTAAACAGTTATGAGAATTATAAAAATAAAAAGTACCTAGCCCACAGAAGGGAAATTACAGTGTATCTATTTCGATTGGAACTAGATTTCAGCATTTGATTCTAATAACACTGAATATACAATAAAAGTCTGTCGAAACAAATGATTATCGGTTTTGATGGTGCTATGGTGCTGTATAACCAGGTGAATTGCCATGCCGTCTTTTCCAAAAACCAGTTCCCTGCAAAGTGCAAGCATCACAGACACCTTGACATCCAAAGTAAAGAGAATTATGAAAAGAAAACATGCAAAAGACTAGCACAGCCAAATTAAAATAGTTGCACAAGGGTGTTATTCATGCTTTCATGTTAACAATGAGAGGGATATGCAAATTTTAGCTCCCAAGTAAACACCTAAAATGATGGGAAGGAAAGAAAAAAAAAAAAAAAACAGAACAATTTTTTTCTGTGGTAACAAATTGTAACTAAAACACAGCCGATAAAAAGATACTAAACTACATTGGTTTTCAAAAGCAATATTTTGATATTCTATCAGAAGAAACTATCCATCTAATGATCAATTGAGGCCTACAAAACCATAAGAAAATTAATATTGTGGAATATTGGCAAACAATTTAACCTAGTTGAAATATGATACGGAGTGTCTTAAAATCCTTCCATGCACTAGATGGCGGGAGGGTGGTGTATAAGTTAACCATACCAATCTGCATAAAAACTGCTAAACCAACCACATTGCCCAGGTACAGCAGAAAATCTTGCTGGAATTACATACTGCCAGGAAGACATGACCGGAGAAAAGGTTAACTACCTCATTGGTTTTGCAATGGGAATTACGCTTGATGCCTAAAAGTCCAGAGCAAAAACAAGCCATTTGAAGAAACAGGTAGATGATCTATAAACTACTGGTTTGCAAATCTCTCCTTAATTGCGGTAGAGCTACAATGTCCTCAGCAATGCAAGAAATTCTGTTGGTTCTTCATCTTCTTTGACAATCTGCTCATAATTGATATCAAGGTACATATTAGAAGGTTAGAAGGAACTACAGTTGAATTACATCTCTTCTGTGGGCTGAAAACAACAGAACATAACAAAATCAAACAGAATATGTTGCAAAAGAGAATTCATTAAAAAATCTTATAAATTTCTTTTATAGATGTAAATAAGCATTCCACCTCTACAACTGCATCCAGATAAAAGACATCAACTGAACATATCAAACTTAATTTTACTCTGGTATAAGCATAACTAAATCTTTAATTTGAATAGCAAATCATTTCCCATCACAAATGATCTATGACATGGGTCTAATGCTTGCTTAAAAGGATAATCTATAGAATAGAAAGCCCAGCCCTTACAGTCACCAGCAGAATGGAAGTACTCGAATAGAACCACAGTAGGACCTCTTTAAAATTCAGTTCCATGAAGCAACTGCTCCCCCCTCTTTCTATGGTATTAGCAAATTAAACATAGATGTAGTTTCTATTTAAAAAAAAAAAAAACAAACAAACAAAACAAAACAAAATAAAACAAAATTGCAAAAAGATATGATTTAAGGTATGATATTCCCTATACATCTGGTGTGCAACTTAATGGCCTAACAGCTTCATAATCATAAAACATCACTCCCATCTTTTCCCTCAAACAAAAGTTGCCAATTAGTTCTCTTTTATCAAAAACACAAAATAAGTATAAATTAGATATACAGTTATTGGTGCTTCAATCTTCTAGGATTCAAAATCTTAAATCAGAAGCAAACATGTCACAGTATATATAACATAAACCCGTACGTAAACAAGTAAACATGAAAACAAGGAGCAAATAATATAATGTCCAGAACTTCAAACGTTAACCAATACCTTAATAGGGGTGTTCTTCGGCAGACCCCCTTGAGTTAGAACATCACAACCAACTTGGTTCCAGTCAATATCTTCTCTATCGCCTATCACTCTGCTGCTATCTAACTGAATCAAGCTTTTGTCATGATGAAAAGACCTTCCTATCCAAAAATATAGAATCCTATCTTCATTTTTGCCTACTACTGTAGCTGGAGAAAAAATTGCAAAAGCAGATTTTGAATCTAGATCGCTTCTATTAAATTTTGTCATCTTCTCTATACTGGGCCAGCGATATACTAAAGGTTGAACTACACCAGGGCATGATGGAATACTTTCCTCCATCCTATTTGGAACAGCAGACACAAAACCATCCTGGGGAGGATGATTTCTCTGGGGTGCATAATTACTATTAACAAAAGTAGATTCCTTATCACGTGAGTCAGCATTAGCTCTTCTACCTGGAGATATCTTCAAACTGGAACCTTGAATCAAAATATCCCCTCCATTTCTAACACCAAGCTTGGAATCAAAGACAATTTCAATATCTGACTCGTATGATGTTCTAGTATCATCATTTATCCTGACCACATCTTGCTTGACAATACAGCATGACAGATCATTTGTTTCTCTAACATTATCGTTCACTGGCAGTTTGAGAGACTTTGACAAACTGCCTCGGCGTTCTGCGAGGGAGGGTGAAACCATTTTTAGGGGTGAAGATGCAGGCTGAGAACAAGGTTGAGAAGTGAGATTGACACTGACAGTTTCAGAGCTATTAAATTTGGGGCGAGAAGAAGTTTGGGATGAAACAAGAGATAAGTTAGAAAAGTTAGAGAAAGTAGAAGAAATTGGAAGAGAACAGGAAACGGCTGAAGGTGAATCCAGGGAGGATTCAGAAAAGTATTTTGAAGAAGTACTGGAATCAGAAGATATGGAATCAGGAGAGAGATAAGGAGGTGAGGAAGATGAAGATGAAGATGAAGAGGATGATGTTGATGACGGTGATGATGCGTGAACTATCATCATTGAATCTGAATAAACCCTGGAAAGCAATATCTTTGGTGCTGAGACAAACTCCTTCATTACACCAGAGGCAAACTTACGTCTGAGCATACTCCAGCTGCTTTCTCTTGCAGGAAGGTGGGTTTCATGTTCATTCTCTGATGAAGCTAATGGAGGGACAAAACCTCCCTGTATAGCCTTCTGGAAAATCTCAAAATCAACATTATATGCTTCCACTTTCCTCTCACCAGGGCAAATCTTAACTGCTGACTCCCCTACATCAACTTTAGTTCCAGATTTATCCACCAAAGGTAAAAGGTTTGAAAAAGGATCCCAAAAATAAGCTGGTTCTTCTCCTTCCTTTATCACTATTATAGGCCCCTGCACTCTCTCATACCGAGCAATCTGACAAACAGCGCCTCT
The DNA here is from genome assembly GCF_047325235.1 of Durio zibethinus. Lineage (NCBI taxonomy): Eukaryota > Viridiplantae > Streptophyta > Magnoliopsida > Malvales > Malvaceae > Durio > Durio zibethinus. Next base: position 3,222,082 of record NC_143180.1, read on the forward strand.
TGCATCTCTTTCCATGACAGATTCACAGTTTTTACCAATCCAAATATATATTGCAGAGGGTATTTGAACAATAAATGCACCTCTAGAATCCAGCAAAGAAGGAGAAGGATCATTCAGCATTTTAGGGACTAGGTGCAAGGGATCATAAGGTGAGTGAGGTGCAATTCTATACATCCTCAATAAGGAACTGGGGCTCAATGGGAATGCATGGACCCTCTTTTGGCACTGTAACAACTGGCAAGCAAAACCCATATTTGGATCTGCTATTCCTCTTGCAGCCTTTACGTACTGAAAGGCATCATCAAAACTCTGTCCCTCTCTCCACATAAGATATGCTATTGCCAATGATGTGGACCTTGATACCCCCTGGAAGCAATGAACAAAAACCCTTCCACCCTGTTCCCTAACATCCTCAAAATAATCAAAAACATCATAAAGTATGCTAGTAATATCCTCTGATGGACTATCTTGCAACCACAAAGTTCTGTACACAAAATCAGCCTTGAAATATTCCGGACAAACAAAGCCCACACAATTTAAAACATGAGTGATCCCATTTTGTTTTAGTATTTCCCTGTCCCTTGCAACAGCATCTCCACCAAGATAAATATGCTCTGCCACTTTTGAGCATTCTTTATCAAAGAAAGCAATCTTTTCCCTCTTTAGAAGCCCACCATTCTTATCATTATTACGCTGAATTGATGATAAATCTAGCTTTAACCTCTCACCACTCTTGTTCCCACTTGGGGTCGGCGGCTGTGGCCATTCACCAAGATCATCGGAACTAGCCTTTGGCCACTCATCTAAACTCCTCCGTGCAATTGACAAGGGCTGCAAAGGTGGCAAACACGACCTGGCCTTACAATTCTGTTGCGACCGAGGGGTTAAAGGAGGAGGAGGAAACCTGCGAGTTTGTCCATTACTACTACCATCATTACCATTAGGATCTGCTCCTAGATCTTTGTCCTCAATTTCAGGAATTTGACCACTCGTTCGGGAAGAGGACCACGAAGCTGAACGCCAAAACATTTTCCGAGACCCAGAAAGCAGGCATGATGGAGCCCTAGGATTAACAGGAACATCCTCTTTGCCCACCATACCCACTTCAAAATATCACCTTCAGTAAAATTGCAAAACAAACACAAAGCTCCAATAAAATCCTACTACTTATTCACCATGCTGCCACCATTACAAATACCTCAAAAACTCATCAAACAAATATAACCCAAATCAAAAAAACCTAATAAAAACCCTAACTTTTCACCAGTTTCACCGTTTTCACCGTACCTACTTTCAATACCTCGATATAAATCTTAAGGCAAAACCTAGAACCATTGAAAAAAATTCCAACGTGGAAATAAAAACCCTTACTTGAAATGACGAATGGAGATGGTAGAAGCAGAACTAACCCCAAAAGGTGGAGAAATCAAAAACCCATGACAGATCAACCATGAGGAACAAGTAAGGTCACTGCAAATACAAAAAAAAAAAAAAAAGAGTAAATCAAAATCCCCTCTTATAAAAATAAAAGTAAAGGAAAAAGAAAGAACCCCAGAGTTCAAAGTATGGCAAATTAATTAAAATGGAAAAAAATGGAAAATCTAATCTGCAAATCTATATAGGCAACTTTAGAAAAAAATCAAAAATTAAAAAAAAAAAAAAGACATATGTAAGAAGGCCTTAAGACAAAGAGAAAAGAAAAAGGGAGATTTGGGACTTACAGGGAAGGGAAAGGAAGAGGTAGAAGCCATGGAAACAGAGAGGGAAAATAATAATAAAATAAATGAAAAGGCGAGAGGGGAGGATGGTTGAAGAAGGGGGATAGCAGTCTTTTTCAATAATTTTCTTTTCTCTTTTCTTTATTTATTTCACTGTGATAGGGAGAGTGAAAGTGAGGTTTTTTTTTTTCAGACATGTGAATCTGTCAACATGTACACATTTTCTGAATTTTTCCTTCAAGAACTCAACAACTAATTTAAAAGAATCTTAAAAGACACTTCAAATTTTTAAATTTAAAATTAATTTAAAATAAAAATATTTTTGAAATATAAAGGATTTTAACCCAATTTTTTCATTGAATTACATGTTACATATCATTAAAATGAATATTTAAATGTCAAAAAATAAACTTAACAAGATTAAACAATTTTTAATTTTGCAGTTTAATATTAAATAAATTTTTCACTTGAATAAAAATATTTAATTAATTTAATAAAAATTAAAATCTAATCATATTTATACAAGTTATTTACATATCTTATATTACATTAATTTTAGTTTTTTTTTTAATAAAAGTGAATGAAAAAATAATGAAAATTGAATAGATAGTATATAATTAAAGAAAAACAAAATTTATGAAAATGATTTTAAAGAATATGTTTCCACTTATTTTTCAATTGGAAGATCATCTCATTGTATAGCTCAACTATTGAACTCAAAGACAAAAGTTTTCAAACTTTCTCATTATATGCATTTTAGCCATTAAATTTTGGTTTAGTTCAATCAAGCCATTTAATTTCTGTTTTCTTTTTTTTAATTTTGTACAATTATGGCACGCACTTTAAATGATTAAGGCAATTAATGATAATGAAATTTAAATTAAATAAATTATAGCATGGGCAAATGTATAATAAAAAGAAAAATATGACACGCAAAATTTTGAGCAAATGAATATATTTTCAAATATTTTATAATATTCTTTTCGTTTCAAAATGTTTATTATGTATAGATTTTCACGAGGTTTAAAATTAAATTTTCATAATTTTTAATGTTAAAAAGTAAAAAATATAAAAATATTTTTAAAATATAAAAAAGTAAAAGTTTAGATTTTTTATAAATTTTTTTAATATAGAGTTTTAAATATTAAAAAAAAAGACATAATTTTGAAATATTTTAAAAAGTTAAACAAAGAAAATGAGAAAAAGGAGTAATTGGTTTACAATAACACAAAAATAATGGTTTTGATGAAAATTTGTGATGGCTAAAATAAAATTTTGAAAAATTTTAATGCTTTTTCTTATTTTTGGAGTCATGGATCATGCTATTAAAAATATAATAGAATCATAAAAATTTATGTCTTGGATTCAAAATCTTCAATAAGACATTTATATAAAAATAAAAAATTTCTAAGATTTGGTCTTTAGATATGTCTTGATTTCAAAGTTCAAACTTTATTTGGTCCTCTTAGAATAAGCTAAAGGCAAAAATACATTGTATTTTGCAAGTTTTTTATAGTGAAAATAAATTGTCTTTGAACAAATGTAGCTCAAATAGCTAACACGTTAATAAAAAAAAAAAAAAAAGAAGGAAAAACAACATTATAGTCAAGAAAAAAAGTTTGAATTTTTATTTTTATTTTTTTATATTTAGATAAGCAAGTTGAAGATATTCAAGTTTAGCTTTTGATACTTTTGGTTAAAAAAAAAAAAAAACGAGGGAATTTAAATCCAATGATTTATTAGTTCCCCACCACAATGAAATTTTCACATGGTCCATCATGTGGTAGGACCCCAAATTTCCTGTTTAATTAGGAAATAGCATATTGTCAGCAACTAAACACAAACATTTTCCATGGATCAGTTTTGGCATAAAATGAAAATGTAATGTTTACGATTCGAGACGAGTACGTGTTCAATACGGACATACACACATATATATATTATATAATTTTTGAAATCCGAAAAATATAACAAATCTTTAATTCTTTATTGATATTTCCATATATACGTTTCAAGCTGTTTTCTTCAAGCAAAGGTTATTCTTTCTTTGTCTTAACTTCTAAATTCATTCAAAGGGAGAACCTTTAAACTTGGGTTTGCTTTAGAATCTAGGAATAATAGATAGAGCTTTATGCTCTGTGGAATTCAAAGTTCAAAAGTCTTCTTGTATTATTCTTCATTGTTTTTTTTTCCAGGATTGTCTGGATTATTTTACAAGTTAGTTCAAGGTATAGAAGTGAGTTGGAGAATTGGGTAATTAATTGAACCTTAAAATCAGTTTTATTATATGGTATCCTATGTTTTCTTCTAGCTAGACATTCATATTTGATTATGACAGGAAAAACTTTGTTTCAAAACCTTATTGATTATTATTATCAACCCTAGATGCTGTCACAAGGTATGATTTTTCTTTTCCCAAATACAATGATGTTTGTTAAGATTCCAAAATAGACTCTTCAATCAATATAGTGTACGACAAAACTGATATAAAAATATATTTTTTCATATAAATATCAAATGCCCTGAATCAATGCGGAAGTTGTAATTATGTAAAACTTGAATATATTCGTAATTATATTATTTTATGATAATTTTTTCAGAGATCATCACCTTAATTTCAGTTTTATAAGTTATTTATTTCTAAGTATAAACTATTATATATGAATTTGAATACAATATGATTAGATAAAGCTTAAAGCTTAAAGCTTCTAAAGAACTGGATAAGAAGGAACTCGATCAGTCTTAAAGGAGAGAATTCAAGTTGTTGGTTTTTTGCTATAATGTGCAAAGTTGAGATGACAAGCATCCATATTGTTTGCATGATTTGGTTTTGACCTATAGGCCTTCTTTTTGATGCTCTTATGGAGAGTTGGTGAAACATCATTTTCACATTTTCTGGCAGAAACAATGAAAGCCAAAGTTGCTGATGCAATCGAGAATTAAACTTTGAGCCCTACCTGCTGCAGCCCACTGTTTAGACATTTGGAGTTTTGGCCATTGAAATTTGCTCATATAGGTAGTAAACACTTGGAAGTGTGAATATATACAAAGAATAAGCATAAATGTTCAAAATTAAAAATAATTCATTTGCCAATGTCGAGTGATCTGACAATAGAATGTCAGATTATTCTTATCTCAAATGAATTTAAAGATGCATTCTCTCGTATTAATTAAAATAAAAAGAGTTAGTCATGATTAATTAAAGCCTTCTATTCTTGCTTTTTCAAGGGGTTAAAAGGTTGAAATTATTTCATTGAGAATTCCCTTTGAATTATCATATTGAATGACCCCGGAATTCCAGCCAGGAAGTCAGTCAAGCAAAGAAAAACTTGGAAAATTTGTCTTCTCTCATTACCCTAAAATAGAATAGAGGCAGTGCCGTGTGAATCAGTTCATCAAGTATGCTAATGAATCAGGATTTTCTTTGCTTTATTATTTTTCAAGCAAATGCTTCTTTTGGTCTTAATTTCTTTGATCGTGCAGTCAAAAGCCAGTGTATGGAATTCAAAGAAACAACAAACTTGAAGTCCAAGTCTGCATCAATTTTCATTGCCTTGGCAGGTTTTTCTAAATTATTGAACAAGTTAGATAAAAGTGGGTTTTTCTAAATTATTGAACAAGTTAGACAAGTGAAATTGACTCAAAGTTAAATCTGACAATTCATATATATATCTCATATTTATTTATTGTCAAACACGTATAAAATATAAAAATTGACATATCAAATTTATATCAACGCGTTAAATATAAAATATTTTTTATTTTTTTTAAATTCATATAATTTTTTACTAAAATTTTTTAAAATATCACTTTTATTTTTTTTATATTACTTTTGTATCCTATTATCATATCGTATTTAAAATTATCAGATATACTTCAAGCTTACATTTCAAACTATATTGTCATTGAGTCTAACAGATTTCTAAAGTTCCTTCTGTAGGATATTTGAAGTTGAACAAACTTTCCCCAAGTCAAAAAACTGGTAAAATTTCTTCTACCAGCCATTGAAAACTTGCGCCAACTGTTTAGAAGGGAATCTTGGGGGAAAGCAAGTTTCGTATGGGAGATTAAATGAAGCTGAAGAAATATGGCAAATTGCAGAAAAATTTATATGCATTTGTCATTTTAAGCTTGAAACTGATGATTTTATCTATATGGAGTTCATGCTTGAAAGTATAGCCAGAAGCATCAACCCTGCCATATCATGGAGATAATAACTAGTCAAACAAACCGGGAATGCTCTGGCATAACCAGGTATAAACTTAAATTCAGAGTGATAATCCCAACATCAAACCGAAGATAGCACAACACGAAATGAACACCTACGGACTATTCTAAAATGCTGAAAAGGTAACAATTTAAGCTTTGGAACGTACTTTATATATTATACAAGAGCCGATACAAGCAACTTCAGAAAAATTATAGCAACTTCATAGGTAACAAACAGAAGAATTATTGCTCATAGCATGATCCAGGACCAGTTGGAGGGCGTCGAGCATATTCATTTGAGGCTGGAGCAGCTTGAATCCCTCTCCTATTCAGTAGGCATCTGAAGTAATGGAACCGAGGCAGTGCAGTTAAAGTCATATTTCGTGCAGATACAGCCTCCCTTTTGCTCCACAAGCGTTCTATAGGAAGAAAAAGTGAAAGTAATGGCATTATCAAAAAATGAATAGTTTTTATCCCTAATACGAAAGGTCACAACGAGTTGTGTCAATGTAAGTGACTTGAATGATTGAATCCAACAGGATATGTAGTAATATGCAATTTAGTTGCTCGCCCTAAATGCTTAACCACATCTAACACAATTTTACCTAAAAATAGAAAAAAAAATAGTCTATTTAGCATCATTACAGGGGATGAATCGGGCTGTAGACAGTAACTCAAGCAATTTGGTTACTCTTTCTTTCACCTTTGTATTTCCTTTTATCTCTTCCCTTGTCAAAGATAATTCTTATGTGGGCTCCTTAATCATTTTTTCCCATCTAAAAGCATTCACATCCACAACAAAAAAGAGCATATAGAGAATCAAAAAGTCATAATACAAAATGATTAGGACATACAAAAGAAGGGCATTATGGCATTCCAAATGGTTGAAATGATTTTCTTTCCTCGACAAACGATAAGAAAAGGGACTGCCTTGAAAAGTCATATCATTTCCATCCTAGAACATGTATTTCAAACAGAGGAAAGTGGCAGACTTATAGCAATTCTAAGTAATCACTAATTTATTGGATCCTATGGAAGGCACCTTTTTTCTAGTTAAAAAGAAACTATGTGCCTAATGCTTCTTGTTTTCTTGTTGATGTTTTGGGTCAGGATCAGGTATTTAGTGTCCAAAAAGAGGACCATATCTTTAAAAAGACAAAGCATGACTTGTGCATCTAAGGTTAATAAGACAACAATGATGTCAAGGAAAAAGCATATAAAATACCTGCAGCTGCAGCAGCTCGAGGCCATATTGTTTGCTGAACATTTGAGGTATCAGCTGTCTCGCCCCACATGCAAACTTCTCCTCCAAGAACAAGGTTTTGCTCGGACACATTATTTATTCCTTCTAGTGGCTCAGCATTGTAGACTTGACCCCAAGGAACATCTAGATGGTCAAGATACCAAACACCTTGATTGCTGAAAATGCATCTGAATCCTTTTGCAACAGCCTTTGGACAAACCCCAGGGCCCAACCTACAGCAGCAGATAAAATCATTCATGCTTGTAATACAAAGTAAAACTTCTTGCATGAGACCCTTTTCAGTTAAAACTTAAAAAGTTTAAAACCCACCAGTTATGAACCACAGTCCGTGGATTAAGATTTGATGCAAAAGCATTGAAGGTCTCTTCCCTGAGATGAAGAATATTCAGATTTTTCAGATATTCATATCGTTTTAAGGAAAAAATAAGTAAATATTTACAGAAAATGAAACAGTAATGCAAAATAATCTTTTGATAGCTGATTTTTCTATTTACTTTTGAAGGCCACGCGCATTTTTAACTTTTAAGCAAATTACTTTATATTGATTTTGCTACATCTATCCCACAACTTTTAAGATATCTTATTGAGAACATAGTGAGAAGAAATGGGACTAGACCCAACAACTTGGCAGGAAAGATCTAAAAGCAAAGTTATGCTTAGAACATTAATAGCAAGTTTATAGCAAGGATAAAGACATACCAATTGACAGGTGTCCATTCTTTTGAGATTGCCATTTCTTGAGCTTTGAGTACAAAATATTGATATGCATCCTTAGCAGTCATATTGCGATCGTTGAGCCTGCAATTGTTTCCATCAGATTAATGGTTTGAGCAATTGTTTTCTTCAGATTAATGTTTTATAGGATGGCACAGCTTGCATTATGTTACAGCTTAATCCCAGCATAACAACAACATTGAATGGCTAAATTACTATTATCCTCATCAAGCTTGATTTATGTAACAGTTACTTAGAGATAACGAATCATCATATAAAAACATTGAATGGCTAAATTCCTATTATCCTCATCAAGCTTGATTTATGTAACAGTTACTTAGAGATAACGAATCATCATATAAAAAGTAAAGTCGAATGACAAAAAAAAGTGAGGCATGTACCACTGCTTTACATGTGGAGTCGAGACCCAGCAATCTGTCAAATAACAAATAGTGCTGGTATTAATAAACTTTGAAAGGCAGTACAAACAATTTTGCTTTCAACCTAAAAAGTGGGAAGCACATAGTTGCATGTTTTAACAAAGAGATGACAGAGATGTTTCTTAGCAAGAAAGCCACTCCACCAACCTGTATTAACCTCATCACCACCCAAGTGGAAGAGCTCAAATGGGAAAATTTTTCTGATATCTGTAAAAGACAAAATTTGATTATAAATTTACACAACCGAGAGGCTATATGGCAAATGAGAAAAGTGATTGTTATTTGATAAAGCATCTGTGAACAATTTGTGTCCGTATATAGGGTAGTACATGCCGTGAATAACAAAACCTTGGCTGAAGCTCATATCATTCTACTTCCAGCAAAATCAAAATACGGGTTTGCTTCAATTTTCCTAACATTTGGAGCTTAGTTTGGCAATTATTTTTGTAAAAAAAGGAACTTAACCTAAAATAACAATGTAAATAGTTATATTGGGGATAAAATTTTCAGATTATCAAGATTCAGCATGAAGTCGTTCTCATGCATAGGATGCAAGACCTACAATCGGAGCCAGACTGAACTTTATATTATCAAACTTCTTTAAAATCGTTTTGCAGAAAAATGATTTTACTTAGTTAACTGGGCATGTTGACAGTTGACTACAATTTTATTTCCCTACCAAATCCAAAAATGTTTTGTTTTCATACTATATCATTTAGTTCTCATGCATAAACAGTAACCGAGTCATCAGCAGTCCCAAATTTAACTTCCGAATTCAGTGACATTAATCATTGTAAAATCATCTCTAGTCATGATATATAATTTACAATCAGATCTTCTACCATCTGCTTTATACCAAAATGAAGCCAAAAGAAGATTACATGCTCAAAAATTTTAACCATAGGATTTTTTTTCCAAAAAGTATGTAATATTTCTTATTGACCCTGGTAAAGATCCTAACAGTTCAATCAAAGACTACAATTTCTATAACTTGGGAAACCGAAAATCCAGCAGTCTATGTCTACAGGTGAACCGATCGAATCGATAATCAACTAACCTGCTATGTTAAGATTTACACAATAATATCAAGTGCAACAACAATGATTCTTATCATTAGCATGTTGAAAAGATAAATGTTGATCCACAAAACTAGCACAAATGCAGAAATCACTAATATCACTGAGGGAAAGGTTTTCATGGAGCTTAACCTGACAGAATGCCAGAAATCAAATCAAAAGTAAAATTTTTTGAAACATCAAGTGGCTCTCTGCAGGAAGAAGAAGGCCAAAGATCAGGATACCCGGCTCCCCTACACAAACAAGTAGGTCAGTTTAAATCCAGGATTGAGGTGCCAATTAAGAAATAAGTGAACTGAACAAGAAATATAAAGCCAACATGCAAATTGAGATAACATTCTTCCATTTCTTTTCTTGAAGAAAAAAAAAGAGTAAAAACAAAGCATCCTTCATATTTGGTACTGTTCAAATTTCCAGTTAGATATGTTTAGCCAAGAAACTATGTCCTTCTCATTGCATGATTATGAAAAAAACCACAAGATTTCAACCGCCAAATGATGGATTTTACAAAAAGAAATACTCAAAGAAAAAAAAGTTTCATGTACTCAGAGTCTCACAATAGAATGATATCATATCAGCCTAAGACAATAATTGGCATTCTTACCATGACTCTGCATGACCGGGGACATCTACTTCCGCCATTACATGGATGCCTGCCATACACCATGCAAAAATGATAAGAAAAGTTATCCCAGTATATACAGCAGGAAACCAGCACTCTTACATGCTTTTTTAATTGTTTCAAGATATTGCACTATTCTTTAACCATCAAATCACATAACGTAACTATAAATTTAAATTAGAAGGAAAAGAGGGGTTGGATAAAGAGTAATCCAGACACCCCTAGAAAATGGCTAAAACGTTTTATTTACACTGTCAATAAACTTGAAAGATCAATCTCACCTCTCATTTTGGCGAAGCTTCAAATTGGTGCATGAAAATATGAAACAGAAAGTAAACAATTAGGGTCTGTCTGAGCAAGAAGCATGCAATGCCAAAAAAATTCAAAAAGGAAAAAAGAAGCACACGTGATGAAGCTTTTAGAAGTTTTGTAGCAGGGAAGGTATCTCATGATTTATAAGTTATATGTATCATACCTAACAATTTCACTTGCATCCTCAACCGTATAGCGCTCCCATTTTGTATAAGCACCATTCCACAAATTTGGATATGAAGGTACTTCTAGAGGAAATGACTGTTCATCTATGATGTGCCAATGAAAGACATTCTACTGAATGCAATACTCAATATCAGAATGGCATGTAAAAAACTCGAGAAATAAAGATGGTGCAATAATCTTGTGAGGGCTCAAATGAATTCCAACTGTGAAATACAGGACAGATAAAAAAAATAACAGCTCAAAGCATTTCTTACAAGTTTAGCATAAGACATAGATTCAATTATCTGCTTAATGACATCAATCGGAAAATAGTGCCTTGATGTATCTGTAACAGATTGCATACACAATGGTATCAAGTACTATTCCAGAAGCTATTATTTAAAACAAAAATTAGTAGCTCTTTGTGTTGCAAAAAGAAGTGAGGCTTACCAAGCAAAAGCCCACGATATGCAAACCTTGGCTTGTCTTTGATGTACCATGGTGCTTTGTATACATTAACTGATTTAGTCCCATAATCGAAAGCACACAATTGGCTGAATGTCTGGAACATTATAAAAGAGAATGAGGGAAGAGACATATAAGACTTCAATCCAATGTATCACAAGAATGTGCCTTAAAGAGAAAATAATTCCAAGAATTTTCCTAACAAAAGGAAGTAATATACATCACCAATATATAAGTATGGTCGAATTGAGCTGTGTTAGGAAGGAAAGAGAGTATTTCACCAATTTATTGGTATGTTTTTGTCCCATATTTACCTTTGGGAACAACACCCTCAAAGATTACATACACTAACAATGTACCACGTAACTAGTTCAGCATAAAAGTAAACAATTGACTGCATACCTCCAACCCTCTTAATGCACCATAAACAGTATTTGCCTGCCAAAAGAGAGACAGAAAGAGAAGTAAATATCAGCCATCATCGCACATTTACTTAATGCAAGTTGACTCACCTTTGGAAATAATCCTCATATTACATTTAGTCCAATAAAGATGAATTTTATACTTGAAAATTGGAAAAATCAAAACTAAGCATACTTAATCCTGGCATTGCAAGGATAACTGTCGATGAGCCGTTATCTAAAGAATACCCACAGAATTTGTTATTTAATAATTTCATAAGGTTAATTCAAATCAATCATTAATCTAAGTATATTTTAATCACATACTCACACCTAGGAATGCCAATAAACTCATTACACTAAACACACCACCAAAGACACTACTAAACAGTAAGCACCGACATCGAAAGCTAGTTCCCAGCTTATACTCCATCTGATCATCAATACAATATATACCTCATAAAACTCAAACTCTCAAACTTTACCTCAATTGTTGCCTCCCCAACAATAGATTGCCCATCATTCTTTGCCACAAACAACGTATAACTCTCATCCACACCCAATTGAAGCTGCCATGATAAAACCAAACCAATCACCAATACAAAAATATATATATTTTTAATTGAATTAAAAAAAAAAAGAGTTACCAGCTCACCTCTTCACTATCTGAATTCACAGTGATTTTCAATTCACTAATATCATAAACAGATCTTATCCCTCTCAATTTCTCAAAAATTGAAACCCCAAAAACATGTTTAAATATAATCTTCTTATATCTATTAAATCCTTCCCTCAAAATCTTCAATTCCCCTCCTTTCCCTGAGACAGACAGAGACAGAGTTGGGTCCACAGTCAAAGTTTCATTGCCAAAAGTAAACTCAGATGGCAAAGGCCAAATATATGTCAATGACTCATCTAACGCAAACCCAGAATTTAAAACTACAAGCTGAGAAACACAAAGTAATAATATAATGCAACTGAATTTTAAATGGGGTTTTTGAGAAAATGGTATCATTTTAATTTGGGGAGATTTTTGGGTTTTTTTTTTTTTTTTTTTAGAGAGAAGGTTGAAGCTTTGAAGGGGTTGGTTTTGGGGAATTGACAAAGAGGACAAAGAGTTGAATGATAATTCATAAGTGCGGGACAAAAAGAGGGGACCGGACAAGTGTTTGTAACTGTGGAGTGATGTGAAAGTAAAGTTTCACAGTGTTTCACTGTTTTGTTTTTCTGTTTTTACTGTTGATGTTCAGAGATAAGATTTTTTTTTTCGTTGAATTATAATTGATTCGGATCATCTCTTTGATTCGATTTGAGTTTTTTAAATAAAATATAACGTTGTAAATTTTTAAAATTTGATTTAAATTGATATTCTTTAAAATTATTTCGTTCAAATCAAATTTTATCTATTTAATTAAATTTAATTTTTATTAATTTATATATACATTATTTTAATAAAAGTTTTAATTATTTAAATAATTTTATATATAAAATAATTATTTTAAAATTTTTAAATATATATCAAAATTAATAAAAATACATAATTTAATTTAAATTTTTATTTGGATCTAAAATTATATTTAAATTTAATTAATACATTTAATATTTAATTTAAATTTAAATTAAATAAAAAAATTCAAATCAAAATTAAATATTATATAATTTCAAATTAATTTTTTATTTTTTCAATTTTTAACGCACTCTTAATATTTCCATTTAAATGTATAAACTTACCTGAAGGTGTTGGGAATAATTTCACAAAATTTTATGGAATACATTTCCTTTTCATACATTCGAAGCATAATCTGAGTTATAAAAACCAAAATATTAAAATTTATAAATTTAATTTATTTTTTCATGTAAAATATATTTACCCTACTTATAAAGTTAAAATATTTTGTCCAGAGGGCTTTATAAGATCAAAGACAAATAATTTGCGAATCAAAGGCCTATTTGCCACTCTGTCGTATGCTACATTTACAGTACAATTTATAACTGAACAAGTTTAAAATCAAACTTCGTTTACAAGATAGAAGACGGGAGATAAATACAAGAGTTTGAATTAGACGAAGCGCTAGTTTAGTACTCCCTCCGTCCTAATTGTTTATTTTGTGTTGATTTTTATAAAGTTTAAAAATATATATTGATTTTAATATATTTAATATTAAAATTAAAGTTGAGAACTCGAATTAAATTTTAAAGTTTTTGAAGGTTAGGATTAATTAGATATATTATTTAATGAATAAAAAAATTTATTTAATTTAAATTTAAAATATATTTAAAATAATAAAATTTATCTTTTAAATATTTTAATATAATTTTTAAATTAATCCAGCATATGGATAGTTTTAATATAATGTATGTATATTTTTACTATTCTCTTTGTTTGAAGTAATGAGCCAAATTAGTTACTGCAACATTTTATTGATTCATAGCAAGCCATTCTCATAACTTTTTTAAATCTAAAGTGTGATTTGAAGCAAAGGATTCTGTTTCTCCATTGTTGGTGAAAAGATGATAGAATCTTTGGCTAACAAATACATTGAACAATGTAAGACCACTTAGCCACCATCACTAAAGATAACAATGTTGAATCTTGTCAAAGGATGCACTCAACAAACTAAAGAATTTGATACCACATTGATATACAAAATCTTCACATATCTATTTTTTTTTTACAAAATTTACAAGCTTTAAATTGAATTGATCTTTTTGGCATTACGTTTCAACTCCAACTATAATTGTGGATATATCAAGATATTTTCTTTTATAAATTCTTGATTTGAAATCTCATGTCTTTTGTGTTAATAATTACCAAATAATTTGAGCTATAATCCTTCAAAACCCTCGTCTTTTTTTTATTTGTGTCAAGTTTCGAGCTAAAAGATAAAACCTTAAAATCACAAGAGAAAAATAAAGCAACTAAAAATAAAGATACAAAATGTTCTTTATACTTGTACTTTGACGTTTAAGTTAGAGATCGACTATAAGAAGTGAGAAAAAAAGTAAAATAAAGAGAAAGTAAGATCATTATATAATATCTGGATGGTCCTATTTATAAATAAAATGTAAGAGATTAACAGAATAAATTAATAATGTGACCAAATTAATGATGTATTATACATATAAAATCGGTTCAAAAAATAAAAAATGCTTATGATTATCTGTTGATAATCTCTAATAAATAAAACCAAAAAATATCCTTAACACTTTCCATAAATATTTAACCCACCACATCAAATTGAATTATTTAAAGAATTTTACTAATGAATATTTAAGTTATCATTTAAAATTAATACTTTTAAAAGTAATATCATACATCTATATCCAATGTATCGAAAATTATTAAATTATCAAATTACTTATTTTAATTATTTTTATAAATAATATCTTAACCAATGCCCTTAATATGCACTCATTAACAAAACCCTAATTTGATATATAAAGTTGACTTGATGAAAGTGAAGTTATTACCAAGGCTTTTCCACTCATAAATGCCATATGCCATGATAATATAAAGTTTTGAATGCGATGTGAAAGAATCTAAGCATAGTGTCAAGAAAATATCAAAGGAAACAAAAAAAAAAAAAAAAAGAAATATATAGGAATCAAGTACTTGTCTTGAAAAGAAATTATGGAATCAAATTAGCAAGAGAATTTTATTATGTCATTGGCTTCAATTGTGTGTTTTATTCTTTTCTTCTTTACTTTAATTCCTAGATTATTTAAGATATGGTGCTTAGAAAAATAAATTTGATATACATAATTATATAAATTTTATAAGGAAAAAGAAAACCTCTCTCCCTATATATATATATATATGGTGTGATATATGATGTTAATTTTGTTTTCATTTTATTGCCAAAACTTTTTTAATTTTAATTATTAATATTTTATTAAATAAATTTTATAAAGATACATTTAAAAATCTCTTCATTAAAGTTTTTTTAAAGTATTTTTTACTTACCATATATGCATATAAAAATAATAAAATATAAATTTAATTAGTTATAATCAATTGTCATCTACCCATCCACACTAGTCAAAGTAGGCATGGTAAATTTTTAAACAAAATTTCATCCTCTAATTAGATAACCATTTTCAAAAGTCACTTTCTTTGCTTTGCTAACACTTTTTCATCTCTATAAATTAAGTTAATCATAAAAAGTGATTAATATCAAAATATCATGGTCACCATATTTAAAATCTTTTAGGTTTATTTTTTAATTTTTTCTATAAATATTTTAAACAAAAATAAAAATAAATTTTAACTTATTTAAAGTTTAAATATTATCGCTTATAATTTTTTTTTTTTAAGTTTCAGTTTTTATATAAAAATGAAAACAATAATTAACGATTAATTCATTAATTAACGAAAGGGTATTACATGACGTGGTACGTTTTTATTGGTTACTGTGGACGCTTGGACCAATAATGAATTGACAACTCATCACAACATTGAGAATTTAGGTGCGTTTACTGTGTACTATCATTTTCAGTGGATAAAACTATTGGGCCCACCAAACGAATTTCATCAGGAAGACGGCAAAGAATCTCGAGGCTCAGATCATTTACCCTAGATTCACTTCTCTAATACGATATATAGCTTTGATCTCATCTCAACCGTTCACGTGTCCTTCAAGTCCCACCCGTAAACCAAACTTTTATAAATCTTCCATTCACCCTCCAACTTTCCCGGTCTCATGAAGCGGGTGAAAAGATTATCACATTCCCAAAATACCCTCGTCTGTCAATCAAATTTGCAACCTCTGCCCCTCTGCTAAATTGAATAAAAAAGAAAAACCAAATTACACTCAACAAATCTCAAGCTTCTCTTTTTTTTTTTGTTCTTTTTTCTTTGGAAGGGTTGATTGGGAAAATGGTAGATACGGGGGCGTGTGAAAGCGAAGAAGAGCTGTCACTGTTGCCTCATCAGAACAATGGTGACCGGTCATGGCGGTTGAACTTCGATGGTTTCCAGTTATCTCCTGAACACAAAGACAAAAAGCCTCTTCGTAGCCATGATTGCCTTGGGGTTTTAGGTAATTCTCACTACTTGTTTTTCTTATTCAACTAAAAAATATTTTTAATTTATTAATAATGTTCTTCATTTTTGTTGGATATCTGGGATTTTATTCATTTTGTTTTAATTAGCAATATTCTATTCTTTTTTGTGCATGGTAATGAATTTACTTAAATGGGAACAAATTTTTTGTTTATTTCTTTGTTAAAGTTTTGTTTTTTAATTTATTGTCTGTGGATTGCTTGGCGTTTAGCTAAAAATCACATTTTTATTTTTATTTTTCCTTTTTGTTTTTTATATTGAAGTTAAAAACTTTTTTTGGTTCTTTACTTTTTTCGGGTATATGGGATTTTATTTATTTAGCTTTAATTTGCAATATTTGATTCTTTGTTATGCTTGGTTATGAATTTGCTCAAATGGGTATCTCTTTATTATTATTATTCTCCGTGAATGGTTATTACGAGTTTGAGTTATTCTTCAGTGTTTTTGAGCATCAAAACTTTAATAAATTTAAGAAAAGAGTGGTTCATTGTGAATGGAAACATTGTGTTTTTTGCTCTTTAAATCTGAGCTCTAGCTTGGTTTTATGAAGCAAAAGAGTGATTAAAGCTTGCTGGGTATTTTTCTTGGCTTGAGGAGGTATTTGAATTCTTGTTTTTTATGTTGTTTTTATCATGGAGTGTGCTTTTGAAGTTTGAGGTTTTGCAAGGAAATTAAGGTGAAATGGTTACTAATTTTATAGATCAAATGAAAATTGACAGTTGGGTTTGCTTTAGTTTGAGGTTAAAATTATGTGAATTCTTGTTGTTTTTGTCATTTTCTGCAGTTAGAAGTTTGCTTTAGTTTGAAATTTTGCGAGGAAAGTTTGGTAAAAGATTGCTAGTTTTATTGATCAAGTGAAAGTGAAGTTTGTCAGTTGTGCTCTTACTCCCTTTATATACATACATACACACACACACACACATACATACATACATACATTATTAAACTGCATGTATGTGTGCATATAAATGACATGTTTGTCGATTTACTTTAAATTGTATATATTGAAGTTATGAAATGTCTAGGAGTTTGATTTCGTTAGCTCTACTTTGGAAAGCATAGAGATATTTAGCTCTTTAGGATTAAACATGCATATGGGGTTTATATCAGGTTTCTTTTGCTTTTGAAGTTATTAAGCATTCTTTGGTCATTTTCCCATTTTCTTATACTCTGCATAGGTTGTGTTTAACTAGCACGTTCTATACCTTTTTGTACATAATAGTTTTTCTGTACTTGGAAAACCAAATGAGTGGACAAAATCATTTAGTTGGGATCAAAGATTTTATGCGTAGCTTATTTTGTAGTCTAAGGGTCTATTTGGCAATGCTCTTTGGTGAATGTACCACAGATGCTACATTATTCTTGAAGTGACAGACCTCTTACAAATGAACATAAATGAGTTACTAGAATGCATCTTATTGGTTTCTTTGATGGTTTCAGGACCAGAAGATAACGTGGCTGAATACTATCAGCAGCAGGTAGAAATACTTGAAGATTTTAATGAAATGGATGCCTTAGCTGAGCGTGGTTTTATTCCTGGAATGTCCAAGGTTTGAATCATTGTTATGCCTTCTGTTCTTTCTAGTTAATAAGATTAGTGTACTTGAAGAAGTATTAGATTAAACCTTGTTGCTGTGATTGGCAGGAAGAGCGGGAAAAGTTGGCTAGAAGTGAGACATTAGCCATTAGAATTTCCAATATTGCAAACATGGTTCTTTTTGCTGCAAAAGTTTATGCTTCCATCAGAAGTGGCTCATTAGCTATAATTGCATCCACATTAGACTCGCTTCTTGATCTTCTGTCTGGCTTCATCCTCTGGTTTGCTGCATTCTCCATGTCAACACCAAACCCGTATCTGTACCCAATTGGAAAGAAAAGAATGCAGCCACTGGTCAGTATTCTTGATGTCTCATATTGTCGTAATCAAATTCCTATATCAATGTTAGTGCATGATCAATGAAGTCACACTTTGTAGCTAAGGATATGTGACTGCTGTACTTTTATTGTTTGTTTTTTCCATTTTGTAACTGACCTTTTCTTTAATAGCAATTATTTGAC
The DNA here is from genome assembly GCF_047325235.1 of Durio zibethinus. Lineage (NCBI taxonomy): Eukaryota > Viridiplantae > Streptophyta > Magnoliopsida > Malvales > Malvaceae > Durio > Durio zibethinus. The sequence goes on from NC_143180.1 coordinate 3,240,588, forward strand.
AAGGGACGAATTCTGCATTTATACCATGATATTGGAAAACATTGTTAGCTAAATTGTCAATCTTCATGTTGTAAGGATAGTTCTAAAATCTTTGAGTCTGTTTTCTTTTCTACTATTAATAACAGACATTAATTAATTGATTTGTTACCTATGTTAAGTCACCATGCAGACGAGTTGTTTATGAGCAAGTGTTTACTAACTTAGATGACTCTTACAATGGGAGGTTAATGCAACATCTACCGGTTCTGAAGCAGCATTTGATCTGAGTTTGACATTCTGAAAGCAAACTCTTGATAATCCATTACTTAACAGTAATCTGAGAGATTACTATCTCCTATATTATACTGGCAAGAAACTGGAGAACGAGAATAGTAGTTGGCTTGTAACCTATTTAAGCAGGGTTTGTACCTTAGCTTAGGGTGCGGTTTATTTTCTGAAGGCATACAGGAGTCTCATGTTATAATCAATTCTAGCTCTTAGTTGTTGATGTCTCTTCTTTGATGAGTGATAAAACATGTTGATATGGTGGATGTTTTGATAATGCTGCAGTAACATTGTACATTGATATGGAGCATGAAGCGCCTTGACCCAAGAGGATGCTCTGATATGTCATAGACTGAAAGGCTAGTGATTAGATAGGAAACTGGAAATATCTATGCATGCCAGACAGAGGCATACAGATATATATGCATCATTGTATTTGTATGTGTGTGATATGCATGCTTCTGCTGGTGCATAGCCATGAACTACTGAAATGTAAAAATACTCAAAATCTAAAACTGGTCAATTTCTGCAGGGTATCCTTGTTTTTGCCTCTGTCATGGCAACTCTTGGACTGCAGATAATCTTGGAGTCAGGGCGAACAATTGTATCAGATGTGAGTCAACTTTGATTATGCATTAAAGTTCTCTTCTCTATTCATTAGATCTTTCTATATCAGAGTATGATTACTTAAATAGTTGCAATGGTAATGATATCTTTCTTTGTTTCACCCAGGAGGATGAATTCAATCTGACGAAGAAGCAAGAGAGATGGGTTGTTGGCATTATGATTGGAGTGACCCTGGTAAAGCTTCTCCTGGTGTTTTATTGCCGCTTATTTACCAATGAAATTGTCAAAGCTTATTCCCAGGATCATTTCTTTGATGTTATCACAAACATCATTGGCCTTGTTGCTGTGCTACTTGCTAATTACATTGACGACTGGATGGACCCTGTCGGAGCTATCATTGTAAGTAAAATCATCTCTCACTTCCCCAGTTTTTTTTTTTCAGTGTTGGTCTGTATTGTACTTACTAGCCAGCTGGCGGTATGTACAGATCAAGCCATAGGCAATCATTTATAAGATAAGTTGAGAACCTGGTCTTTAGAGATCTTGAACTGTAGCTGGGTAGCTTTTTGAATATTAGAAACCTGTTTAAATGTTTTAAATGACCATGGCTGATAAGATTGTCATTATCATCTTGTATGAACGTAAAAGAATTGATGCTTTGTAGATTTTTGGGAATCATCTAACTTGCAAATCGCGATCAACTTTAAAAAGTCGGCATGCACTTGTGACTAATGAGATATGCATGAATGTTGCAGCTGGCGTTGTACACAATCCGCACATGGTCAATGACAGTATTCGAGAATGTGAACTCATTGGTTGGAAGATCAGCAGCTCCAGAATATCTGCAGAAATTAACCTATCTATGTTGGAACCACCACAAGGCCATTAGACACATCGATACAGTTCGAGCTTACACCTTCGGATCTTACTACTTCGTGGAGGTTGACATCATACTCCCAGCAAACATGCCATTGCAAGAAGCTCATGACATCGGAGAATCCTTGCAAGAGAAGCTCGAGCTACTGCCTGAGATTGAGCGTGCTTTTGTTCATCTTGATTATGAATACAGTCACAAACCTGAACACGCGCGGGCACATACATTGTAGATAAATAATTTTACTTTATTAATGAGTAAATATTAATTTTTAAAATAAATATATAAAAAATAATATATTTTTAAAAGTATTATCTGTCAAAAAAACTTTATCAAGATTTGTAATAAATATACAGAGGTTTATAAATATCTATATGTGTTGTCAAAAAACATAATTTTGCATTAAATGTAAAGTTTAAAATATGTATAAAAATTAATTTAGCAAATCTTATAAATATTGAATATCAGAATATTACTAAAATTCATGCAAAAAATGTATATGCAAGTAAGCTATCATGTATATTATTTAATCATTTAAAATAAATATTTTTTAAAATAAATAAACTTATTTTAACTTGCAAATGTATAAAAATAATCACACAAGATGAAAATTACACAAATTGAAAAAAATTAATTTGAAGTAATGAAATTTTTAGTTTTTAATTTAACATCTTGTTAGTACATTCAATAATATTATTTATATATAAAATTTTTGGATATTTTATTTTTCTTGAAATATTATTTTATGTTGTGAATTTTTTAATTAAAATTTTTAATTTTATTATGTTTTTATATGTTAACTATATTATTTGTTGTTTACATATATATTGAAAATCTGAATGATTAAATAATATTAATTTATATATCAAAACACATTTAAATAAGTAAAGATAATTAGTAAATTGTACAAATAATAAGTTAGTTTAATTTATAGAATAAAATTTTTTAATTTTTTAATTTATTTTTTAATTTATTTTTTAATTAATCAATTTAATAAAAAATTTTATCAACTTCATTTAAGATACTTCATTAAGACTTTATTTGGATGATAATGATATTGTTTCGAGTGAAATTGAATATAATAATAAAAATTATTATAACTGTAATTAAAAAAAAATTTAATAAAAAATTTATGTTTAATAAATTTTATTAAAATTTACATTTAAATTTAACTTACAATAATATGTAATAAAATCCAAACCTAAGTTAAGTCTTTTCATCTCCTTTAATCCTTTTGGTTGAGGAAATTTCAAAAAAGGTCACCGAATTTTGACCCATATCCCATTTAACTTATCTAAATTTAATTTATATCAGTGAAGTCATCAAATTTTATATAAAAAAAGTCACATTCACAAATTCCATCCAAAATTTCGAAAACATTACATGGTTGTCATATTAACATCCACATCAGATGCCACATAAATTAATTACATTTCAAAGAAAAAATATTCATTTTACCTTTTTTCTCTCTCTACATTTACTCTCTCTACATCTTATCTTAAAAAATTAAGTTGTGTTTGACGATGGTTTTGGGTTGATAATAGTAGGTGATTGTAGATGAAATGGGATTTTAGAGTCACTATAAATAGTAGATATGATAATTTAAAATACGATATAATAATATGATATAAATAAAGAATATAAAAATAATATGATTTAAAATTTTAAAAAAATTATAAATAAGTTTAATAAAATAAAAAAATATATATTTTATATATTTATATCGATATAAATTATAATATATAATTTTCGTATAAAATATAATATTTTACATGATATAATAATACAAATTATTAGATCTAATCTAATGACTCAAGGACTGTGCATAAGGGTGGTTTTTGGTTGAACGGCAGGCAAATGGGCACCAACTTTTAGTAGTGGTAGACGGGATCGGCTGAATTAGAGAGGGGGAGAGAAGCAAATAAAAAATATAAGTAGCTTATGTGGCATCTCATCTGGTAATGACATCTTGTTTTTAGTAACTTGGATAAAATTGATAAGAGTAATTACTTTTGGTATAAAAAAATAAATTTTGGTAATTTTAATGTATACAAATTAAAGTTGAGTTAAATGAAATATGGGTCAAAGTTCAATAACCTCATGTGAAATTTACTCCCATTTGGTTCAATAAAAAATTTTCAAAATTGCTTTCAGTTAATATGATGACATAGATATGCAATCATGCAATTGAATTTGTTTTTTTTTTTCTCAAATCCCATCAAATTAAAAAAGAGATTAAAAAAAAAAAAGAATCCTTGGAATGTGGATTTTGTGGGGCAGCTAAATGTTTTTCTTTTGTTTCCTATCTTTGAACTTGTCCAAAATCATGTCCACATTCATTTTATTGCGTTGTATTCTAATCTTATTTCCAATTTATTTTCAAATTACTAATATTAGAATAAATTTTTGAAACATAGCATTTTAGTACAATGTGAATTGTGAAGTTTCCTTTCCCATGTTCTTGCTTGATTGCCAGCTTAGAAACCATGAAGGAAAAGTTGAAACTTATCTAATTGTTTTTTTTTTAATTGATGAAACATATAATATTGCAAAAAAATGTTTAAGGAAAAAAATAATTTATTTAATTTATCTTTATATTATAGTTAACATGTTCTTACATATAGGACATATCATTTTCTTTTATCTACAACCTTAAAATTGAATAATTAAATAATATTTTCCCTAAATTTTTAATCAATTTTTATGAACATGGTTCAATGATAATAATATAAAAGGTTTATACTTAATTCATTCTGTTAAATTTTTTATTTTTAATTCAAATGATCATTATTTAATTATTGATAATTTTAAATATATATAAAAAAACAAAATCCATGAAAATTTTTTATTTTATATATATACACTTTTCAAATATTCTTTCTTTATAAATAAGATTTGATAATGGTATTATATGTTTTATGCATAAGATAATAATTATTTTATATTATATTTAATTTATATAAAAAAATACTATTACAAATAAAATTAATCATTCTTTATTCTTTTAGCATAGGATGATTAAATATTTTCAAAGTGAAATTTTTTTTTTTAATATATGAAATTGAACTTGCAAGTCATATTATAATTTTAAAAATGATATCAATAATTTAAATTTTATAAATTTTAAAAAATAATAATTTTGACCAATAATAAAATTATTATATTTAAATATTTACACACATCAAATATAAGATAAGATGATATTATTTAAAATAATAATATTATATTTAAAAAGATTCATAAATGAACTTAATCTTAAATTCTTTTCTTTATATATTTTTTTAATAAAAAAATATAAATGATGTTATTATTATATTTAAAAAATTTATAAAAATTTAAATAAATAAAAAATCAGAATAAAATTAGATGCAAGGCAAGCAAGATGCCATTTGCAATGTTTAGCTAACAAATAGTTGATTTAATTGATTAAGATCATCTTTTTCGATGAAAAAATTTTGGATTTGAATTCTGTCGATGATCACTTATTAAAGTCATTTTGAATACACGATCTGTAACTTAAACTGTCAGATATGACACATATTATCTTAATTTAAAAACTTAAAAAATTTATCTATTTTTAATTTTTTAAATATATATATATATATTCATAAAACAAAGCAGTGAGCCTTTGCTTTTGATTTTTTTAAATAAAATTGACATTGAATTTGTGGCTCTATGATATGTCCAATGAATTGAACCTCAAATTCTTTTCTTTATATATATATATATTTCATAAAAAATATTAAAAACTTAATTATGAAGTAAAAAAAACTTATCTTATAATAGTTGGATGTATAAGTGCATTTTAAACAAAATATCATATTTAAAAATTATATTTATACACATCTTAATATTTAATTCAATAATAATAATATACATCCTTTATTGGAATACAATAAAAGATATATCATTTGATTTTGTTTTATTTAAAATGATCATAAATAGAATTTTTTTTGTATGCAATAAAAAAAATTTAAAAATAAATAGATTATTTAGTCCCTAAATTAAAATAAAAGATATCGTATCTGATAATATAAAATAAATAATTATAAATTAGATATTTGAAATGATTTGAATAAATAATCATTGACATTATTTTGATATAAAATTTTTTCAAAAAAAAAAAATTGAACAAACTACTTATTGATAAATAAAATTTTGATCATTAAAATTGTTAAAATTTGAAAATCTAAATACTCGTTCAATTCCATCACGTAATTTTTTTTTCTCTTTTGCGTAATTATTTTATTTGATTATTGTTTTCGCCACGTCAGAGCCGGGCCCCGGCTTCTTTTCTCGGTCATAAATCACAATTTGTCTAACTAGCCCGCACTTTACAACTTACTCTTCGCCATAAAACTCGACCACGCAGCCGCCCCTGACCGTTTCTCAATTCTATGAAGCACCGTTGGTGCGGTGCGCATGGAGATAACCTACGCATCCCCGAGTGCCGGCGATTTAACTTACCCTTCCTTTACCTCTTCCGGAGCGTCATCCATGCCTACCCGACCCGTTAAAATCATACCGCTCCAACACCCGGACGCGACGTCGTATGGAAGCTCGGGTGGTTTTGTTTCGTCTTCTTCTTCTTCTTCGTTTTGGTCTAATTCTTTGTTTTCAGGATGGTGGGGAAAGATCAAAGGGATGACGTTTATGGATTGGATCGAAATGTTCCTTCCTTGTTGCCGTTGGATTCGTACATACAGATGGCGGGAGTATTTCCAGGTTGATCTCATGGCTGGTACCACCGTTGGTATCATGCTCGTTCCGCAGGTGATTCCTTACAGAAGAAAGACATCGTCTTACAACGTTTTACTTTTGTTTGTTTGGTTACTGTGAAAATGAAAAGGAAAATGCGAGAAAAGAAAAGAAAAACGGAATTGCAACCGTTAATATACTGTTCTTTTGGCACCGTCAACTTAGCTTACTAATAAAACTAACTCTTTCCGGTTACGAACTTTTAAATTTTTTTCCGGTTCAGTGGTTTTTCGATGATCGGTTTAGTTTTAGAAAGTGAAACTTGAATTTATGATTCCGAGAGAAATTGTTATTATTATTATTTTTGATTTTTCAAACTAAACGGAGGTTTATATTCTGTTTGGTTGCTGAGAAAACATGGAAAAACAAACGAATAAGAAGAAAGAATTATTATTATTATTGTTATACAAATGAATTTATGTTTTTTTCTTCCAAAAAGTTGTGAGGTTTAAATCTTTGTTAAGTTCAGTTAAAGCGCACGTGAGCTAGCTTTAATTCTTTGTTGAATTATTTTTCATTTTTAGTTAACCAAACAGATTTGTTAGATTCTGGGTTTACCGTTCAGTTTCCGTCTTTTTCTTGGGGCAAGAAAAAGGACTGTTGGGTAGTTTTTATTTCAACTATGCTTATCTCATGCGGAAATATGGTTCTTAAGTTGACGTCGTGGTTAAATCAGGACACATTTTACATGTTTACAGTTTCTGATTGGTTGAGTAATTTGATTGGGTCATTGGACTGTTTGATTTCTGAATTCACGGATATTGCCAAATTACATTAAAGTAAAAAGAGAAAAAGTTTTACTTTAATCACTGTTTTAAAAGCTTAATTGGCTTCTTCTTTAGGTTGCCAATAGAAATCAAAGTGAAAGGGTCGGATTCTGTTTTAGCTTGATTTGCCTGTTCCCATAGTTTTTGCTGTATTGGATTCTAAATTCATGATTTTGTCAATTTCTTACTTGTAAATGATTCTGAAGTTAGTGGAATTAAGAGGATATCTATTTTTGTGGTACAAAAAATGGCCTTTTATGCTTGTTTATGAATAGCTGGACTCAACTATTCTTTTTGAGATTTATTCAACTGTTTGTTCATGTTATCTAGCTATATTATTTGGACTCGGGGGGATGTTGGATACAGGTATGTGTCTGACATGGGCATGCTCAATTTTCTCTAAATTTTTCCCTATGTTTGGAGGGTTGAACCTCTGTACCTACGTCTTTTTGATATTTGTTTAACAGGGGTATTGTAATGAAAATGAAGAGTCGAAGCAACATATCTAGTATGTGAATTTCTGAGTTGGGCTTTGACTGTTTATTGTATATGTCACCAGGCAATGTCATATGCAAAATTAGCAGGGCTTGAACCAATATATGGGCTATGTAAGTTACCATCAAATCAAAGTCTTTTGGATTCTGTTTATACTATAGAAGTTTAATTGAATCTCTTTACAACTCAACTTTGCACATAATTGAGCATTTTTCTTGGCAATCCGTTTATTATTATTATTTTTTAATCTTGTTCACTTTTAATGTTATGTGTTTTTTTGCAAGGCAGACTCTGGATTTGTGCCAATATTTATCTATGCCATATTTGGGTCATCTCGGCAGTTGGCAATTGGTCCAGTTGCATTGGTTTCCCTCCTGGTCTCCAACGTGTTAAGTGCAATTGCTGATTCATCAGATGCATTATACACAGAACTTGCTATATTGTTGGCACTAATGGTTGGAATCCTGGAATGCATAATGGGCCTATTGAGGTATCATTGTTCTTTTCTTAATCTAAATTTTGCTTTTGCTTTTGTTTTTGCATGTGTCAGTGAAGGATAATTTGTGTATCATGCAAGTATGCATGTGTATTCTTCCCAGCCATCTCAAATAGTTATCAACTTGCTGAATATTTGAACCTGAAAGTTTGCCATTCTTAGAAAAAATGGTCACTAAAATCAGCAGTTTGAAATGTAGCTGACCTATCTTGAGAACATAAAATGGCCTTGGCGACTATCTTACTCTTATACAGTTTTCAAGCTTTAATAAACTTCAAATGCGTATTATAGCTTTCTTCTAATATGGACAAGGTCAAGCTGAATTACCACGTTTTAAACAACTAATTGGCATGTAGCTTATCCTTTTTTCTTGAAGGGTGACAGAAATGGGGAATGGTGGCTTATGCAATTTGTTGACAATCATACTTACTATTTTTGTAACTTCAATGAGGTTGTGCTGCTTTTATCAAACAATAAAAAGGAGAAGTGGAGAAAGATAATCTAGAACCTCTTTCTGTATTATATTACAATCATCTATTTCCTTTGCCTATAAAGAGGAAAATTTTCATCCACTTTTCCTTCCTTTTTCCAGGCTTGGATGGCTTATACGTTTCATTAGTCATTCTGTGATTTCTGGCTTCACAACAGCTTCAGCCATTGTAATTGCTTTATCTCAAGCAAAGTATTTTTTGGGGTATGAAATTGATCGAAGCAGTGAGATTGTGCCGATAATCAAGAGCATAATATCTGGAGCTGATGAGGTAGTCTTTACATGCCGAAGTAGTATTAAATATACAGTAATATGTCTGTAAATTGATACATTCATTAAATAAGGCATTATCCTTATCACTGGCATTTAAAATCATCTACTTCTTAAATGTATAATTGACAAATTCATTCCAAAGTTCAAAAAGTTGCATTTATTCTCACTATTTAATAAAATTTGGCTACTTCCATATTTTATCTTGCATTGGAAAGAGTTTTAAACTATTGTGAACTGTGTTTTTCACATGTTTGGCATGAACAATTTTTCTCTTTCAATTTGAATGGCTACAATTGTTAAGTTTTTTTTCTTTGATAGATCATAAACTCTAGGAATCTTAACTGGAACAGGGTTTTGGCATGACACTGCATATTTGCTGAACTGTTTGTTAATCTTCCTTTGCTCTTTATTTGATTGTGTTGTTTATTGTGATTGGTGAAGCATCCGTGTTTTTTCCTTCAACTTTGGTAAGTGTGTTGTGCTTTCTGCTACAACTTATTCATTCCTTTCTTTAACCTCAGGTAGTAATTTTGTTTTGTAGTTCTCATGGCCCCCTTTTGTAATGGGATCTATAATTCTTGCAATACTTCAGACCATGAAGCATTTGGTACCAAAACTCTCTCTCTCTCTTTCTTTCTTTCTTTCTTTCTTTCTCTCTAATAGCCTTCTATCTTTCTCTTAAAATTTGTTTTTCCCTAATAAATTCAATGTTTAATGCATAGGGAAAATCAAGGAAGCACCTGAGATTCTTGCGAGCAATGGGTCCCCTGACAGCAGTTGTTCTGGGTACAACATTTATCAAGATATATCATCCATCATCTATTACTTTGGTGAGAATGATTTAAATTAACTTGCTTCCAATTATTGGGTTAAATCAGGCAACATTAGTCACAAAACACTGTATCTTAGCTTTATTACTTTAGTCAAATGACAATTGGAGCTAATGTTTATATGAAAGAAGGCATTCTCATAAGCAGAGCTGATAAAAAATGTTGTACTGTTGATTTAGGTAGGGGATATACCTCAGGGCCTTCCCAGCTTTTCCATCCCTACAAGTTTTCAGTATGTAAAGTCCTTAATTCCAACTGCATTTCTCATTACGGGTGTAGCCATCTTGGTAAGGAATTATATGAATCATTCTTCAAATAGGAATATACGCTTCCAATTAGAGTTGTGACTGCTGACGGTAATATGTCATTTTTGAATCTTAGGAATCTGTCGGGATTGCCAAAGCATTGGCTGCAAAAAATGGGTATGAGCTGGATTCAAATCAAGAGGTATATATAGTGAAAAAATAGCATAACTCCCTCTATACTTGCTGTTTTCATAAGTAATCATTTCTCCGTTAAGACACAATTTTCTTCTCTATATGAAATCACTCTTGCATGTTAATGTTCCCCTACATGCCAGGTATACCCTGCACAGGATCAGAGCATCTAGGTATATACTACATAAGCTGGCATTTGTTCTATGGCTTTTTTAGATTTCTACTTTTAGAACAAGTGAACCACCAGTTTCAACATCTCTCTTCCTCTCTCTCTCTCTCTTTCCTGGTGTAAGTGCTTTCTTTCAACATTCAAATTTGAATGTGTTCCTTGCTGTAGATTCACTTGGTTAAAATTGCTTTTAATTGGAACTAATGTACTTAGTGGATGTATTGTTATCAGTATGTGTGATGGATATACTGCTATATTTTACTGCTTGTAAGAACTACAAGTTTAAACGGTTTCTCAATAGGAATATGATGTCTCCACAGCTAAGTGAAAATTTTTTTTACATTTAGGAAAGTTAGCAATAAAGTTTTGTGTTTGCCAATTTTTCTTGGAAGGAAGGCTGTAATGAATTTTTCTTCTCTGTCAACAGTTGTTTGGTCTTGGTGTTTCCAATATCTTTGGGTCATTCTTTTCATCATACCCCACAACAGGTGAGAGTTCTTTGTGACCCTATGTACTGAAAAATTAAGTTTTGATTCATTGTTTGACTGTTTCTGTTGCTACTGTTCAATTCTATTCTTAAGGATTTGTTTACTGAAATTTTCGTAGCAAACTCAAGTTTATTGAATTTTTTGTTGTAAATGTCATGTAGGTTCCTTCTCCAGGTCAGCTGTGAATCATGAGAGTGGGGCTAAAACTGGCTTATCTGGAATTATAACAGGAATCATAATGGGTTGTGCTCTTTTGTTCTTGACTCCTTTATTTGAGTACATACCACAGGTAAGTTCTCTAGTTTTTGTTTGATTTATTTATTGGAATTATTACCATTTAAGTGCATCTGCCATTATGCCTTTTTTTTCTTACTATGTGAATTTGGTAGTTTATTGTGGGATCCATGAACTCAAATGTTAGATTCACATGCCATTTGTGTATGGCTCGATTTCATTTTACTATCTGGAAGAGTTATTATTAAGAATGCTAACTATTGGTATGTGCACTTCATCGCCTTTGCAGTGTGCTCTGGCTGCTATAGTAGTGTCTGCTGTTATAAGCCTGGTAAGCAAGAGACAAGCCTGTGTTAGAACATTTTTCAAACTAGATTATGCCATATTTTATGATTCAAAGGATGTTGAACCATATAATTTAGCGTTTGCAATGCATATCAAATCAACCAGATTAGAAAGAAATTGGTATCCTGTAAAGTAATTGATATGTTTAATCAAATCTTTGGTTGAAATTTGTTTCTTCTGCATTTTAATGATTCCAGGTGGATTATGAAGAGGCAATTTTCTTATGGGGTGTAGATAAGAAAGATTTTCTTCTTTGGACTGTTACAACTACTACAACATTGTTTCTTGGAATTGAGATTGGTGTCCTTGTTGGGGTATGTACTTAAAAATATCTGCATTAGAGGTGTTGATTTTTTTATGCCAATCAACATTATGTTTTTCGGCATTTTTATATTTACATGCTGAGTATGCATCTATAAGTTATATGCGGAATTTTGCTTAAAAATTTTACCCCCTACACCTTCTCAGCTGTACTAATTGTTATTATTATTATTTTTTCAAAAACAATTCATCTATCAATTATGAAGCTCAGAGTCGAAATTTTCTTCATGACCTTAGTCTCATATGACGTATAATTTTAATTTTAGTTTAGTTTGACATTGCAGGTTGGTGTTTCACTTGCCTTTGTCATTCACGAATCAGCAAATCCTCATATTGGTAGATGTCTCCTACACCATGTCTTTAATTAATTGTCAGTGCCTTAGATTATCTATCAGGATCGACTTCAATCAATTCCTCTTTACCTTTCCACTCTGCATAATTATATAATCTGTCATAAAATTCCAATTCTGCATTCCTTTTCTATTTGTCCACTGGTATTGCAGCTGTCTTGGGGCGTCTTCCTGGCACCACTGTTTACAGGAACATTCAGCAGTATCCGGAAGCATATACTTACAATGGACTTGTGATTGTTCGTATTGATGCACCTATCTATTTTGCAAACATAAGTTACATCAAAGACAGGTGAAGATTCATGCTTTCCTCAATAAATAAAATGGCTTTGGTACCTTGCATCCGTGAATATCCTTTGCCAAAATTTTTTACTGAAATGTACGTTTGATTTCCCAATTTGAGAATTTAAATTCACATAATGTTGATTCCTCTGTCAGGTTACGAGAATATGAAGTTGTGGTTGATAAATCGACAAGACGTGGACCAGAAGTCGAAAGAATTTATTTTGTGATTTTGGAGATGGCACGTAAGTCTTATTCATTCCATGAACACTACTCATCATGTCATAAGATGGTCATTTTGTGCCAAATGTCAGAAAGATGATTGCTTATGGTTCTGCAGTATTAAATATCTCTAATATTTGGGTGATTGGAGGGTTACTATAGTGTCCAATGATGCTACAGAACTTTTGCTTCTTTCTTCTGCATAAAATAAGATTTTGTTGGGAGTGCAGTTTGTTATAAGCCAAATGTTCCTTTGATTCTACTGCAGCTGTTACATACATAGACTCTAGTGCTGTCCAAGCTCTGAAAGACTTGCACCATGAATATAAATCGCGGGACATCCAGGTTGAGTACTCGTAACAACTAAGCCTGAATGTTTTAAACGAACTATGATTTTTAAGTCAAAGTTTAAAAAAGTCAAACCTTTTGCAGATAGCCATCTCCAATCCAAACCGGGAGGTCCTATTGACCTTGTCAAAATCTGGTGTGGTGGAGTTGATTGGTAAGGAGTGGTACTTTGTGAGGGTGCATGATGCAGTCCAAGTTTGCCTCCAGCATGTTCAAAGCATGAAGGAAGCTTCCAAGGCATCAGATCCATCACCTGAAGAAAAACCAAGTTTCTTCCAGAGATTACTGAAACAAAGGGGAGAGGATTCATTGGTTGCAGAGCTAGAGTCAGGTAATAATACACCTTCGGATTTGATACACGGTGACCCTCACTTGGAGCCATTGCTGTTTCGAAATTCTTGAAATTTGCTTGTACCTGAAGCAAATGTGACAATAATGCCATTTTGACAAGGCATTTCCGATATAGATATTTATTCAATTGTTCCGGCTGTAAAGGTCGATTGTTTATTTGTAACCTCTTGGGAAAAAAAAAAAAAAACAAGGGTTGATTGTTACCTTTGTAAGTATTCTTGTTTGTTATAAAAGATAATGTAATCAAATTAAGATTAGAACTAAAGACTTCAATTCTTGTCTGTATTTTGCTTGGAAACAGCATTGTGCTACAAGTCTTGCCATATTTGTTAGCTGTGTAAAACTGCTTCTTGTATAATTATGGGTCAATTACTTGTTATGGATGCATTTGTAACAAGTCTTTTTCTTGTTATTATCTTTTTAAAGTAGAAATTTCTTGCACCGAGGAGATGCCATAAAAGTGACAGTTTACAAAGGGTTACCAAGTTAGTTAGTATTATTTCCATCCCACATCGAAGGAGTAAAATAAAGAGAGATCCTGTTGTCCCATACAAGTATAAGCTGAGGTGTACTTGTAATACTCGCCTTAAACTAATGAGTAAGGAAAACAAAGCGAGCGGTGGGAGCCGCTCGCCGCGCCCAACCGAAAAGGTGCGCAAGAATTTGTGGAGGGGTTATAGGCTGGCCGAGTGTTGACGCTGCGCTTACTTCGCACAGAACTCGCTCGAGCGGGCCTCCCAATTTTGGCCCCAGCCCCCAATTCTTATATTAACTTTTATTAGTAAGATGCTCGAGATATTATTTTATATGTCAAAAGGGAGAAATAAATATAACTAAAATTGAGTGAATGGGATTTCAGTATTTTATTTTATTTAGTTCAAAATTGATTTCCTAAAATTAAAGAGGTAAATGAAACTCTGAATACTAATGATGTTCTGCTTATTCATAAAAAAAAAACTAATTCTATTTTGAGAGATTTTTTTTTTTCACTTTCTAACATCCCCATAGCTAAAACATTTTAATCAAAAAGAAAACCTTCTATATCTTTATCATTTAATATTTGATTTTCACATTGTAAATTTTTACTAAAACACTTCAAAGAAAATCTCAAATTGGGTATTATTTTCTTTAATAATAAAAGATCAAAGGTGAATTAATGATATCAATTTCTACCATTCATTTTTTGAATTGTACATTGGAATTTAAGTACTAAATTCTTTTTCCATTTTGATTGAAAGGAAAAAAAAATCAGATTGCAAAGTCAATCAATTTTATTCCATTTTCAAGAAGGTTTCACATTTTTTTTCCTGGCTTAGATTACAAATTTGGACTGTTGGAGTTAGCTCATCTTTACTAAATGACAGAAATTTGTGAATAGGAAAAAGTTGCTATCTGATTTAAGGAAGATTTAATTCATAGTATTAATAATTTTTGTATTATGGAATTGCTATCACATATATATAATCCTTAGCATATCCTAGGTAGATCCCAATGAAAAAAAATTTCCCATCTTCCCATTTTCCTTTGTCTCTAAAGAAAAAAGAACAAATAGGAAAAGACTTCCTTGATTTGACACTTTGTTTGCAAATGAGGCATCAATACGAGATTTGTATATATCTATAGCATTTTGTACTTTGAAATTTGTGGTGAACTTCATGTTTGTACAAAATGAATAGCATTTTTTCATGTTACATTTTTTTTTAAAACTATTTGTCATGGTCCCTTTTATTGGTACGAAAAGGCAATGTTCATTAATTTATGAGTGATACATCTTTAACTTGAATTGCAGAGTCATTGGCCTGTTATCTGAATTCTGAAACTGAACCATTAACAGTTCCGCTACAGGCATTGGATAAAGCTGCTCAGCTCAACCACTAAATGTGGATGATATGTAATTTCTTCCAGCCTTGTTTTCTATCTCTTACCTTGTGATCACAAGCAGATGAAGAGAAACCAGCTGCTGTCCTTCACAACTGTACACTCAAATTATCGTCTGTCCAAACTCCTTTTCTCTTTGGAAGATACCGCTAATCGAATCTCAAATTTTTGAGCCGAAGATACATGCACTTATTATTGAATCGCACTTTCCAATACTTCTTTTTCTTTTTAGTTTTGTGTTCCGATTAACTCATAATGCATATTTAATTATCCATAATTAAAGCGAACACGAATTCAATTGTTTAATTAAATATAAATGTAAGAATTTGTAGATTAGACTTTAAGTGAAACATTGAATACCTAATTTTTCATTCTTTAGTATAATTTCAATCAATTTAACTGTGATAATGTATGGGTAATGATAATGTTTCATATCTTAAATATCTGGCCAATATTTCATTCTTTAATTAGTACTATATATAATGATAGTTACTTGTCATTGTATTTTTTTCAAGTACTGCTTGAAAAAAATAATTTGTTGAATAATTTTTTTATATATTTTTATTGATAATTGGATAAATTAATCTTGTTGAAAAAACATATATATATATATATAAAACATATAAATTTATGTTGAATAAGAAAAGGGAAAAATCTGTCCAAATCCATCATTTATCTTTAATAATAATAATAAAGTTTATGTTTGATATATTATTAATATATAAATTCTATATACTATTAATAAATCAAATGATATCATATTATTAATAAATAAATATTAATTTTTAAAATAAATATATAAAAATTTTATTTATGACGTTATCTGATTAAATTTTATTAATGAAATAACATCATTTATTCATTAATAATATATAAAATTTTTATATTGATAATATATTAAATATAAATCTATAATAATAATAATAATAATGTCAAGATTTTTGCATTATTGCTACTGATTATATGGTTAAGTTAGGCTTAAGCTCATAGATGTAGGTTCAAAATCAATTGATTTAAAATTTTGATTTAATTTTATAATAATAAATTTGATAATACTTAATTATAATTTTTTTTATATAAAATGAAAATTCTAAGCTCATTTAAAAAACAAATCATTGAAGTGCAGATATGCTAAGCTGTCATTTATCAATAGTTATATGGATAGAAGGTTGGTACATGAAAATTCAATAGGAGTGGTAATTAAACAGGCTTGTCGATTCTGAACCAATGGGGAATCGACATGTCATGAAGAACAAATCTAAAATGATATCAAAATCATGGCTGTGGAGGTTGAGTTTGACAATGTCAGGCTGAAATATCAGCATCATTGGTTACGTATGCACATTTAGCTTACCCTAAACCTATACTTGCTGTCAACCTACGTTTTGTAATTATTGGATAACCACTTGTCGGACCACTTTCAAATTTGCTTTGATTGGACAATCTAAAATGATGTCACAGGAATTCATGATGATCAATCAGATTCAGATGGAGTTCGATTTAATTTTTTTATAATTATAGTATTATAAATTGAATTTAAATTAAATAAAAAAATCAATTTAGCAAACTAAATAAAGACACTTTATTTGTATTAAAAAATAGATAAATAAAAACTAAACAATCCCAATTTAGTAAATTTTATTTTTCTAAATGATACCTTGTAATAGTTGAAATTTCAATTTAAAAGTATGGAATAGCAGAGACAAATGAGAGAATGACAATTTGTATCATAATTTTTCTTTTTTATCTTTTAAGATTTTAATGATGGGTTATTTTTAAGGCTTTTTTTTTTAAATAATAACGTGCTTTATTGATAAAATGTTAAAATTTAATTTTATTGATTAAAATTTAAATATGAATTTTTTTCAGTACATGTGTCATGGGTAAATATTTAAGTTTTGAATTTACGTGATTTTGAGATTCGGACATTCACTTTTTTGACATCTCAGATTAATTTTTTTGTTACGGTTCATATTTTTGTGAAATATTATCCGTTCTAATCTCTTGATCTTATGATTTTATCTTATAAAAGATATCTCATAAAAAAAAATGATATGAATTCTTATATAATCCAATGACATTTTTATTATATTTGATGTGAGATTTAAAATTTTTTTTTAAATCCGTAACACTTATATGTAGGCAATTATTTCGAAGAAAATATCACAGAGGAAGGGGAAAAAAGTCTGATAATTTCCTTTCAGTATTTAATGCATTGTTGGTTTGTATTCTTTTTCGTGTTGCGGAAACATAGAGCTTTGATGATGAACCACAAGAAACAAGACAAACCTGTCCATAATACCACAAACAGTATACACCAACAAAAGCTTAAATATTTCTTTTCGACTTAACTTAATGCTCTTTTCTTCTTCTTCACAGGTTTTTTTATGACGGTTTTATTAATTTTATCAACGAAAATAATATTTAAAAGAAATTTTGAGATGGTTAAAAATATTTTTTTTATTTTTTAATTTATGTAGTCGTTTGAATATTTTATCTTTGATTCGATTAATTTTAAATTAAATTACTTAAAATCAAATTGACTTAATTGATTTATTTTAATTTTATTAATCGAATTAAATTTTTTAATTTTTAAAATTTTGATCGATTTAATTAATTTTTTTATTAATCGAACAATAAAATATATTTAAATTAAATTATAATTTAAACTCCTAATTTCTTACTTTTAAAACAAACTAAATAAAATCATCCAATAAAATATTAAAATATCAAATTATTAAATTATAAACTTTAATAATATATAAATAAAATGATTCATTTCATATATTTTACTTTTAAATAAGATTTTGTTATTTTTCAGTTAATCCGATTATGAAATCAAATTAATCAAAATTAAAAATTTTTTAAAAATAATTTGATGATTAATCAATTAACATATTTAGTTTAATTAAGTCAATTAATTCGATTTTAACTTAATTATAAACACTCTTACCATCTTCAAGTATGGATTTGTCATTAACAATTATTTTAAAAAAAAATTTAATTAATTTAAAATTTAATACCTTATAAATTAAATATAAATCTAATACTTCATAAATTAAATATGAGTATGAGATTAATATTACACCTCTAAAGTCTATTCACTATTTTTGTTTTTGGTCCGAATTGAGAGGTTCCAAACCTTTGACTTTTTTTTTTTCCATCGTTACCATCATACAAATTATACACTTTTTTTTTTAATCTAGAAAATTTAAAACTTAATAACATATATGTGTACCTGATTTAAAATATTATTATTTAATATTATTACATAAAAATTTTTATGCCTTTTCGTCTCCGAAAAGAAAATTTTCCATTTTTTTTCAACTCCACGTTAATTTTACCATAAAAATCGATTTGTATATTTACTATTAAACTCCACTCCACTCGACTTAACAATAAATTATAATTTGGATTGGCCCTGGCAAAGTAACATTGGATCAATTGTCATCAGAATGTCACAACCGAAGGAATAAAGCTATAAATTAAAAGTAACAGAAAGTAATTATACGATCCTGGAATTGGTAGGGGCCGCCTGGTTATTGCATGAAGGTGAAAGGAAAGGTGACTATGAGAAAGCAATGGATGTATTAATTTTGTGCTCTTTAGACCAATAACTGAAAGAAGCCAAGCGTTCAAATTGATGTTTTATATCAACTAAATTGTAATAAACTGCAAAGCCACATCACAGAAGTATGGGCAGCTTTTGTATGCTTCTGAAAACAGAGAAAAAAAAAATCATAGATGTTTGATCATATAGATTGTCAAGTATCCCTCCTTGTTACATGTTAACTGGAAAGGCCAGGAAAAAAAAGAAATGAAAAACATTGCTTTCGTTTGATGCTTCAGTTTAGAGGGGTTTTGAGTTGTGTAAGGGTACAATGTTGCTAAGAGATCAGTGACGGATTCAAAATTTTATTTTAGACATTCACTTATAGTACATATAAAATTATTAATGAATTTATTAATTTTGTCGATAAAAAAAATTATAAAATGCTTTTGGAGATGTTCATAAGAAAATTTTCTTTTAAATTTTTTTATTTTTCAGACTTCGAAAGCGTTCATTTATACTTTAAAAGGGCTGATCCACCTTAAGGGAGAGGATCATTCAAGCACTGTTGAAGGGTTCCAACTGGGACTGTAGGGGGTTTGTCTGTTTGGAGGAATTCTAGAGGGTTATGACCCACTTGTCACGTGGAGAGGGAATGCCTAATGGCAAATCCTAGAAGACAAGGCAATGGTCATTTACAAATCTCCCCTAATCCCCTCTCAGCCAATTATCATCTATCTCCCACGTGGGACTCCTGGCCCCTTCCCCACCTCCTCCACCCCCTCCCCCTCTTTTGGTTGCTCTATTTTATTCACTTGTGCGCCCCCAAGTTTGCTGCATCACATTGCACCAGGATCTCACTTCCCTTAATCATCAAATCACTTTCCCATTCTCTTCTTTTTTGAGTTATAGTTTTTCAGGAATCAGGATCAAGGATCAGAAGAATCATGGGAGATTCTTCTAAATCATATATACATATGGTAAAATTTATACTTATATATAGTAACTTGATATGATCGCTATTAGCTAGATTCTATAACTATTTAAGTCTACTTTTTGTAGGTAACATATTTTTGATGTTGTTAAACAGGTGCAGCATCTTATAGAAAAGTGTTTGATCTTCAGCATGACAAAAGAGGAATGCGTCGAAGCACTCTCCAAATATGCAAACATCAAACCTGTCATCACTTCTACTGGTTAGTTTTACTTTTCCAACTCTTCTTTTTCAATCTCTTGCATGCACACACACACAAAAAAACATGCACCAACAGAGCTGTTGGATGATTTGAAACAAACCCTGGTCAGGTTTTGACTTTTGCTTATTTTCATGATCTTTAGTAAGATTCTGATGCAGCCATACACAAAGATATAGTTTGGTGAATTGGATTTCAAAAGAAACCCTGTCAATGCATTTAGAATTCTACTTGAGCTGGCAGGGGTTTCATTTTTTTCTTCTGATTTCTTGATCTATCGACCCAACAACAACTCAGCCTCTGGTCTTATAGTTCTAGTAAGCTAGACTATAAGTTGAGCCTGTCAACCCAAGGTAGGGTTCTGTTCTAACTTCAGCTTCCTCATATATACCATGATCACCTGAGACAACCTTTGATCATGTCAAGCCTCCAGGTGAAATCTTGTCAAATCAAAGTATATTTCATGATCTTGAATCACTTTTTTGATCAACCAAATATGACAGCACCCCTACTAAAACTATTCAGGGTTTAATCTTGCTCTAAAATTTCAACATCCCTTAACAGAATTACAGCTTCCAATCATTTTACTTCTTCATCAATCGTCAACCATCTTGAACAGAATTATGAATGAGCTCAGCCTGATGAATTTGCTGGTTTTTTGTTTTCGTTTATTTTCTCTTGGTCTTTACGTCAAGATCTGTAGCATATAATGATCATGGTTCATATGTAACAAGAAATACGTTAATCCATGTACAGTTTGGAATGAACTGGAGAAGGAAAACAAGGAATTCTTTGAAGCCTATGCACAATCTCAAAGCAAACAAGACCGAATGTCCGAGGAAGAGACAAGTCAAATGATCCAGAAGATGATCTCAGATTCCTCTAAAGACCCCGACAAATAATATTGCCACCGAAAACGATGTGTCTCTCCTTGGTGTTCTGCTTGGTCCTTTAGCCCTACCTCCTTCTCCCTTTAAAACAGCGAAACATTCAAGACCAAAATTGAAACTATATGTTGTCCGTTGTATTTTGCTCCTATTGCACATGTTTAATACGGAAGATCAGGGTTCGAGTATTATCGTTGGTCCCCTCTTCCCAAATAAAATCTAGACTACCCTAAATTTGAATCACCAATAATCATATGCCATGTCAACATCCCACAAAAAATTCAAGGAAAAATACAAGAAGGTATTCTTGTAATTTCATGTTGGCGTCGTCGGGTTAGTTAACTAAACTTATGTGTTCAATGATGATTCGATAGATCATCATTATATTTATTTTATATATGTATATGAATCCTGAGGATTGTATCTATGTTTTGTTCTATGCAAATAGAGGATGATAGTTATGGTTCTTATGTTTTAAAAATAAAATAAAAGAGGTGGCAACATCTGAAAATCTGTCATTCTTTGTCTTTGCATAAATTTTTTTTTGGCTTAGCTTTCTCTGATAGTGTTGGTAGTGTTAAGTATATATGGCTGGTTCTGGCTTTCTTATAGTAAAAAAAGTAGTGGGGACTCCTTGGTTCTTAGCCTTCAGCAGTCAGGTCACAGTGATGAATTTTATACTCCATTAAAGTATGTGAAGGTGATGTTTAGGGTCCTGGAGAAGCCAGTGGTCTGAAATCATTGGGTGCTTATCAGGTTATTCACTTCATTTTTTTTCCTGAAAATTCAATGCATGGAAAGTTCAGTGTCTAAGGCTAAAAACAGGGGCCATGGCAGGCCTGTAAGAAAAACGAAAAAAAAAAGAAAACCTCCTTGGCCCAGCTCCCAAATAATGATATGTATCCTTTCGTTTGTTGTTTTGTTATGTTACTAATTTAAAATTTAAATTTGGTAATTTAAAACATGATATGAAAATATATGATGATATAATATGAATTCGATATAAAAAAAAGATAAAAAGAAAAATAATTTAAAATTTTAATAATGACTATATATAAATTTAACAAAAAAAATATGTTTTTGTATAGATAAAAATTATGACTTACAATTTTTTACACAAAACAAAAATATAAATATATAAATATATAAATATTAATATTTTATATCATATAAATATACAAATCATCAAATTTTCTAATATTTACTTATTTTCCCTCAATTTCATTTTGAAGATTTTCCTTCCATTTTTCTATTTGTTTAAGATATGACCACATAACTTTCAATCCAAGCCAAACACAGCTTTTCTCCAGTTGCTATCCCTTCTTAGAACTCAGAAAAAGGTGGACGAATAAAACAAATCAGACTAAGCAAGAGATTCTTGCTAAGTTTTAAGATCTGCCTTGTAGGCCACTGACCCTATCTTTCCATGATTCCATCATCTTTGTCAGAAAAAATCTCCCAAAAAGCAATCCCCTCCGGAATGCATACGATTAATAAAAAATAATTTAAAATTATGTAAAATCCGATACGAAGCCTACACTTACATGCGGTGAATCCCAACCCAACATTATTCTTTATTATGATTCGATAATCATAAAATTGCAGTAAAAAGAATTACAAGTGAAATGATCCCCTCCCATGCCGCTCAAAGAGAGGACACTTGAGCATTTAACTCAATTGGCTGGTGCATGATCCCTGCTCAAAGTCGAAGAATTCGAATCCCCTCTTCCCATCATCAGTAACCACCATTCAACATCAGACCAAAATTTACTAATTTATAGCAGCATGGATACTGTACTACTGATAGATTAAAACATTTATTTGATGACTAAGGCAATCAGTGTTCATCTGGTTTTACATAAAGTCTCACCCACTTCATAGTTGATACTCTAGAGTTTGAAAACCTTATTGTTTTTGAAGTAATTCATGCATTGACCTTAGGTGCCCATCCAGCAATCACGTATTCCTTGGCAGCCTGCGTTTTCACAAAGGATTCGCGAGAGAAAATTGACTGCAATGCAAGATACAAGAAATATATTTGACCATTAGTTAACAAAAAGTTTAATTTTCTTCTATCCAGAGTCAATATTAGATGAACACAGGCCAGCATACAGACATTTAAAGATACACAACAAGCAACAAAGGAGAGAGATTGGTTCGGAAATTTAGTCAGAGAAAACATGTAAATATTCATTATGTAAGAAAAAAGTGAAGACAAAGATCACGGCGAATCATTATGCGTTCATCAATTAAAACCATTACGTGAAGCCAAAAATTTGAGAGGACCGTGTTTCTTAAACATGGATGAGAGAGTCAAAACCCGATAAAAATAACAGAAGTTTGTTCAATCTCTCATTCTCTAAGGTGCATTCTTTAAGCTAATGAAAATGTAAATTAATGCCTGCATGCCCTGTTTAGGTGAGAATTGGCAATGGTTGCATACATGTAATAAAAATAGAAATATATATTCAGCATGATTACATGGCCATATTCAACGATAAATATTTCCAACTCATAAAAATATTCTTGATTGCATATAAGTGGAAAAGGGCATCGAATTTAATTTAATCTAGATAACCAAACTAAAGTTAAAATCTGAGACAGAAAGCCAGTCATGGACAAGTGTATTTCTAGAACAAGCACCTCTTTAAAAAAAAAGAAAAGTTATGGAGGCCATTAAAGGTGACAGATGCTAAATAAGGACCCGGCTAAACGACAACAGGCCAAAATGAAGGGCTTTCATTGGTTATACCTCCTGCTAAAATATGCTACTCTTGATGGCCACTGAAGAAAATAGTGAAGGATATAATACACCACCTGGCTATCATCACTGATTTATCATGATAACTACAAGCATAACATAACTTCCATTACTCTTTTCACATGATATGAGCCTCAAAATCATACCTACTTCTAGAAAGAACACAGCAAAAGTTCTTTTCCTTTAAAAAGGAGGTGGGATTGTGGATTCTTGATAGAAAAGCTTGATGTTGGAAACCCTCAAAATCACTAATTTGCATTCAAAAGTAGTTTAAAATCTATTAGATCAATCTATACGAGTCAGAATTATGTTCTTTTGCGATGTATATAGTCACTGAGGTATGATCATGGCAGCCACATTCTAGTGTGGCTACCTTGTAACATACTGCACCACTCCTAATTATGCATGTTATAACACTAAAAAACTACGTATCGCTATAATAACTAAGATAGGATCATAACTAATGTGATAAAAGAAAACCAAAAATCAATACAACCAGCATAACAAGCTTCCTAATAAGAAGGTTGTCCAATTTGATGGAACATACAATTTTTGTTGTTTTTTGAAAAGCTTTGATGGAACATACATGACAAACAAGGTCCTCTTATTAAACTGTTAAAATCAATAATTCTTTAAAAAAAAAAGTACCTTCATGTAATTGTGGACATAAGTCAAGCTTTCAGGAACTGTCCACTTCTTAAAATGGCCAAGGGCAACGTCAAGATGGTAGAGCTTTGGTCCCAAACCTAAATCAACAGCAGTGGTCTTTTCCCCAGCAATGAATGGACCCTGATGATACTCCAATAAATTAGGATAAATTTATATGGTAAAAGATACGAAATAAAATCATGAATCTACGCACGAAGGCGCATCAAATTTATTATCACTTACCTGTCCCTTAAGATGCTCATCCAATGTCTTTAATTCATTAAGCAGAGCCCGCTCAGATCCATCATTTGCATCCTTGCTCTTCAAAAATGTGATAAAAGTTCCAAATATTTTTGATCCACTGCAGTCACACAGTGAATAAAGATTAATAATCGAAGTGATTTCAAGAACAAAAAGCTGAGTAAACTTTTCTAAGAAACAAATAAATCCTATCAACAAAACCACTCCATTTTTTTCTTTTAAAACCAAAGATTGAAACCTTTTCCTCTAAGGTCAATACAAGACAAGTGAAACACGACAGAGAGAATCAACTCTATCTTTACATTTTCAAGGTGATAATTCACATGGAATCAATCATAAGGCAAAAATAATCCCAACATTTCAGAGGGCAGAAGACAACCAAAATGAAGTGTTCTCAGGTGATAATCAACCAAAACGTTTTCAGACTTAACTCAGAGAACAAATGTAGAAAGAAGTGTGATAAACAAATATTATAAAATCAAAAGAAAACAGTATAGTATTAATATGATCTCTCAGTAAAATCCCAAGCTTATAAAACTGTTAAAGAAAACACAATACACAAAGTAACTGAGAGATAAATCAAATGAAAGCAAAGGGAAGGCGAGAGGCAGCATACACAGAGGCAAATTCAGGTGGTGTTTTCAGAGAAGGCTCAGGGTACTTCTCTTCAAGAATTCCAACAATCACGTCAGAATCAGGTACCCATTTGTCATCAAACTTCACCACTGGTACCTTTCCTTCTGGACTTATCTCCAAGAACCTATCCAAATCAAATAAAACAACACATTTTTCACAATATTTGCTTAAAAACTCCAAACAACCCATTACCACAAACAAAAAACCACAATGTTCACACACTTCTACAATCAAAATCACAAATTTTCAACAACCCATCACCACAGAAAAAAAAACTTCAAAGTTCACATTTTTATATAAAAGTTTACATCTTTTATTAAATGATATATACCATTGAGGTCTATCACTAAGATTGACAAGGTGCATCTTGTAAGTAACCTTCTTTTCCTCCAAAGTAAGAAGAACCCTTTGGCAGAATGGACCTGGAAAACATTTTTAAAAGAGGTAAAAAAAAAAAAAACCCTTCTTTCCAAATTAAAAACCCAGAAATAAAATCACCCAAAAAAGAGAAAAACATTATTTTTTTACAAAGACAATGTGAAAGAGAACGGGAACATACAGTCTCCAAGAACATCAAGAGCACCAGCAGCAGCCTTGACACAGATCTCCAAAGCCATTTTTTTCTTGAGAAAGATTTGACAAAAAAGAAGGAACCTTTTTGGTTTGAGAGTTGAGAGATAATAGCAGTTACTGAACTCCCTTTGGAAGGGAAGGGAGGGGAGCTATAAAGAGAAAGATTGTAATGGTAGTAGTAGTAGTTGCGCTTGGTTTTTAATTGGCAATATTAACTCTAAAATTTTGGCATTGTGGACATGATCACAATGTCATTATCAATAGGCCATTTCATTTCCTTTGGATTGGGACCAAACAATAGTATATTCTAACTTTCTAAAGGCTTTTATGCCTCCATAAAGTTCCCACCTTTATTCCATCACACACTTGGTGAAAAAAAATCAAAATTTCAAAATTTTCAAGTTTTTAATTCTCACACTCAAATTAATTTTAATTTTGTTATTTTATATCTACAAATAAAAAAAATTAAAATTAAATGCACTGGCATAACTCAATCAAATTGAAATATATTATTAAAGTTCAACATTGCCTCATATATTAGACTAAAAAATTTAACTTTAATCCCAAAACAAAATTAAAAAATAAATTAAAAAATTGGTGTAAAAACAATTAATAAAAATATCAATCAAATTAATTTTTTGTAAGTTACTGAAATATCTTGGTTAATTGTTGAAAGATGTTGATAAAGAAGATACAATTCAATGGAAACATAAAGGTCATTGAATGACATTGGTTTTCTAATTTTCTAATTGTCATCTTACCTTTGGAGAATCAGTTCTTTTCTCATTTCACTTTCATTTCATGACTTCTTCTAAAATGAAAAAAAACATTATAACAGAATCAAAATATCTCATTGTGCTATTTTTTTTTCTTTTTTTAAAATGCCATTAACTTTTTTTTATTGGATGATTGCTTCTCCTTGTCTCTTAGCATTTTCAAGTCTTTTTCTTTTCTTGGATATGCAAACGAAGAACATGGGAGTTGGAACAATCTTAAGCAGAGTGACTGTGTAATTTTTTAGTTAGAAGAAGTTACAAGAATGAATGTTTCATATGCATATTGAATAAAAGATCACCATTAAACTAAGTATGCAGTGTTTGAGATCTACTATGAAATCTTCTCTCTTAGAATGCATCATCAAGAAATGAACTTTGTCCAAAGTGTTTTTGAGTTACTAACATGGGGTTTGTAGGTAGTTTTGAAAGGAGACTTCGTTTGATCTGTCAAAAACAAAAGCATCAATGACACAATTAGAATTACATGATACACTCTGACACTCGACACTCGACACTCGATACTCGAATGACACAATTTTTGAAATTCTTTTTATTACTACTATTTTCTGACTATTAAAGATAATTTCTATCAATTTAGAGTGAAAATAGCAAATCCATCTCATTACAAAAAACAAATTAAATTAAAAAAGGAACCTTTTTTTTTGGCGCCAAACACGAAAGAAAACGACAGTTCATATTTCGAAACGACAAAACAACACGAAAAACTATGTCCCACTAAAAGCCACGTGTCTCTTTTTTCTCACTTTTCTTCTCCGTGGTTCGTCCAATCATCAAATCATTTTCTCCGAATCAGAGACTGCAAATTCATCATTTCTTTCAATTTTCGATTCCATCTCGAAAAACCCATTTCCCAGAATTTTATTTATTTTTTCATTAACTGACCACTTTTTAAAATTTTTTTTCATGTAATACGTGGTTTTATTTTTTTAATAAAAAAAGAAAGTTTGACCAACCAGGTTGTTCAACATGTCGGCTTGTCTTTTGCTTTTTTGAATTATAAGCAAGACAAAAAAATTTTGATCCCTTATGTAATTAATTTAAAAATAGTATGAAATGAAGTAATTTAGATAAAAATTTTTTTATTTTGTTGGGCATCTAAAATCAAGGTCAACAGCAACAATTTTCCTCATAGAACTTCTCTTAGAAAAAAGGGTCAGATCATTTTTCCCATTTTCTTTTCCCTTTTTATGGGTTTTCTTTTCTCTTTCTTGGTTTTTGTTTTCTGGGCTTTTCATGATTTGGTTAAGCTTTTGATGTTTGCTTCTCCTTTTGTCAAAGTTGGATTCTTTTGTTTCTTTTTTAATGTACCAAAAAAGTTGTTTTTTTTATTTGTTTCAATGAGTTTATGATTCTTGATATTTGATAGTAGTATTAATTGGTTGATTTTTATGATACTTTGTTGGGGGAAAGGGGGTGTTTAAATATTTGATTTAGTATCAAACTTCTCTCTCTTTTTTTTTTCCTTTTTTTCTTTTTAATGATGGGATTGCACTTTAGACTTTGTATCGCGCTGTGTTCTAATTATTACTTGGCCAAAAAAAGTTGTTTTTAATGATTTTGTTTCTTGCATGTTGATTACTCTGAGCTCTACTTTGTTTGCAGTATGAGTCTCTGGACACTATATTTTTGGCTTTATCAGATGCTCATATGACTTCTTTTAAGTGAAATTCTTTACTGCTTTAATATTTTTTTTCCCATTAAATTTTAAAAATTTTAAGCTTTATTTCTCCTTAACAATTCCTTTCTTTTTTACCATTCAAAGTTGCCTAAGAAAATTCCTAGTACTTTTTTTTTTAATTTTTCCTTTTTAGTACATGCTTTTTGTGATTGGTTTAGGCTGAACATCCAATTTAGTTGATGCATATATGGAAATCTGTTATCCAAGTTCCTTTTTTTTCTTTGTTTAGTTTGTTTATTGAATATTAATATGGCATTTCCAGGTAGCAGGGAAGTCCTCAAATTGAGTATTTGGAGTCTTGACTTTAGTTGTTGCTGTGGCAGTAGTAAAAACAAATATATGGTAAGTAAATCACAAGCTATATCCTTCTTCTTCTTCTTCTTAAGGAGCTATGGATTCTTGGTAGTTGTTTAATTAGTTTGTTTTAGTAGTAAATAAATGGCAGTTTTTCTTTTCTTTGGACCAGGCTGCAGATGCATTTTTGCATTTTGTAGAATGCTATTGAATTATTGGAGTATTTACTTCAAGTAGATGAAGAAATGTCAAAAAACATGGAATCCAAACCTACCACACCAAGTGTCATTGCGAGACTAATGGGTCTTGATGAACTCCAATCTCAGCAACCTGTCAAGAAGCAGAAGCGGCAAAGAGTGCTCTCAGAGAATTATCTACGAAAAGTTGCTTCTATAGGTGTTTTGGAGAAGCGGTCATGTGATGAACACCGTTCATTTGGGTTCAGCATTGAAGAGCAAAAACAGTTCAAGGATGCATTTGAAGAAATAGAATCATTAGAGAGAGAAAAGGGTAGTGATTTGTTTGCGGAAAAGGGAAGAGTAGCCTTAAGATCATCACAGGAACAAGTTCCATCTTTAAGTGGAACTTTTGCCGATGCAGAATATGTTCCTAGATTTCATCTGGAATCAAACAATGAAAGATGTCCTTCCTTTAGAAAAATTGTTATTTTGAAACCAAAGACTGGAGAGGCAGAGAATGCTACTAACTGTCTGTCTTTCCCTAGTTCTAGTGAAGGTTCTTATTCAGGCGATAGGAAGGACAAAGGGTTCCTTACTTGCGGAAAAGGAAATTCACATGCTCAAGTTAAGGAGAGGAAGAACATTTGCAGTGGTGTGAAATCCACAGGGCATAGATCAAACCTTTCCTCTGAAACTGAAAAGGAAATCATCAGGAAAACAAGGCATAATATAAGTCACATTTCTTTGCAACCACCAAGGTCAGGATTCAGTGGTCATCACAGTCTTGCAAAAGAGCCAGAGATGATGATTGTTTCTTCCCCAAATTACTCTGATTTGAACAACTGGTACAAACCCTCATGTTTCTTCCTAGATGGATCATATGTGACTCAGGAAGCAAAGAAGCAAATCTCAGAAAGATGGAGAATGACTAAAGAGTTTCGGGAGAATGGACTCACTATTGGGGGAAGGAGCAGAAGCAGAACTCTTGGTGAAATGCTTGCTTTGCCTGACCATGATAAATGTGCAAACTTTCGTAGTCCTTTAGGCATTAGCAGTAGAGATGGCAGGAAATACGGGGGCATTGGAGACTTAATAAAGTCCAGATCTCCAACATATTTTACGTCTGTTGGAAGTCCTGTAACCAGGACCAGTCACAAAGCTTTCCATGATGATTCGTATATGACTATGAGGCCAATGTTTTCTCTTGATTTGTCAAAATTTAAGTCCTGTAAGCAGGGTTCCAGTGGGAAAGATGGTGTGAAACAAAGAAACTCAGGATCCAACTGCAAGAAGTCTCAATCTAGTCCATACCTAGAGTCAGAAAAGAATCACTCGCATGACGACAAATATGTTATCCATAATATGTTCAAGAACAACCTTGAGAAGCAGGATCCTTCTTCTATAGTTTCTAAGTCATTAAAGCACGATATCATTCAGTCTGATTCTGAAAATAAAATCATCCCAATTGATCAATGGAATGACATCAAGGATACAAATACATCTGCAGAGGGTTGTGTGGTACCTGAGTCATCAATGTGCACTGCTGAATTTCCAAGCATTGCCTGTGATATGGTGGTCGCTGTAGAAACTGTGGGTGTTGGCAAGTCTACTGGAAATCAAAACCAGCTGCAGTTTGAATCAACCAGCTGCACTATGTCTGAGAAAGATTATAATTCTTCTTTTTGTATCCCTGATGCTTCGAGTCAACAGGTTTGATGTTCCTTTCCTTTTTAAGTGTCCGATTAGTTTGATAGAATTAATACTTGTATTATGTGTTACTCAAAAACTTAACAGCCTGATTGTATTTTAAGTAAAAGGGTAGATGTGTCTTCCAGTCAATGTGTATGTTACATGCATACTATGTTTTGTCCTTGATAAGAACTAATTTAAAATTTATAATGAATCCCTCCTTAAATTGTTGAGAAACCTTGTGGAGAGAAAAAAGAGGGGCAGGAGAGGTTTGATTTATGTCCAGAAACAGTTTTCTGTTACCTTGAACGCATTAAAATAGTTTTAGGTTGCAGGACATGGTCTGATAAGTCCAAAACAAAAATGATGGATACTCAAAATAATTCTCAGTATGGCACCTGGGACTTAAGACATCAGGTTTGAAGAATATCCATTCCTATTAGGTGCCAATCTAATGTTATATTAGTTTCCTTTCTTGCTGACAGCAATAGTCAAGATTGATCAAACATTCAAGCACCCTTCTGTTTATTATTTATTCTTTTTCAGAAGTTTCATTGAGTCCAATCTGGCCTCCTACAAGCTTGTCTCATCTTACATCAAACATTTTATAACTTTCTTTGGATGTGCTTGTTATTCTAATATTTCTGCTGCAATTTTGAGCTACACTTTGTCTCCAAATATTGAATTTCCTCCCTCAATTTTTTCACTGTAATCTTGCAGGAAGATATATCAATGAAAATATCTGAAGAGTGTGGCTCAGACCCTGACTTTCTTGTGAACTTGGAGGCAGCTTATCAGCCCAGTCCAGTTTCAGTTTTGGAAGCACCATTCGAAGAGGAGAATTTTTCAAGCTCTAAACGCTTTGAGAGTGTCACTGCTAGCTTACATGGTTAGTAAGACAGAAGGATTCCTTGACCTCCTGATTTTTTGCCTCACTTTTATCTATTTAAATTTTTTTGTTCTTGATTTCTAACAGATGTGAGGCGGCAACTTGAATTTCTAAAATCGGACTCACTGGAAGGATACTCAGAAGGACCTGGAATGGTTGTGTCAAGTGATGATGAGGATGATAAAGGAGAAGAGTCTTTAGAGGATTGTGAAGCAAATGGAGATTCAACAAGGTTATTTGGAGTTGAAGAGAGTAGGGATTTCTCCTATTTGGTTGATGTCTTGACTGAGGCAGGTTTTAATAGTAGAAACCAGGATATAGGCTTTGATGGATGGCACTCTCCTGAAATCCCAATAAGCCCTTCAGTTTTTGAGACATTGGAGAAGAAGTATGGTGAACAGATATCTTGGAGGAGGTCAGCAAGGAGGCTACTTTTTGACCGCATAAATTCAGGTTTAATGGAAATTCTCCAACCATGCTTAGGAGAACCCATGTGGGCAAAACCTGTTTCAAGAAGGCTTGGCTACAGGCTGAACTTGAAGGAGATTGAGGAAGAACTATACATGTTGTCGGTTAGCCAGGAAAAGGAAGCAGAAAAGGAGTCATCTGAGAAAGTATTGGGAAAGGATGATGGGTGGTTGTTCTTAGGATGTGATATTGAGGTAATTGGTAGAGAAATAGAGAGTTCATTGATTGATGAGCTGGCAGCAGAGATTGTTAGCCTAGAGAGTTTTTGAAAGATAGTTTTCCCCACTTTTTGTTTTTCCTCATGGTTTTGGCAGATATTTATATGCATCATCAAAACCACAAGAGAAAGATTTTTTCTTTTTGCATTTTGGCATTCATACGTTGCATAAGCATGTCGTTGAGAGAGAGAGAGAGAGAGAGAGAGAGAGAGAGAGAGATGAATATAGGAAAAATTGATATAGAGAGGTTTAAACTAGGTTGGTCATGTTAATGTATAGAAATTAAAAAATGCATTACATGGTTCATTCTTTGCATTGGTGTGAAAACTCAAGATGTGTGGATACATACGTTGGGGTGATGGCAGATGATGGCAGATGCCATTAGCATTGCCATACCTGTTATTGTATAGCTGTTACTCTGTATCTGAAAGGAGATTATGTTTGTTCCAAAAAAAAAAAAAAAGGAATGAAGAAGAATGAAGATTTTATGTTAATACTATGTTCTTTTTCCTATTTTTTCTTTTTCTGTCCCCAGCCCAGTGATTAAGTTCCTTTAAATATAGGATTTCTTTCTCTTTTTGGCATCAATTTGTACTCATTTTTATGCATCACTCTGACTAGTGTCAGAAGTTAAAGGAAATAGTAAATACATTATATTCTGCTGAGCACTTTGATAGATTTCAGATTAAACTTACAAAGATTCAGGAAAGTATTAATGGGAAGACAGTTTGAAGAATATGAAAACCACATAAAAGGTATCTAGAATACTGTCCTGCAAGTTGAAGCAGATTGCAGGCATATATATCAATATTTTTTGGGTGCTTATTTTAGAAGTTGAAACCCTTTCTGGTGCAATTGGAGAAGTTCCATGAACTGATTCCTTAGGTGAGCTAAACCATAGGCCACTGTTCCAAATATTCCTTCTCATCCACTTTCTATAAAACTTGAAACACACCAATCCTGAACTAAATATTAGAAATAGAAAGACTTCAACAACTCCATTTCTTCAGGTAGCTCCTGCCAAGAACTCAACTTAGATATAAATACACTTGCATATCCTCCAATCCATCAAGAAAAATACTAAAGCAAACCTTCCTGAACTTTTAGGTGTTTTCCCTTGCCAGAAACATCAGATGGAATCGTACAAACTCATTTCTATACTTCTAATCTTCACAATTGCATTCTCCACTTCAGCAAGAATGCTTGATGAGCAACCCTCAAACCCGTCAAATGCAGTTGTGACACCTGTCACTAATGTACCACAATTGCCCACCCCATTAGGCACACAACCTAGTCCTAGTGTGGCTGCAGCCACTGGTGTGAATGTTGCCAACCCTGACCCTGACCACACCCTAACCTTCTACATGCATGACATTCTAGGAGGTTCAAACCCAACTGCTCTAGCGGTGACTGGTGTTGTTAGCAACCCCGCAATCAACGGTCAACTTCCATTTGCCAAACCAAATGGTGCAAACCTCCCGGTAGCAATGGAATAAACCAAAATAGTGGTAATACAGGTCTTATAAACAACAACAACATTCCATTTCTCACTGGCCTTTCTGGCAACACTCAAGCTGTGTTGCAGAACAATGGCAACAACAACTTGATCAATGGGGCATTAAACTTCCCAATCACAGCTGGAGGCCAACTTCCTTCTGGGTCTACTCTCCAAAAACTCATGTTTGGAACAATGACTGTCATTGATGATGAACTGACAGTAGGACATGAGCTAGGTTCTGGCTTCCTTGGCAAGGCACAAGGGTTCTATGTGGCTAGCTCAATTGATGGAACCAGTCAAACAATGGCATTTACAGCCATGTTCGAGAGTAGCCACTATGCTGACACCCTTAGCTTCTTTGGGGTTCATCGTACCGGTGTATCGGAGTCTCATTTGGCTATCATGGGTGGTACTGGAAAATATGTCAATGCAAAAGGTTTTGCCATTGTTAAGACTATACCAGCGACTAATCAACAGCAGGAGACTGATGGCTTAGAGACGGTCCTAGAGTTCACTGTTTATGTTACCTATTAGATATGACCTGAGAATTGAAAATACGTGGATTTTTAAGGTACTGCCTAGAAAAGAAGTGAAATTTGATGTAATTTATTTGGAATGTTTTATTGCTATGAATCTGAAAAAGAAAGAAAAATCTACAACTTGTTTGGCTAATCTTGTCTAAACTTTAAAAAACGAACTCATTTCTTCAATGCTATCCTTGAGCAGCTATAACTTGTCATATTTACATATAACTTGTCATACTTACAAAGTTTGTAAGATCTCTTCAGTTACTGTCAAATTTCTTGTGGTATGATTCTCGCTTAGGGTGCGAGAGGTCCCGAGTTCAATTCTCGGAATGCCCCTTTCAAAGAGGTTTACATTTAAAATAATAAACTTCAGTTTGTTCAACAGCAGGTACAGGTCCCGAGTTCAATTCTAGGAATGCCCCTTTCAAAGAGGTTTACTTTTAAAATAATAATGATGTTAGGGACGGCTGCAAATGAAGCTACTGAAAAATTTTAATCAAGTATAAAGAAGAACAAAGGGATGATGATTGAAGTTGGGGCATTGAAACAGATTCATCTGATTCATTCCAAGCTTTAATATGAAAAAGGGAAAACAACTTTTTTTTGGTATAAAGTAGGTTTCAGTCCGAAAATAAGAAAAGGGATTGTGAGTATTGAAGCTCAAATCTTAGATATATTGGATTCTATCTTTTGAGGGTGACTGCATGTGTATAAATTAATTGAATTAAGTTTCGAATTCAAAACAAATAACTTTAATAAACTGATGAATAAATTATTGATCTGTTAGTCTCTACCGAATAGTCAAAGTATAAAAAAAAATGACCCCCGCTAGTTAATTGGTTTCTTGTAACTTGTAATCTTCCTGTACATAATCAACTCTAAATTGAAAATGCAATAGTCAAGAATTCAAATTCTTTGCACAATTTATTAGGAAAGAAAATCAGTTTTAATAAAGTAAGAAAATAAGTTATCATGATTAATTTTTCAAGGAAAATTCGAAAACAGAACAAAAATTATACTCTTGGTTCAAACATTGATTTCAGTTCAAATATAAAAATTTATAATCAATCACTATATCCATTGCAACCCAAAGAAATTAAAGAAAGCCAGAGATTGGATTGAATTATCACAAGTTCACAAAATAAACTAATATACAGAAACAGAAATGCTTCAAAGACACATGAAAATCCACACTTAAAATTGTTGCATCACACTGTAATCAAATTGGTAAACCATGTTGAAACCATGAAACACCAGCTAGCCACAAGATGATCAGTCAGTGAGGTAAACATTGAAATGTAGGATTGTATCCACACCATCTGTTATGTGCTGATCCTCCTGGTGAAGAGTCTCAACCGTGGCATACCCTCTAGCATTCTCATACTTCCCAGTTCCACCAACCACTGCAATCTGTGACTCCAGCGACACGGTCCTATGAACACCAAAGAAACTAATGGTATCCTCAAGTTCATGACCATGTTCACTGCCATGCAATAGAACAGTCAAAGCAATGGTTTGGCTAGTACCATCCAAAGAGCTAGCCAAGTAAAACCCTTGCGCTTTGCCTAGTACAGCTGACCCCAACTCATGGGCTTCAGTTAATTCATCGTCTATGACAGTTATGGAGCCAAACATGAGTCTTTGAAGAGAGCCAGGTGGGAGCTGTCCAGCTGTGACAAAAGGTTGGTTGTTGCCATTGAGAACATTGTTGTTGTCACCAGTGTTTTGTAGAATAGCATTAGTTTGGGCACCAGTTAGGCCTGTTAGGAAAGGGACGTTGTTCGAGTTAATGAGGTTGTTAATGTTTTTGAGATTGTTTATGTTGTTACCATTTAGGAGTGGGGCTGCTCCTTGGATTGGGAAAAGATCATTGTTGGTCTTGGAGAAAGGGATGCCACTGATTTCTGAGTTGGCAATGATACCAGTTACCACCCTGGCTGATGGGTGGGATCCACCTAAGATGTCATGCATAAAAAAGGACAATACAGGATCATTTAGACCAGGTTTTGCCGCTGTGGCACTTGTGGCCACTGCCGCTCCTGACCCAGTTGTCACTGATGTGGCAGTGCTACTAGCTATTGGTGCCACACCAACAATAGGTGCTGCAGGAGTAGCTAGTGGTTCCTCATCAGCAGCAGGAGGTGCCACGGTGGCTGGAGCTTCAGGGAGTGGTGGATCAGCATTATCATCGTCCGGGCCACTTGGGGTGACAGCAGGGACTTGGCCACTTGGCAAAGTGTTAGGAGGGACAATTGTAGCTGTGGGGTTCAATGGCTGAGGTATGTTACCAACAACTTGAGGTTGTGCTTCCACCTCATCAAGGACTCTTGCTGAATTGGCACAAGTGAAGATGATGGACAAGAATAAGAGGTAGATGGTGGCCTTGAATGTTTTGCTTGTAAGCATAGGAGTTTCAGCCATTTGGGTTTCTCAAGAAGTTAAGATTGCTTTAGCGAAGACAAAGAACAAGGTGGATTGAATGATTTTTCTTTTCTGTTTCCAGTATATGACTTGATGGAGAAGTGAGAGGCCTCCAGGGTCATATATGCTTTAAGGAGTCTGATGAGAAAGTGGATTTGATGATATGGAGCAGTTCCAAGCCTTTTTTTTTATTTTTTTATTTTGTGGGATGTGCTTTGGTTGAAAAAAACCTAATTCACATGATGATAGAATAGCTGTTTGACTACAAAAGAACAAATATTGTCATAAGATGGTTGAACTATTTTCAATTTTCAATATTTTGAGCATTGCAGATGAGGGTTAAGCAGTTGAAGATTATATTATTTTTTTGAGAGAAGTTATTGGTGAAGGGAACAAGCATGCCTCCCCCAGACATTGAATTCTCTCTTTCAGGTTGTTGAAATTGGACCTGAGATTCTTGGGAAACTTATGGTTAAAAGAATAGCCTTTAATCTCATTGATAAATGTTTAGCCTCAATTGAAGTCTCAAGGAGCCACATAAAGTGAAGTCACTGTCTAAGTTAAAACAAAACAAGCAGGACTTGTCACAGTAACACCTGAATTATGTTGTTCTGCTTTTCAATGAATTCCAAGTCTCAAATTATCAGACCTTGGTTTTTTCCCCTTTAAATTCCCTTATTCATTTGTTTTTCATATAGTTGAAGTAATGAATGATGAGCTCTTTTCTACATATTTTTGTAGGATCTATGAAATGAAAGACTTTAAGGAATTAATGCAAATTTCCAGGTTATTTAGTGCCTAATAAGGTGGAGAAATAGGGCCAAAATTGCCTATCAAAATTCCAGAATCCTTTTGTTCATGATTAAAATGTAACATACAATATCACAGGTTTGGAGTGTCTTATCTTCTTACCATGGTAGCCATCTCCCAAATTCATGCCATCCAGATTCAATAACATTGCTGCTACAAATTCATTACAAAAGAAGTTTTAGACAGAAAGAGCATGTTGCAGTTCTTGGATTCTATTTTTAGTGCCTAAAAAATACAAAAACCAACAATCTCCAATATGTTTTCATTTCTTTCAAACTGCAAATGTTTGCATAAAAATTTCATGATTGAGGAACTGGATCTCAAATTTGCTTGAAAAATGCAGATGCTGATTTGACAGCTTCTAAAAAAAATGTGAAAGTAAAAAAAAGTTTCTCAGTTGGTAAAAGCAATCTGAAGCTTCCCTGCAAGTAAAGCCAACCTAGTAAGCTTTACTTGTTTATGGTTGAGGGTTTAGGATAAACGAATTTCTCCTTGACTCTGCATAAACTGTTCCACATAAGACCAAGTTAAGATGAGTTTCATTTCAGTACGTGAGAATTCTTTAACCCCGATAATAGTTTTATCATCTGATATTAACAAACATCATGCTACTAGATTCACTTGATAAAATCTTGAGCTGCATGGTGAATTAGTCTGTTATATCAAAGTCAGTGAGTTGATTGAGAAAGTTCTTTCATAAATGAAAGCAAAATAAAGTAAAAAAACTTGCCTAAAAGTTCTTGATTTCATTGTACAAAGAAATATACTCAAATTTTGTTTGAACTAAAAATGTTTGATCTTACATTTTGCACGCTAAACATAAGTTCAATTTGTTGCAAACAATAACCTTATAATATGTAGTTTTTTCTTTTTGTACAAAGGAGGTCGTAGTCTGGGATAGGGGAAGGGATTGCAGGTGAGGAATTTGAACCCTAGATCTGCTGGATGACAACTTTTAAAGCTGGCTACATGAGTTAACTGGGCTACTTGTTCTTATAATATGTAGTTGATCTGGCTAAAAAGGATTCTTAGCTATTAACTGAGATAAACATTGAACAAAAGAAGCTTGTTGACTCCTTGTTTCTCTGCAGCAGCAGCATTAGACCTTAATTCTACAGCCTTAACTGTTGCATAACCATTTGCACCAACATATTTCCCAATGCCACCAATTACAGCAATATGAGAGTCTGCTACATCTCTCCTATGTAAACCAAAAAACCTTAAGCCATCCTTAAATTTACTCTCTGCGAAAAAAGTAGTCATAGCCATCATATGACTAGTTCCATCTTCTGAACTTGCAACATATAGACCTTGTGCTTTTCCAAGTGGTGATCCATTAATTGAACCATCAAACAAGTTCTCATCAATTGTCATCACTGCCCCAAATTCCAGTTCCTGAAGAGTAGCTCTAGCAGGAAAATATAACCCAATGTTGGAAACATCAAACGTTTGAGTTGACAATCCAGACCCTGCAACTTTTGGATCAGATTCAGGAATTGGGATGCCTCCATTAGGAGGAAAAAAGCCTAGTGGCTTGGAAAATGGAAGCTGACCAGTGACTTTAGTGGTTGCAGGATGAGTAACATTGAGCAAATCTTGCATAAGGAACGAGATTTTGTGATGCTTGTGGTGATGATGATGACTTGAAGTTGGGTTGCCAAGATTTCTAACTGAAGATGATTTGTCGATGACGGTCATGAACAAGAAAAGCAACAAAATTATGGAAAGCCACGAGGAAACCATGGCCATTTTTTGGATGATAGATGTTTCTCTTTTGCACCAAGTAACTAAAAATTTGTTTTATTTATAATTATAACTACTAGGTGAAGTTGGAATTACTTTAGTTTTGGTTTAGTTGGAGTGGTTAATATGGTGTTTGGTAGTAGCCCAAGGATTTTCCAGTTCCATTATAGGACTTGAGCTATTTAAGAATAATTTTTTTGAGTTCGTTTTTTATACGTTTGTAGTGAAAATTTTTAATTTCACATAAATCACAAAATTTAAAAATTATAAATGAAAATGCATAAAAAAAATTTTAGTTATATAAATCGAAAACTTAACATTACTATTATAATAATTATAATTTTTCACAAACATCCTAATATTTTTGTTGAATTTATAATCGAACAATTAAAAAATCAAGTTTCATTTGGCCCCTTCAATTTTGCCTCCTAGGGTTTATTTTATTTTATTTTTTGAACTTTGCTCCTTCAATTAAAAAAAAAAAATCCCACTGTTCGCATTTCTCAATTCAGTCGCTCAAAGTGTCAAATGAATCTCTTTTAAACGAAAACCCCAAAACCCTGAAAACCCTAACTCTAACCCTAACGAGCCATGTATCTCTACAACTTAACTCTTCAACAAGCTACCGGCATCGTCTGCGCCATAAACGGGAACTTCTCCGGCGGAAAAATCCAAGAAATCGTCGTTGCCCGTGGTAAGATCCTTTCCCTTCTCCGCCCCGACGATCTCGGTAAGCTCCAAACACTTCACTCCGTTGAAATCTTTGGCTGCATACTTTCCCTAGCTCAATTCCGGCTAACCGGAGCTCAAAAGGACTACATTGTAGTAGGGTCCGATTCGGGTCGGATTGTTATCCTTGAATACAATAAAGAAAAGAACATCTTTGATAAAGTTCACCAAGAAACTTTTGGGAAATCCGGGTGTCGCCGGATTGTCCCGGGTCAATACTTAGCTATTGACCCGAAAGGAAGAGCCGTAATGATTGGTGCTTGTGAGAAACAGAAATTAGTTTATGTTTTGAATAGAGATACTGCTGCTAGGTTAACCATTTCTTCGCCTTTAGAAGCTCATAAGTCGCATACGATAGTTTACTCGATTTGTGGTGTTGATTGTGGTTTTGATAATCCTATTTTCGCTGCCATTGAGTTGGATTACTCTGAGGCCGATCAGGATTCCACGGGAGTCGCTGCTGGTGAGGCACAGAAGCATTTGACGTTTTATGAACTTGATTTAGGGCTTAACCATGTGTCTAGGAAGTGGTCAGAACAGGTTGATAATGGGGCAAATATGTTGGTCCCTGTGCCTGGTGGTGGTGATGGCCCGAGTGGGGTTTTGGTTTGTGCAGAGAATTTTGTTATTTATAAGAATCAGGGTCATCCAGACGTTAGAGCGGTCATTCCTAGACGTGCTGACTTGCCGGAAGAACGTGGGGTTTTGATTGTTTCAGCAGCTACACATAAGCAGAAGTCAATGTTCTTCTTTCTTTTGCAGACAGAATATGGGGATATTTTTAAGGTTACACTGGAACATGGAAGTGATGGAGTTACGGAATTGAGGATTAAGTATTTTGATACAATTCCAGTTACAGCTTCAATGTGTGTGTTGAAAACTGGTTTTCTATTCTCTGCCTCAGAGTTTGGAAATCACGCTTTGTATCAGTTTCAGGCTATTGGGGACGACCCTGATGTTGAGTCTTCGTCATCTACATTGATGGAAACAGAAGAAGGTTTCCAGCCAGTGTTTTTCCAGCCTAGAGGGCTTAAGAATCTAGTTAGAATTGACCAAGCTGAGAGCCTGATGCCAATAATGGACATGAAAATTGCTAATCTCTTTGAGGAAGAAACACCTCAGATATTTTCACTCTGTGGACGTGGTCCTCGTTCATCTTTGAGGATATTAAGGCCTGGTTTGGCCATCAGTGAGATGGCTGTCTCCCAGCTTCCTGGTGTCCCAAGTGCTGTGTGGACAGTGAAAAAGAATGTTAATGATGCCTTTGATGCATACATTGTTGTGTCATTTGCAAATGCGACTCTTGTTCTTTCCATTGGTGAAACAGTTGAAGAAGTTAGTGATAGTGGGTTTCTTGATACTACTCCTTCTCTTGCTGTTTCCTTGATTGGTGATGATTCGCTTATGCAAGTTCACCCAAATGGTATTAGGCATATAAGGGAAGATGGACGTATTAATGAGTGGAGGACTCCTGGGAAAAGGACAATTGTTAAGGTTGGCTCAAATGGGCTTCAAGTGGTTATTGCATTGAGTGGAGGGGAGCTTATATACTTTGAGGTGGATATGACTGGGCAATTGATGGAAGTGGAGAAGCATGAAATGTCAGGAGATGTGGCGTGTCTGGACATTGCCCCTGTTCCTGAAGGAAGACAGAGGTCCCATTTTCTTGCAGTTGGTTCATATGATAATACAATCCGTATATTGTCTTTGGATCCTGATGATTGTATGCAGATTCTGAGTGTTCAGAGTGTCTCTTCACCTCCCGAGTCTCTCCTTTTCCTTGAAGTTAAGGCATCAGTTGGTGGGGAGGATGGTGCTGATCATCCTGCAAGTCTTTTCCTTAATGCTGGTCTGCAAAATGGGGTTCTGTTCCGAACAGTAGTGGATATGGTTACAGGGCAGCTTTCTGATTCCCGTTCACGGTTCTTAGGGCTGAGAGCCCCAAAGTTGTTCTCTGTTAAAGTGAGAGGCCGACCTGCAATGCTTTGCTTGTCTAGTCGACCATGGCTTGGTTATATTCACCAAGGACATTTTCTTCTAACACCGCTTTCTTATGAGACACTTGAATTTGCTGCCTCGTTTTCATCTGATCAATGTGCCGAAGGTGTTGTTGCTGTTGCCGGGGATGCATTGAGGGTTTTCACCATTGAGCGTCTTGGAGAAACCTTTAATGAGACTGCTATTCCTTTGAGGTATACGCCTAGGAGGTTTGTTTTTCAACCAAAGAGGAAATTGTTAGTAATTATTGAGAGTGACCAAGGATCATATACTGCAGAAGAGCGTGAAGCTGCAAGAAAGGAATGCTTTGAGGCTGCTGGAATGGGAGAAAATGGTAATGGTAATTTGGGCCAAATGGAAAATGGTGGTGATGATGAGGACAAAGAGGATCCCCTCTCCGATGAGCAGTATGGTTATCCAAAGGCAGAGTCAAACAAGTGGGTTTCTTGCATTAGAGTTCTTGATCCAAGGACAGCAGCCACGACTTGTCTTTTGGAGCTTCAGGACAATGAAGCTGCTTTCAGTTTGTGCACCGTGAATTTCCATGATAAAGAATATGGAACTCTCTTGGCTGTTGGCACAGCCAAGGGTCTGCAGTTTTGGCCCAAAAGAAGCTTAGTTGCAGGATTCATTCATATTTATAGGTTTCTTGAAGATGGCAGGTCGCTTGAACTTCTGCGCAAGACACAAGTGGAAGGTGTTCCTCTTGCTTTATGCCAGTTTCAGGGAAGATTACTTGCTGGGATAGGATCTGTGCTCCGATTATATGACTTGGGGAAAAAGAGACTGCTTAGGAAATGTGAGAATAAGCTTTTCCCTAACACTATTGTCTCTATCCACACTTATCGTGATCGAATATATGTTGGGGACATTCAAGAGGTATGATTTCTGAAATTTTCCTTATTCTTACGTCTTTAGCTCTTTTCTTCGAAAATTTTAATTTTAATACTTGTATGCATGTCTTGTCTTATGATGCTTGATTTGTATAAGGGTTTTGTAAAATTGGTGGACCATTTCCTTTTAGGCTATGGCTGAAAGCAAGAAAGGTTTGCAGGGTTGAGTTTTAATGCTTCCTCTGTTCTTAAACTGTAGTCCTCTTTGATTTTATGCATTCCTCTCTTTTGCTTTCTTTGTTGATGATTCTCAGATCGATAATAAATATGGTCTTTTATTGCAGTCATTCCATTTTTGCAAGTATAGGAGGGATGAAAATCAACTGTATATATTTGCTGATGATGTTGTTCCAAGATGGCTTACTGCATCATACCATGTAGATTTTGACACCATGGCTGGTGCAGACAAGTTTGGGAATGTCTATTTTGTGCGGCTACCACAAGATGTATCAGAGGAGATAGAAGAAGACGCAACTGGTGGAAGGATAAAATGGGAACAAGGGAGGCTAAATGGAGCTCCTAACAAGTTAGAGGAGATAGTTCAGTTCCATATTGGAGATGTGGTTACTTGCTTGCAGAAGGCATCTCTGATACCAGGTGGTGGAGAGTGTGTTCTTTATGGAACAGTAATGGGGAGTTTGGGGGCATTGCTTCCATTCACTTCCCGTGATGATGTTGACTTCTTTTCTCACCTAGAGATGCATATGAGACAGGAACAC
Source organism: Durio zibethinus (assembly GCF_047325235.1). Lineage (NCBI taxonomy): Eukaryota > Viridiplantae > Streptophyta > Magnoliopsida > Malvales > Malvaceae > Durio > Durio zibethinus. The sequence continues at coordinate 3,283,886 of NC_143180.1, forward strand.
CCTCCCTTGTGTGGACGAGATCATATGGCTTATAGATCTGCTTATTTCCCTGTCAAGGTGAACCTCTTGTACACTGAAATGAATTGTTTATTTATGAAGTTATGTACACTGAAATGAATTGTTTATTATGAAGTCATGTTCTCAGAGATGGCTCCACGATGTAGTTAATTATTTATTTGAAAGATTTTCAAGATGAATTCCAGGTGCTATCATGAATTAGAATCTTTTTCAAAGCCTCTTGCATTCTACTTTAGTTTGGAAGATTGAGAACTATGTTTGTATTCATCCACATTATCATCATTATATTATCAAAATTGTCATTATCATCATTTGGTTTCATTAGTGTATTGTCATTCTCATTCTCATTTTATCAGAAGGAAAAACCAATTTGTTTGGAAAACTATGTTGAGAAAGTTGAATTTTTTTGGTGCAAATAATTACCACCGATGCTAAATTGACTGAACTTGAGGGTTATAGCCCTATTTTATTTTTCGTAGTACTTCTGGTTTTGAAAATTTAGAATGATTTTGCAGGACGTGATTGATGGGGATTTGTGTGAGCAGTTTCCTACCCTACCTTTAGATTTGCAGAGAAAAATTGCAGACGAGTTGGATCGAACTCCAGGGGAGATACTGAAGAGACTTGAAGAAGTTCGAAACAAGATTATTTGAGATAGCTGATAGCATCAAGTTTAAGGTGGCTTCCCTGCACTCTCCTTTTTCAGCTCTTTGTATCTCTTTTGGTTTTTATATTTATGTAATTACATTTAGATTATGATTGCTCTAACCATAAATTAGGCCATTTAATCAGCGTCTTGAGTACTATTTTATTTTTGTACTTTTTTCCAGTTTGTATTGCCTTTATATATAAGCTAAAATATCTGCTTCCCATTTCCCCCACATTTAATGTTTTAGCTACATGCGCATGTGTTAATAGCCTGAATAGTTGCTGCCTTCTTATGGCATTGATCATCACTCAAGAGTAGTTTGTCCATTTTATATAGGTCTTATACCTGGAGTTATCAGCCTGGATAACCGTTTGCCACTTGCCAGTCGCCGTTGAGAAGGCTAAAGCTAGTCAGACTCCAAGGTAAATGAGGGAAATTGCATGGAGTTGAGTCGAAAGCACGAGGAACGGATCGGAGTACTGTATTAGTTTTGAAACAAACTAGATTTATTAGAGGGCAAAATTAGTGTTAGTTGCTGCAGAGATGACATTTGCTGTTGTTGTAATTAACGGGATCGTCTGGTGATTCTGTATGTGAGATTGATTTTCCATGCTTTCTCCTCTCCCTTTTCTTCGGAGTATGCGTTATAAAGTTAAAAGAGTTTTTAAATTCTATAAATAAAGATAAAAAAAATGGAAGTGTTTTTTATTATATTAATTTTTAATATCTATTACATAATATAAAAGCTGTCCTCAAAAATTTTATGGGGACAGCTCAACAATGTATTAAATAGGAATTGGATAGTTAATTTTGATAAAAACACTCTTCAATTGCGTTGAAAATTTCATAAGTTTTTAGAAGCTTCTCAAAGAAACTTTCACAAATGAAAAAGGGCTGAAGTTTTTGAAGAAATAAGTCTTTGAAGATTGACATGGATGAAAAAAAAAAGAAGGAAGAGGGAATCAGTCGTCGATGTTCAAAATTGACTTTCTTCTGGATCGACCCATCAGTCAGTCAGATTTCGAAAAGCTTGACCCTTTGTTCGAGTAGATCCATCGGCATCGGTACGATGGGTGATTGATTGGAAAGTGAAATATTTCAATTTGGATTCATAAAAAAATATGCTTTTATTTTTGCTTGTCACAGAAACTCAAAAAATTTAATGGTGTTTTTTTTTACTGGTTTTTGGTAATTTTTTTGGTTTTTAAATTTCTAGGTTTTGTTTTTTCGATGGTGGGTGATTGATTGGAATGTAAAATACTTCAGCTTGGATTTATAAAAAAATATGCTTTTATTTTTGTATCTCATAAAAACTTAAAAGATCTAATGATGGGTTTTTTTTATTGGTTTCTGATAAATTTCTTTGGTTTTTAAATTTTTGGATTTTTTTTTTTTTGTTCTTGATTTTTTAGCACATTTCTAAGATTATCAAAATTCATAACATTTTATACACAACAATGGTAAAGTTGTCCAAGTTATTAAATTTGTAAAATTGTGCTGTTTGAATATCTAATGAGATCAAGACAGAGATGAAACCGTATCTTGCTTGGACATATCTTTAAGGCATATTATGTCATTGTTTATGCACCATTGTCGTTTCAGACCTTTTGTTTCTTTCCCATGTTTTTTGGATTGTTTTATTAAGCATTACTATTGATATTTGATGCAATTTATAACAAAAACAAGAATCAAATTTTCTTCTTTCTTTATTCTATTATATGCTATTAATTATTTGGAATTGTATCGTTTAATATTTTGTTGAATTGATTTGATGTTGTCGGTCTCTATTAGATGTAACATAAAGGCATGAAAATCAAAATCTTTACATTTGTTAATATAATATGAATTGATAGACAAGTATAGTAAGGAAATAAACTTGAAAAATGAGATCTTGATTTGAAATTGTATTAATTTATTATAATTTCTAGGTGTGTTAATCATACTTGCTAATATTATGTTTTTTTATTTTTTTTGCATAAATTTTAATTATGCTTATGTTATATAGACCTTGAGGAATTAAAAACTAGACACTTGATTTTGTGATGCTTTTTATGTTAATGCCCATTGAGAACTTATTGTTCTTTTTATGCGTGAAGATGGATTATAAGTTGTAAGTCAAAGTCCAATCCCACCTTGAAGTATGTTATTCTTCATTTTTAATGTTTTACCATTGTCTATTCTATTTTATGCTATTAATTGTTTGGAATTGTATCTGTTAATATTTTGTTGGATTGATTTAATGTGGTAGGTCTCTATTAGATGCATATAAGGCATGGAAATCAAAATATTTAAGTTTGTTATTATAATACGAATTGATAAGGGAAAAAACTTGAAATATGAGGTTTGATTTGGAATTGTATTAATTTATTACAATTTTTAACACAGTTAACAAGTAAGTTGTTACTGATATATTAAGATATGATGAGATTTAAATATTTGACAGTCCTGTTATTATGGAATCCTACTAGGTCAGAAATATAAAATGTATACTCATTAAATTGAATAACTGACATGAAACACATGGCGTTCCATTCCATCTGAAATAGTTATGCTAAATTTTAAATAGTATGTTTGAAGATTTTTTTTTTAATAATTTTTTATTTCATAGATTAAAGCATAAGAGGGAGATTTATGTTCATTCAGAGTGAAGCATAATGAGTCCTTTTAAAATATATCAACATAGTTAAACATATATATAAGGGAGTGGTAACGAATGTGAGGATGGTTGGAGGCATGACAAATACCTTTTCAATTACCTCAAAATTACATTAAGGCTCAGCACTAAGTCAATTCCTTTTTGCATTAGTTACAGACGAACTTACTGAACGTATCCAAGATAAGGTACCATAATGTATATTATTTACCGACAATATATTTTTAGTTGCTAAAACTAGTGATGAGCTTAATACAAAATTAGAATTATAGAGGAGTACATTGGAGTTTTGAGGTTTTAAATTGAGTAAATCTAAAACTGCATATATGAAATGCAAGTTTAATAATCATAGAGAATTGGGTAATAGTGTGATTAAGTTGGATGGTGAGGTAGTATTGAAAAGTAACTAGTTTCAATATTTAGGATCAATTATTTAGAGTGATGTTAAGATAGAAATGGATATCAAGCATAGGATTCAAGTAAGATGGATGAGATGGTGAAATGTGTTGGATGTGTTATGTGATCGAAAAATATCTTTAAAGTTAAAAGTAAAGTTGTATAAAATAACTATAAAACCTGCATTGCTATGTTGAATTAAGTGTTGGGTTGTTAAGAAACAACATGAGAAGAAAATAAATGTAATGGAGATAAGGATACTTAGATAGATGTGTGATAAGACTAAAAGGGCCAAAATAAAAAATAAAGAGATTTGAGAAAAACTACGAGTAGTTCGAATTTAAAAAAAGATGAAAGAAGATTATTTACGATGGTTTGGACATGTGAAATATAAGCTTAGCTATGCACCAATTAGAAAAATTGAGTCTCTAGATCTATGAAAGATCAAAACCTTTAAAGGTAAACCACAAAAGATATAGAAACAAGTAATAAAAAAGTAATATGATGATTATGGAATTAGATGAAGATGTTGTTGTTGATAGAATCGAGTGACGCAAGAAAATTCAAACTACAACCTAACATAATTAATTTATTTGGTCTTTTATATAGTCGATCATAAGGAATGAGATATAAGGCTTAGTATGTTATTGTTGTTGTAGAGTATCCTTTCATATATGGTAGGGATGCTCCAAATACTAAAAAATGATATGATAGCTCCCAATCCAAGTATTATAAAGATTATATGAATCTTGAAGTTGATTCTTCTATTAGATTTTGTTAGCTAAAAGTAGTTATTTAGAATGTGATTATTCTATAACTGTTTTGTCTTGCTTTTGAAGTGTTCTATAGTTATAGTTGAAAATCAAAGATGTTTTCAAAGCATTCATGTGAAAACTCAATAAATAGAATGAATATAAGTAAATATATTTACTTATTAGTGTAACCCTAACATATAATATCATACTTTTTGTTAGTCAATTGCTTTTCTACATGATAATGATATTTTAATTGTGTTGTTATCTGGTTCAGCACAACTTTATAATTTACTAATGTCACTGTTTTATGAAATTAGAAAAATGCTTCTAAATTATATTTGGTTTTGCTATAAGATTTCTGATACTTGAGCTATGTCCATTTTGAATGAGGTTGCTAAATATTTTACTGTATTTTTCTTTTTTTCGACTATAGTTACATTTTACTACTGTAGAGTCCAGTTTAAAACTTTTACCTATATCTGCATTCTGATAGTAGGCTAAAAAAGACCTGTCTTTTGATATTACGAGAGAAAATGTATTTGTAGTTGATTCATCAATGACTAAATGGAGAAATGACATGGAAAATTCAGATGATCTAGGTAAAATTATGGTGCATGTTCTTTTTGGTTAGCACATTGTTATATGTTTTTTGCATTTTAATTACCTTGATTGATGAAAATTTGTCTTCCCCATATATATATATATATATATATATATATACTTGCATATTGTGTTGAGCATGATTGTGGTTGTAGCTAGAATTATTTTAAAAAAAAATTGATCATTGACTAATTTTTATGATTTCTGTCTCCCTTTAACTTATTCAAAATAAACTTATGATTAGTTGGGACTCGTATAATTTGTAAGTGCTATTATGATATTAATAGGTATCTCCATCTACAACACACTTTAGTACAAGAAACATGAACAACCTTGTTATCCTTGACATGGATAATGACAGAAGTTAATGTTTATCAAATTTGCAGAAGTGTAAAATTTGTAGCCACCTAATGCATGAAATGTTTATAATAAAACTCGATGTTCCTCCTCTATTTGCATTATTAGTTGCATTGTAGTTGTTTGATTATAAATTTTTTTTCTATATGTGAATTTGGATTGGTTTATGGTTGTATATAGATAATCATTAAATAGGACACAAACTTTGATTAAAAAAAAGGTTATTTCATTATGTGAAAATAAAATTATTTCATATCATTTTAATTGTTCAATACTTTATTTTATTATCATTTTAAATATTCTCATATTTTTACAAATTAATTTAATCAAATGTTAATGATAATCTCTGAGCAAAGTCTGAACATCATTCTAATATCCTATAAAAATATCTATGAGATTGTGACAAACAATTTTTTAACAAAATTTATTTTTATTTATTTATTAAATTTAATAAATAATTATAAATAATATTACAATATTTTATGATTTGTTAATTAAATGAATAAATTGTAAATATAATAAAATTTATTTATATTCAATTTGTATAAAGATATAATATAAATGAATATAATGTTTTAATGAATAATTCGTGGATAAATTTTATTTTTATTTATTTATTTTAATAAATAATCAAGAATAAAATTTTTAATTAAACAGATAGAAATAAAATATTCCAAAATTTAGGGATTAAACTTTCATAAGTTTAAAGCTAAAAATAAATTAAAAATGTAAAAATAAAAACCCGATGCTAAGTATTAAATGGGCCAACAAGATTATAGTTTCCATTAAACCCAGTCCAAATTCTCGTTCCAACTTCCAAGCTAAACTTTATCACCAGCCAAGTTCACCCTACCTGCCTCATATCTCTTCAAATCCCCTATTTCCTCTCCTTTCCTCTCTATTTATCTTCTTTTCTGATTTGTCACCTTGCCAACGCCGAGACCCAGGTTAGTTTTTCTTTTTCAATTCCGTTTTTTTCGAATCTCTTTCTAAGCCTAAAAATTGACTGTTTAACTTTGATGCTTAGTAACTTCTGTTTATTATGTAACCTTAGAATCTTTTGATGATAAAAAATTTACAGTATTTAGTTGATTTTAGTACTTGCTATATCTTTTTGATCATTTTTTTTAATTGATTTTGTTATAAAATTTTAGATATATTTTAGGGTTTGTTTTGTTTTATTTATTTTTATGTTTTAGCCTGAGACAAACTTTTATTTTTTATACTATTTCTGTTAAGAATTATTATGTAGAAATACTTGAATTGTTCTGTAGCTCAAATTTAGGATCTCTATCTAAATCCCACACCCACATCCACTCTTTGAGGTGAAGCCCAAATGGAACCAGAATCGTAGAGAGAAATCAGAGTTAAGATAAATGAGAAAGAAGCTAGAGTGAAGAGAGTGAAAGAGAGAGTATGGGTGATAGAGGGCACACTACCTTAATATAGGGTGTATCAAATTATTATGTTGTTCTTAGTGTAATTTATGTGCATAACAATTGCCAACCACTTGGGTCTGAGGTGCCTAGGTGCTGTGCAGTTAAGCTCCAATTTAGACTTTGAATGCTTGAGCCTTAATCTTGATGCCCAAGTCCAGTATTCTTACATAAGGATCCAGGTTCATAATGTTTCGGCCAAAAATGTTGGGTATAACACCTCCAAATTTGATGCTCTTGTAACAAGCAGCTTCTTTCTATAGAGTTTTTTCTTTCCTCATTACTGGATGTATGAGGCCTTTTCCGAGTAGTGTTTCCTTTTCACGTATTAGTAGTATCATTTGTGGAGATGGGTTTTCTTCTCCTTTTGGCTTTTCATAGGAAAATTTGATTTAACATTTGTGCAGATGTTAACTTTTTTCTGATTAAGGTTCTCAGTTGGCAAATAATCTTGGTTTGGGGTGGTTTGAGTTTCATTTTGAAATAGATTTTCTACTGTTTTAGTTTATCTGGAAGCATATTTCATGGTTTTTGTTTTCTAAGATTGCTACAAGTATCATTATGGTGGTTGTTCAAATAATAAGATTGCTACAAGTATCATTACGGTGGTTGTTCAAATAATCCTACTTCGGTGTTGGTCTTGCCATTTGAGGATCTTGCAATGTGGGTACTTTAACTGCAATGTTTAATATAAATCTTCATATTATTAAATCATAAAAGTTTGGTCTTGAAGATTTTTGCTCTTTCTCTAACCTGTTGTGTTGTGTCTCCCTTTACAGATTACTTATTGCTTTCTTTTCGTTGCAATGTTAATATCATTATTCCCTTTGTTTGCAGAAAACAATGGCCAGCAAATCTGAGAGTAAGGAACCTGTAAATGAGCAAGTGGTGGCAAATATGTATGGAGCTATGAGATCGGAACTAAATCAAATTTATTCTAAGATCACCGAGTTGGAGATGGAAGTGAGTGAGCATTCACTAGTTACAAATGCCATTCAGCCGCTTGACCCATCAAGGCGGTGTTACCGGATGATTGGAGGTGTGCTGGTGGAGAGAACCATCAAAGAGGTTCTCCCGGCTGTGCAGCGAAACAAAGAAGGTCTTGAGGAGGTAATTGCTCGGCTTAACGAGGCCCTGGAGAAGAAGAAAAGGGAAGTTGCTGATTTCGAGGCAAAATACAAAATTAGAATAAAAAAGTCTGATAGCGAGGTAAATGATGAAAGCAGCAAGAAGGAAGGCTCAGCTCAAGGAGTTCTTGTTGGCCCTGCAAGTTCAAGTGGGTGATTGGTCTAGTCTCTGTTTCCTTCTTGCCTGATATAAACGTGTCCAGTTATTGCTAAGATGTACCCAAATCTTCCGGGATAAAACTTTGTTCAGTTATTTCTAAGATGTACTAGGTTTTAGAGGATCAGATGTTTTGTTGATTAGGATTACATTCTGTAATAATTTGTGTTTAAAGTGTGTTTACTTTTTGAATTTTGCCTTTGATCAGATGATTAAGAGGAATGCCCTGGATTCGAATTCTTTTTGTTCAAATTGGGCAATTCAAGAATCAAGATTATGTTTAAACCAATGGCCAGTTAATTTAAAGATGAAATATAACTTGATACCATGAAATTATTTTGAGAAATCCGAATTTAACATGACATGAATCTACTTTTCTAAGAAAATTGAACAACACGATTTTTCTTTCCAATACAAATAACTAATCATTCGAACATTGCAATTTTGTGTAAGATATCATTCATTAATTACTAAACCAAATGTTTGGAATAAGAAATTATGTATTAATTATTAAATCAAATGTTCGGATAAAAAATAATATGATTTGGTGTTTCGATAAGCAAATATTTAGAGTAAAAAATTATATATTAATTATTAAACCAAATGTTCGGATAAAAAATATTGCGGTTTTAGGTTTTTTATAAGCATACCAAACTTACGAGTTATAGTTTAAGGATATTTCTCTTCCCATATAAATAACTTAAACTTCAATTGATCGATGAAACTACAGTTTATTGTTCTTGTTCAAATAAAAATTACTATCACTTTCAAGCTTTCTTTCCATCTCCAACCTTAAATTTCCGAGGTAAGTTCTGTCCTCCAACCATCTGACAATGTCTGCAAAAACGACTTCGATGTTTTCTAATGGTACAGCTTTAAGGTCTTGTCTGTGCTTGAAGCTTCATTGTATAGTTCTTTGCTAACTTGTTAATCAGTCACTTTGTCTTCTTTGCCATGGAACTACAAAGAACTGAGTCAAGATTATGCTATAGTTTTTTGTTTAATAATTTTTAATAAGAAGTTTCGTGAATTTCATTTGCATAATTTTTAAAAAATATGTACTAGACAACTTAGTAGCATGTAGGTTGATATTTTTTTTGAAAATATGTACTCGGTCCAAATTATTATTTTATTACTAAAAATTTATTTTTATTTAAAATTTAATTTAAAAAATATTTAAAATATTAATATTCAAACAAATTTTAAGTATATTAATATTATTTAAAATAATAAACGAGTTTATTTGAATAAAAAAATGTTGTCAAACCAAACCCTGAATAAAACATTAAAAATATCAATCGAATTTAATCCGAATATATTTAAAAGAGTAAGGTATCAATTTATATAAGTATAAAACTAAATATTTTTATGTGTATTTGTGTGTATGTGAATAAAGAAATTCAAATAAAAAAAAATACCAATGCCATGAAGATGATAAACAAATTTCTCTTTTGAGAGGGTGTGGGAAACTTCTATTTACTTTATAAAGGATATGGATCAACTTATACAAAAAAAATTTATATTTTTTTAATAATTGATTTTATCAAGAAATGAGATTAAATTATTTTTTTTCACTTATGTTTTTCATCTTTTGAATTTATTAAAATCAATAATAAAAAAATGTAAAATTTTCTAATTTTACACTAGTATCAATTGATCCCCTTTTAAATATATAAAAATCAAAATACATATATAATTCATAGTATTTAAAAGAAAGTGTCAAAGAAGATGATGAAAGATCCTTCGAACCTTGATTTTTTTTTTCTAAGTACTTGGTTATCTTGCTTAGATAATGCTTTTCCAATTTGCGTTGCTACTTGACTTATTAGTGACATGTATATTTATATATAGTAATTTTACAAGAATCAACTCTTAAATTAAGATTATGTATTTGTTTTTTGGAGCTAAATTTTTATACTTAGGGAACGTTTGGTTCGAGAAAATTTATGTATTTTTTTCGAAAATCCTACTATTGGATGTTTGATTTCAACATTTAATCCAAAATAATTTGATTCCAGGGAATGACAGATTTCAATAGTATCCAAAATCTTGAAATAAAAAATTCACCTATCTTTATGGTATTCTAGGATTCCGAGAGAAAAAATTACATTATTTCTAAATTTAACCTAAATAAAAAATTATGAAATGTCATTACTATTTTGAAAAATATGTTTAAAAGTGATTGTAAATCGGTTGTAGATTTCTACTGCTAAATTTTTTTTTAATATTACAATTAATGGCGTTTGACATTAAAAACATCTTAAATAATCTTTTTCATTTTTTTAAAGATTATTTAATGTGTTTTTTGGCTAAAAAAACTTTACATAATCATGTTCAAATTTTTTGAATTATTTAAGGTGTTGTTGGCCAATCTTAAATAATCAGCTACAAAAAATTGAATGAGATTATTTAGTGTGTTTTCTAGCAAAAACATCTTAAATAATCCTCTAAAAAAATTGATCAATATTATTTAAGACGTTTTCGGATCAGAAATGCCTTAAATAATTTTAAAAAAAAAGTAATCCTCCAAAATAAACGCTAAAGGGAGGAGTCAAACCTATAATCTTATAATTAATAATCATATGCTCTAACCAATTGAACTATTTTAATTTTTTTAATATTTTATCTCTTAAATCTTATTAGTAATGAAAGAGATTATTTAAGTCATTTTTTACAATAAACACCTTAAATAATCTATTTAACAAAATATTAAAGCATTAGAAAAAGGGATCGAATCTACAATTTTGTGATTAATAAGCATATACACTAACCGATTGAGCTATTCTAGTTTTCTTATATTTTATCTCTTAAATTTTATAAGTAATGAAACTAATTATTTAAGGTATTTTTAGTAAAAAAACACCTTAAATAATACAGTTCAAAAAAGTTAAAGGTATTATTTAAGACTTTTTTTTTTTATGAAAAACATCTTAAATAATCATTTTAAAAAATATTAGAGATTATTTAAGGCATTTGTGGTAAAAAAACGCCTTAAATAATACCCTTCAATTTTTTGAAAGATATTATTTAAGGCGTTTTGACCAAAAATACCTTAAAATAATCCCCTTTAAAAATATTAGAGATTATTTAAGATGTTTTTTTATTTATTAAAAACACCTTAAATAATCTTCTTTAAAAAAATATTAGAGATTATTTAAGGTCTTTTTGGATAAAAAAATGCTTTAAATAATCCCCTCATATTTTTTAAATGACATTTATTTAAGACACTTTTAGACAAAAAATACCATAAATAATTCATTTACAAAAATAAAAGGGATTATTTAAGGCATTTTTCAATTAGAAATGCCTTAAATAATCCCTCAATATATTTTTTATTGATGATATTTTATAAATAAAAATAACAATCAAATAAAATATTTGTTTTTTTTTGTTATTAAATACATAATTTGTTATTAGGATATATATTATTAATAAAAACTAATAAAAATTTGTCATCATATACATTAAAGAGATTATGATAATTATTCATGAATTAATATATGTGGATTCTCCCAACCGAATTAGTGAATTTGAATAACGAATGTCCTAAAAATAGAAAAAAACATTTAGTATTGCACTTTCATAGGAATCACACTTTTCTCTGAAATCTAAAATTTCATGAACTGAATGTGCTTTTAAAGCTATTTTATTACTTAAATTAGAAGTTCTTATTAACACCATAGACGCGTTCGTGGGTCGAACGACCTATCCGAACCCGAAAGTCCTTCAAAATTTTAAAAAATTTGGATATAAATATTAAACTCGTTAAATGAACTTGGACAAATAAATGAGACTTGATCACAAAATAAAATTGGATTTGAATTTTACCATTTAAAGCCTAGGTCTAGCCCAAAAATTAAAAAATATTTTTTTTACCATAATAGGACAAAACCTGTTTGCTTTACTTTTTATCATGGATATGGCCCATTTGTTTTATTGCTTATAATATGATAAAATTTATTTTTTTTATACAAAATAATGATTCAATTTTAAATTGTATTCAACAAAATTAAATTGAATTCAAGCTTAAATGACTCATAAATTTAATTAAAATTAATTAAATTAATAATTTATAAAAAAATAAAAAAAAATTTCTTAATTTTAGATATCAATGCTTTTAACAGATTTGAATTTTATTATCATATATAGGATCAAACTTTAGTAGAAAATGGAGCCCAAAAAATTGAGCCGACCGGACTTAGACTTGCTTAAAATACTAAATATCATATTAGGCTTGATCCAATCCTGTCTATCAATAAATCACATAATTATTAATACATTTTTATCTTTAACACGAGAAAATATGTATTATGTAAATATATCAACGTTAATATCATGGCCACATGCGAAAAAAGTAAATTTAAATTAATTGATCATCATTATGATAGCAACTCAAGGATTAATTAATAAATAAACTCTTATGTGTTGCAACAACAATTTTTTTTCACTTTTTACACATTTTCAGGCTTGTATAGCTTGATCTCATCCCTGGGCTTATCAGGCTAAAACTAAAACTCTCTCCACTGATTGAAATAATATCGCATAAAATTATTATTCCCTTAAAAAATTTACATCATGTCATTGTTATTTGCTGAACAAAAGGAACCTTGAGAGTATGCATAATTATTGATGTCTTCCATTGTCTTTTGAATTCAACAACTTATCATTTTGATGCTTCAATTCCCTCTCCAACCTTGAATTTCCTGATTCACTTCTCGGATTTAACCAGCTGATGATATCTGCAAACACAATCTCAATGTTTTCTGGTGTTTCCCCATATAGCAGGCCATGCCACATTCCAGGATACAGCTTGAAACTCTTGTCTGAACTTGCTGCCACATCATAGAGTGTTTGGCTCACAGCTTTATCTGTTACTTTATCATCTCCTCCATGGAGAACTAGAAATGGTAATGAAACCTGATAAAAATTAACAAAAAGATTAATTTCTGTTCACTTGCTCTTTTTTTTTTTTTTTTAACATAAATTGATGGTTTGATTTTTTTAATAATAGAGGTGAAGATATTTTTAGGTTTTGCCTGAACTAAATAAAAAAGAAAACAAACCTCACGAAGCCTTTGTTCAAGCTCAATGCTGGTATTTAGAAGTTGATTGCCTGTGTTCAAACGAAGACGTCCTTTGTAGCAATATGGGTTTGCTCTAACCTGTAAATCAATTAAGTTGTTAACATCAAATTAGCAAACATATACAGTTCAAATCTAACTTATAAAGAAGTTAAAACTGATAATTTTTAATCGAATAATTAAAAATTTTCAAAATATTCATTTATTTTTAATATTTTATTAACAGATTACACGTAAAAAAAATAAATATATATACAAATTAATGGGAGGGGAAAAATACCTGTGCTCTTATCTCAGGCTGTTTAAAGGCAGCATCAATGACATCTAGACTTGGAATTATTCTCCAGGTTGGAATATATTTGTTAAGCTTTCGTAAAGCACTTATGACTAGTGGATGGGGTTTCATATCATCTGCAATCTGTGGATAAAAAATAAAAATATTGTTAATATTCCTTTGGTTTGAAATAATCTGGATCTGATCTAAATTAAAGATTAATCTATTCATATAACATTTTTAAAAAAATTTTTTTGGTCTGACTCAAATCTGGGCTGGACCTAGAACGTGAGAATTGCAAATATTTTAGGCAAAATTAGCACATTAATCAAAGTACCTAGGATAAATTTATTCCATTATAACAGCTGTTCAAAGCTGTAAGTAAAGCCTTATTTTTTACTCTATATAAAGAATTTGTCTAAGGATTTCAAATTTAAAGGAAAAAAATGAAACCCATTTAAAAGATTTTAGAATTATATGTAATTGGTTACATAATTTTCATGTTAACAATGTTTAAATGAATTATCGGATGGTTGATTTAAGTAATAAAAATATATATTTTTTATAATTTGGATTTTATTATTTGAATTTAAATTCGTCGAGCTATCATGAGAAATTAAATTCTTATGAATTTATTAGATTCGACGTAAATAAATTTATTTAAATTGATAAAAAAATTACTAAAATGAACTAAAACATAGCTCCTTAGTTGTGAGGTAAGATTTGACATTTTAATAAAGTCAACAGCCTTTAATATGAGATGATGAAATCTTAGGGTCCTTATTCCAAAATGAGGGCTCAACAAAACCATGGATTTTTCAAATAAAAACAGCCCAAACAGTGAAGAAAAGTGTAATCAAATAATGGAAAAATGACATTTTTCAAACACTTCACTTTTTTTTTTTCAACCTTAGAATGTTCACTTTTATGAAAAAAAGAAAGGAAAAGAAAAGAAATTCCCCAGTTTAATAGGCAATTTCATCACCTAAACAAGCAATAGCACAAATTTCTGTTAGTCTATTCTCATAATCAACTTCCCCTTGTGATTACCAAAGTTTTGGGTCAACACAATTTTTCTTTTTTTGGCTTTTCAAAAAGGGTATCAGACTTTTAGATCTGCCTGTGCAAAATGTGTTATGTGTTAGGCTGTGGTTCCCACAATAAAGGGCGGTTGGATAGGAAAAACCAAGAAAAGGTCATGATTTGGTGAAGGACACAAAGCAATAAAATAAGGGCACATTACCTTACACATTGGTGCAACCAAGATCGCCCCATCCCAATATTCTGGATTTTTTCTATGAAGCAGCAACACTACAGCTCCACCCATGGATTCCCCTAACAAAAATCTCATCTTCTTTTTGTTCTCCTTTTTCTCTGAAAATTCCATAGAAAAATAACATGAAAATAAGTCATAATTGGAAACAATAGGATTGAAATTTCATATATAGGATTTGATCAAAAGGCTTAAAGTGTTTAATTCTTGATCTGTTAAAAAGGGTAGTAATTAAAAAGAAAAAAAAATTGAGTTTTAATTACCACATATTTCTGTGAAAAAATTTGAGCAATCATCAACAATATTGTTGAAATTTGACATATAACCCCGCAGCCCTGATGACTTTCCATGGCCTTCATAATCTATTCCATAAACTGCAAATCCTGCTTTCACCAGCCGAATCGCAGTACCTGGATTAATCATAATCAGGTTCATCAGAATTCAGATAATCAATTATACTCTGCATATATTCATATATATATACTTACTGTTCATAGTGATGCTGCATTCCATGGCATAACCATGGCAGATGAAGATTAAAGCTTTCGGTTCTTCATTCACTGGCATCCATTTGCATGTGAAAAGCTTTAGTCCTCCAGAATTCAAGATATATTCCTGGAAGATTATTAAAAACAAAGACAGTTTAGTAAACAAAAATAGATATATAAAAAAAAAGAAAACCAGATTGAGAAACTGATAAACCTCAAAACCAGAGAGCCAATAGACTAACCTCTTCATATCGAACGGTTCCGTTTTCAAGATCCTAAAAACATTAAAAAAAACAACCCGAATATAAATAATCATAAATAACAGTATATTACAAAAACATTAAACTGATCATGTAATAAAAAACAAGAACAAACCATGTTTTTTTCGTGTTTTTGTTGCAGTAAGACTATAAAACCCTGAAAGTTATGGCTAAACTTGGTTACCAGAAACCAAGGAAAAGAAAGGGTATTGGAAAGTGGTGTAATAAAAAACTTGAGAGAATTATGGAAGGGAAGTAAAGAAGTTCGTTGGGCTAGAGACAATTTTTTTTGGTCTAAGTCATTTGCATATATAGAGATAGGGAGATATGGATGTGGGGTTGCGGCTTTGGGTAGAGTTTCTTGACCACTATCCCACTTGGGATTCAATGGTTTGAAAATCTCAAAATATAATAATAACTTATTTGCCACATGAATTTTTTTAATTTAATTTGTATTTTTTTATATTTTTTATAAAAATTGCTGTTACTTTGGGGTTGTTTTGTGAAAGGGATGGATTTAATTGTATTTCTTGAAAAGTAAGAAATTGGATTCAAAATTATTTAGCTAGTACTAGTTAGTCACTTTGAAAGAAAATCAAGTTTTGTAGTGATTACAAGAAAGGAATGATGGGAAGACTAACTAACATTACATCATAAATAAAGAATTTCGTTGTAAGAAAATTTTTTTTTAATGTTTGAAAATAAAAAACATTGAAATTTAAATTCTAAATTTATTGGATGTTAAAATTTTTTTAAAATAGTTGCATAAAGATTTTTTTTGTTACTTGAAAGGCAATCAAATAAATACAAAAGAATGATGTAATTGAATTAAATATTGAAGAAATTGGAAAATCAAGCACCAACAAATTCTATCTATATGATGTCATTATTTTTATTTTTATTATATTGATTATTTCCTTTTTCGCAATTGGTATCATAATTTTTTTTGGCCAATTGGTGTATTATAACAATGCTGATTTCATATGGATTTCCAATTTGCAGTCTTTTGGGTTACATTTTCTTCCCTATATTTATTGTTTTCTTCATTTTTCCAAATTTGGTTGTTCATATTTATTGTCGTTGGTTAATGAATTTAGCTCTATGTGACTTAAAGGTAAGGTAATCTTTTAAAAACCAACCTTTAAACAAGGGTATTAATTTTATTCATACTCAAAGATAAATTTAATTTTTTATCTTAATAAATATTTGGATAAGTATTATATTATGAGAATGGAGATAAAAATTAATATGATTTTAAATTTTTATTAAATACGAGAATGAAAATGAGTAATATAGCATCCATCTTGTAATCGTATTATATATATATTTAATAAATATATTTGTTTATTAAATAATATAAATTATTATTTTAGATTAATTATAATTAATTTTTTATTAAAAATATATTAATAAAAAATTATTTAAATATACAAAATAAAAATAAAAAACTTAAAATATATTTTTTTATTTTTATTTTAAAAAAAAGTTACGGGTATAAAAATTATTCATACTCATTAAATATCTACAGGAATGAAAGGTGATAGATTTAAAATATCCATTAGATATGAATATGATTATAGATATAACATAAAAATTTAATGATGGAGACGAGAAATGCTCTACCATCTCCGTACCTTTAATTTCAGTTATTAAAATTTAAATTTTGGTAACTTTAAATATAAAAAAAAAAAAAATTGTCTTGCAATCAATTTTGATTAGAAATGGTTGCCGCGGACAAACAGTGGTATGATTACTGGACGGCAGCTTTGACCAAGCACTGCTGCTTCTCAATGTCTCAAATGGATGCCTATATGATCTCCATTTTCAGAAGTTTCTGCTCAGCTTTTCCTATTTGATTCATCCATTTGTAAGATTTAATTATAAATAATAATAAACCTCCCGGCATAAAACGTGTCGTTTTGTCACTCATTTTTTCGAAGAATTTTATATTTTAGATAACGTTAATAAAAGATTATTAATATTTGAATTCAAAACTTTTTTATTTCTGAAATAACAAATTGAATAAACCATTTTGTTATAATTTTTTTTTTAAGTTACAATTTTAAATGAAATGAGGGATTTGAAACTTAGCTTTTGGAGTAGAAGATGTTTTGACCTATTGGGTCTAAATCTAAAAATACAAAGTTATTGTTCAATAATATAAAAAAATTATATGCATATTATCATGACACTTATCAATTTTAATTATCAATCACCCTCATCATAATTATTTATTAAATTAATTTTAAAAGTAATACACAAATTAAGTGATGAAATAGATGAGATTAATTGATGTAAGTGAAATTTGATAAATAATTTAATATAAAATTAATTTAATTATTTCGTATAATTATATTTAAAAGATAAATTTTTATAAATTTAATATTATAATTTTTTATTCATTATTTACGATTTTTTATTAAAAAAATTGATAGTACATTTGATGCTGAAACTGTCACTCTTGCAACTTGCAAGCAGCATTGAGAGATTTTGTGAACATAATGCCAAAGTCAATACTAGATGAAAAAATCCCAAAGCGCGTCAAAATTGGAAAGAGAAATAATACACGCAAATGTTGAGGATTTTTTAGCACAAATTTGCTGAATTGGTCGTCGCCTTTAGCATTAAAGAATTGCTTTTATAAAATCCATGTGATAGTTTTTTTCAATGTGCAAATTATTAGTATCCTAATTTTTGCATCACAAAAATTCATGGGGTATTTTATTTAGGAAAGATTTAGATGAAATTTTTTAGGTGAAATTTATGAAATTTTTTATTAAAAATAATTAAATAAAAATTAAAATAAAAAATTAAAATTGATATATTTTAAAATTTTATTATATATATTAAGTGTGTAAAATTAAAAAAAAATTAATAAATTTTAATATATATTTTTAAATAAATATCTTTAATAAAAATATTAACAAAATTTTTATCGTTAACTAAGTATTAATCAAATTTAAATTATAAATAATTTTTTTAATAATTTTTTTATATATTATTAAATTTTACATTAAATTTTATCAATTTATTAATTTAAAATTTTTATTAAATTATTTTTAAAAAATTTCACAAATTTCACGAATTTTACTTAAAAATCTTTTCACATAAATTTTATCCCCTTGCCGACCAGAATAAATCTTAAATGGAAGTAGATTTCTCAATTATTGTTTCACTTTTGATGTTTTTTCGAGTTTAAGTAGAAAAAAAAAAAAAAAACACAAAATCACGTTTCTGTACTTTGTAGTTCGTACAGCTTGAAATCCAACATGTTTTTTTTTGTGACAGTTATCGTAAGAACTTACCTAGTGCACTCCATTTCAATTCTGTCCGTCAGATCACAGATGTGCTTTTGGGGGTGAATGTTGACAATAATTGACGGTGAATGCAACCGACTAAAAAGATAGGGATGAGAAAAAAATTAAAAAATTTAAAATTATGGGGTTAGGCTTGGTTTGATTTAGATTAATTTTTTATTTAATTTGATCAAATTAGATATTTAATGTGGATATTAGGTTTGAATCGAATTTTTGGATTGAAAGGTAAAAAAAAAAAAAAATCAAATTATATATATTTTTAAATTTTTGTAAAATAAAATTAATAATTTTATATCAAAAATTATTTAAATATATTAAAATTTTATATTAAAATAATATATAAAAATTAAAAAATTAAAATTTTAAAACAGAAATTAAACTAAATCGAATCAAATTAATAAAATTTAATTCAATTTAGTTTAAATTGTATGAAAGTTCAGTTTATATTTTAAAAATTCATAATATTATTTAATATATGAAAAAACTAAATAAAATCCTATCTGTTCTAAATTGTTATTGCCTTTATAAAAAGAGATGAATTTTAAAATGGAGCAAAGAATAGCAAAGATTGTGAAATTGTTTCAATAAAAAAATAAAAATTTGCAATTATTAACCTATCATTACTATATTTTCATTTTGTGATAAGGTAATATTTGGACCTATAATTTAAGACATTGATTAATTTACTATAAAAAATACATTAATTATTTAATTAGTATATTAATTCGGATGAAAATTATGTACATCTACTTTAGAACTAGGAAACACAAAAAATGTTAATTTTCAAATCCTAAAACTTGATCGCTAATTAGAACTTTCTTTTTCAATATCAAATGATGTGTTAATTAAGCAAAGGAAAGTTAATTAAACCACGTTGCTAGGGCTAGGCCTTTAAATTCAATCGTTAAAAATGGTCGGTAACTGAAAATGAGAGCAAGATCAATAAAAAATCCTTACCTGCAACGAATCCAACCCAATTAATTTATGTAGGCTTTTTCAAGAGATGGTCTTAAAAAAATTTAAATTAAATTTCAATACTGCAATTTTTTTTATTTTTAAGTTACAATTTTTTTCATACTCTAAAAATAAAAATTTAAAAGTATCATTTATCATTTATCCTTATCCTCTTTAACATCTTCTAAAATATCTTAACGGTTAAAATTAAAATTTACTGAATGTATCCATATCCATATCGTCTTAATTCAAATAATATGAAGAGATTTATAAAATGAGAGAAAAAAATTATCACTTTTTTAATATAATTTAAGTCAAATAAGCTTTCATATGTATTAAAAAAAATTCCCCAAATAAAAAAAAATCATTTAGTGAGAGAATTTTATTAAGATAATATATTATAAAAGAATTAGTTAAGTGGAGACATGTGAAGCACAAAGAATATTAATTTATATAAATCAAATAATTGCAATGGAACCTTGGTCAAAAGAGATTTTTTTTAAAAATTTTTTATGGAAGAAATCATATATTAATTAAATATTAAAATAACTCATAACTAAACCATTGTAGGTCTCAAAATTTTGTATTATATTTATAGAGTCACTTTCCTAACTTGATCATTTTGCATTATTTTAATTAAAATATCATTTTCATTACTTCATTTTCTTTAAGACACGTCCCAAATAGTTGTTTTTTTTTTTTTTTAATCCCTATTATAAAGGTGGTTAGCTAACGAAATAGTTTTTAAATCTATAATATATATATATATATATTTGGTAAAAGAAATCAATGCAAGATAGCATTTGATTCTAGATGATTTATAATAAGAATCAAAAATTTTTTTCCATCTAATAGCATGAGTATCTTTAAAAGGTATCACCAATATCTTTTAAAATATACATATATAACTTTATATATAGAAATTATCATATACGTTGACAGTTGAATTTTTAGATTTTATAAAATTAAAAGTGCGACACATTTTTTTTAGTATATTTAAAAAATAAAAGAAATTAATAAAAATAAAAATGAAATACGTGTTAATTTCTTAAAACCGTTTATAAAATTTACAATATCAACAAGACCCGATCCATGAACATTTCCAAAATCAATGCTTGATAATTTTTATTCAAAATCCAAAATTGAAAATCATATGGGAAATTGGACCCAAATTTTCATTCCTTTGGACCCAAAAATTTAACCCAATTTCTGAAAAGTGTAAAAAATAAAGCCCACTAAGGCCCAAATGAACTCCACACATAAAAGCCCTTCACTTCCTCTATTTTAGGGTTTCATATTTATTTATCAGAATAACAGAGGGAAGCCGCCGTTTGCAGTGCCAGGAGAACAACAGCGGAAGAATCAAGCAATGGGTAACTGATAATAACCCCTAAAAATGATTTTTTTTTCATTTTCTCGTTATTTGTAAGAAGGAAATTAAATATGGGTTTTTCATGTTTCTAATTTTTTATTTATGTTTTTGTTTGGAAATCCAAAAAAAAAAAAAAACACAGCGAGAATCAAGGTCCATGAGTTGAGACAGAAGTCAAAAGCTGACCTTTTAGCTCAATTGAAAGATCTCAAAGCTGAACTTGCTCTTCTTCGCGTTGCTAAAGTTACCGGTGGTGCATCTAACAAGCTTTCCAAGATGTAACTCTGTTGCTCTCTCTCTCTCTTCGGCTTTTATTTTTGTTATGGCTGTTGATCTTAAGTTTATGTTTAATTGGGTGTATCAAGTGGAATATAGTTTCCTAGTTTATTTGGAGAAATGGGTATTTATTTGGTTGATTGATTGTTGCTTTTATTTCTTGCTTTTTGCTTTGTAAAATGTTGTTATGTAGTGAAAGTGAATGATAGAATAATTATACATTATAGTAGTGATAATTGATAGAATAATTATGCATTAAAGTAGTGATAATTGATTAAGAATGAGTAAATGGTTGAAATGATATTTCTTCTGATATAAGTGTCAAATTGTGTTTTGATAGCTAAAATTTCAAATACTAATGGCTTTGAAGAATACAAAGTAAGAAATTTGTTTTCATGTATAACAAGCTGCATGATTTTACTTTATACATGAACAATTATGTTTGAATTGATGTTTATATTAGCTATATTCTCTCTCTCTCTTTTTTTTTACTCGAATTCGGTGATTTAGTGACTTTCTGAGAAGCAAAAAGAAAGTAGTGAAAATGAACTTGAAATGATTTGATGGGCAAGTTAACTATTTTAAGAGCAAGTTAGGGCATTTGTATTTGTGGGTTTGGAAATTTACATTTTGGAGTGCTTTTTATGAGTTTAAATTATGGCTTGTGAGTTCAATATTTTAGGCTTTATTCATTTGGTTTTTCTGTTCTGGTTCTGGATTTATTGGATTTGGTATGCTGTTTTAAGTCTGGTGTTTTTGTGGATGCAGAAAGGTGGTAAGGCTATCAATTGCTCAGGTGTTGACAGTAATCTCACAGAAGCAGAAGGCCGCACTGAGGGAGGCATATAAGAAGAAGAAATTCTTGCCTCTTGATCTACGTCCCAAGAAGACCAGAGCCATCAGGAGAAGGCTTACCAAGCACCAGGTAGTGACATCCTTTTGATAATGATGAATCCTTTCTGCTAGCTTTTTGTTGAACAAGTTAACCCTAATATCATGCTATTTCGGCTTACGTGCTACTTCTCTCCATCTTCTTGAATGCTTGGAACTTTGAATGACATGTTTTCAAGACTAATTGAATAGATGTTACTTCTTTAATGTAAGTAGGAACTTTAGAATATCCAAATTCTAAGGATGATTGGCCCAATGGATGCTGGGTAGCACCTGATTAAGATATAATTTCTCTTATAGAAACTTTTATTTCATTCCAAGCATTTTGATTATTGTATTTATAGCATCTTCTGTTGTACCTGAATATCGGTTGTTATGCTTGTCAGGCATCGTTGAAGACCGAACGGGAGAAGAAGAGGGAAATTTACTTCCCAATGAGGAAGTATGCCATTAAGGTGTAGGCATCTTTCAGATAGGATTTTATTTTCAAGTCCAGTTGTCCTTTACTTTGCTAGTATCATATTTATGAAACCCAAGTTGTGATTTTGTTCAATTGTTATGTTTGTGTGAACTTTCCCCTTGTCAAACCAGGATGCTGATCTTTTTGAAGTGGTAATTAAATGAGGGATTTTTCCATTTGTTGATGAGTTGATGAATGTTAGGTTGAGATCGGGAATGAAAGGTAAGATATGTTATACTCCATAGAAATGAAGCATTCCAGATTAGTTATCTAATCTCAATTGCTGAATTTTAGAAATAAAATTGAAGCAAATTCCACTCTATCTAGTGTTCCATGCATCTTCTTCGAATATGTTGGGATCCAAAAACTAAATTGGATTTGAATCAAATTCAACTACATTCAAAAAGTAAGCTCGTGTGCAATAATATAAAATAATAACAATTTTTTAACAAAACACGATATAATTATTCAAAAGTGTATCTTAAAGCCAGTTGTAACTCCTTATCCCTTAAAACTAACCAAGTCACTTGGTAAAATCCATTTTTAATATATATTTATTATTTTTGAGTTATGATTGAAACTTTCAAGTTAATAAATTAATATTTAATGCCATCTCTTTAGATTAAGTAATATAATTTTGACTGATTGATTTTTGAATAAATTTACATGTTATTAAAATTAATATTTGAAGGTTACGAGCATCAAAAAGTCTATACGATGTTAATACATAATAAAAAATAATTATTTAAGAATATATTAATAATTTAAACTATATATATATATATGTAACTTCGATTTTTTTTCATTCTTTGACTAAGTTATATGAGATGTAGCTTTCTCATCCATTATCCACTACTTCTTGACCAAATAATTTTTATATGGAGTGACATCTTATATTTTTTATTTGCTTACATATTTTTGAATGAGATCAGTTCTTTTCGAGAAAAAAAAAAAATTTTTCTTCATGCATGCATGCATGCATGCATGCCAAAACAATAATTTATTTTATTGGGTAGTGAAATGCTATTCTATTTCAATATTTTCATGATGTCAAACATACCCAATAAAGATTTGTCACAAAGTAATAAATAAACAACTGTCTTACACTTTGTTACATTTTACTAATTTATCTTGACCTATTCTATTAAATCATTTTCAATTTTTTTTTCCTATTGAATATCTGTTTTTAATAATTATTTCCAGATTCTTATCTGTGTAGTAAATAACAGTTTATTTGGTCAAAGTAGTGCTTATAGTTGGAATAAGTTTGAATAAATCTTCATTCCAAATCAATGAAAAAAATTATATGATTTCAAGATTTCATACAATTCATCATTTTTTAAATTTAATTTATATGTTGATGATAAGACTTCACAGAAAAAAAAAGTGAGAGACAAAATAAATTTAACTTTCAGTCAGATCGTGTACGACTTTATGTATGTAATTAGTTAGTTAATTAATTAATTAAATTAGGGTTTTCATTTCAAATGATTAAATAAAAACAAAGAACTGGTGTCCTTGACTGATTCTTTAAATTTTTTTTTTTTTTTTACATTTTTCTGATCTAAATTGGAAATATATAAAATAGTATTGCATAATTAATTTGAATTTTGGGATTAAAGTTTTCAAAAGCTGAAAGCTTTGAATATATATAATTTTGGTCAAAATCAGTCGTTTTGCATTTTTGGAGACTTAGAAAAAAAAAAAAATTTCTGGATTGAAGAAGTCCAATTGTTATATCTGTGACCGGACAAAATATTTGTACATTTGTTTATTAGATATGTGAGAGTGAATAACTCTTAATTAAAAATAAAAAAAATTGAAAGGAACAAGAACATATTATTTATAATAATTATATTGTAATTAATTAATCAAAATTTAAAATTATGTATAATCCATCAAAATATAATATGAAAAGTGTGAACTATATATAATTTTTTATTGTGATTAGATTATTATAAAATTATAGTAAAAAATTTATTAAGTATTTATCATATTTAATATATATTTAATAATAAATATTAGATTTAAAACATAATTAATGACTGCATTTAAACTGATGGATTAAACCCTATACAGAATCTCAAAATTTAACATTGAAATATCTCTGTGAAGACTGATCCAAAAATTATTTAAGAAACAAAAAAAGCTAAAATAATAAAAAAAGAACTTTGAATTTCATAACTTTACTCAAACAAATTTTTATACTTTTATTACATGTAAATAAATATTTAATTTTAATTTATACCCAAATAAATTCTTAACTTTTAATTTTAATTTGTATTTAAATAGTTCTTAAAATTTTAATTTATACCTAAATAAATTTCTAATATAAACCATTTTTTTATCTGAAATAAAAATTTATTTAGATACAAATTAAAGTTTAAAAGTTTATTTAAATACAATAAAAATAGGTATTTTTTTAAAAAAATTAAAATAATTCAAAATTTTTTTTTAATACTTTAGCCAAAAAATAAATTGTTTAAAATGATAGCTATAATTTAGTGATTCGTATATTCGTGTCTTATAAAATGTTAAAATTTATGTATTTATATTGTATTTTATACAAAAATTATATAATATTATTAACATAAAAACATAAAATATATTTTTTATTTTATTAAATTCATAAATAATTATTATTAAAATTTTAAATTATATTAAATTTATATTTTTTATTTATATTATATTTGTATCATGTCATTGTATTATATTTTAAATTATAAGATAAATTTTATAAAAGAAAATAGCCTTCAATATTGATACCTTAGAATATTGAAATTAAAAACATAAATTATGAAATGAATCGGAAAATCAAAGCCGCAAATTCTTACTTACCAATATTTTGTGTCTTCATCAAGAGTAATGCGGTTCGCGTGTTAGGGACCAAAATGCGAAAATTTGTGGCTCTCTTAATTTGAAAACTTTATTTGTTGAAAGTTTGAAAGAACATTAAATGTCAGCCACATTTACAGATTCTTATCACTCACAAATTTGAGGAGAGCTAAAATAAAATAAAATCTAATGCAATTTCATTCCCTTAAATATTTTTGGTCACATTAAAAATATTATAAATTTGAACAAAAATTTGTAAGAAGTCAACATAGAGTTGAACGAATAATCCCAAATATAAAATTATATATAATAATATTTCAATTCTTTAAACAGAACGAATATACATTAATTAATTATTGAATCAAGTGAGCTTTGAAATGAGAGTTAAACTTGGTAGGGGCCACACACATCAACCACCTATTAAAATCCTATCCCAATATTTTGAATACTTGATTATTTTTGTATTTGTGTAATATAAAATATAAAATTTTATGTATTTTTGTCATATTTTATATATAATTTATATATCATAATTCGTATTAACACGAAAATATAAAATATATATTTTTAATTTTTTTAAATTTATATATAATTATAATTAAAATTTTAAATCGTATTATTTTTATGTCTTATATTTATATTATTTTCATATTATATCATCATGTTATATTTTAAATTGCCTGATCATCTTCATTTTATTTCTTCTTATAAACCAAACTGATCCCCTTATCTTGTATTTATGTCAGATTTTACTTAAAATTTTAAAATTATATATTTTTATAATGTTATTAATATTATATCGGTGATTATAAAAAAATTGATATATATAAATTTA
The DNA here is from genome assembly GCF_047325235.1 of Durio zibethinus. Lineage (NCBI taxonomy): Eukaryota > Viridiplantae > Streptophyta > Magnoliopsida > Malvales > Malvaceae > Durio > Durio zibethinus. Next base: position 3,310,350 of record NC_143180.1, read on the forward strand.
TATGTTGTTTAACTTTTTGTATTATTCGTATTAATAAGTATTGATTTTTATCAACTATTTTAATCCATATTCATTGTGTCGTTTGATACAAGATTTTATTTTTTAATTTTTAAATCTTTTCATATATATATATATATACATATATATTGGCCAGACACATTTTATTTCTTTAATCAATTCCTAATACTTTCTTCCTCATGAAATTTTTTATTTTTTCATAATTTCATCTAAAAATAATATAAATTTATTAAATTAGAATAGTAAATAATAATTTATGATATATTTTTTAATATTTTTAATAATTATTTCATTTATTTGAGATTTGTAAATTTTGGATATTAAATATTTATAATATATTTGCATATAAACATATAAATATATGTAATGAAGATGTGTTAACATATATATACAAAATATTAAATAATATCGATAAACTTGAAATGGTATGCCAAAATATATGGATACAGAAAAACACTAATACGATAATAAAAACAATGCCAATCGATATAGTATTAATTACTTTTGTTTTAAATTCAAATTAATAATTAAAAAATAAAGAGAATATTCGTGAGACGACATAAATATTTTTTATTGAATAATTTTGGGAAAAAATGCAATATTGAAAAAAAAAAAAAAGAAGAAATATGTGGTTGGTATAAGAAGTAAATGGATAATTTAATATGGAAGGTTATGGAGTTGGTCCAATGTCCATTGGTTTTGAAAGACTGGCAAAGGGAGAGAGACAGACAGTAGCCTAATAACTAAAAGTGTGGGGTTTGAAATATTATGGGACACCTATTTCTTGGTTCCTTAATTGGTTTCATTATTCTTCAACCAAGTCTACCTTCCAAGAATCAATGGAGGAGAATGTTTAATAGTAGGTAGTTGTTACAAATAAATTTTTTAAACGATCTAATGTATTTATAAATGAAAGAACGATAAATTTTCAAGTCATAATATTCGATAATCTATGTTTTTAAGTTTCAGTTTAATTTTTGTTAAGATTGAGTTTCGACCAATTATATATTATATAATGGTTTGTTAGCTATTGATTTGATTTATTTATTGACTTTTTTTTTAATAAAAAAAACCGTAATTTAAGTGGAATTTGAATTTTAAATTGAATAATGTCATTTTTTTTAAAATATAATTGTATAAAACAATTAAATTGAATATAAAATTTTATTGATTTTTTTTTGTATATATTAATGATATTTGATTATAATATAACTTGTATTGATACAACTTAAACAATTTCATACGTGCTATAGATCATGATGTAAGACTTACGAATAAACCAATTAACAATCAAAATATAAGTGAACAAATCTAACATAAAATTGGATCGAACTCGCACATGATATTAGACTTCTTGTGTTATTAGTTTACAGTTAAACAAATTGAGTTGCTAGAGAAAACAAGAAGCTTCCATGGATTTTTTATGAGGTCTTTCCTTCTGAATTTGACATCCTTTGCCATATAAAGTCCGCAATTGAGTCAGTCAATGATTCATTGGTCTAAACATATGAAATAACCTCCCCCAACTAGAAACTTGTGGCTCCTTTTGCTCTATATAGTCTCCTCCTCTCAATACAGAAGCATCAAACCAAGACTTGAAAATAACAGCAAACTTCTTTGCCTCAGCCTTCCTTCTTTGTGCCCTGGAACTCAAAAACGGTGTTAGGTGAGACTTCAAAAACCAGCACTCTCATTCCAAGTTCTCCTACAGTTACTTCACCTGGACACACCTTCTCTGAGTCAATGATGGAAGAAAGCATTGAAAATGCAGAATCAATCATCACCAAATGGGATGGAAACACTTCATCATCAACGAAAGTTACCTGTCTCTTTCACCAAAGCAGTAAAGAAGCCCAAGAATACCTCAAATGTGTTAGAGGCCTTCGTCGAGCCATGCATTTTCTTGTTTCTCAAAATTCGGCATCTGATAAGCTCATTCTTGCTCAAAAGCTCATGCAAATGGCCATGAAAAGGCTTGAAAAAGAGTTTTATCAGATTTTGTTATCGAACCGTGAGCGGCTTGATCCAGAATCAGTTTCAAGTCTGTCCTCTGATGGTTCAGGCAGTTCTGATGATGAGCATGAGCTGAAAAAGGCTGGTGAATCAATCACTGAGGTGGAGAGAGTCTCAGCATTAGCAATGTCAGATTTGAGGGCAATAGCTGAGTGTATGAGCAGTTCTGGTTATGGTAAAGAATGTGCAAAGATATACAAATTGTTCAGAAAATCAATAGTTGATCGAGGGTTATATCTACTTGGAATTGAAAATTTCAAGTCTTCTCAAATCAACAAAATGCATTGGGAAGCACTAGAGCATATGATAAAGAACTGGCTTAATGCAGTGAAGATTGCTGTGAAAGCACTCTTTACTGGAGAAAAAATTCTCTCTGACCACGTGTTTTCAGCATCTAAGACTATCAGAGAGGCTTGCTTTGCTGAAATAACCATGGAAGGGGCAAAAAATTTGTTTAGGTTTCCTGAACTCATTGCCAGGAACAAGAAAGCGCCAGAGAGAATTTTTCGGCTGATGGAACTCCATGAAGCAATCTCTGAACTCTGGCCAGATATAGAAACATTATTCAATGTTGAATTGACCTCAGCTATTAAATTGCAGGCCCATTCATCACTGCACAAAGTTGGTGAGTCAGTTTGCACTTTACTGACCAACTTTGGATCATCGATCCAGAAGGACTCATCGAAAAGTCTGGTTGTCGGTGGAGGGATTCACCCACTTGCTAGATCTGCAATGAGTTTCATATCTTCCCTGGCAGATTATGGTGGAATGCTCTCTAATATTCTTGCTAACCATCCACCATCCGGAAAGTCACAACTTCCAGAATCTTACTTTGAGAATCCAACTCCCATTGACGGTCCAACACTCGCAGTGTCAGTCCATCTTGCTTGGCTTATATTGGTGCTTTTATGCAAGCTTGACAGGAAAGCCGAGATATATAAAGATGTCTCTTTGTCATATCTTTTCCTAGCAAACAACCTTGAATTCATCATCAATCAGGTTCATACAAGTAACCTGAAGTACATCCTAGGCGAGGAATGGGTGTCTAGGCATACCAAGAAGATTAAACAGTATGCTTTGAGCTATGAAACAGTGGCCTGGAATAAGGTATTCTCATCTTTACCTGAGAGGAGTTTTTCAGTACTTTCACCTGAAGCTGTGAAAGACTGTTTTCGGAGGTTTAATGCTGCTTTCGAAGAAGCATATATGAAACAGATATCGTGGATTGTACCAGATGGGAAGTTACGGGATGAACTGAAGGTGTCAATAGCAAGGAAACTTGTACCAGCATATAGAGAATTCTATGAAACGCACTTGGTGACATTGAGTGGGGAGAAAAACTTGGAGGTGTTAGTAAGGATTGCGCCTGATGATTTGGGAAATTATTTGTCAGATCTGTTCCATGGAACTCCAGTTTCATTCACTTTGTTATCATCATCGCATTCACGAGGATGCCTTCCAAGGTGAAAGCTATAGTTCAAGCTATATATAGTTTTGATATCTTCTACAGAATAGGAAGTTAAAGGAGTCAGCTTGTTCTGTCTGCAAATGTCTGTAGAGAAAATGTAAGATAAAATAATAACTTTTCTTTTAATCCTTTGTTTTAAAGGTTCGGAATTTCGTGAGGTTAGCCTTCCTTGACGGTTACCTAGTATTCCACCCAAAGAAGCATTCAGAATCAAGTCATGTTAATTGACAGCAACTCTTTTACTTTTTGAACTTAAAACATAATGCAAAAACAAAACCAAACATGCAAATCGAAGGAGGAATTCACTTGAGAAGCAACCATATCTCAACACATTTTTTTTAATCCACCAACTCCATATTTTGCTATAAATGCAGGCAACAGGAAAATGAAGCACAGAGATGTAAGATGCCTAGCATCTTTCCTATAGCAGATGATTTAGCAATCAACATCATAAATTGCCACTTATGTTCATAATCATGAAGATAAAACTTATATTCTTTTCTTTTTTGATTGGTTATATTTGGGGTGGGGAGATTAGAACTTGGAACCTCCTAAATGCAGGAAGGGTCTGGTTATCAGTGGGGTATGCCCTTGGTAAAAAATATAACACACCCTTTGCTGTTTGCTTCTACGCTTGCACAAACAGCATAAATGTCCCAGTTAAAGGTCCGCTCCAATAAGCATTGTCTTGTCATGTTGAGCAAAGTAACACTTTGGGACCAAAATTGCAGAAAACAAAATTAAAAACCCATCAAAACCCAAAATTCAATCTCATTTCATTGATTAGGAGCCAAAATAGAAGAAACAAAATGACAAAAGCAAAAAAAAACCACTAAAACTCAGAATTCAACCATCAAATTCAATCTCATTTCAATGATAATTGGTTACTAGGTTCAGAATAAGATCACTTCAAAGAATCCCCTCACAGGAAACAAAAATGCAGAAACACAAAAGAAAACACATAAAAACCTGGAATTCAATCAACCAACTCATTTCAAACCAACACCATCTCAAACATTAATTACAAAAAATAAAAATAAAAATAATAAATATTAGAAAAGAACAAAACTTCCTTAGAAACGGTAAGGTCATTGCTGTCAACCAATCCACATCATAATCTTTAAAACTACTCCTATCTATGGTTAATATTTGTTCAAATAAAATTATAATTAAATAAAAAAATAGAAGAAAAGAATATTATTGAAGTTGCCAAAGCAGGAACATAATTGAAATTGACATGGAAATTATGTATTTGCTGGTAAATGACAATATCATATACAACATACACTTAGTCTAACCCACTTTAAAATAAAGTATACCAAATTTAATTGAATTACCGAAAGTGTAGAAGTGAAAGAACCATTCTTTAGTTAACTATTAATTGTGCATTTGACCTGAAGAGTTTTATGAAAAGTGATTCCACCACATTTTAATTATTTTTAATTAAATATTAATTTCAAAATAATTTTAAAATAATAGTTAACATAGCTTTTCCCACTAATTATATTTTTTTTCATATTAGCTAATTTGTTTTAAATAAGAGTTAAAATAAAAATAAAAAATATATAATACATAACTAAAAGTAAAAAAACAATCATTATAAATGCTTCCTTTGTAATTTTTCATTGATAATGATTTCTAACATTTATATCATGAAGTGTTTTTTACTTAGATAGTTAGAATATTTACATAATTTAAAATATTTTTTTAATTAAACATTGATTGAGTCAAATGACCTAACAATTGAGCCATTGATGCAATAATTGATAGTCTTGAATGGGTCATTGCCCAGTTTGATTCTAGGAACTATATGTTGATCACTTTCTTCCATCATGTTGAAAAAGTTGCATGAAATTGCCTATAACAAACACTTCAATCTAAATATATAATAATAATATATACACACTGCTTCCATAAAATGGAACCCTTTCTATTTTTAAAATTCTTTAATGACATAATATTAATCAGGTTGTTTTAATTTAATACCTATAAATACAATAGGATGAAAAGAGTTTTTTACATATTTAACACTCTCTATATATATATATATATTTACAATTTTACAATTTTATTACATTTTTTATGTAATTCTAATCACTTATGAATGAAAATAAAATATTCCATTAATAATTTAAATTATTTCTTTAATTTTTATTATATGAAAAAGTAAAAATATTTTACATCAAATTCCAAGAAAGAAAAATATTAATAATTAAATAAAAATTAAAATAATTGAATTTAAAAAAATAAAAAATGCCACTAATTTATGTAATTTTTTTCTTTCTTTTTTTATTTCAAGCATTTTGGATGTTCTTAATGAAAAAATGCTCTATAGAAGAGTACATAAAGTTTTTTAGGTAAAATTTGTGAAGCTCTTTCTTAAAAATAATTTAGTAAATATTTTAATAAAAAAATTCAAATTGATAGATTGATAGAGTTTAATGTAAATATCAATAATATATAAAAAAATTATTAAAAATATTATCTATAATTCAAATTTGATCAATATTTATTCAACAATTAAAATTCTATTAATATTTTTACTAAAAATGTTCATCTAAAAAAATATAAATTTTTTTTAAAATTCTGTATACTTGATATATATAATAAGATTTTTCAATTTATTAGTTTTGATTTTAGATTTTAATTTTTATTTAATCATTTTTAATAAAAAATTTCACGAATTTCATTTAAAAAACTTAAGAAACTTCATCCCCATAGAAGATCATGAAAGATCAAGTTGATTATGGAATTGTGGTCATGCATATACAGTGTTTATTCATTATATCTAAATAATCTCAAATAATAATCACCAAAATGCTTAACAACATTAAAGAATAATGAATAAAATGATGAATCACAAAAGCTGGCACAAACAAACAAAAATACAGGAAATTATACTTAAAGCACCAGCAAGAAAAACACCCAAGAAACAAGATCACGTATCAAAAAAGGGAGCAATAATGCTCACGAGGCCAATGCTAAGACACAACAAAAATAAACCAAAAGAGTAATACAGAAAGGAAGGTAAGAAAATACATTTGGTTCTGATCACTTGTAAGCCTTTGCTTTTGAAACTACATTTGGTTCTTCAGTTATTCTATTGCAACAGGGTGCATTTTTTGTATCAAATTTTTCATGTGCTTGGGCTACAGAACCTCTTGGATCATGGGTGATCTGCACAAATTAAATGCAAATTAAATCATATATTTTTCATTAAAAAATATAGTAAATCATATCATCATGGTCACCTTGGAGAATTTCACTGCAGTTAAAACAACAATAAAACTATATATAGCAGATTAAATGCACCTCAAATTTAGATTATCTCTGCTAATTAATTAAATGAGTCTTTACTTAAAATATTCAGCACATACCAGCAAAATTAATTAAAGGGACCAATCTCTACTTAAGATGTTCAACCACTTGAACTGAAATAGTAACTTAAGTATAATGGTGGTGATCAGTTCTTGTATGTTGAAAATGATAGGAAACTATCACACTTAATTATTGAAATTGAAAGGCCAATTTGCATCAACATTCTGATTCTATAAATGCATTAGCCTTATAGATTCCCATCACAACTTGAAACAACTTGAAAAGAAAAAAGAAAACGCAAAGAGAAATGCATGCTGTCAAGCTTCTCTTCCTCTTTTTCCTTACTCATTGCTCTGCGCTGCTCTCGCACAGAGCAATTACAATCACCAATGGCTGGTTCAAACCTGACCAAATGGATACTGTTCCGGTAATCCTTGTGGCCATACAGTGCTTCCATGGAGGTTGGTGTTGCATGGCCTTTGGCCAACTGATAGTTCTGGATTGACTCTTACTCTGTGCAAGAATTCTGTCATTAACTCAAAACTTTTGGTATTTTATTTGTTTCATTTTTTGTTTTATTCCAACCTAAATTATCTGTCTATTTTTGCAGTTGTAATTATTAACATGTTAAATTCTTTTTTGCAGTTCAAATATTTCCATGTTGTAGTTATTTGTAGTTATTAACATGCATGTTAACAGCGTTTTCTTGTCATTTGATAATTGCAGGGGGAAATTTTGAAATAAGATGAAAAATGAAACAAATAACATACCAAAGCTGATGGTTAACTGCAGTATTCTTGCACAGCTTGGGAATCAATCCAGAACTATTAGCTGGTCAAAGGCGTGAAAGCACTGTATGCCCATAAGGGTTGTCGGAACAGTACCCATTTGGCCAGATTTGAACCAGCCATTGGTGGTCTAATTGCTGTATGCGAGAGCAACATAAAAGAGTAAGGAGGGGAAGAGGAAGAAAAGCTTGAAAGCATGCATTTCTCTTCGGGTTTTCCTTTTTCTTTTCAAGTTGTTTCAAGTTGTGATGAAACTCTAAAAGTCTAATATATTTATAGGATCTACATGTTGATTCAAAATGACCTTTCAATTTCAATAATGAAGATTTTCAATATATTAAGAAATGATCATCAGTTTAACCATTAAACTTGAGTGAACATTTCAGTACAAGTGGTTGAACATTTTAAATAGAGATTCATCCCTTTAATTTATTTTGCTGGCAAGTGTCTGAATATTTAAAGTAAAAATCAAAATTAATTTAATTAATTAACCAGAAATAATCTAAACTTGAGGTGCATTTAATCTGCCATATATAGTTTTATTGTTGTTTTAACTGCGCTGAAAAAATTTTCCAGGAAGTGTTAGAGATTATTTATATTAAAAGAATTGACAGAAAACATACCATTAGAAAAGGGATGAAAAATGCCATGGGAGAAAAAAAAAAGTGAGGGAATGCAGGACAACTCTTTCAACTGGTTTTGGTTTTACATCCATTGGCCATTAGTTAACATTAGGGGCGTTTGGTTTCCGGGAGAAATACAATTCTTGGAAAAGTGTGATATTCGAAATTTTTTTATTTTTAAGATATTTTGTGTTTAAATTCATTAATTTGTACAGAAAAAATTCACATATATTAATTTCTCTCAAATTAACGATAAATATTATTGATCATAGTAGTAACCAATCATTGTTATCATTCCACTGCACCAATTTATAAGTCTTCCAACTCTTATTCTTGCATTTACTATAGTGTCACTAATGAAACAAAACGAAACAAAGCAAGTGGGAGTCAGCTCATGCGTTGGTTAATTGTTAGGCCACCAAACCCAACAACTACTATAAATTTTCGCCCATGAAATTATGCAAATACCTTGTTCCTTTAGTGAGTTAATATTTGATACTCAGCTTTTATTAATTTTATATAAATTTTCATTAAATGAAAATATTTCATTTATATATAAATCTATTAAATATATAAAATAGTAAGCTACCAGCAATGAATTGCTTGTGTCGCTCGAAAAATTTAGCACTCTTCTACCTATAAATACTGCGACTGTTGGGCAGAAAAAGGTTTCAGCAGCATTTATCATATCTTAAATCTTTGATGCATTACTGTTCACTTCAGTATTTCATTTCCAGGAAGTTTGATTTGAAAGGATTTTAGTGTAAGTTTTTAACTGTTAGAAGAGTGATTTTGGAATGAGAAAGATAGAGGAGAATGGTTTCGTTATGAAGTATAATATGAACATAATCATTTATATAAAATGCCGAAGACTTGATTTGTGAAAGCATTGTCTAACTTAAATTACTAGTCGATGAATGAAATCACATAATCAAAAGTTGTTCGTATTCATAATGTAAATTATTTACACACCAAAATGCAAAAATTTCTCCGAGAGAATTTCTTCTATAATGCCGTATGCTGTCTCCCTTGTGTCTAATAGTGACTATTCTCATCATAATGCATAGTGGCCAAATGCCACAATTTATAGAGTGGAAGAGACATGGCGGAGGCTTCCTATATGAATTTAAATTTAATAGCCAACTGCCTCTTGGCAGTTTTATTACAGGAAGCAAACTGCCAACATATTATAGTCGGGTCACTATGGATCTGATACCCTTTCTTCTTACATCTTTATTTAAGAATTGGTGTTCATTGTATGAACAAGTTAATTTGTCAGTAAAAGAGAGAAAAAAAAAAAAAGAATTTTGGAGCAGCCATGGGAGGGCCAAAGGGCCCTTGACAGCCCCTGATTCGCCTCTCTGTACGACTGCTCGGAACAAGGTTTTGCTTCTTAAAATAAACCAGTAATCAGTTTACTTTATGCCAAAAACTAAATGTCTTAATTAATCTGTATTTCTATATACCCTTGTACTGATGGATAATGTTTAAGTCACAACTCTTACCTTTCCAATGATCAGGAAAAAAAAATGCTAATGATTATGAGTATTTATTACCTTGAACATTTTTTTTTTTGTATTTAAAGCATCTTGTTCATTCAAATTGATGATGATATGGATTTAATTAGAAGACAATTCGAAGCTTGCTTTATATAATTACAGTTGAGAAAATAAATTAAATCTAGACATATCCATTTTATATTATTTTTTCAAAAAAAAAAAACAGATACGATCCATTAAGAGAACAATGATGGAACCCGCACCAATAGTAACAAAAGCACTAGCAGTTGATGGTGCTATGATGGCCACTGCAGCCCCATAGCAAAAACACACCAACATATACAGTGGGGACAGAAAGCACATGATACTTTTGGCAACAACTCTTAAAAGGGCCATTGTTATGATCCAAGCCATGAAAAAAGCTACCCCATTTGGAATATAGAACCAAAAAAAAGTACGTGGGTTGACGACTGATTTCCCCTCGTTGTCTTTATCCGAACCACCTGCATCACCCTGCGAAACACCACCTGGAGGGCTGAGAATAGCTTGGTATGTCATTGTTAGAACCAGTGCAAATACCACTAGCAGTGCATTGATCGTATCAGGTGTCATCTCCCTAATAGTATCTGTCAATTTTGTTTCAAAGTTTGAGACCTTCCAAAGCCAAGAAGGAGCACAGTTCAGAATCTTCTGACTCTCCCTGTTGTCAACTAGAGTTTGTCCTTGTAAGACATCCAAAGCTGTTAAACCATTCTGATTAATCTTGTTCCTATTAACTTCCTTCCTTTTTATCAACAGTTTGATCATCTGCTTAATATAAAAAAAATCCACAATTTATTGAGAAAATATAATACAATCCTTCATTTAATGAAGGATGAGATAAAGAACATGGTTGGTTCAAGTAGTTACTCATAAGAGGAGGCATCCAGCAAGTCTGGAGCTCGAATTCCAGCACTTGCCTTATCCCCGGACTGCAGCCTCCTATGTGCCAAAAAAGTAAGGATGAGATAAATGATACCTGGGGTTGGTTGTTTGATGCAGCTATGTGCAGTATAGTGTTTCCGTCCTTGTCCTGTAAGTTCAGGATCCTTCTTCTCTGAAACTGAATGTCTTCGGGGGTCCTCTGAATCCATTGCAGTATGGCTTTGAAGGCTTCTAATCTATTGTTTTTTGCTGCAATATGCAGAGCAGTCTCGTTTCGAATAGTCAAATCTAAGATACAATAGGGGCAATGGTCCAGAAATAGAGACAGAAGAGGAACATTTCCTTCCCTGGCTACATAATGAAGAGTAGTGTAACCCTCCTTCCCTTTGACACGAACAAGATCTTTATCAATCGATAGGAGATCAACCACCATCTCCATTTGCTCATTTTGCAAGGCAAGGTGAATGGGGCTAAACCCCCCTTGATTCAACTGCCTAGCGAATGATGGCTTCAAGTTCATCATCTCCATTGCAAAATCAGTGTGACTTGCTGCTGCAGCTATGTGTAATGGAGTATCAACAAACTCCATCTGATCGATAAACCTCCAAACATCAGCATTATCCTGAATTAATGCATACAAGGCATCAATACTTCCTGATTGAGCTGCCTCTCTCAACCCTTCATCCATAGAAAAATTCAATAATAATCATATAGACAAATAATTGAAAGGCTTTAATCTACTTATATTCCGTTAGAGTAGACGGACAGAACAAGGTAAATATGGAGTTTCGTTTCATTTCCATATTGGTTAACGGCACATACTTTTTGTGGTTGAGGAGGGAGAACAATATTACATCCGCAAAATCAAAGTGGCCTCTGTCGTATGTGCCTACAGAAAACAGCTTTTTCAATGATATTTTGCACTTTGACACATTGCATTTATCGGGTATATTCCACTACCAAAAATCATCTGTCCTTATGCTTCCGGGTCCTTAGATAATGTGCTGTCCTCATTTGGGCCCTGAGAAGTGAGGTTTAGTCTCCTTTATTCTTCCAGGCAAGACAAAAGGAAGGTTTTTTTAGATTAAGGCTCTGTTTTGATCTCACCACACCAGAGGTGCGGTACAATTAAGTTCATTGCACTTTCAGTTGAATCAAACGCTAACTTCAATAAAATTAAATCAACATAAATTTTTCATTAAATTTTTTTTTTCAATCGCAATTATAATAATTTTTTTTTTCAATCACAGTTATGATAAAATTTATTACTGTTTTCAATCTCACCGCAACTAATATTATGGCTCATCTAAATAGAGCCTAAGTTGCAATATCAAATCTTCTATCCTTTGATTGAAAATTAACTACAGAGGCTATTCTAATGACACCTGATTTGGGACATGAATGAGTTGGGATGTTAGAATTTTAAGTGGTGATTTTTTTTTATATAAATTTCCCGGAGGTGGGATTGAACTTGAATCATGAAAAGTAACTGATAAAGGCAATATATTTTGAATTTTCCAAAGAAGTAGAAGTAATTTGGAGACGAAAGTGAGAGTGGAAAATGATGGACGCATTGAGATTTCCTCCAATTGCTTTAAAGTAAAGTGGGTGAAATTTTAATAATACTTAAACATAACTTTCTTTTTTTTTTTTTTTTCTTTTCTCGAATTTTCTATTCTCTTCTGTAGGTAATTTCTAATCTTCACAACTGATTACATCAGTTTGTGAAGGATAAGAAACGAAAAGAAAAAAAAAAAGTTGAAACATTTGAAATACTAAAAATTATAGAGAACAACATAGAAACAAGAAACAATTTCGGTCCATCACTTGGGCTGCTGCTCCAATGGTAAAGGGTAAGGGTAGAGTGAGTAAAGGATAAATATCTTAGATTGAAGCAGCTAGCATTACTCCTTGCACCTAAATAAATTGCAAACGCCATATATCGTCCATTTGGAGGGGACATGGTATGTTGCCATCCTCACTTGATATACGATCCATGTCATGAAAAATCATTGTTGATGCATTTGTCACGTACTAGAGAATTTGTTCCTGCAACTTATATGGAAAGGTTGAAGCTCCTGGAACCAAGCAGAATACTAATGCTTTCTTTGTTGCAACATCTAGTGCCGTTGAGCCAGCCTGATTAGTCTCATGCTTGTCAGCCTTGCATTTTTATAGCAGTTTGATCATCTGTTTAATTGAGAGTTTGAGATATGAAAGCTACAAATGGTTCACGTTACAATCTGAAAAGAATTCATCTTTTACTGACCTTGTGACAATTATCGCATGCAGCAGCTATGTGCAAAGCAGTGTCGCCATTCCTGTCTTTCTGATTCACCACATCATGAAAATAGTTAGTCTTCCTAAGCTTCTTGCATAGTATTTTAAGAGTTTCTTCTTTATTGTTTCTTTCTGCTATGTGTAAAGCAGTCTGGTTTTCAGTTGTCAGATCTCAGATATATTCAGGACAATCCTCTAGAAATCTGGGCAAGAGAATTTGAGGATTTTCTTCTCTTGTTATTACATATTGCAAACGAGTCTCAACCTTCTTTCCTTTGACACAGGAAAGATCTTAGCATTTTCCATGACAAGTAGCCCCAGCTCTTTATGTCCTTTTTCCACTGCAAGGTGAATTGGGCTTAAGCCTTGTTGGTTTAGCTTCCTAGCAAACGATGGTTTTAAGCTCATTGTCTCCATAGCAAAATCAATGCACCCTTCAGCAGCAGTTATGTGCAATGGAGTATTGTTCAACTCCACCTTATCAATTAGCTTCAAAACGTTTCCATCTTCCTGAATTAATCTCTACAATTCACTAACATTTCCTTCCCAAGCAGCCCTTTTCAAACTTTTCGTCCATGCGAGGAGGACCAATTGACAATAGAAGTGAAGCCATAATCTTTAAAGCTACACCTATCAAGCCAAATATATGCTTTGAATTGGGTTTTATTTGAATCCCATCAACATCATGTCCTCTTCCTCCTCCAAATTCCATATTACAAATGTCACATTTTTTCCTCAACCCTTTCCCTGTCTACTTTACCCTTTGTCCTCGTCTGTCACGACTTAATTGTGACTTGGTTAGGGTTTTTGGATTAAGAAGAGAACAAAAGAGAATTGGAAAGACAAAGGTCAGAACAGAGAAGAATTGAGGAGACTAAGAAAAGAATAAAAAGGGATTTAGAGAAGAAATTATCTTTTCCATTCATGAGAAATTAGTTATAGCCATAAATTAATTAAATAAAGTTATTGTGAAACTATTGTGTAAACTGTAAAAAATACAAATTTCTAGAGTATTACTAGTCACTAGATTAATAATTGACCCAAACCCCAATATATTAATAACTGACATCACCATCTTCTGCCATAGTTTTACTAATGCCACTATTGCTCTTTTTCATCAAGTTCATCACAATACCTTCCCCTTCACCACATCTTTGTCCCCAAGGATCAAAATCTGGAAACTATGACTTCAGTATTGTATAGTCTTCCCAAGTTGCGTTATTAGGCCTTAAATTTGACCATACCACTAGGAGTTGGGTGATAGCCTTATTGTGCCGCTTAATCATTCATTTATCAATCACAGCAGCGGGATATACAAGCAATTGTCCATCCTCATTAGTTTCTGATAGAGCTAGGCTAGAAACTACCTTGTTTCTAACTTTTTTTTTTTTTTTAACAAACTAACATGAAACATTGGATGAATCTTAGAAGTATAAGGTAATTGCAATTTATAAGCAACTAAACCAATTTTGGCTAATATGGGATAAGGACCTTAATATCTGGATGAAAGTTTTAAACCCTTTTGAAGCACCAAAGAGGTTTGTTTATAGGGCTGGAGTTTTAAATACAATTCATCTCCCACTTGAAATTCTTTTTCACTTTTTTTTTTCTATCAGAATACAATTTCATCCTCTATTAAGCTTTATTTAACTGATCAACCATCAACCTACTAACTTGTTTTCTATCTTTCAGTAATTCCTCCACATTCGCCATTTTTACTTGACTACTTGCATCCCACACTAAGGCTGGTGGTTTATAACCATATAAAACCTAAAATTGAAACATTCCTAAAAAAGTGTAATAGCTTGTATTATACCACCATTTGGCTAATGGTAGCCATTAAACCCAACTTTTAGGCTTGAAAAAACACATACACTGCAAATACTACTCCAAACACTAATTAACCATTTTGGTTTGCCCATCAGATTCTAGATGATAAGCTATACTCAAATAAACTATGATTTTCAATAATTTCATCAACTCCTACCAAAATAGACTAGTGAAGGTTGGATCCCTATCAAAAATAGCAATTCTAGGAGTCTCATGTAGTTCATGAATTTGGTTGAGATATATTTGAGCTACTTTCATATATGTAAAAGGATGGGACAAATGAAGGAAGTGACTATACTTAGTGAATTTATACACCATCACTATAATACAACTAATTTTTTTAGTTAAGGGCAACCCTACAATAAAATCCATGCTGATTACATCCCAGGCTTACTGTGATATAAGAATTGGTTGCAGAAGACCAAGATAAGGAACATGCTCATCTTTGTTCCTTTGATAGGTATTACATTGTTAGATATACTTACAGACTTGTTTCTTTATCCCAGGTCAATAAAAATTCAATTCAAGTTTGTGGTAGGTGGCATAATTCCTGAACGCCTTCTTAAGGTGAATCATGCAAGGCTTGTAAAATTTTCTCCCTTGATTGCCCACTATTACCTACATACACCTTTAAGTCTTCAAACTCCATTATTGAATGAATAGTAAGAATTATCAAAAGAATGGATGATAGAAGCCTTAATTTGCTCATGTGCTAGTGTATCACCATTATAACTATACTCGATCTCCTTCACCCATTCTGGTATAAATGTAGTGGATTGCAAGCTATAGTTTATATACTTTCTCCTTATATTGCTTGGATAGGGCATTTGTTGCTATATTCATCATGCCCTTTCTATACTATATAGAGTAATCTAGCCCAAGCAATTTTATTAGTCCTCTTTTTTGAATGGTGGTTGTCAACTTCTGTTCAAGCAAATGTTTTAAGGCTTCATGATTTATCTTGATAATGTATGGTTGTCTTTTCAAGTAATGTCTTTATTTTGTTATTGCCATTAGAATGGCTAGATACTCCTTTTCATAAATAAAAAGGTCTTTATGTCTAGTACCTAAGGCCTTACTTAAGTAAGCTATTGGCTTTCCATCATGGGATAAAACAACTCCAATCCCATTGTTGCTAACATCAATTTTTAATATAAAAAGTTTATTGAAATTAAGCAATGCTAGGACAAAGGCAGAACACATGGCCTCCTTGAGTGAATTGAAAGCTAATATTGTTACAGGTGTCCACTTGAACCCATTTTTTTTAAGCATATCTGTTAGTGGCTTACTGATCTCCCTATAACTTTTTATGAACTTCTTGTAATATTTAGTCAATCCAAGAAATTCTTTCAAAGACTTAAGGCTCTTAGGCTGTGGCTAGTTTTACATTGCTTTATCTTAGTAAGATCTGTAGATACCCTTTCAGCTAATATGATATACCCTAAATATTCAACCTGTCTTTGACCAAAAAAATACTTACTTTTTTTTACACATAGTTTGTTTTTTCTCAGTATTGCAAATGCAATGTTTAAATGTTCTGTATGTTCTCTCAAGTTAGAACTAAAAATAAGAATATCATTCATGAGAGACTGAAAAGGTTGTAGGTGCATTGGTAAGTTCAAATGGCATTACCTTAAATTCCTAATGTCTTTGATGAGTTTTGAAGGTTATTTGATAAATGTCATCTTTTTTCACCCTTACCTACCAGTATCCTGATTTGAGGTCTATTTTTTGGAAGTAATTGGCTCATTTCAGCTTATCCAAAAGGTCTTTTACTCTAGATATAAGGAATTTATTTTTCATTATCACTGCATTTAATTGTTTGTAATTGATACACATCTTCTAGATGCTATCATTCTTCTTAACTAACAAACATGGAGAAACAAAAGGGCTCTTGATGATTTGTATAACAGAAGAAATTTTACTATATGCCTTTCAATCTCATTCTTCTAATAATGGTTAAATCTGTAAGGTTTTAGGTTAACAGTTTGAGAGCTTGATTTTAAGGGTATGCTATGATCTTGCACTTTTTTTTATGGTAATCTTATAGGCTTCCTGAATATGTCTTCATATGAAGCTATTATTGGCTTAAGCACAATTGGTGTTCCATATGATCACACTTCCCAATGATCATGAACATTTCCCCCAACATCTCAAAATCCTTGCAAACTAGCTTTTGTAATTTATCTCCAAAAATAAGCTTTAGGCTAGCTTTGTTGGGACCACCTTTTAATGTAACTTATTATCTTTCTTTTTTTAAAGTCACTAACATGTCATTGAAATCAAATATAAGAGGACTATATTTCCTTATCCAATCAACTCTAAGCACCATGTCACTACCTCTTAATGCCAAAACTCTTAGATCATGAGTAAATTTATGCCCCTACATTATCCATTCAAGCTGTTTACATTTAGCTGTGCTATACAACCTCTCACCATTAGCTACAATTATAGCTAAATGATTATTACACATCAACTCTACCCCATCCTTAGCCAATCTGAGAGTCACAAAACTGTGAGTACTTTCGTTGTCTATAAGTATATTCAAAGGTTTCCTCTTCATATTCCCTTGTATCTTCAGCGTGTTGTACCCAGTGTTACTTGTTAGAGCATTAATAGAGATTTTCAAATTACCTTTCACTTGGTCTACTTCATTATGAATGTCCTGACTTTGTCAACTGGCTCCCTATCATCTTTTTTTTCTTTTGAAAATTTCTCCACCATCATGGAGTTCAACTGTTGTTCTTGCAAATGTGCCTAGGAAAGAATTTTTCACCACATTTAAAGCATAGGTTTTGTAATCTTCTTGACTCTAGAAGAGTTTGCTTCTATGTAGTTGACGTTGTATTGGGATGACTTTTTATGGTTGGGACCAGGGGTTATAAGGGTTTTTAAAAGGAGTATAAGTGTTATTAGTGGAATTGGGTTTAATAGGTGGTCTGTTTCTTTTGTATTCAACTTCTAAGGTTAGCTGGTGTAATTTAGCTTACCTACATGCTGCTGCCAAAGTTTGAGGCTCACTAGACTTAACTCTTGGTTTGAGATCTTTCTTTAGGCCACTTATAAAACTAGATACAAAATATAACTCATCTAAATGAGGGTTATTCTGAAACATGAATGGCCTGAGCTCTTCAAATTTCTCTTGATATTATTTTACTGTGCTCTTTTGAGTCAGCTTGTTGAATTCCTTAATCACATCCGAATAAGTCTTGTCACAAAATCTCTAGCAGAGATCATAAAAAAATTCTTACCATGTAAATCTTGGGTTCTGCATAAAGTATCCATCAAACTAAATTTTTTGCTTTACCAGCTAAATACATAATAGCTATCTACATTTTTTGATGATCTGATACTCCAAAATGGTAAAATACTTTTGACATTTTTTTAACTATCCTCTAGGATTCTCACTTTCGAATAATGGATGTTTGATTTTTGGCCGAAGGTTAAACGCATTTAAGCCTAGAGGGTAGATGGTTTTAGATAAAGCTTCAATATGTTTACCTGTTATCACGCTATTATGTATATTATTAATGTTACTGTCCTGTTGAAGTTTTGGTAGTAACCCTAGACCATCAAGTCTATAGATAAACTTATTATATTAATCAATAATAGTTATCTCAATAAAATTCTTACCCTCCCTTTTGGTTTGCTCCAATGGAGCGAAATAAGAACTCCCAACATGCTCCTTTCCTCCTAAAACTGGCTAGGTTGGAAATTCCCCTTTCTACAGTAAGGATTCCAACATCTTGGTCAAACTATTATGATTCTCAGCCATTTTGATTTTCAACTCCTTTTTTTTATCTTCCCATAATTTTGATATGAAAATTTATGTTGCCTTTATATTCTCCAATTGCGTCAAGATATTCTAATCCTATTCATGCAAGCTATTCAACTGAGTGTTTTCAACAATGGAGAATTGTTTGATACTCTTTGCATTGATATGAGATCTCAATGGGCTCTGATACCAATTTGTCACGATTCAGTTGTAACTTGGTTAGGGTTTTAAGATTAAAAAGAGAATAGAGGAGAATTGAAAAGATTAAGGAGAGAATAGAAAAGAATTGATGAGACTAAAAAAAGAATAAAAAGGGATTCAGAAAAGAAATTATCTTTTCCATTCATGAGAGATCAGTTACAGACATAAATTATTTAAATAAAGTTATTGTGAAACTATCGTGCAAATTGTAAAAAATACAAATTTGTAGAGTATTACTAGCTACTAAATTAGTAACTAACCCAACCCTAATATATTAATAACTGACATCACTATCTTCTGCCATGGTCTTGCTCCTGCCTCAATTGCTCTTTTCCATGAAGTTCATCACATTGTCCATCTATTGTTTTGTAAGAACCAACATTTATGTATGAAGAAAGTTGGATTACACCCGACATTTCGAACACGATCAAACCCAATTTCAGTCTCCGACAGTCGGAGAAAGCTTTGGAGAAAATGAACCAGATAAAGACAGGACCCTGGGGACACCCAATGGCAAATTGGCCAAAGTCCTCGGCTTGACCGATGATTTTTCTTAGGGTACTGTCACGTCGGCTTACGGAAGTGATGCCATCTTTTTCTTCTTCTTGGTTCGGTTAACGTTGTCATTTTAAGTGTTTTGGTGTCCGTGATGATTTGAAAAGTCATTACTTTCGGTTAATTAGGACGCCCGTTTGGTGGGAAATTCATTTTCTCAGGTGGGTTGAATAGGGCCAAGTTTGGAATTCTTAGGTAAAAAAAAAAAAAAAAAGGATTTAGCACTTTTTGTTTTAATTTATAAAAAAAATTAAAATTTTCTTTTGAAAGGATATCCACGTTGAAGTGTTCATAAACTGAATTCATATAGACTCAAATCAAGCTTAATCTTATCTAATTTAAGTTCATAATAAATTTTTTGAATGATCAACTAATTTTAATAGGTTCAAAAAATATTATTGTATCTTTTAACGAATGTAATATCGAAATTTGATTTATTTAAAAAAGATATCGGTCTTTAAAAAAATTATATGAACGATTTAATTTATGATTTCACTTTGACCTTGTCCATTGAAACCTGAAAAAGACGTCGATCATTTAACTTTAACTTATGAAGGAATCATATCACTTGAAATTTCAAAAAGTCATCATCTTCTCTTTCATATCCTGACCTTCGTAGAAATTGTCAAGTTTTTCAATGTTTGATTTTTTTACGGTACGTCTATTATAAATTGAGTCAAACAAATATGGGTAGCTCAAATTAATGGCGGACAACAAAATCAATGGACGGATGAAGAAAATTGATGAGACAAAGAAATATTAAGATGTTTACCAAAGAAACCACCGGCAGCATTTATGTCTGCATGTGTTTCCTGCTTTATTAGGACACTGGATACTATGCATTCATGTCTCCCTAGCTGGTGTGAAAATTTGTCAAATTTTTGGATTCAAAATTATAATTTTAATCTTAATGATAATTTTAAATTGGTCATATTATATTAGGGGTCCTATATTTTATTAAATTTTAAATTTTAGTTTATATATTGTAATTTATAGAAATTTAGTTCTCATATAATTTTAATTTAATAATCTTATACTGTAATTTATAAAAACTTAATTTGATAACATTATGATAATTATTAACACCATTAAATTTTTATTGTTAAAAATTATTGACGTGATAGTTGAATTAATTATGTGAACATTAATTTTATTAATATGACGTTGATTTTGTTAACTTCAACAAAGTTAATGTCTATATTGTTAAGTCAACTACACATTAATATTTTTAATAGCAAAAATTTATCAAAATTAATGATTAAATTAAATTATTTAAATAAAATAATATAAAATTCAAATTTATTTGAATTATAATACATTGATTAAATTTCAAATTTTAACATAATATAAAGATTTCTAACATAATTTAACATTTTAAATTCTTTTTTAAATGATTGAATTTTAAATTTATTTTAGGAAGAATGAATTTTAAATTTATAAAACTCAGATTATTATTATTGAGGTGCTCCAATTAAAGAGAGAAAAGAATTGATCATAATCTTTCTTTAAAATAAAAAAAAAAAGAAATGATTATATTCACCAATCAAGTTGACAAATTAACTTTTCAACTGTTAACAAATTATTATTAGCAATGAATGAATCCCTTGTCCACCAAGGCGAAGCTGTTAAAGGCAGATAGTAACTTTAAATAAAATTAATAATGGGCCATTACTGCTATTTTGTTTTTACTCCTATCATAAAAAATTTTGGCATAAAAATATTAATTTATTTATAAAAATTATTTTGGAGTAAAATTCAAGACTTTTTATAAATGCATTATTTTTATTTAGGGTTTTGTTAAAGAGTATCTTAAAGACATTTTTTAAAGTTATTATAAAAAGTAATGTCTTTTATTAATGTATTGAAAATCGACATATTAATTATTAATTATTATATTTAATGAAATAATATTATTATAAATAAAATGATAAATAATCTTTAAAAAAAATCTTAAAAGTATTTGTTAATCAAAATTTATTTATTTATAATTTAAAAAATTATGTTTAGCATTATAATTATATTGATGATTTTTTTTTTTAATTTTTCAATGGACTAAGGGAAATGTCCCATCTGTCAATCCACGTGACTCGATGCAGACATGTGGAATGATTTATCGTACGACAGGTGAGTTGTCTAGTTCAATACATCTTAAACATGTAACACATGCGAGATGGGTTGACCGTTAACTTTTGACAAATAATTTCTGCTTTTAACTTATTACATATGTCGTCAATTAACTTTTAGGTTAATTGGTATATTATTAAAGTTGATATTCAAAAATTATAAATTTTAAAAAATTTAAGCACATAAAATTTTTTAATTAAATATGTAACAGGATAAAAAAATTTAAAAATAAATTAAAAATTAAAAAAAAAAATTCTACACATGTCGGTGTGCAATGTGTTGTAACAAGCAACATCAGTATAGATATTTTTGTTAGATGTATATCTTTAAATTATAATAAAATATTTAATATAAAATTTAAATTTAAAAAATTTTTAATATAATAACTAAATTATAAATTTATTAATTAATATAATACTAATTTTTAGTGTAATTAAATTAAGATAATGATGAAATATGACGAATAAACATCTTTTAAGTAGATATAATAATTTAAAATATAACATAATAATAATATAACACGAAAATGATACGAAAATAATATGAAAATAATATGATTTAAAATTTTAATAAAAATTATATATGGATTTAACAACAAAAAATATTTTATGTTTTTGTATTGACAGAATTATAATATATAATTTTCGTGTAAAATATGATACAAATATAATAATTATCAATATTTTATACGATGTGAATATACGAATTAATAAATTACCTTTAAATATCACATTAATTAACATATTTATAATTTAAATATTATAATAAATATTTTAAAATTTTAATATATCATATTAAATATTTAACTTAATTTAAGGATTATTTTCTAATAATTTATGATTAATTTTTTAAAAAATACCAATCTATGATAAATGTAAATTTTTTAAATTATAAATGAAAATTATTTATAAAAACAAAAATTTACAGATTCCAATGAATTGCCTTTTACTCAAGTTTTTTACAAGTGGTTTAATTTAATTGTCAAAAAATTAAACATTTTTTTGATTACATCATAAGGGTAAAGTTTTAGTGTCACCGGTCAAGACTTAAGCTCCGAATTCGCGCGACTCCGGGATCCGGGCATTCACCCTTTCGACGTCCCAGATTAGCCTTTCCGTCATGGTTCACACCCTTGTAAGGTATTGTCCACTCTGGTCCCCTTGGCTTCACGGTTTTGTCTTACAAAAGGCGCCTCACAAGGCAGAGGTGGTGTGAACCTTTTTATACTCCATGGACCCTCCTATTATATTCGATGTGGGATTCAGGACTCTTATTTAGATCCGTGACATTCTCCCGCACTCAACCTCGTGACGCCCTCGTCACGGAAGCTGGTCACCCTGTCTACCTCCCTCGAGGTGCTTGACGTGGATCGAACGGTTTAAGGCTGTCTCTGATACCACTTGTCACGAGTCGAGACTTAAGCTCCGAACCAGTGCGGCTCCGGGACCCGGGCATTCACCCTTCCGACATCTCAAATCAGCCTTCCCGCTATGGTTCACACCCTTGTGAGGTATTGTCCGTTCTGGTCCCTCTGACCTCACGGTTTTGTCCTACAAAAGGCGTCTCACAAGGCGGAGGTGGTGTGGACCCTTTTATATCCCATAGACCCTTTTATTATATTCGATGTAGGATTCAGGACTCTTCCTTAAATCGTGACACTAATATAAATAAAAAAAAGGGAGAGATTTAATTCGAAACTAGGCTTTTAATATCCCTTTTAAGCGTTTTTAGCCGCTTGATCAAAGGTTTGGGACATTTTTCATAATAAATTAAACATTTTTCATAATAAATTGTCTCAAAACAAAACAAGTAAAAATTAATAATGTGTCTCCTTAACCTTTTTGTTTGCAAATTAAATATGGAACATTAGCAAGCAAGGTTAGATCAAATTGCAGTAAAAAAAACTACCCACATAAATGCGTACAAGAGGTGTTCCTTCTTTTTGTTTAGCTGTCTTTAATTAATAAATAATGATAAATAATTCCATATTTATTGGAATCAATTAGGGTTTGCAATTTTCAGCATTATTATAAACAAAGCCTTTTCCTTGGTTAAATGAATTAGTCCTATTATACATTAGGTAGAATTTTTTTAAGGTAAAAAGTTTTTGGAGTTTTCAATTAAAAATTAAAAAATGAAAATTAAAAAGTAATTTTAAAATATAAAAAATAAGAGTTTTATATATTAAAAAAATAAAACATAATTTTGAGATGGTTAAAAAAAAAGAAAAGAAAAACGTATTTTTGAGCTGGTTCCACGGTGAGATTAGACCACAAAACTTATGATACTTTGTTATGATGATATTAATTTTTTTCTGCAATTACCTAATTGTAATTAATGTGTCATGGCTGTGTTTTAAAAAAATGAAGCAAGTTGCAAGCGTGAATGGTCCACATATGCAACTTCAATGGTATGTCTGCTCTACTAGAGGAAATTAATGGCTTTTCCCACTTGCCCATGCTACTGGCTGACCATGTAGCAAAAGTTTTTTTAAAATTAAAATATAAATTAATAGAATTAAAGTATAGTAATAAATTTTAATATTAAAATATAAAATTTTAAATTATTTTTATACAAAGAAGATTATAATATGGGAATAAGAAAATAGATTATAGATATTAGAATTTGAATTTCAGACATGTTAAATATCATCTATTAAAGATGATTATATAAATTAATTGAACTAAATTTTAAATTTAAACATTAAATTAATCTACAGTACAATATTTATTTCTAAAAAAAAAATTAGATGAAATTTTTTACATGAAGTTTATAAAATTCTGTATTAGAAATAATTAAATAAAAATTAAACTTGAAAATTAAAATCAATAGATTGAAAGGTTTCGGTACATAAATCAAAGGTAAAAAATTTGAAAAAATTTTGATATATTATTTAGATAGATATTTTAGTAAAAATATTGATAACGTATTTATTGTAAATAAATATTGGTCCAATTTAAATTATAAACAACATTTTTAACTTTTTTTTGACATAATATTAATTTTCATATTAAATTCTATCAATTTATTAATTTAAATTTTTTATTAAATTATTTTTAATTAAAAAATTCACAAATTTCACGTAAAATTTGTGCTTATTTCTGATAATATAATTGATTGTATCTATTTATTATAGAGTTGTAATGCCAGGTCATTCACATGTAATTATAAAATTACAATTTTTTAATGATTATTTTAATGAGATAATATAAATAATTTGAGCATTAAACAGCTGTTGGGTATTTATTATTATCAGACTTGGGTTGCCAAAACCTGTGCCAAACTTAATTTCCAGAAGGAATTTCAATTTTTTTTTTCTTTTTCTAGAATGAAACAACTATTTGTAAATAGAGTGAAAAAATTTGTATCCATCTTATAAGATAACAAAAAGTAAAAATAAAAAAAAAAAATTGTCAAATATGATTTTTTTAAGCAATACATCCCTTCTTATAACAGATCCAAACAAACATATTTACAAAAAATAACGCTGCAATAATAAATTTCAAAGCCAGTTTTAGGGAAATTTTGCATTTTCTTTTTCTTTTTGTTTCCATCCAAGCACCCATTTTCCAGTTGCATAGCCCATGTCATACTCTCTTAATGCAACTGCTATCTCCTACTCTACTAAAACCTAGTAAATGCTCAATAGTCAATACCAGTCCCGTGCTACAAGTTGTTGAGGACGTTTCAAACCTTCTTTCAAGAGTCTATCTTCCACACCTAAATAGATAAAGAGCAATCCAAACTGTACAGCATTGCTTCACCTATTTTTAGGTTAAAACAGTGCCAAAAAGATTGAAAATTAAGTATAAATAGAGGCAAGTTAGGTTTCATATATCAGAGACAAATAGTTCTTGTACAAGCTCTGAAAAAAGTTCAGAACTTAAATTTTCTTTCTCTTTCTCTTTGTCAATGGAGTTCTTCATGACAATATGGCTAATATTTCTTTACTGCATCATATTCTTCATTTGTAAGTTGGTTTCACAAATGAGAAATCAATGCTGTTATATTTTGGCCTATGAGTGTTATAAGGCTCCTGAAGACAGGACACTTGATACTGAAACCTGTGGGAAACTCATCTTGAGGAACAAAAATCTTGGTATGGAAGAGTACAGGTTTCTGCTACAGGCTATGGTCAATGCAGGCATTGGGGAAGAAACTTATGGCCCAAAAAATGTCATTGCTGGAACAGAACAATCTCCCAATTTTTCTGATGCACTTTCAGAGATTGATGATATAGTCTTTGGTACTCTTGACAATCTCTTTGCTAAAACAGGAGTTTCTCCATCAGAAATTGATATTCTTGTTGTCACTGTCTCGATGATCTCTTCAGCTCCCTCTCTACCAGCTCGAGTGATCAACCGCTACAAGATGAGGGAAGATGTTAAGGTCTTCAACCTAACTGGAATGGGTTGTAGTGCAAGTGTTATAGCTGTTGATCTTGTCCAGCATTTGTTCAAGACATACAAGAATGCATATGCAGTTATTGTTAGCTCAGAATCCTTGAGTCCAAATTGGTATTGTGGCAAAGAGAGATCCATGATGCTCCCCAATATCCTGTTCCGGCTGGGAGGGTGTTCCTTGCTCTTGACAAACAAAAGATCTCTTAGGCATCAAGCATTGCTGAAGCTGAAACATTCGGTTCGAATCCATGCCGGTGCAAATGATGAAGCATATGGAAGTTGCACCAGAATTGAAGATGCACAAGGGTACTGTGGTTTCTTCCTAACTAAAAGCCTGCCAAAGGCTGCTGGTAAAGCTGTAACCATGAATCTCCGAGTTCTAGTACCCAAAATTTTACCGCTAAGGGAACTTGTTCGCTATGCAATAGCATCTTATTGGAGAAGTAAGAGCAAAACTTCAACTCCTGAAGCAGCAGGAGCAAGTTTGAATCTTAAGTCTGGCATTGAGCACTTTTGCATTCATCCTGGTGGAAGGGCAGTAATTGATGCAATGGGCAGAAGCTTGGGGCTGAATGAGTGTGATCTGGAGCCAACTCGAATGGCACTTCACCGATTTGGCAACACTTCAGCTGCTGGAATCTGGTATGTCTTAAGCTATTTGGAAGCTAAGAAGCGGCTGAAGAAAGGAGACAGAGTTTTAATGATCAGTCTTGGAGCCGGTTTCAAGTGTAACAACTGCGTATGGGAAGTAATGAAAAACTGTGAGGATGTCAATGTCTGGGAAGACTGCATAAGTCGCTATCCTGTAAAATCTACAGCCAATACTTCTTTCCTGGAGAAATACGGTTGGGTCAATGAGTCAAGGAATGAACAATAGGTGTGACCGCAAACCAGGATCAATCACAAAGAGAACAGCTTAGTTCGCTTGGTGGACCATTCATCACTTGCCAATTTCAGGCTTTAGTTTAAACTATTTCGTAAAATCTTTTTGCTTATTATATAAACTCTTTCTGATAAACTTTATTTGTGTTATCATTTTAACCATATTTAAGGAAAAACTGGCCAATGATAATAAAACCAGCATAGCA
The DNA here is from genome assembly GCF_047325235.1 of Durio zibethinus. Lineage (NCBI taxonomy): Eukaryota > Viridiplantae > Streptophyta > Magnoliopsida > Malvales > Malvaceae > Durio > Durio zibethinus. The sequence continues at coordinate 3,337,257 of NC_143180.1, forward strand.
TGGAAATTTTTATTCCCTAAGAAGGGGATGTACTAAACTATTCTTCAAATTGTTGATTCAACATTCTATTTTTTTGAAAGATTAATTGAAATAACAGCACTTCTGTGGAACTGCACCTGAAATATCAGGACTTTGGGGGCTGTGTCACTCAGCTGCGGTAGGCCCTTTTGTTCTTTACTTCAGGATTTAAACTTTCCATTCAAAGCTTAATATTTTTCTTCTTTCCTGCTTAAAATCATTACCCCACCTAAATCTGCACATGCTCTTCTTTAGCAGAAACTCTAACCCCTGATATGCCCTACAAAATATGTCTATTAGAGCTTGCTGCACTTCACACAATATAAAAATGATCTTACTTTTTCCATAAGAATACAGTAAAAGTGTGAGAATTGGAAAATCAGGGTTCTCCTTAGGATTTAGGATATGTTTTTAAGTTAATAGACCCGGGCGGTAAATTTTGGTTAACTTTCCTTGTGTAACCAAATTTTGCAAGGCTGTCAATGTTTTTAGTGGGAGAGTACTATATCTATATCAGGTTTTAAATGCCTCAAAAACAGAAGAAGGTAAAATAGTGATTAAGAAGAAACAACTGGTTTTCCTCCAAAACTAGGGGCATATGAAGACGGTAGCTTTTCAATGTGTCAGTTAGAGTGGTTTACTTTGCTTAGCCGGTTGGTCCTGCAACTTGATTAGCTCCAGCTTCCATAGCAGTACCGAAGATGAAAAAAGTTAAAAACTTTCAACTACTGATTCATTAATATCATTAAAGGCACCAGACTCTATGCCTTCACATTTACACACTTACTCTAGATAGGATGGTTTCTTTTCTTTTTGTATTGTTACCATTTGGGAGAATGAATGAAAAAGTGGGCACCAACAGTGATGCGGTTGTTAAACACAATGAAGCCATTGTTTATACATGTGAGACCTGATTATGTTCCCATTTATTTTTCCAGCAAAAAAGTGTTTCCGGTCATCAAAATTATAGCACTTTCTGAGTAATTTGTGAAGCTTCCAATGTCCATTCCATCTAACGACTCTGAAATGAAAGATAAGCAAAAGGTTTTCATTTGTCATTTTCATTTCTTTTGCTTCCATCTTGGTTGAAATGTGATTGTGTTTGCTTCAATGAAAGCTTGTCCTACTGCAGCTGCAGGCAAAAGGTCAATGACAATGTCGAACACTGGAAACAAAAGACAGAAAATACTAAACGATTAAATAAATTATCTACTAAACAGTCTAAACTATATGAGCCAAGCATGTGGAAAATATCAGATTTCACCAATGTTAGCTGCCTGATATATAGCATCCTATGTTACAACTAGACTTTGATTGAAAAACCAGTGAGATATCAGATATTCACCTTAGTTACTTTAGAACATGTGTAATTACAAGTACATGTGATAGCATCCATACAATCTCTTTTTCTTTATGCTACTTAATTTCTACTGATCTTTACCTATTATTTTCCTTTTTTTTCATTTGTCAGGTAAAAAAAAATGAATAGAGCTAGTAATTGTGAATCAATGGCTTTTTCACCACTAATACTCCTTACTCTTATAGTCCATTCATTTTGATATTCGACATGGCCATTGATACCATCTCATAGGGTACAGCATGCTGCCTGCTGCATGCCTGCCTCACTTATGATAGCAAAATAGGATTTTGTCATTGGCTTTTCACGCATTTGAAAGGATAATTATGATACTCTTGATATTAATGTTTGATCTTCCATTTCACAGGAAAGAAAAAAAAAAGAGAGGGATGCTCATCAAGCTTTTCAACCCCTCAGTAAAAATTCATCTCTGCACTACTGACAGGTTACAACTGTACCAGATAGTGGTTGTTGAGACTTGAGAATGTTATTGCTTTTACATATTGAAGGAGCATTTTCTTAAATAAAATTTTCAAGATATATAATGCCATAAAATCTGGTTTGAGGGTGTTAATTGGATGGCAAAAGTATAAGAAAGTGATATAAGTCGACATGTATGTTTTTCATATATAGAACTCACAGAATATTTTCCTCACTCACTCAATGGAGCTCTTCATAGCAATATGTCTATTGTCTGTTTTCTGCACAGTAAGTTTTGCATAGTAAGTTTTTATTGATAATAGTGACTCAAATCTCCTAAAAAAATTTATTTGAGTTTGATTAGATATTGTATAATGGATAAAAAAACTTACAGAAGAAAAATTTTAAGAGAAAAAAAATTATTAATAGGCAAATTTGACTAGCAAGATAAGAATTTTAAGAAAAAAAATTTTTTTGATAAACAAATTTGTATATTTATAAATAGATGAAGTCTCTATATTATGGGATAAACATCTCATAAAACTACTGAGGGCTACATAAATATAGGTACATGAGTGCATATTAATATATGTTTGTTTGAGTTGAGAATACTTTATAGAACTAGATAAAATTGAAAAAGTTTATGGATATTAATTATGAGTGTTTGATATAGATTATATGTTTGTAATTCTTTATAGCTAGTGGATCTTATTTCTCATCCGTAGACATAAGTCAGATACCATAGACATAAGTTAGATAGGTTAAACTATATTAAATTGTTGTCTCTTGTGTGATTGACTTATTGTTTGATTATGCTTCTGTTTACTTGATTGGATAGAGATTTTTTGGTCTAATAAGTGTTATCAAAACTGTCCCGATCCACAACAGCTTTTTCAAATGAGAAACCGATGCTGCTATATGTTAGAATATGAGTGCTACCAAGGCGACTGACTACAGAAAGATTGATATTGTTCTGCGGAACAAGAATCTTGGTCTAGACCAATACAAGTTTCTCATACAGACCTTGTTCAATTCAGGTCTTGCTGAAGAAACTTATGGCCCAAGAAATGTCCTTGCTGGCGGAGAAGAAACTCCAACTATAGAGGATGCACACTTGGAGATGGATGAAATTATGTTTGACACTTGATTAGCTCTTTGCTAAGATTGGAGTTTCTCCATCAGAGATAGATATACTCGTTGTCGATATGTCATTGTTTTCGCCAGCACCCTCGTTAACAGCTCGAATTATAAACGTAAACAAGATGAGGGATAACATTAAAGCCTTCAGCCTCTCGGAATGGGATGTAGTGCAAGCATGGTAGCTGTTGACCTGGTGCAGCACTTGTTCAAGATATACAAGAATGCATTTGCAATTGCCACGCCAGCCAAATAATTTTAAAATATTAAACAGTTGGTCTTCACCCTTGTAAAACTGGACAGCTTCTCAGGTTATGATTAAGAACTTGTAATTCGAAGCATAAACGGATTACCAATCAACTGAACATAAACAAAGCCTTCATCATAAACTATATATTGAATTGAGATGTAGTTGTCCAATCTACTGATAAAAACATTTACGACAGCATTAACCAAAGGCGTGATAGACAAGTGACTCTTAGCTGTTAGTAATCAATTCCATTTGCTAAAATTGATTAACTATTTGTTTACCTACCAAAACCAGATTAGTAATGTACCAGTGTTCTTTTGCAGTTTTAAAACCATGTGTTTGTCAATGTTATGAATCTGATTTCTCTTTGCCAAAATTTAAATATTTTACCAGGGTGTGACAATTAACATTTCAACTGCAAATACCTGTTTCCTAAAATTGATGAAAATACCTGTCTAACTACTGAAACTAGATTTGTGTTCATTTTGCTGTTTTTGTTTCAAAACCAAATACTTGTCAATGTCATCAATCTGATTTTTCTTTTTGGGTCCAAATGGTTGGTTCTAAGAAAGCCGAAACTGGCAAAATCCAGCTAGATATGGGCTCTGTAGTGTATGCCAGAATGGTGTTTTTATTTCAGCTTTGGTCCATGGATTTGAGTTGTTGTCTTTAATTATTGAACCAAACGTACTTAAATTGAATTTAATTCCATAGTCAATGGACTCTAGAACAAAGGCTTTTATCAAGAAAAGTAGATGAAAATGCAAGCGTTCATGCTAGGAATTCTTGAATAGGAGTAGGAGTGGTGGGTTTGCAAAATGAAAGAAAGTAAATTTGGTTTTCAACATCTCATTTTCATGAAGAAATACTTCAATGAGGGAGGAAAACTTATAGAATAGAATTAAAATGTGACAATATTGTACTCCTGCTAGATAAAGCTTAAGAAATATGGAAAGAAATTGTGGCTTGGTCGGTGAGTGAGGTGGGAAGATATGAAGAGAGTTTGAGTAGAAAAACGTAGCAAAAATCCCAAAACACAAAGGCCAAAATTCGCCTTTTACTAAGCAATACCGTGTGGTCGTTGTTTATAGTGGCATACGTTTATTTTTGGAAGGCTGTTTTTTTCCGAACGACTTAGTTCTGAAGTTTCGGGCTCAACCTTTGGGAAATTGCCGACTTAGTTTTGAAGTTCCCGGGGTAGAATGAAATTTAATCGAAAGTCAATTTTAACCTATTTCCATCAACAGATGGATTCCGCCATTTTTCACCCGTTGGATTCCCTTGGGTATGGGTTTGATTCTTGTAAATTTGCCGCGCACTTTCATTATCATTAACAGATGGATTCCCGGATTTGATCTCTAACATATGAAACTTTTTTTTTCTTATCATCACACTTGTTAACATCTCATATCATGTATTAAAAGTTGAGTGTTGACCGAATCAAGCTCAATTCACTTGCAAATAATTTAATTTGTCTAAACCCCTAAACAGTATCATAGTCAAATGGAATAATTTAGCAAAGAAAGTAAAGCCCAACGGAATGATTGTTGGGTTTTGTTAAAGTTGTCTGAAACCTAACAGCCCACAAGCTATTAGTCTTAGTATGGGCTAGAAGAAATAGGTCCATACCCAAAACTGCAAAATAAGAGGAAGTAAATTACTAGCATTACTCTTTCTTAAAGGAAAGGAAATCGCTTAGATTCGATGCATGAATCTCCATTTCAATAATTTTACTTCTATGTTGGCACGTCTTTACATAGTCAAGATAGTGAGAGACAAAGAGGAAAGAAGATGACAAAAGGAAAGGTGTCCATGTGGGTTGGGTTAGACTTGATTGGTACCTCTGAAAACTCATTTAAAATTTTATTTGGCGTGTTAGGTAGTTGTTTTCCTAATTTGTTGAAGTTTGGAATGATATAAAAAAAAAAAGTTGTTGAACACTTATCCATTTAAATATGTTTAATTTAAATTTATTATTAAAATATCAAGAAAATTCATATTAATATTTTAATTTAAAATAAATAAAAATTAATAACAAAAATATTCTAATACCTTGGTTTTAATTTCGATTTAACAAATTTTGTTTATTACTCGAATTTAGGGTTTGCTATTCATCTTTAGATTTAAGATATTAATATTTTATTATGTTTTTAATATTTGAGATCGTCAAGATTTAATATTTAATTATTAAAACGAAGAAATCAACATTCCAACGACCACATGCATCAACTCTTTTTCTTTTAATATAATATTTGAGATTGAATAATATTTTAGTCTCGTGATATAGATTATGCATTCAAAATTAATTTTATGAAAAATCACATTGATTTGAAATTAATATATCTTATTACGGAAATCAAATAAATCATAATCATTAAAGTATCCCTTTGTTTATAAGGCCAAATTTAATTCTCATTACAGCATCGGTGCGGTGCAATTGAAAATTTTTTTTTTGCTTTTAAAATTTATTTAGATGAGTGGTGATATTAAAAATAACAGTAAAAATAAGATAAATATATTATAACAGTGTAATTAAATTTTATATCAATAAAATTAAAATCAATAATGAAATATGTATTTGAGTATAAAAGCAATGATAACAATGAAATTAATTGTAATGAAAAAAATGATCATTAAAGATAATAGAGTAAAAATTATATTAACAAAACATAAATTATTTAATATTTATAAAATTAATAAATAATTAAAATTGTGAAATTATTCTTAAATAAATTAATTGTTTTGCTAATAAAAATTAAAAACAAAAAATAGTGTTAAAATTTAATAAAATAATTATTATATTAAATTAATACAAATATTTTGTAATTTTTAAATAAAAAATTAAAATAAAAAAATAAATTATAAAAATATTATTGTCTTTTTAATATAATACAAATATAAAAAGAAAAAAAGAAAAAAAAAATTCAAAGTTAAAACCATGCCAGTGCAGGGACAATACTCGACTGCACCACTGTCATGTTTTTCAAACAAATGGGGCCTGAATCACATGGTATGTCGTTTGGATGATATCTTACGGTGAGATTAATCTCACCATTCCTCCAACTACGCACTGGACCTGCCAAGTTGCAATAGGAATCAAAACCGCCAATTGAAAATTTTGGATTATAATGCCTTAGTTATTCTTTTTTTATGTCTTAAAGCATTACGTGATTTTTTTTTAATTTAATTTTGATGATATTTTGTCAAATGGCCTTTAAGATTTCAAAAGTTTCTAACATGAAAACTTGTTGAATTAAACTTAAATTCTAATGTTACATGAATACAATTTTAATTAGATTTGTTTTTTATTGAAACTTATAAAAATTTTTAAGATAATATTTATGAATATAGATAATTACAATTTTTTCAATATCCAACAATAACAGAAGTTATATGTTTTATGTTTATGTTTAATATTAATTTATTTAAATATCATTTGTAATTGTAGTAAGTATTATATTTTAAATATTAAATATTTTGAAGTATTTAAAATTTTAATTATTTTAATATAAAATTATATATATAAATTTTTATTGAATAAAATTTTTAAATTTTATTTGATATAACAACAATTGAAGTAAATTTTAATCAATTATTAACTCATAAATGCAAAAAATATACTAAAGAGTTTATTCTACATAAATTTTAATTTAATATCTTTAATATTATTTTTTTCTCATTATAATTCATTTTATCATAACTATTATGTTTGCATCTAAATACATATTTTTACATTAATTTTAATTTCACTATTATAATAATTAATTTCATCGATATCATTATTTTTAATCTCATTAGAATCAATCTCGCTATCCATACAATTGGATATTAAATTAATCACTTGTTTTTTTATCTTAAAATACCCTTTGAAATTTTATCTTATTATTGTAATTTCATCAATTTTTTTAAGAAAGCAAGAAATATTCCCACTAGAGTTTTCATGGGATTTTTTTTTTTTGTTTTATGTTTAATGAGTGTCCAATTCTCTCCTATATAATTAAATTATTTGTAAGTAAAATTTAAATGGTGGTTAATTCATATGTTTGATAATATATATATATATATATATATAAATACTAAGTAATGAGTTTTGCAAAAAGAACTCATAAATTAATGAGTATATTCATCAACAAATCATAAAAGTTTTAAATAAAATGATAAAATAAAAACTAAAATATAGAGTGTTTTTTTAGAGAAACAAAATTTAAATGGAAATTGAAGGATTAAAAATGAGCAATTTTTTAAAAAGGTTTCCTTATAAAGGCATTTTTAGGTTTAATGAATTAAACTTTTCACTTTTTCTTCATGAACGGATTAATTGTAATAATTAGGTGAAGAAACAAAAAATTGCTAAAATTAAATGCTTTATGATTTGAATATTCACTTAGAAAATTAATCACTAAATTGATAATAGATTGAATGGTTGAACAAGGAAGAGGAAGATGTTTCATCATCTTTGGATTTAATTAGTTAAACTTTTCACTTTCTCTTCATGAACAAATAAATTGTGATAATGGTATGAAGAAACCGATAATTGCTATAATTGAATGGTTTTTTATTTGAACATTCCTTAGGAAAGCATTATAAAATTGTGGACTTTTAATTTACAAGTTGAAAGATCAAACCAATTTGTGAAATTATATAGTCAAAAAAATTTTCTCTAAAAATAAAAGAATAACTTATTTATGAAATTGACATATGGTGACTTCTTAAATAATTGTACATCTACATTTACAAAGAATGGGCAAAATTATCTATGTACTCTTTCAATTTCCACCATCAAACAAATGAAGAATTGCACACTTTCGAATCATTGGCAAAGTTTGGAATTAGCAATTTTATGTCCCAATTCAGACTTTCAATTGCTTGCACGGCATTTTGCCTTAAAAAAAGTATTAGGAATTTTCTCTTATGAGAAACCACGTACTAGTGAATCTAAAGGAAACTAGAAAGCCTCTGTGACCAGCATCATCCTTTTGCTCACTGGGTGCCATTTTGTTGTACCGCCTGTGTGAGATATTGAGATTGAAAGAGATTGAAGGTGATGGTTTGCTGTGTGGCCGTGTGGGAACTTGGGAAAAGAGCGCCTGCAGCCTGGGAGGAGATCGTTGGGAGCGACGTGGAAGTCAAAGATTGAAATCAATTAGGTTCAGTGTGAGTAGATTAGAAATTGAGAAATAAGAAAAGATAAATTAGGCAAAAAAGTTAAAAAAAATAAATGAGTAAAAAAATTAAGTGTTTTTTTTTGGATTATAATCCACTTTTAAATTGAATTGGACTTTTGATTACTATTATTCATTCTCAATTTTTTATTTTTTAGATTTTATTTGAATTTTTTAAAATTTAAATAAAAAAATTCGAATCGATTTAATTTTTTTGATTTAATGATGTCATTTATTTAAATTCAAATTAAATTATTTAGAACTTGAATTAAATCGATCCAAACATATCGATTTTAATCGATATTTTAGATATTTTTTTTCTCAACCTTAATTTACATTTCTTTTATCCTTTTTATGAAGTGGGAAAGGGAACTATTGCTTTTGGCTTTCCACATTTACGACGTTTACATTATGATAAATGAAACGTCATCTTTATATTAGAAAATGAGTTTTTATTTTATTAATTTTTATATTCATAAATATTATATTTTTTGTTAATAAATATCATCAAATAATATATTTTTTATTTTAAAACATAATATTTAGTTTAAATTAATCATTTGTAGATAAAAAATGTAGTAAAATTTTTTTTCGTACGTTGATTTTTTAAAAGGTAAAATAAAATAAAAAAATTTATTCCGGTTAAATGTAAGATAAAAATAATTTTTTCTTTAAAATCTTAAAAAATTATAAAAAAATGAATTTTTTATTTTTAAATTTTTAAATATTATTAAAAATCAAAGATTACTTTATGAATCTAGTAATTGTGAATCAAAAATCGAAATCACATTCCCACGAATAAAATTTGAAGAAAAAGTCTCAAATTATTTTAAACCCAATATCTTAAGATAAAAATTTTTTAAATATTATTTTAGAATTAAAAAAATTATTAAATATATTAATAATGATTTTTTAAAATTTTATAAATGAGTTTAATAGAATGTTATATATTTTTAATGTATATATTTTAAAATAAAAAAATTAATTTAAAAAATTAAAACGTTTATCAGCCTACTAATTTCAGATTAAAAAATTTCACTAATAATATATAAATAATTTCTTTAAAATTAAACCCTCCAAAATTTTTTTAGTTGGTGGGAGCTGCTGAGTTCTGACATGGAAAGCAATCAGGACCACTAAAATCCAAAGGTTTTTTTTTTTTTTTTTTGTAATTAAGTATTATTAAAAAATGAAAAGAGGCAAAGAATTTTCCAAGCACCTTCCTCAAGCCAGCCTGTGTTTCTGTTTTACTCCGTTCTTTGAACTTTCTTCTCTCTAGTCTTCTCTCTTGTACGTTTTATCTTTACTTCTATTATAAACAATAATTTCCCAGTCACTTCTTTTCTGCTTTGCTTCTCTCCCTTCGTCAAGCATGGCCTCATCTTCGATCCATGAAGGTAACACTGTTGACTCTTTTTTTTTTTTTGCCAAAGTTGACTCTCCTTTGACCAATCTCTAAATTTTCATCATCATATCTCTTTATTTATTTATTTATTTTTTTACATTTTAGTGTTATAAAGGTTATTCCTTTTGCTTAAATGATCACTTTTTGATTCTGGGTACTGAGTCTGTCTTCAAAATACTTAAATGGGTTCTTTCTACAAATAGGAAATCAGCTTAATTCTGCTAAAAAAGATGGTTTTTTTTTTCTTTCTATTGTTCTTAATTGAATATTAGCTTAATTTTACTGTCTTAAGGAATATTGAATAGTATGGAACTTTGAGAATCTAGTGCCACCTATCAAGTTTATATCTTGATCCATTGGAGCTTAATTAAATAGAAAGAAAAGAGATGGGAAGTAGGGTGTTTTTTGTGTTTTTGGTAGATTTAGTTTGAATTTAAGAATTAAGGTGAATCAATGGAAGGTGGCATCTTTTTGTGATTAATAGATCGCTAGTAGCTGAAAAAGAAACTTTTTTCTTAATTTTTGGGTTGTTGGGGGTTGTATCATTTCTGTAATGGATTGTTGAAGATGAAAGAAAATTGTGATTTGTTTAATAATTATTTTGATTAATGGTTGTGATTAATGGTTGATTGTTTAGGTGGAGAGATGGATTTGGAGAAAGGAATAGATGCACTTCAGTTGGGTCCGAATTCCCTCATGGAGGTTTCAGTAACACCATCACCATCATCAACAGCAACAGCCCCAGCCCTGATCCTATCGAGTTATGGCAAGCGTATTGATAGGATGGGCAGTAGCCTCACCAGTTGCAGTTCCGGTATCACAGAATACTCAGCAACACCATCTCCCTCCTCTACAGCAATGGCCCCAGCTCTGATCCTTTCTAATTCTGGCAAGCGGATTGACAGGATGTCCAGTAGCCTCACCAGTTCCAGTTCCAGTTCTGGTATCACAGAACACTCAGCAACACCATCACCCTCGTCTACAGCAATGGCCCCAGCTCTGGTCCTATCAAATTCTGGCAAGCGAATTGACAGGATGTCCAGTAGCCTCACCAGTTACAGTACTGGTACTGCAGAACCGTCAGCAACACCTTCTCCATCATCTACAGCAACAGCCCCAGCTCTGGTCCTATCAAATTCTGGCAAGCGCATTGATCAGGCTGGCAAAAAGAAATATGTGAAGCAGGTAACAGGACGCCATAATGACACTGAGCTGCACTTGGCAGCGCAGCGTGGTGATCTGGCGGCTGTAAAGCAGATTCTTGCTGACATTGATTCGCAGATTATGAGGACTGCAAGTGGGGAAGATTTTGATACGGAGGTCTCAGAGATACAAGCAAGTGTGGTAAATGAAGTGAATGAGTTGGGGGAGACAGCCTTGTTTACAGCTGCAGAGAAAGGGCATCTTGATGTTGTCAAGGAGTTGTTAAAATACTCAAATAAAGAAACTGTTACTAAGAAGAATAAATCTGGGTTTGATCCCTTGCATATTGCTGCAAGTCAAGGGCACCATGGTAACGATCCTGTGCTTTTGGTTATGACATAATTCCAATATAAGAGCCATATTACTGATTATGAACATGCTGGCAAAATATTTAGGGGTATAAAATTTGTGCCTTACTACTTAACTACTACCTTACACTATGCATCTTATTGTGGCATTTATTTATATACTTTAACTTGGAGGTTGATTATGATGGAGATGTGAACCTAACTAGGTTTTTAATTTGTTTCTTTGGAATGTTCATGACAGCAAAATTCAATATTTTCATACTAATGAAAATCATAGCCTCTGCTATATGGTTACGGTTAGTTGAGTAAGCAGATTGACAAGGCATCTTCCTCCTTCAATCTTCAGGACAAACTATCATCATTTTTTTTTTTTTTGTATAATATGGATTATAGATAGTGAATAAATAAATTCCCTAGTTATTAGTTTGCTTTTATAGAGGTCAGTTGTGGACTTTATGGTCCTGTTTCTGTTGTGTTTTATAGATGCTAAGCTGGAACAGTCACCCTGGTTCTTTCCTTGCAGCTATTGTCCAAGTGCTGCTAGATCATGACCCTGGTCTATGCCAAACATTTGGGCCATCAAATGCAACCCCTCTCATCTCTGCTGCTACCAAAGGGCATACACAAGTAGTCAATGAGCTGCTTTCAAGGGATGGTAACTTGCTAGAGTGCACCAGATCAAATGGGAAAAATGCTTTACATCTAGCTGCTCGACCGGGGCATGTAGATGTTGTAAAAGCTTTGCTCAGCAAAGATCCACAATTGGCTAGAAGAACTGACAAGAAAGGGCAGACAGCATTGCATATGGCGGTAAAAGGACAGAGCTGTGAGGTGGTGAAGTTGCTTCTTGAGGCCGATGCTGCTATTGTGATGCTTCCAGACAAGTTTGGTAACACTGCATTACATGTAGCCACTAGGAAAAAGAGAGCAGAGGTACAACTATTTTCTCACTCCTTTTTTCTTTCTTGCCATAGAGGTTGGAGGGTATGTCTCAGTGGTGCTACATACTTTTTTAGTTCTTATACATCTTATGAAAATGTCATTGTTTTACCATAAATGAAATGGTCGGTGGAATATTATATAGTGATGCAAGTGTATGTTCATTAAGACCCTTCCACACTTTTCTGCAGTAGTAGCATCCTTGAAATAGTGTTACTAACACATATGGCATGTTAGAAAGACAAGCTTGAATTTAGAGAGAGATGAGGTTGTCATGTATTTATGAATTCAACTGAAAATTTCAATTCTAAACGTTGATTTATTTAGAAATGATGTATAGAAGGTTTTCTTTTTATACTAATTTAGATCACTCTTGGTGGTAGACTGATGATACTAGGCTGTATGGTTTTGTAAGCTAAGCTTTCTGTATTACATATCTATCTGTATGGCTCCTCCTTATGCGCCTTTCTTTATTTTTATTTTCACATTACCATCAATCTCCTATATTTAGTGTCATTCCTTACATTTTATCCTAAACAGTTTCATTTTATTGAATCTTCCCATTTCCTTGCAGATAGTAAATGAGTTGTTGTCCCTTCCTGACACGAATGTCAATGCACTCACCAGAGACCATAAAACAGCCCTTGACATAGCTGAGGGGCTTCCTCTCTCTGAAGAATCCTCAGATATAAAGAGCTGCCTTTCTCGCTATGGTGCTCTGAGAGCTAACGAACTGAATCAACCAAGAGATGAGTTGAGGCAGACAGTGACCCAAATTAAGAAAGATGTCCATACACAGCTTGAACAAACCAAAAGAACCAACAAAAATGTTCACAATATTTCAAAGGAACTTAGAAAACTCCACCGAGAAGGAATCAACAATGCCACCAATTCAGTGACTGTGGTGGCTGTTCTATTCGCAACTGTTGCTTTTGCAGCTATATTTACTGTGCCTGGAGGAGATCTAGATAGTGGAGTTGCTGTGGTTGTAAGCTCTTCTTCTTTCAAAATCTTCTTCATCTTCAATGCTATTGCTCTCTTCACCTCTTTGGCTGTTGTCGTTGTTCAAATTACATTGGTTAGAGGTGAAACCAAAGCAGAGAAACAGGTAGTGGAAGTCATTAACAAGTTGATGTGGTTGGCTTCTGTCTGTACTTCAGTTGCTTTTATGGCCTCCTCTTACATAGTGGTTGGCAGGAAACATAAATGGGCTGCAATTTTGGTTACAGTTGTAGGGGGTCTGATAATGGCTGGGGTTCTTGGCACCATGACTTATTATGTGGTGAAATCCAAGAGGACAAGAAGGAAAAGGGGAAAGAATTCACGGAGAAGTGGATCCAACTCTTGGCATCATTCTGACTTAACTAATTCAGAAGTTGAAGTTGATAGGATTTATGCTCTCTGATATGCAAAGCTATAGCTTCTGGAAAAGGGGAAGGGAAGATGAATGTTATAAATTACAAAAATAAAAAAGTCCTAATATGCCGAAGATTGGATTAAATAAGAATAGTAATTTTTCGCCTCTGCTTGGTAGCTAGTATATATGCATACCCTACTTTCATGACCATGGCTTGCAAGGTACGTGCAATTTGAACTACTAATTCGAGGAAGGCTTTTTAGTTAAGGAAGAAATAAGAGTGAGGAATGTGGCAATTTGTTGTATGTCCTGTGAGTTTGTTGTAGTACTTTCTTGGGTGGCAAAAGGCATGAGTTTTGATTCATAAGTTGATGGTCGTGTTACCAAATGGCTGTGCTTTCTCCATGCTTTTTCTTTCTATGCAAGAAATGGAAGTCATGAATAATATCAGCTTGAAATATGACTCATGATATCCTGGAGCTGACACTCATAAAACTGCTTCATATCTCATTTGGGATATTGATCAGCCATCATTGCCCTAAATCAGCCTGTTTTGATGGATTCGAACCACTGACGGCATCGATTAAAAGCCTAGCCTTGAAATGTATGAATGATTAAATTTTTCTCTGAGTAAACTGTGTTGCTACAAAACATTCTTGTTGTACTTCAGTTACAGTTTCCTGAAATTGAACAAAGACTTTCAGAACTTCTAGAACTACCAACTTCCAACTTGTTTCTTGCTTCCTAGTAAAGTCTTGACTCGGACAAGAATGCTAGATTCTGGATCTTTTCTGTGCAATTATTTTCCACGAACAAGTCCTATCACAAGACTAATGGTAATTGTTCCAGATTTTGCCTCAAGTCTTGACTGTTGTGACAGTCATCAAGCACGCCAAAATTTCTTTTTCATAAAGTTGAAAAGTAATGGACTACAACAACAAAAATGGGAAAATCTTTGTAGGTTGGTTGGACTATGTCCAAGAAATGGACTATTTTTTTTTTCTGTTTTGAGTTGCAGATGATTTTTTTTTTTTTTTTGTGGCTAAGCTCCAAAAATGGGTTCATTCATTGGGTGGCAAATACAATGAATGCCAAGTTGTGTTTATTGAGAGGCTTAGCCATTATTTCACATGTGAAAAGGGCTCCACCAAAGAACTTTAAAGAGAAATGGCATTGAAAATGATTGGAAAAGAGAATATGTTCTTTTGGGTAGAGAAGTTTCAATAATTAATAATTGCAGGACACCAATGGCTTATACAATAAGATAAGCATTTGTCCATAATATTTATGCATATATCTAACTCCCATTTGTTTATAGAGTTGGTTTTTATAAAATTTTTTAATTTCATTAATAAACTTAAAATATTATTACATGTTTTATTTTTAAAATTTTTTTTATTATACTTAATGATACGTATTATTGTTCTAACATTGACACTTGATGCATATGATAATTAATATATATATTTTAATTTGAAAATTTGAATTTGAATTTTTTTTTTTAACTTTTAAGGATAAAAAAAATTGTACATTCATCACATTGACGTAAAATATAAAATATATCTCATAAGAGGAAGATTGAGATGGTTTTATAAATTAGAGTTATTTAAGGGAGGCTGCTTGAATTTGGTTCAAAGTCTTCTGTCACATAAAATAAACTGACAATTACAAAATAATGAATTGTTAGGAACAACAGCCTTATTTATAAAATAATGGCTAAAATATTGAAAAAAATTATTAAATTATTTCACTGTTTTAAAATAAATTTTTATATTTTATTGTATCCAAATAAAATTTTATTCATTTATATTTAAATAAATCCTTATTTTAACTAAAAGATTAATTTATGTTAAGAATTTATTTAGGTTAAGTATTTACTTGGATACAAATATGAAAAGAATTATTTGAGGGCAAATTAAAAAAATAAGAGTTTATTTGAGTATAATAAAAATAAAAAATATTTATATAAACCAGTAAAATTTAAGAGAATTTTTTATTATTTAAGTCTAAAATAATCCATCTTAAGTTAAAAATTAAAGAGACAAAAACCTTAGAAGAGAATCCTTTGGTTGAAAGTTGGACTGTGTTTGGTTTCATATCCAAGACTTTTGTGAACAATCATAAACTGGGTGAAGCCCAACCCAATCCAACCTCTTAGACACAAGCAATAAAGGAATTCATGGCAAAATAATTATATCATTTGTAGTTTTTCATATTCAACATCTCTTAATTTAACTTAAAAAAATTAAGTCATAACGTGTACAATTAAAAAGAAGAGAAAAAAATGCAGCTTTATCATTACTATTAATTCATCATATTTATACCTTTTTTTTGGATATTTTATTTTTTATGAAACGCTTTTCGTCGAATATATAACTCTTCCAAAACAATCAAAGATATACATGCATACGAATAATTTGAAACCATGTTAGGTACTTTGTACGTGAATGTAAAGCTATAAAAAAAATCATATATATATATATATATGCAAAAAAAAGGAATATTAAATGATGTAAAAAAGATTGATCATTGAACATGAATGAGTTTATTTTCGAAAGTATTATATATATATTTTTGATTTAGAGAAAAAGAATTATTTAGATAAAAAAAATTATACATCAATCATTGAATCAAATGATAGAGTGTAAGAGTTTGTATTAAACAATTGTTAATTGAAAGAGTGTGAAGCATGACCGGATTTCATGGACTGGAATGGACACCACTTTATCATCTGGTTTGTCATATTTCTTCTATGGTGTTGATTACCTATTTCAATTTTGCATTTATTATATGATTTTGAAGTATGGACCAAAACATTTCTTTCATTAATTATATAAATTATAGTTATATATACCTTAGTTTATGATTTTTTATATGTGAAAAATGCATGAGAATGGACATAAAGAATTGACAACACTCTTTTTTCGATCATTAATTTTTCAGAATCTTAATGGTTACCTAACACATTTTTTTTTTTTGGGTTTTTCAGGGGCAAAGCCCTACAATAAAAAAGAGGGAAGAGATTGAAGTCGAACCTCAGTTTTGATGTTTTTTTAAGGTTATCTTGATCATCAGGCTAATAATAATTACCTAACACTTTTTATATTTCACTTCAGTAATAAAAAAATATATGAACATTCACAACTTAATATGACGTGATATATTAATAAATGTAAAACTTTTAATTTTAATTATCAGAATATAAATTTTAACAATCTCGTATATAAAAGAAATATACGAAGATTTATATTTGTATGATTAGATGATATTTGCATTTGAATCTGACTGCCTATCAGTACCAATTTCTCAAGTGCAGCAAATATTTTGCACTTGATTTAGCTTTTCAAACCAAGGACAGTCTTTTCTTCAAAAGCTCATCTTTCTTTTTTTCTGAACAGTCCAAAATCTCTAAAGCTGATCTATTGTAAATAAATATCATTGGAAAAACAACCTTGTATATCATCTGCTGCTATCTTCAAAGTGAGATACTTAGATAACCCAGGGCCTAGCTCGCAGGTTCTTTTTTTTCTACAGGCTCAAGCTGTAATGACTTTATATCAGTGGAATTCTTACTAAACCAATGAAAATTCTTAATTATGAAATGGAATTCTTAATGATTTTTACGGGCATGTGTTATGTAGATAGAACGTTGAAGTTTTAGTTTCACAATGTGATACTTGACAGCCTCAAATTCTCATATACAAAACAAAAAAAACTTTATATCATTAACTACGTATACAAGACAAAGAACAATAGTATTCACTTTGGTTGTTTATAATAATATCTTTCACAAACCAATGTAAGTAATTAAGCATTGCAGAAAACTGTATTTGCTTTTTTTTACAAAGAAAGTTGTAATTTGAATGTAAGAGAAGAAATTGTAAGCGTTAAAATTAAAATTTTAAATTTATTAAATATCATTTTTTAAAATTAATTATACGAGTGAATTGAGTTAAAATTAGGTTAATGCTTTTCCTTTCTTTCTCCTAGACTTTAAGGAAATTGGACAGAAGAAAGTTTCTTATAAAATGCTTATCAAAGACCCCTTAGTGCTTAGCAACATCAAATGAGCCTTTTTATTTGCATTTTTCTTTGGCTTTAATCCTGTCAAAACCGTAGCTGACATGTTCTCTTAGTTTAAGGTTTTTGGTAGACCCACTAAGAAAAGCAAAGAAGAGAAAAGCAGCCGACCTGAAATGTAGTTTGTCTGCACTTGAAGGTTTCACTGCCTCATATTTTATTGTTGATTGTCCTTCTTTTTATAATTTGTCTATATATATATATATATATAATATAATATAAAAATTTAAACACAGTTTATATATGTATAATATTATATTTGTATTATGTCAAAAAATATATATATATAAAATATAAAAATTATTGTATTAAATTCATGTGAATATAATAAATATAAACGTAATTTTTATTTTTATTAAAATTTATACATAATTTTTATTAAAATTTTAGATCATGTTATTTTTAAACCTAGTTGCAGTACAAGTTTTATCAATGTGTTGTTCTCAACTTTTTTCATATTTTATATTAGATTTCAGGCCTCTGGAAGAAAAACATTTTTCATTTAGATCAAGGCAATTTCAACGTATTTAATTCAGGCAGGTGTCTCTTAATTGTACTAAAGAGGCAGACAGGTGAGATTTTGTAATCACAGTAATGATTAGTTCTGTTATCTGATGATTGGTTGGTACAGAAATAATACTTAAACTTTGCCTAATTTATGATTACTTTGCAATATTTAGATACTTCAGGAAAACCATGTCTGCTTGTAGAATTGATGGTAACTGAGATTTATCTTCACTTTACATGTAAGCAAATGGAAAATTATGGCATTTTGAATGTAATTGTGATCAGAAGATATTTTTCTGTTTGCTTTACTTGTCATAATTTGAAAATGAAAGCGGCCAATGGCATTGGTTGAATTGAGTCAGTAAGATTTAAATACTTTACTTATAAAATTTAAATTAAGAATTTCACTCTCACATAATTTGAAAATTTTAGTGTAAATTTTTTTTGAGATTTGCAATTTACCCTAATCTTGGGACGGGAAGCCTCTCCCCACCCTAAACTTTTATATTAAAACAAAAAAAAAAAAAAGAAAGTGAAACCAGGGAGCTAACATTGGACAATGAGTTACATTGGAGACCCTGAAATACAGGACCCATGTTTTGTTATATATATATATATATTAAAAAAAAGACTATTTTCTAAATAACAATTATTGAATTTGTCTGTTTGTGGAAGATCATGATGGATAGAACCTTTCAACTAAGTGAATGCTTGAAAAGATAATATTTATCATTATGAACAGTTTGAATCCAAATCTGCATAACTTTTTATTGTGTATAAGAATATTAACTCAAGTTGTATGGTGAAATAAAAATTTTGACTGATGGAAAAAGTATCTGATAGGATTGCATTATTTCTGAAGCAAAATTGAAAACTAAAATGATGTTATCTTGATTCATATGATGTGCCAAATTCCTATTCAATGGTGTTTCAACAAGTTGCATTATGGAAGCTGAATTTTTGCTCTAACGGAAACTTTATGATGTCAAATCTGCAAGTTGAAACAAATATTGGCTAAAAGGATGGTTGTCCTTACTGAATCCTAATTGTAAGTCTTGAACTGACTGCGTATAGGTTCGTTTCATCATAAACAAAATGGCAACTTGCAATAAGAGAAATGTATTCTTTTGTTCATTTTTAAGGAATTCATTGGATCATTTTAAGAAACTCCCATAGAAGGTTATGGTCTAACAGTTCAAGACAATTGTTCAGATTTTTTAAATTTGTTTTGATTCAAAAGCATAGTCCTATCAAAATTATGAGATAGGAAAAGAACAAGGAAATAGATGAGCATCAGAAACAAAACTAAATTCTATATCATGTCATGGTTCTCTCTTTTCAGCCCCTGCAAAGGTCTGGCCTCTCTTGATCTTCGCAAACTGCAATACTAGAATCTGATAATGAGTAGAACCCAACTTCACTAACAGTCTTTCTTGATCTGATCAACTGCTGAGACTGCTTGCAATGTGCAATTGCTCCCTGAATTGGACTTTCAATCTCTGCATTCACACTGCTGCTTCTTTTAAGGAACTGCAAATTCTGATAGCCGTTGGAGGCATTTGAGCTAGAAGATGAAGAAGAGCCAGATGATGACGAAGAGGATGAAGACTTGTTTGTTGAATTTCGTTTGATAGCCAGAGAAAACGATCTCCTATGGCGATTGGCATTGTTCTGATCCGAAATCTTTTCTTTGTCGAAACTTCTCAAGACAGCAGTTGAGATTTGACAATTGTTCTGATGGATTTGTCCGAATGGATTTTTCTTTGTTGATTTCATGTATCTATCCAATCTTCCTTTTGCTTTTGAAACTGATCCTTCATCAGCAACTTTTGCTGCTGCACAGGACTCATCTGAGCAACCTGATTTACCAAACAAAGATTTGAGATAAGCCCTGGAAGCCTTCAGTTTTGAACCAATGGAGGACTGCTTGATCAGCTTAAGCTTTTTGGTCCAAGACTTCTTCTGGTTTTCACCAATGCAGCCGCTTACTTCAGTTGAGTACTCAAGGAAATACTCTTCAGGATTCAGCTCTCTACTAACACTATAGGACTCAGAAGGTGAGATATTGCAGGATTCGAATGGAGTACTGGTCGTAGTTGGTGCTGTGACAGTAGTGGTTAATGGGGCGCTACAGAATTCTTCAAAGTTATCTTTCCTGTCTTCATAAACAGAATTTGAATTTTGCAGAAGCTTTTCGACCATTTGTAGACGTGGTGGGAGGTGAAGTGGAAGAAGCTTCCCTTTGTAAAAGAGCTCATCAGCTGGGGAAGTTGTAGGCTCTCTTTCCATGGAGACTGATGACATTTGAAACTCAAACTCTCTGGGGTGTGGAGGAGAGCTTATGGAGTTGCAGAAGGAGTTGGAATATGAACTGACTTCCATGTCAATGTATTCCTCATCCTCAAGATCATTTGACAGGAGGCTCACTGCCATTTTCAGGTATTCAATGTAATGTTAATGGTAGACCTCTCTTTTTCTCAGTGTAATCTTAGTTTAATGGGGGAGCTGAGCTTTGAAGGAGTGGAGTGCACTCTTTAAATTGTTGATGCTGCCAAGTTACGGTAAAATAACAGTGGGTATGAACGAGGAGTTTAACTCAATTGATTCATAATATAAGAGATGGCAGTCAATAGATCTGGGTTGAAATATCAACATTTACAATTTTTTCTCTTATTTTAATTACGGCCTCCTTTAAGAAAAAATAACCGTGGAGTATTTGTTTGAAATGTTTGGAAATCTTCATATGCTTCCAAATATAAAATTCAAAACATTATGGAACCTCTTCTAATGGGGCCAATTCCTTGCTGATGTCTGTCTTATTCTTTTTTGAACTTAATATTTTGGTGGCTAATTCCTCATTGCTTTTCATTAAGAAAAAGCCCTAATAAAGTGATGGAATTCCTTCCTTTAATACTTTATATTTAGAACACAAAAGGTTATCATCAATGATTCCAAAGCTGAATTGTTTGTATATCAGCTTTTCATCATGGTGGCTCAGGCTACTTGTAAAGCACTGTAGCTTACATCATTAAGACTTGATTATTTGTTTGGACCAAAAGCTAGTTTTCATCATCCTTACCACAGAAGGTAAAACTATCATTAAGATTCTGCAAAGATGTTCATGATCTGATATCATTGTTTAAACTGTCCGGTAACTAATTGATCTGATTTTTTTTTTTTTTTATAAAGAAAATCGTAATCTGAAAATAAGTAAAGAGGTTACAGGTGTTGAGATTTGAATCTTAAACTTACTTGATGTCATATATTAAAGGTGATTATATGAATTAACTGGATTAAACTTAATTACAAGATCTGATTTCAAATGAAGACACCACCAATTTTGTTATTGATGCAGAAGAAATGCTATAATATTCAGGGGAAGTGGATAAAAATATTTAATGTGGGTCATAAGATATCTCACTGGAAGTCCACATCCTGGTAACATTTTTCTATTCTATCACTTATCGTTAACGCCTAACTCAATAATCAGTATCACGCCTCAAAAACAATTAGATATTTGTGGAATCTCTAAGCCATGTTCAAATTTGAAAGCAGCCCACATTTCAAAACCAGGTTTCCAGCATTCATCACCATAATATTATTTTTGAACAGCTTCTGTCTCTTTATGTGGCCAACAAAAACTAGAATCACTTTTCATTACATGTTTTACTACTTTTACTGGATTCCAGGGTCTGTTTTTTCATTTTGTATACATTATTTTCATTGGAAAACTCCCTCCCACAACTTTTAACTGCTTGTCTCCGAAAAATGATCGATATGATTCTATACCTGTGCATTCCATTCGATCTTTTCTTCTTCACCATTTGTTCATTCTTTTGAGTTGTTAATCTGTCTTTCTTTAGTTTTCTTTATTACTCTAAAATGATATTAGTAGTTAAAAAAGAAGACAATGAAAGAGTGCATGAGTTGACTTCAACTAGTAAAAGAACACACGATCCGACATTTCATGGTGGGTGGGAATTAAGGGAGGAAAATGTGGATGAAATTCCCTATGAAACTGGAGACTTCCTTTTCTTTTAATGCTTTATCTTCCCTTTTAATAAACTCTTTGCGTTTAACTATTAAACAATATGCAAAGAATTAAATAGGAGTTTCGTTCAATTAATTTATATAATTATTTTTAATTTTAAAAAATAATTTTTAATAAATTTAAAATTAAAATTTCAATATTTTTAATCTTTTTATTGTCTCCAGCTTTAAAAAAAAAAAAAATCCTTCCCTTATCCCAAAAATTTTAACAGTTTGGTTTAAGAGTACTTGTATTTCTATTATGATTTATGAAGAAACAAACATAAGAAAACAAAGTTTTTTCTTGGCCATGTTCATCATCAAATGTATTGTTAGGAAATCACGGAAGATATTAGGCATTTGGTCATTGGACTCTAATATTTTTGTTCGATTTCGATTAAGATTAATTGTAATCAAATGTCATTTCCTTGAACAACTATAAGCAAGTACAAGAACAAACGTAGCTTACCTGGGTAAATTATTCAAGTACAAACTTTCTATTATCCCTTGTTATTGTTTGAAAAGAGATCAGTGTTCTCCTTCCTTCTTATTCCCTAGGCTCCCACCTTTTTCCCCTCTTTTTCCTTCTTTTTGTGTGTAAAAAAAAAAAATTGTGTTCCAAACAAGCAACAAGAAGGGTATTGCAATGTTGGTATGCGACATAATTAAGATAAACTTCCCTTGGTTAGGACCTGGTGTCTTTTAACAGGGCAGAGTCACAGAACAAAGTTACAAGAAGGAACCAAAGCAAAAGATAACAATTTTGAGTCAATTTCATCACCTGAAATCAAACCATGGTAACCCAAACAACAACTGCTTGATAGATTTGCTCTGGTTGATTCTGAATTTCTGATACCATTTCGCAACGATTTCATGATAAGTTTGAAAGTAAAGTTACAAGAACTGTACTATGAGAGTAACATGGTTTGTTAACGTCACCATAGAACTTGAATTTGATAGTGAATACATGGGATAACTGATAATGAAGACAGGCATGTCAAATATCGAGCCAATAATATGATCAAGGGATAGCCATAGATGTATTAGTCCGAATGACCCACCACCCAGAAAATGAGGATTTCAGGGGTTCAAGCTCGACCGGAGGGACACCATTGCCGGGTATCCTACCAGCACCAGAAAAAGCAGAAAAACTCTTCAACAGCGACAACACAGTTGCTAGCAAAAACTTTTTTGCTAAATCATTTTGGACCTGCCTTTTGGAAGGAGATTTTGGGGTTCGAAAACTCACATCCCACTAGGTTCTGTACCCTGGTGTTGAAAGCATTGGAGGCCCCTTGCAAAATAATGTTGTTATTCTAAAGACAAGACAAATTGGAATTTCTATATCAGGAAACCTTTTTCCATACAGCTAATGTTCCTTTCATGTTGTTCACCATTCACCCAAAAATCACCGAAGTGACTTGTCCTTCACAGAAAACATATAATCATTTCTCTTTTCTTATTTTTTTTCTGGTGATGGATTACACTTTGAATCAAAGAAGCAATGTTTTGTGGACATGCTAGGGAAGAGGGCTGAACCTGTCATATCAGCTTAATCCAACCCCTTTCACATATCAGACCTGTAAGTTGCTAAAGGCTTGATAAATTATCCTGTAAACTGATAGGTTCCACAACCGATACTGATTCATTTGTTTCATAAATTCCATATTACAGGTTGAAAGTATTTACAGAAGAATCAACAAATTGGAACCCAATCCAATGTTACAGAAGTTACAGTGAAAAGCTTGTTTCTAAAATGCAGCTTTTTGGCAGATAGATATCGATACAGACTAGTACAGGTGCTTGCCTACATATCAGATATTTTTGACTGCGGATTACAGTTTCAACAAGGCTAATTTATCTGATCTATTTGCCTGACGCAAAATCACCAGATCTCAACTCCCTTTCAAGTTCATCAAATTCCCAATCACCTATCTCCTCCGTCGAGTAGTCTTGGCTAACTTTCCCAAACTCAGACTCCAGCCTTGCTAGTTCTGCTGAAGGGTCTAGCACCGGCTGTGTTTCAGGATTCTCCTTTGTATCAAGTTTAGGTTGTGTTGATTCCAGAGTTCGGCGTGGAGATAAAGTTTCCTCCGGCTTTTCTTCAGGAGTATCAACCTTTGGATTCTCCATTTCTAAAGTTGGCCTTTCAATAGCTTCAAATTCCGTTCTTAACTTTTCAACATCATCAAATAGCTCTTTAACCTTAGGATCATCCTTCCTGGATAGATGATGGGGAGATAAGCTTAAAAATTTCAGTTACAGGGAATCGAGTGCACAAGGAACGGATGAATTTGCATGCAAAAAGTATTTGTCTGACCTTGAAATTGCCCCATGCTTAGCATAAAACTGTTCTTTCATGTTATCCACCACACTGAAGGTGGTTATAATCTGAAACAAGGAACCAGTAAAAAGATAGCTCTATGAGCAGGCACCATTGCACCAATTTTTTAAAGACTAACTAAAAATAAACATACAGTTATAACATCTAGATTCACAAATCTTTTAACCTTAAATTTTGGATTAGAAAAATCTAGGATTAAAATGAAAAATGCTTAAAACTAGTTAAAAAAAACAGAAACTATGCAATATATGTTTTCATTGTTGCAAAAATCTGCTAAAAGAAAAAAGAATGTGAGAAGGAAAAAGGAGTAGGGAGAAAATCTGCATCAGTGGGGCATATAAGCTAGATAACAGCAACTTGGGACTTGATGAACTATCTATTTCTGAGTCGGCACCTTTTGAAGAATAAAAGCAATGACATTTGTACCTTGGCTTCATAATCCAAATATTCCTCCTCAAGATGTTTCCTGGGGTTTAATTCATTGATATACTCATTACTTGGGCTAGATGCCATCTCTGATCTGTCTTTACAGGAAAAAAGAATTAGAAATTCCAATAAAATAGGTCAGAATTATTTATGTAAAAAATATATATATATACAGATTACCTCTCACTCAACTTCTTCAGGTTCTCTACAAATTTACCAATACGGTCAATGGAAGGGCCCAGCTCTTTCTGCAAAAGTGTACAAAGATTCCAAGAACAACGCATGAGAGAGAGAATAAAGGTGAGACTTAACGATAACTTATGTTCTCAAACTAAGTATTTCTTCCAACAGAATGTATTGAGTACCTTGTAAGCAGAGAGAAGAGTAATGGCCAAGTTCACAAAATAATCCTCATGGTGCTCCAATTCCTCACTGGAAAATGCAAACAAGTGTCAACCAAAATGTTAAAATATTCAATATTTTAAGTATTAAATTTATAGAATTAAGAGCAGAATTCATAATATTTTCTTTCTTCAATGCAAAGAATTTGAAAAACAGATTCACTGAAGGAGGATATCTATAAACTTAACTGTCGTACTCAACAGAAGAAAAGAACGTTAGATTACATACTTGACTTGCTTGTTCTTTGTATCTGCATATGAGGACTGAAGAAGCCAAGTATCTTCCAAGAAATTAATCCATGTATGGAGAACTTCAGCTTCTACTCTACATGCAGAAATGGATTTTGACAGTTCTTCTTCCTGTCAATATATCAGAAAGAATTCTAAGATATTTGAACCATAAGACAGGGTAATTATAAACACTATAGCTTTATAAAAATAATATAGAAACTAGTAAAGAAAAAAATCACACCTTTGTTTTCAAATGGGCAACGATCTGATTGTTAGCTTCATCAAATTGATATCTTTCTTCCCTGACATTGCGTAGACGCGCATTAGCAGCAGCCAACGAGATATTAACCTACACATATTCCACCAAGATGGTAATGGTACAGGATCCACCTTTTTATACAAAAGGTAGTTAAACACAAATAGAACTTTCTATGGATTGAATTCTAAGGAGGTTTAAAACCTAAAAGTTTTCCACCACTTCGTAATTGGAAAATAATATCCATTCAGTACCAATCAAATGCAACAAATGATAATTAAAACAGATTTAACTCGTACAATGAAATAAAACATATGTTAAATCATTCTCATATCTTTCATAGTAATCAATTTACAAGCTTTAGTAACTTATAACTTCACCACTCATCCCCCAAAAGTAAATAATAAGTAAACAAAGAATCTTCTTCAGCAAAGCATACAGTCACCTCTAACAACTCAAATAAGTATAAGAATACTGAATAAAAGAAACAAAAATTATAATGTAAAAAGTAAAAAGAGGGAACAATACATTATACATGTAGGAAATCAGAATCAAACATGCAAAAACGTGTTACAGAAGACGTATAAATTTTCCAACATGTAAACAACAATTAGAAACGGAATGCAGTAGAAAGACCTTTTTCAGCTCTGCTTCAAGCTCATCTCTTTGTTTCTCAAGCTGTGAAATCTCAGCTACTGTTTCCTGGATATCGTTCATTAGAAGAAATATTCAGATTTCCCATCCAAAACAAGTAAATACACCAAAACTCACAAGCTGAATTGCTCAGACCTCAATGGCTTTCACTGTTTTGATAAAAAGCTTACATAGTTTACAAATTCCAATGAAAGCTTAGTCAAAAATAAATAAATAAATAAACTTCAAAGAATAATTCTTTTTATTTTTACAACATATATATTTCTTTTGGACACTCATTGTGCCTTACTCCTTAGGCTACACAAATGAAGGTAGCCTTAGGGTTGGCAACCCAACCCGACCTCATAAGGTAGGTTTTTTTTTTTTTTTTGAAAATTGGGTTTCGGGTCGAGTTTGGGTTTTAGGCAAACCCGACCCAACCCGATATTATATAAAAATTATTTTTTAATTTTTTATTTATATATATTTATATAATTATATATTTAAATATTTTATATTTTAAAAAAATATATTTTATTAATTTTAGGTCAGGTCGGGTAAGGTTTAGACAATATCGGGTCGGGTCGCGTCTGGTATAAAAAAAAATTTTGGTCTGATCGGGGTCGGGTATTATGAATACAAAGTCAGGTCGGGTTCGGGGCGAGCAAAAGCCCGCCCCAACCCGACTTGTTGCCAACTCTAGGTGGCCCTCTCTCATCCTTTAAACCCATCCTCAAAATGCAAACATAAGATCTCCTAGTTGAGTCTCATGTTCAAACCATTACCAATGTCCCCTAGGGTACTTTTTGAACAGCATATGACATCATCTAATCAAAACTATATTATTGCTATGCACTACCATGATGCATGAAATCATTAAAAATATGGACCTATTCCTTCATATGCCAGTTTCAGAGGAAATCAACCAGGAAATAATTTGATATGTTCCATATAAACCTGCCAATTTCATCAACTAGTTAAAGACACTGAATAGAAGATGTAAGAGTAGGAAGTATAGAAAAATCTTTCCCAGCAAATGTAACTAAACCAGTCAATTTTGACAATTCATTTGATTATAGATGGTAAGAAAACATCTAGCTATCAGACTCCAGAGACAACTTCTAGTAATCAAATCTTGTGCTCTAACCTAAAATTGCAAGATGTTAAGCATTTCCTTTTTAATCTAGCAGACAAAGAGAACACATCAGCACAAGTAAACAACCTTCTCTTTTCCATCAGCTTCACTGGCTTTGGCCACACGAACAGTTAAGGCCTCCTCCTTCTGAAGTCTGCCAATAATAAAACCAATGACCAGCTCTTATGCATCGAATACTTTTTTCAAGTAAATATTAGATAATTCTAATAAACTTCAGAATCAGTTATAAAGAGGCTTAAGATTGCTTTATATCATGCTTTAATGTTCTGTCTTTTAGGATTTCATCCAGAATCCAGATATTCTCTGAAGTACTAGTAGAAATATTCCAGGCAAGCATCCCAAGAAATCACCAGAGACCAGATGTGATCTCTTGAAACAACTTTGCCAATTAACACAGAAACCCAAGGCTAACCTTTTCATCATGAATGATAAATAAGATCAACAAGAAGGAAATTTTGGTTGAAGGTCATACACAAGTCATAAGAAATATAAAACTACACCAAACAGATCAGCAGACACCCTTGAAAGCAACCATGAATTCAGGCCATCAAATAGAGAATCCAACATGTTTTCAGAGCAATGCTTCATACTTTCTTGGAAAAATTCATACACAACTCATAAGAAATATAAAACCGCACCAAACAGTTCAGCATACATCCTTCAAGGTCATCGGATAGAGAATCCAATATGTTTTGAGAACAATGATTCATACTTTCTCAGAAAAATTCAAATAGAAGCCACCTAAAAAAGGCCATAGTGCATTTTACAATTTAGAACCAAAAATTAATTACTGCAATTTTTCTTATTGTAAAAACTAATGAGATACCAAAATGTGTCCAAAATATATATATATATATATATATATATATATATATATATATCAGCTGGTTCACACTGCACCTTTAATATAAAACAATATATCACATAAAAAAAATAGCCGTTAACTTTTATCTAGACTAACAGTATTGATAAAATCAAATATTATTCAGAGTAACTTTAAAAGATCCTTAGCATACCTGTGATCAGCAATTCGTTTCTCAGCTTTTGCACTGGAGTTGGCAAGAGATTCTGATAAGACCTTCAATTTATCAACCTGCACAAATAAACAATATAAAGCAGCTAATTTCACACTAAAGCCCCCCAGAAATGCTGCATTAGCTAAAACAGACACTCATCCTTCTTTTAAACTTTAAGCTTATATTACAAAAAGGTGGATATATGATATATCCTAAATGAAACATTTTAGATTAGATGAAGCAAACTTTAAGAAAAAGGAGGTTGCACATACATATTCATGCTGATTCAAACACAACCAAGAAGCAAGAAAGTTCATACCTTTTGAGCATGAATCTCAGGAGAGTCTCCATTGTTTAGAGACTTCTTTTTCAGCAAAATTCCTTCCAATGTGGAACAGATTCGTATTTCTGCAAGTACTTCTTTCAGAGCCTACCATAAAGATAGGGTGGTCAACTTTCATATTTTCTTTCTGAAGAAAAAATATTGGGAAGTTTAACATCTGTTTAAGGAGAAACATAGTTATGGTACAAACCACTAGATATAGAAAATCAGCTTGCAAATTGAAAACATGAGTAGCTTCAGCAAATTATAATATTTTTATTTTTCTTTGGGGAAGAGTATGCCTTGTCAACTTGATATCAAACTGTGGACAAGAGCCAGCTAATTAGATGTCACAAAGAGCTAGATAGTCATCAAGTGTGCCAACTTGACCTACTTAAGCTATATTTTACTCTATAGGTAATGGCACTTGGCAGACCTTCAAAATTTTCTTAGCTTGACTATGAGCTTAAGCTGGTTTATTGTTTCCTATATATGAATTATCAAGATGCACCAAAATGAGAGAGCTAATCAGATAAAAAGCCATCCGGATAAAGACATTTTTGCAGAGGCAATTAGTTTCAAACAATGATAAGAATATCACCATGCACCCAGGAACAGAAAATTAAAGTGATATGCCACAAGAATGAGGACAGAAACAACAGAAATCGCCAAAACACGAGTAAAAAGAAAAGTTTTGGAAACACCAAAAAAATATCATTTGTGGCAAAGGAACACCAAATAACATTTTATTTCTATAAGAACTCCCAGTGTTTCTACTTCATTTTTGTGCAGCTTTGTCAGTGACATTGGTTTATTTGATTTGTGACTTCTTAAAGGATTATAAACATGACCACCCACAAAGAAAAAGGAAATAAATAGCATCATGAATTGTAAGACAGAAAAGCAAAATGAACCTGTCATACTATCAATTTGGTTCTTTTGCCTTTGATTAACAACTTAACAGGAATTCCGAAAATTTTTCTTGGATGTTAGACTAGATACAACACCCTATAGCTTCTAAACTACCACAAAAAGCATAAGCAAATTTTACCATAACTCAAATCGAGCTCACCACTCACCTCAATAGTCACTTCAGTAGTCTTTTCAGAGGCATTATCATGACCTTCTTGAATAAGCTTCTGGGAAGCACTCATCTGATTGAGTTTTTTCTTCAGATCAGAAGCTTCAATATCCATTCTGTCATTGGAAATCAAATAAAAAGAAAGGTTAATTTCTCCTGCTTGAATAAGTGTAAGCAATCAAGCACTTCACATTTCAAAATCCTAAAATTTATGGCAGTCATGGTGGCTGCACAACAATTGAACTGAAAAACCATTATAGTAACACATTCCTACTTTCTTAAAATAAGATGAACAAGTAGCTTATGATAACAAAGATGCAAATTGGGTATGATTAAACGTAAATTTTATGCCTAACAGAAATATCTTAGTTAGAAATTAGAAGAGGTTAAAACTCATTTTAAGAGAAGGAAAATAAATTATATTTATAATTATGAAAGAAAAATCCATTTAACAAAACATAAGATTTCAGCACTGTCGCAAACATTAGTTGAGAACTCAAAGCCAAAGTATAGAAACAAGACAGGAAAATGTACAGGGCTGAAAGCCAGGAATTGAACTACCTTACAAGATCAGCACTGATTTTTAATCCTGTTATCGAACTTTGGGCAAATTGAAGCAGTTCCTCCCGCTTCACCTATATATACCCATGTTTGACAACATTGGGAAGAAAAAGAAGAAAGAAATTAAAAGTGAATCTTCCCAAATAAATTGCATTGTGAATGTACCATAGATTAGACTAGTTACCAGCACTTCATCTTGGTAGCTAGAAAAAGCAGTAGCTAGATCCTGTATACTACTCACTATTGCATTGTGAACTTCTTTTCCTCCAGTGAGGCAGAGCCTGAAAGTATTATTATATAATTAAAAGAAATCTCCAAATTTAATTTAAGTTTCAGGCTAACTATTCATAATAATACATTATTTGTCTTACTTAACCAAAGAAAACCTACAAGAAGATGCAGAAACTGCAATCATTGTGCAAATATGTTAGAACTTAGAAGCAATCAATTGTAAAATCTGTGAGGGTGGGAAAAAAAAAATCCTTTTGCAACATATTCAATGAGAATGAACTTAATTAAATCTGGAAAACCTTAAATGCTGGTGTTCCAGGCCATAATAAAGCAATAGTCATAAAGTGAGAGGACTAACCCAAACATCTCCTGGAGCAGAGAAATTTCTTCATCATTGGGTGCTTCAATAATCTGAATCATAGAAAATATTTAACCTGAGTTAATATCAATGATCAGATATTCCAAAACCATAAAAGTTCAATAGACAAGTTGCATATTTTTTAGAAACAATAATCTCTTTCTGTCATAACATTAACTCATTAAAGTTAGCTAATAATGACAAAAACATCTCCAAAGCCTGACCATGATTAGATGAAAATTTCAGAAAATCAAGCTTACATGAAGACATCCATGATACTCCAGCAGAAAGGGTAACATATCTATAGATAACTTAAATGTACTTAAATTATACAAAACACAAGAAACTCAGAACTTTCTGATAATCTTCTTTGAAAATGATTCAGACACTACAATTTCTACTTAATGATCTTTAAATAAATAATGGAACCATGACAAACTTTCATATTTAGTTCATTAAACGTGAGCCCTAAAGTTTCTTATTTGTATCATTTTTTTATCTCCTCATTGTCACTAACCCATTTTATTTAGTCAAAACTATATTGTTTTGTTAGCATAAGGCATAAAAGGCCTTGAAGCAGCCTTATAATTTACCGAGCTTGATAAGAACTCAATGATCTCAGACAAAATGGAGTAATGTTCAACTTCTTGCATAGCACTCGAGACCAAGGACAATTTCCAATAAAGCCATTATAACCCAGGTTTATGAAGAACAAAAACTAGACATTCATTTGCTTTTGTTCGGAAAATCATTATTCAACAGTTATCAATAGAAAATGTAAAAAACTTCATCAGGTTCATGATAGTGTTAATTTCTATTTTTCTTTATTCAAATAATCTACCTTGAATGTTTCTTTTATCAATTTTCAGGGCAAGATTTAGATCCAGAATGATCACACCTGAAATGTTGACTTTTCTAAGCCTTTATCTAATGCCTAATCATCTACAAAATTAGTCAAAAGCTACACTAGTGAAAAATGGCAATAAATGTTTACAAGGGTATATGATATATTCAAGATTCTACACTATTTTGACAAATTCTGATTAAAAAGAATATTGAACAATGACAAGAAACCAAATTATACCATAGATATTGTTATGCCCTCCAAAGCCTGGCTTTGAAGAAAAACCTCTTGAAAATTCATCGGTGCACCCCCAATATCGGAGTCATAATATAAGACCTATCGATCATTAAAAAGAACCAAAAGAGAAAGTCAGGATACAAGAAACTTATATGAAATATAATAGATTTTTAACACATGAACTTATTTCAGGCACACAATGATCGACTAACAGCAATAGTTTCAAAATCCAACTGAAGCAATACACTTAAAGGAAAATAAGTGGAATCACAATAAGGTATGCTATAATTGTTTAACAGAACTCATGCAACAAACATAATATATAATTTGATAGCAGACTACTTCGAAATGGACCTACCTTATCCTCTTGTTGAGCAGATATTAAACAACTCAATAAGTAAAGCAAGGCATGAATAAGCAACACATAAGTCACCGCATACAATTTGGTTATCATTAACATGCAGGAATAGCTTACCATAGATGGCCTTTTTAGGTTCTCCTTTGCTTCTTCATAAGCAAAAATTTGCTCAAGGCTCTTTTGACCCCCTTCTGATGAACCTCCGGATAACTTCTCAATTTCTTGGAGTGCAACCAACCATCTTCTCAGCAGCATAACTCTCTCAGAACCCCTACAGGAGATTACTGCTTCCTCCAATCTTTTCACAGTTTGCTTTACACTCTTGAGACTCCGAGACCCCTGCATAAGTACACAACTTAAGCAACTCCAATAACAATATTATAAGATACCCACAACAGGAAAAACAATTTCTATAGGTAAACAGAACAAATCTAGTAGAACAAAATCAAGTAAACAAAATATAGATCATAAAGCTCTAAACTACTACTGGTTTACATGTCACATTCCACATTAGATCAAAATTTTCTCTTCCAAGCACCATTACTTGAAAGAGAAATTACCAAATCTAATTAATTTACACAAAAAAATACACTAATATGTGCATAGAAAAATAATTCATTCGGTCAAAGAGACACCTTCGTGAAATTATAATCCAATTTTAATCCCATTTTCTTGATGTTGAAAAACAAACTTTTTTACATTATTACATATATTTCATTGAACAACCAAAATACACAAGCAATTGAAAACCAAAATAAAAACACTAAAAACTAATAATTGGGCAATTTAAATATAAAAAAAAAAGTTTCTTAAAAAATTACTCCGACATTCCAAATTAAAAAAAAAAAAAATCAACGTGCAAACCTTTCAAACTATTATATTCAGCCAGAAATTACAACATATATACCTCAACATGCAAATAAAAAATGAAAAAAAAAAGGAAAGAAATTACAATGTGATCTTGAAAGAGTTTGGCTCCTTCAGCAACAGCTTGACCAGCATGGTGAACAACGGTATCGGCATAGTTCTTGATGTTTCGAGTGAGGTTATTCTTGTTTCCAACCTCCACCGCTTTGTTCACCGCCGTTCTCAGCCACGACATGTCGTTTCTTTTCTTATCTCACCGCTCCGATAGATCAATGCAATTCGGTCTAATTAATTTTCGTCCTTTTCTTCTCTTTTGAAGAATTTTTAGGGTTTAGGTTTTCAACAAGAGGGAGAAATGGGGAAAAAAATTTTTGTTCGGATGATGAAGATGGAGATGGAAACAAAGTTTGAACTTTGGATTTGGACTTTTTAGGGTGATCGTATTTGGACCCCAACCTACGAGTCTTTTCCGTCTTCATAAAAGTCCCTTAGATTTTTTTTTCTTTTTTTATCTTTTAAAAATAATCAAAAATTCAAAATAATAAATTTACTCCATAATTTAACTTTCTTACGAGTTTTTGAAAAGAAAACAAAAGCTCCAAAGCAAATTTTGTCAAGTTGAGGCCAACCATATTTTTTAAATAATCATAATTGATCAAGATACAATGGCGACTATTTTATAAATTTCATTCTTTCATTTCATTTAGTATTTTTTTTAACTTTTTCCTATCAAAAGGCACTTGTTGTATTGATTTAAATTTTGGCATATTAATAAGTTTACTAGAATTCTTGAAAGTAATAATACTGAATTGCAATTTTGAAAAAAAAAAACATTTTCTCAATCACAAAATAAAAAATAAAAAATAAAAAAAACTCGAGTTTTGAGTTTATTGATGCATAATTCTACATTAAAAAAATAAAATATAGAATCTAAATTTTAATTCATATAATTATTTTTAAAAATAATATTTAATAAATTTAAATTTTAAATATTCTTTATTCCGTGCTTTTTTTTGTAAAAAAATAAATTTTGAAAAATTGTTTCTAAATAAAAAAATATTGGTTATAAAATTGGGATTCGTAGATCTAAACCTAAAATCATGGCTTCTATTTAAAAAAAAACCATTTTCGCTGTAAAAAAAAAAAAAAACAAAAAGAAATAAGGGAAATGCAACAAATCAGATGTTAGAGACACTGAATCTACCATGAGGAGTTAAAAGACGATGCTCGTTAGAAGAACAATGGCAGGCCCTTGGATTTTGGATACACAATCTTGGCCGTTCATACGATACAATGATAGCGGTGTGAATCTAATTACATGTATTGAGCTCATGTCATTAATTATTTTGGTTTATTTGTCATGATCCATTGTTTTTTTATTTTATTTTTTTTTTTAAATTAAGAATTCAAATACTTTAATTTTTTTTATAAATACAAATATAAATATATGTATTAATTAAAAAATTTTTAAACCCCAACTGATGGTCACGTGATAAAAAACAATTTCACGTCATCAGTTGCCAAATACAAATAATCTTGATATTGTCACATAAAATTAATATCATATCAACAAATCAATATGTATATTAATGTATTTAACGATAAAAAATTAATATTATTAATGATTAAACTAAAATTTTAAAATTTGAAAAGCAAAAGATAATGTCAATATTAAAATAATTGTATATGAACTAAATCATATTTACCCTAGTTATTTCTTTATGTATTAAAGAAAGGATTACCCTTTAAAAAAATTGATGGATTACAAAATATTGAAAATAACACATAGCTTTTTTTTTTCTTTTCTAATGATAACATATATGGCATACCTAATCTGAAGATTCCTTACAAGAGTTGCAATATATATATATATATATATATATAATAAGAGCTTATATTCAATATATGATCAATTTTATAAATTATAAATAAATTAAATAATATTATCTTATTTATTTTATTAATATTATTTAATTTATTAAAAGTATATAAAATTTTTATATTGATAATACATCAAATATAAATTCATATAATATTTCATTTATATTTGATGATCTATTGCACTAATAAGGAGTTTATATATGATGAACTATCTATATATATACACTTTAAGTCATTCGAGAATGATTACCATTTTATCAAATTTAAAAGTCAATGAAAGTAGGTACCCATAATTTAGGAGATGTCATTATAAAACTTTATGATATTCATTTTAAAAGTCAATGCAGCAGTACTTTTTTACTCATTAATAATATGTAAAATATGATAATACATTAAATATAAATTTATAAATAACACATATAATAACTTATTGAAAAAATTTTTAGTTGTTGAGAAATTTTTTTTAGAGTTTTAGAGTTTTAACTTCTTTAATGTACCAACTACTGACTTTTGTCATTTGAAAGTTTACTTTATCTATATCGTTCTTAATTTTTGAAAAAATTAGAATTAAAACTTAAAATTTCTAAGATTTTATCTTTAAATAATGATAATAATAAATTAAGTTTTATATCTTATAATTTGAAATCAATTATATGAAAAAAAAAATTATGCTAGACTATAATTTGGAATCTTAGATTTTATTTTTCGCTTAGAAACGATGATTTGATTTGCAAAATGGGTATAGACAACTAATTATCAAATTGGGTACTACAAATCAACAAGATATTTTTAAGTCAATGGTTAAGGTCCATTCAATCTCAGTAGTCATTGCCTGGACTTAAATTAGAATAATCACTCATTAACATTTTATGTCATTTCCTAATTATAAATAAAATATTCAGCTACATAATCAAAGCTAATTCTCTTTCATTTTATAACTCTTATATAAAAACTCGAACAAAAAAATGAAAGCTATTTTCAGGATTTAATTAAAAAAAAACATTTTGCAAGTATAGTTTTACTTCTCCCCTCTCTCTCTCTCTCTATATATATATATATATATATTATAACAAATTTTCACAATTTTTTAATATAAAAATGAAAATGTTACATACAATACTCCTTTTTTTTTTAAATTTAATTTTTAAAATGAAATCTTAATTTTATCCGTTAAGAACATACAATACTCCGTTTTTTTTTTAATTTGAAGTTCTTTTCATGAAAAAAAAAATACAAAAGAATAAAAAAAGGCTGTAATTGACTAGAATTTTTTGTTCTCAATTGACTAGGTTTTTTAGTTACACCTAAAATTCCTCTTCCAAAATGGCCAGTGGTATACCTTGCACGTGATATCTCAAACTCACGTGACTATAGCTACCATCCTCAGTCCCCCTACCTACCCTTCCTTTTCCCCTTAATTATACACCTACCACATCGCTTCCACCCCGCTATAAAACTCACCGTTTCACTTCCTTTCCCTTTGCCTTCCCTGAAGAAAAAGAAAGAGTTGATCCGTCGGAAAATGTCTACGTCACCGTCCGTCACCGAAATCCAGGTGGAGAACGTTACATTCCCTCCAACGATCAAGCCCCCGGGTTCCACCAAAACTCTGTTCCTCGGTGGTGCAGGTTAGTAATCTACGCACCTTCGCCTTTCGATCGCTTTGGTTTTGGTTATGTTTTAAGTTTTTCTTTTGTTGACGGGTTAGTGTTAATGTGCGTCAGGGGAGAGAGGATTGGAAATCCAAGGAAAATTCATCAAGTTCACGACGATAGGAGTTTACTTGGAATATAACGCCGTGGAGTGCCTTGCCGTTAAGTGGAAGGATAAGAGTGCCGACGAGCTAACGGAATGCGTTGAGTTTTTCAGAGACATCGTTACAGGTAAATTCTACTAGTAATTTTTTTAGTTCCTCTTTTTTTATTTATTTTTTGTGTTTGATGGACAAAGTTAAAGAGAAAGTTTTGAATAAGGAAACTGGGATGAGAAATTTACAATAATTATTTATGATATAATAAGTCGAGATTTTATTTGATCATGGGGGTATTATGGTCATTTTACAATCATTTGGTCGTGATGATAATTTCGTTTAATAACGTCTATACTCGATATTGCATTTAATATTTTTAAATAATTACCAATGAGGTCTTGGATTAGTGTCAAGAAAAAGGTCCTAGAACGTTAAGGATCCAAGTTCAAATCTCACTTTGTGCGGGTTTGGTTGTTTAATTAAGTTATAGTTCATTAGTTGATTACTCATGTAATAGTTGATTATATGAATGTAATTATTGGTTACGAGTGTAACTTAAATAAATATTTTTTTAAATAATTGAAAATTGTTACCAGTAACATTGTTTTAAGATGATATTTAAGAGAAGAAAATTGTAATTTGTTGATCTAATTCCTAGTCCAATATAAGAAGAGCTGGTTGGGGTTAAGCTAGATAGTTTGTCAAATCTGTCATACTTCTCTGAGACACATTTTAATGGTCAAGTCAATAAATGTTTTAATAGAAGGAAAGAGAGAAAGGTAACAGCAGGGAGCAGAGATTATTTATCATTTTGGTTTGAGTTTTTTTTTTTTTTTTTTTTTTCTTTTTCGAGTTATCATAGATTTCAAATAATTTGATTAAGATAGTTGATTTTTTTCTTCTTAAGTTAACATAATCCTTGTCGACTTTAGGTCAATTTTATATTAGTATATAATTATAATATATATTCATGCATAAGGAGTGACGTTATGATTTCAAGCATATTTTTGTGAACCTAATTTTTGCACGGACTGGCTTTTTTCAAATACAAATCAACGTCCTTCTGTTGCATCTAAGTTTTGATGAGCAATTTTTTCTCTAGTGGTTCACTTGATATGAGAGGATTGTCCGGAGTTGTTAAGTATAAGGCTTGTGATTTTTAGCATATTTGCTGCTTCGATGCACCAACAGTAAAAGATATCTTGGATGAGTAGTTGTATTAATTTTGATACGTATTTGTAGGTGCCTTTGAAAAGTTCATACGAGTGACAATGATCTTGCCGTTAACGGGTCAGCAATATTCTGAGAAGGTAGCAGAGAATTGTGTTGCCATCTGGAAATCTCTTGGACTTTACACTGATGCAGAAGCAAAAGCCATTGAAAAGTTCATTGAGGTTTTCAAGGATGAAAACTTCCCACCTGGCTCTTCCATTCTTTTCACACTATCAGCCCAAGGTTCACTAACAGTAAGTGCCAAAACCTTTGGAATGATTAAACAATCATTAGTTTTGCTTTATTAGGAAAGCATGACTGATTCACTGAGAGAAAAAAAAAAGTGAATTGCCAAAAGATTCTAGTTCTAATTATTTTATGTCAGAGTGCCATATACTTCATTAGTTATGTTTAGCAAAGATTGTTATTTTAGTGCTATAAAAGTAAGCTATGTTATTCAGACTCGGGTTTGAGTGTCAATTATAGGTATGTTTCCGATATGGGTATCTTCAATTTTTTTTTCCATGTTTTTCCCTATATTTCAGTAAGCTATGTTATTCAGACTCAGGTGTGAGTGTCAATTATAGGTATGTTTCTGATACGGGTATCTTCGATTTTGTTTCCATGTTTTCCCCTATATTTAAAGGGTCAACCTCTATAGTCTACATCTATATCCGTTGGATATAGTGTCGGATAGTAGCAGCAACATATTAGTAAACCTTCTACAAAGAACCTAGCTTGGCTAATATTTCGATGTCTCAAAACAACAGATTGGCTTTTCCAAAGATAGTTCTGTGCCAGAAGTTGGGACAGCAGTGATAGAGAATAAACTACTTGCAAATTCAGTGCTAGAGTCCATTGTTGGCAAGAACGGAGTTTCACCTGTAGCAAAGCAAAGCTTGGCATCAAGATTATCAGCATTGTTCAATGATTGCGGCGAGAAAGCGGCAGCCGACAACGGAAAACCAGAGTCTAAGTAGTTTCCCTGTCTCATAGACCAGATGATATGAAATTGTTGTTTTTTTAATCTTGTGTGTGCTTATAGCATAGAAGCAAATAAAATTTGTTTGTATACTGAATCAAATATTCCACGAATCATCTGGGCTATCTTTGTTTGGAGGAAATGATTCCAGTTGAGAAATAAACTCAAGTCTGTATTTTCAAGAACTGAAGTTTGAGAAAATTTAAGTTTCATTACGTTTTCTACCTGGTTAACTTTCTTGGCCATACTTCTATTTGCTAATTGCCATGGTATGTTTAGAAATGAGGAATGTCTAAATAAGTCGTTGCAAATCCAAATGTTTGTGTGACCCGTAGCTAAAATATTAAAAGAAAATTTGAATTTTATCATTTTATTTAGATAAATTATTATATTTTTATTGAATTTAAATAAGATTTTTATATTTTTATTTATATTCAAATAAATTTTTATTTCAAATTACCATAATTTTTTTCTAATTCTTTTTAATCATGTAAAATGTGACCATTTATATAATTTAAAGTTTTATTTAAAGTATTTGTGATCGTGAAAAATTGATGTTTTATATGTATTATGTATATGTTAAGATCTTATTTAAGCATAAATTAAAAGTTAATGTGATCATGAAAAATTGATGTTTTATATGTATTATGTATATGTTAAGATCCTATTTAAGCATAAATTAAAAGTTAAGAGCTTATTTGGATACAAATTAAAAGTTAAATGTTTATTTTAAAAGTTATGTGCTTATTTAAATATAAATTAAAAGTTGAGGATTTATATGGGTGTAATTTTTACTATTTAGCCCAATGATATCTTATTAAAAAAATTAATTTTAGATTTTTAAAATTACAAAAGTAAATTCATGTAATTCAAAAAATATATTTAAAATTAATTTTTTATTAAAATATCATTAAATAATTCACTGATATTATATAAAATTTAAAATTTTTATTATAAAAAATCCAACATTTTTGGTAGTTCTCGTCATCTTTTAACATTTGATTTCAAGCAAGTTTTACAGGTTTTTTTTCTCCCTACATTAATGCTTCTGAACTTGTTGAAGCATAATTTAATCAGACAAAATTATCAAAAGTTTGCAAAATTAGTATAGTAGTAATGCATTTTTATATTTTAATTAATGTATTTTGTTGATGGCGTTTTGGGTATGCGTTAGTAGGATAGTAGTGTTGCAACAATTATGTTACATTGAAAAAATTCTCAAAAAGTTTAATTATTTTAATAGTGCAACAGTCACAATACTCTTTCATCGTAATTTGAAGTTAACTCCAAATAAATGAATGTTGGTTACACAATTTGAATACGCAAAGATTATTGATTGTTTGATGCATGCAATGATATGAATAAGATGAGATATAGCCTATGCCTTTAGTAAGCTTAGTAAATAAATAAGCAACCCAAGTAATTTGTATTAGAATACTATTACAAGAGTCTTTAAATACTTGAAAAAGATTATGAATTAAGTCATTTGCTATTGTGGTGAACCTTCGATTTTAGAAGGATATATTGACTTAAGTTTGATAACTAGTACAGAGGATCATTCATTCGCAAGTGGATAGATTTTTGTAATTGGTAGGGTGCAGTTTCTTGGGATTCTAAGAAACAAACTTTTATAATTGATTTTACTTTGACCTTTGAATTTGTGGCATTAATTTCATCTTGCAAGGAAGCATAATAACTAAGAAATTTACTATTAGAAATTTTTTTATGGCTAAAACTAATGTCACCAATTTCTGTCCACTATGATAATCAAGCTACACTTGCAAAAGCATATAGTTAAATATATAACGGGAAGTCAAGATACATACATCTAAGACATAACTATATTAGATAACTCATAAAAGATGGTGAATCACCATTGATTTTGTCAAGTTGAGTGAAAATTTGGTTAATGCATTGACAAAAAGTCTCACAAGAGATATAGTGCCTAAAACTTCCATAGAGATTGGACTCAAGTCTATAAATTAAGTCATATGATGGAACCTTAACTCAACACTTGACTGCACATTGAGTCTTGAATTTTAATGAGTAAAGTATATCATTTACATGTGGCAAGTATTTTAAGTTATAAACCATCTCAAGATAGATAAGTATCTGAACCATATGTGTTAAGGTTGAGAATTAACTCTTAATGAATCCATAACATGATAATTTAAAGTTGAAATCCTTATGTAGTTGCATTTTTTATGGAGTTCACTTATATAAGTGGAAGTGATACCGCTTATAAGAGAATGGACTTCACTATAAAAACGCTCCTGAATATAATAACACAGCTATTAAAATTGTGTCAAAGTAAGGCTAAATGATACTTTGGTAAGATTTGAAATTTTGTGTCAAAACCTATGTTACAGGTGTGGAGAGAAGTTTTTTCCATGACATTTTTGTAAGAACAAACAACTTAGTTCTCTTACAATGGAAGAAGTTGGTGAAGATAGAAGTAAGACAACCTTGAGATATATATTAATGCTTTGAATAGCAGTACGGCATAGTCTTAGGATTCAAGGCAGTCTCAAGGGCAAACCACTTAACGTCCTCTTTGACAATGGTAGTACCACAGTTTTGTAACACTAGGGTAGGCTAAGGATGGAGTTAAATTGTTGTATACTCATCCTTTAACTATAATAGTAACTAATGGTGAGAAGCAATATAGTATTGCCAAATGTAAATAGCTTGAATGAGTGATGCAAGGCCATAAATTCAACCAAGACCTCAGAGTTCTACCTATGGGGACAGTGACATGGTATTGGGGTTGACAAGATGAAGAAGTTTAATCCCCTGGTATTTGACTTCAATACAATGTCAGTCACTTTTCAAAAGGATAGACAGGAAGTGACACTAAAAAAAGGTAGTGATTTTTTAGCCAGTCATGAGGAAGAAGGACAAAGTTATAGCTTGCATTCAACTATCATCATGCTAGAATAGGTGAAGAAAATAGAACAAAGTTATACTAATGATGCCTGGGTGATGAACGGATTCAAGCATTAGTTGTACAACCCCACTACTCAATCAAAATACTTTTTTCACAATGGTGTGTTTTGGTTTAAAGGAAGAGTCTAGGTGGGAAACTATGGGCTGCTAAAAGAGAAGATTTTGCAAGCAATGTATGATTCACCCTAAGGGGTCATTCTGTTGTTCAGGCCACTTATTATAGGTTAAAGCTTCATTTTTATTAGCTAAAGATGAAAAAACAGGTTCAAGGTTATGTTTTACAGTGTGATACATGCTAGAAAAAAAAGGATGAACATGTAGCTCATCGAGGACTGCTACATCCTATTCCTATTCCCACTCAAGCCTATGAGGTGGTAACCATGGATTTTGTTGAAAGACTTTCTCCGTCACAAAAATTTAATTGCATACTAGTCATAGTGGATAATGTAGACACTAAATATTGTTCGGGTCTGCTAGATTACATTTTGTTTTCAAATTCTGTTTATTAATATTGAAATTAATTAATAATTAAATATAATAATTAATAAAAAACAAAAAAAATAAAAAAATAGTAAAAAAAAGAGACAAAGGTGTTAGTAGTGCTTTGCACGGCACCACTAGCCACCCACCTTGAACCGCTTGCCCAATTATTCATTCCCTACCAGTCTCTCAGCACTTATCCCTGCCAGCACCATGCCCCAAATCACTCAATCCCCTACCAGTACCATCCTTAGCCACCCATTCTCCCAGAAGGCCAACACCATAAAGGCACCAGACCTTTCAAAGGCATGGGGCTTTTTCTTCAGCATTAGACCTCTCCCACTAGTCAGCTTTCCCAAAGCATTTATCCTTTTCACCCCAGCACCTTGCACTTCATACCCAGAGACTAAGCTTTCCCCCCCGACCAGACCCCAAAACCCTAGCCATTCCTCTTATGTTAGCCCCTCACACAGCCACCTTCATCCTAATATTCTTGCACCAAGTCTTTTTACCTTTTAAACCTACCCTCCTATAGCAAACGAACCACAAAAAGAAACATACCAAAAATCCACAAAAAAAAAAACAAACACAGTCCTTGCCGATTCGGCAAAAAACCCAGTGCCAAAAGCCTATTTGAAAAAAAAATGTAAGTTGTAGTTTATAAAAAAAAAAAGAGACAAAAAACTTCAAACCACGATCTACGTCGATCGGGGTTGTTCCGGGTGCAAAGGAAGCCAGATCGAAGTTCAAGAGGCTAGGGCAAGCTTTCTGGCAAATTTTGAAAATTTTTAGCGATCGAACCAGCCGTTGACGTGCGTTGATGATGAAACAGTCGGCAGCTGATATTGCCAGTGGTGATTAGTTAGAAAGCCCTTCCTTATTTTAAAGAGAAAAGCTCTCTCTCTTAGAGAGAGAAAGAGTTTTGAAAAATAAACCTAAAATTTTTTTTTAGGGTTTTATAAGAAAAATTAAAAAGAAAAAAGATGCCATTTAAGAAGAAGCAAAACAACACCATTTTGGAGCACAGAAGGATCTGCGTGTTGGTCCTGACATGACCCAAAGTCCACGCAACCTGAACCGTGACCTGCTTTTGCCTTAGCTAAGACTGATCCAGTTGAACTGGTATTGAATCATCAAAAACTCGGTCTAAACTGTGGAACCATCAAACCAATCAGACCAACCTAGATCGGTATTGACTGAATCATTGACCAGTTCGGTTTAGGTATTTTTTAAAAATTTTTTTTAATTTTCCAATTTTTTTATTATTTTTGTTATTTTGAGTTTTATTTTTTAAAATATTTATGCATAATAAATTTTTAAATTTGTTAGAATAAATATTTGATTGTTTTTAATAATAACAATATGAAAACAAAGTTGGATAATAACTAAAAAAAAAAAACTAAAAATGCTTAAAAAAATAATAATAATCTAAAAATGATAATAAGAATAAAATAATTTTTTTTTTATTTTCTCTACCTAGATGTTGGAGGGAATAAAAACTTTAAATTTTAAAATATAATTTCGCCTAGATGTTAGAGAATTATAAAATTTTTTTAAAAAAAGCATAATCACAATAATAATAATAATAATAATAATAATAATAATAATAATAATAATAATAATAAGTTTTCATAAAAAAAAAAGAAATATATAAAACATTTTAATTAATTTTCAAAAATCATAAAAATCAAACTTGCTCAAAAAATCTGCCTAAATGTTGGAGATTTTTAGAGATGTTAGCGTTTTAAAAATTCAAAAAATTAAAACCAAAACCCAAAATTTCAAAACCTTAAAATACAAAACCTTAAAAATCTAAAACCCTAAAATCCAAACTCTTAAATCTAAAACCTTAAAATCTAAACCCCAAAACCTTTAAAACCTAAACCCTAAAATCCAAAACCTTAAAAATCCAAAATCCAAAAATCTCAAAAACTTCAAAGCTAAAGCCCTAAGATCCAAAACCTTAAAATTCAAAATCCCAACCCTTAAAATCTAAAACCTTAAAATCTAAAACTCTAAAAACCTTAAATTTGGTATGCAATCCCGAATTATCACAAAAAAGTTACTAAATCTTAAAACCTCGACCTAAATCTATATTCAAAACCATTTGAAACTTTAAGGATACGTGTGAAAATCTCA
The DNA here is from genome assembly GCF_047325235.1 of Durio zibethinus. NCBI lineage: Eukaryota > Viridiplantae > Streptophyta > Magnoliopsida > Malvales > Malvaceae > Durio > Durio zibethinus. Next base: position 3,382,141 of record NC_143180.1, read on the forward strand.
AGTGAAATAATTTGTTCTCGAATGCCACTTAGATGATGGGGTATTTAAGAAATTTTATTCCATTAAGTTTTTCAGGCGGGTCATTAATTCACTTTAACAATGGAGTTAATAATTGAATAATAATAAAAGTATACTAATAAAATGGGATCTTAAATATAAATAGTTACACTTAAGCTCTGCCTAGATATTGGAGAGTCAAGGTGGCTTCATTATATTTAAGAATCCATTTTTAAATTACATTTCATCTCATCGCATAGAATCCATTAGCATATATATGTTATTATGTTATTGTTGGCACTAGTTTTGCATTTTTCTATCTTTAACTCTTATTTGCTACCTAACAATACCATCGTTTATTTTCTCATATAAAATATTTTTTTACAAAAAAAGAAAATGCATATTTTAAAATTGTTATAAAATAAAATGAAAATAATATTCCAAAGGAAATAATTTTTGGTACTTTGCCTAGATGTTGGAGAGTCACCAACAATTATCTTTCACTAAGAATGTTATTTTCATTTTAAGGAATATTGCGTTAAATCTTAAGCGAAAAGAGTTATTTTAAATTTTACCTGGATGTTGGAGAATTTTAAGATAATTCTTTAACTTAAACATTTTCTCAATATTTCTAAATAAAGAATTTTTTCAAAAAATATTTTTTTTAAATGAAGGAAACTAGTATTAAATTTCAAATCAAAACCATTCCATCCAACACTGAAAATAGCGCATGATTAAATGGTACCAATTTATGGGCATTATAAGGATGCTAATCCTTTCCCATACGTAACCGACTCTCAAACCCAACTTAGTTTTCATAGATCAAAATTTATCTTTTTGATAAACTTTAAACTTATTTTTATAGTTTTATTAAAAGGATAAACTTTTGGGTGACTAATCACACTCTAAAAAAGATTGGTGGTGACTCCCTTCATTTTTTCTTGGTTTTTAAAACTCTTTACGTCTGATGGTCCCAAAATGATTACGATAGCTTGGCGACTCTACTGGAAACTTTTGAAAATCAGGCCAAAATTTAAATTATGTGCTATTAATAGTTATTGGATTTAATTGATTTTATTTGATATTTAATTTAATTTCCTTTATTTTAATTTTTTAAAATATATATACATACAAGTTAATAAATAAAATAAATTGTATGTTAGTTATTATTTTATTTTGATTATGTGTTTATGATTTATTTATGTTATTTTGATTAATACATTACTTTGCACACACTTTGCATTTTCACTTGCATACATGAGCTCTAGACTCAGGCTCTTTTCCTTTTGAAAAAAAGTAAAGTAGTTACGCTCTCGTGAGGTGATAACCTCTGTATTTGCTAGTGAAATACTTTCACTCAGATTGAACCCTTTCTGTTAGTAACCTGTAATGAGTGAGGATTGAAGAGCCTTACTAGTCTATAAAGGACGATGATGTGAGGAATAGTCTGGAAAACTTTAGATGTATAAATCCCAACCTGATATATTGAGAGCCATAGGAAGCCTGCTTAGGATAGAGCCATGCAACCTTTTTAGAAAATTACCAAAAGTTAGGATATTATATACATTATATTATTTTGTTGTATGGTTGTTATATTATTTCTCTTATTTGTTTTAAATTCTTGAGTTATTTTTTTATATATTCTTTGATTGTGTGCATTATATTTTAAGATGTGGTATTTATTTTAGGTCAATCATTGAAAAAAAAAAGGCAAAGGAAAAAAAAGAGTTCTCATGGAGACATTAGTGGTGTCGACCTTTTGTAAAAATTATTTACAAGTCCAAAGCCATGCCATTTTTTTTCATAAAAATTATCCAAATTATGATAGGAGGGCACTTTGATACAGTTTGTGTTTAAGGGTAATAATAGTGTAGTGTAAATAAAGTTAGGATAAACAAAAAAAGATGGAAAAATGATTTAGGATAAGTAAGAAGTTTGTTTTCTTTTTGGAATTTAGTCATTCCATTCATCATTAGGTTGGTTTGTATATTTTTAGGTTATTCCATTTTTGCGTATATCTTTACATCATTATCATATTCAAGCATTCATAGACATATCACATGCAAATTAGGAATTGTGTCATTCATTCAGCAAGAATAATAGCATAAGCATTGTTCGTGTTAAACCTTTGAAATAAGATTTTTGTTAGTAAGTATAAGAAGCTAAAAATATAGAAGATCAATTGGAGGCCCGAATTAGTGCGTTAAATGAAATCAAGAGGAGTATGGTCATGGCATTCGAGAGGTAACAAAACAACTCATTGAGTTTACAAAGATTGTGAATAAACTTAGGAAATTTACTTTGACACCTTTTCAAAAATCCTTACCAACTTTAGCCCAAGTGAGTCTTATGAATTTATGAAGTCATGATTAATCGATTTCCATTAGGCCTAGTAAACTTTCAAAGCATGCTGAATCATTCCATGATTTGAGCAATAATGAAGGTCTTGACAAGATTATAAAAGGGATGAGTGATTTGACTATTCAAGTGCCTAAGCTTTGAAATTTAATTTTCAGGACGAGGTTACTAGGTTTCATGTAGCCTTCACTAATTGTTTCAAGCTTAAACTTACATTCAAATCTTTCCCATGACTATTTTCGACCTCTTTTTCAAATATCTACAATTAGGACCTTAAATTTCATACGATCTCCAATAAGTCCATATTTGAACCAAAATCTTTGACCTTACATTCACCAGCTACCTGTTCAGCCGATTGCTCAAGTCTAAACCTTTGCATCACTATTAAATCCTAGGACTCCTAATTTACCTGTTATTCAAAAATTACCTAAGAAAAAGAAATAGTTAGATCATTTCCCTATTTCATATGAAAAACTTTTTTTCTATCTGTTTGAGAGACATATTATCGTCTCTATGGCTTCAGAGCCCTTAAAGCCTCCACATCCAAAATATTTTGACTCAAATGTAAGATGCGAACATTTTAGTGGGAATATGGGGCATACCATTAAGAATTATGAAGGTTTCAAGCACAAGGTGCAGTCATTGATAGATGTGAAATGGTTTGATCCAACTATAATAAGGGGTTAAAAGATCTAAGAATAATGAAAAAATGATGGCAAGTTGATAAACATGGATGGGGCTTTTGTTTAAAGAGAGTCGTCAAGTGATAGGTTATTTGAAAAATAAAATGCCTTGTTAATTTCTTATGTTTGAAATTTTTTATATTGACATGACATTGTGTGTTAAACTTAGATATGTGAATTAAAATTCGTATTTTATTTTCGTTTTTCTACCAATTTTCATACTTTCCACTAAAGAGTTTTGTCATTTGTGTATTCATTTATTTATTCATTCATCCATTTATGTATTTATTCAATATAATGCAATTCTTATGTGCTTTAAAAATTTTTATTTTTAGAATAATCTCTGCGATTTCTTCTAAGGATCTAAAGAATATTGATTGGATAAGAGAGATGGAGAAAATCATCGATGAACAATGTGCTCAAGAAAATAATCATCTTGAAGGATCTAGCTTAGGACTCATAAAGGAAAAACCAGGGAATCTAAATGAACAAAGAAGGTATAATCTTTTGGAAGAAAAGGGTTTGAGCTATTGGGGGTAAGAAAGAATCTGGTGATGTAAAGGATCTCAGCTAGTTCCAGATGTGAGTATTTCGCTCAAATTCAAGGTTTCAGCATTTGAAAAGTATAATGGAACTGGATATCCTAGGACACATTTGGCTCATTATCACAAAATGGTTGAATATGCTAATGATGAAAGGTTACTTATTCATATTTTTCAAGAAAGTTTGACTAAGCCAACAACTAATTGGTATTATAGTTTGAAGAGCAATCAAATTCATACTTGACGGGATTTATCATAGGCATTCTTGAAGTAATACCATTATATATTAGAGTTGACTTCAGATCGATTAACCCTTTAAAATATGAGAAAGAGCCCCAATGAGAACTACAAAGAATATGTTATTAGATAGAAGAATATGGTATCGAAAGTATGACCATCTCTTACCAATAGAGAGTTGAATTTTTTATTTGTGGATACACTTCTTTCTTTCTATTATGATAAATTGATAAGTAATACTTCATTAGAGTTTGCATATTTATTGTTTGCTGTGGGCAAAATTGAGGGTGAGATAAAAAAGAAAAGAATTATAGATGCTGGTGAGGAAAGGATGAGAGATATTTTTGTAAAACAAGCCCAAGAAATAATTGTTAAATTACAAAATGAGAGAAATCTCACCGTGATACAAGAAGATCTAATAGATGACTATTCATAATGGCCACCATATTGTCCCTAACTGATAGATGATTTTCCTCGACCACTTTATATATGTGCTCGAATTCCTTCACCATAAATAATTATAGAACCAAGGATTAACTCAAGCTATTCACGAAGTTGTAAGAGAAAGAGAGTTAAAGTGTGTCATTCACTTCCAATACCTTACTCTAAGCTCTCTACCTTACTAATCAAGAATCGTATGATCTTTGTTGTTCTTGCAAAACCCAAAAAGCCTTCATACCCGAAGTGGTATGATCCTACTACTAAATGTGAATTTCATGATGGAGTTAATGGGTATTTCATAAAAGATTGTACTATCTTTAAAGATACAATTTAAGCTTTGATTGATGTAGATGCTACAAAGTTTAAAGAGTTGATTAGTGGTCTTGATGATTGATAGTAGTAGAGTTGCAAGTTAGTGATGCTAAAGTTGAAACATCAATGGGAAAACTTTTGTTTATGTAACTTTGAATGTCATCTTAAGAGTACCATCAAGATGATAAATTTTTTTGGTCAAGTCTTAAGGTTTGCATTGCATGAGTAAACATTGTGCATCATAATGTTTTATGGTTATATTATCATTTGAGATCTTTTATTTCATATAATTCTTTTTATATATGGTTGGTTTTCTTTAAAAAAAATTTAGTAAAAAGGGGAAGATGTTAGATATGAATAAAGCCCCATGTGGTTAAGTATCGAGGCCATAGAAATGCCTTAAAAAAACAAAGAAAAACCAAAAAACAGGAAAGAAAAAAGAAAAAGGAAAATTTTGAGTCTAAAATGAGTTGGCGATCACTATTAGGAATTTCCTAAATACCTAAATGCCAATTTTCTTAAATCATTCAATTGACCCTATTCTTCAGTCATAACCCTTTGACAACCTTGAATTTGAATTTGTAAACCTTACTTTCACTTGATACTATTATTATATCAAAAGGTGATATTCCAATGAACAATGAAACATCTATTAAAAAAATGTATGGTTCTTAAAAAATCAAGTATATATATGAGATTTTTAAGAATTCAAATGCGATAATTTGATGTGTCAAGATTACGCTACAGTTCTAAAATTTTCAAACCTAAATTTTGTAAAATGAACTCAAACATATTGACCTTTTAGCTATTTACCTTAAAATTGGTCTGATCCTTTGTCTTGAGGGCATGTTTGTCAAAGAAGAAAGACCTCATTGCCTCTAAGATAACTTGAGTTATGATAAACCATTTTGTTCTCTTTTTATGGAGTAACTTAGATCATTTGATACCTTAAATAAGTTCAACCTATATAATAATTTTCTAATTCATTCCATATGATCCTTCTCTTATTCATTCTACATGACCATTTTCTTTCATTAATGGTAGTCTGTTAAAATAGGATATCTTTCATGAAATGCATTATTAGCAAAATGAATTTATGTATGAGTTATGGGGGCATGTTAAAAAAAATAAAAACAGCAAAAAAAAAGAAAAAAATGGTTATAATATCATGCCCTTAGAAAATTTGAGCAAATCCAAATAAAGTCCTGACAAAGTGAAAGTTTTGGAAAAAGGATGAGAAAAAGTCCAAAATAGAAAAGAGCCAATAATTCAAAAAAAAAAACCAAAAAAACTTTTGAAATGAAAACCTTTCTTCAAGTTCATTTTTCTAATGAGAACTACTTTTCAATTTAAGTGTTTATGCTTGAAATAACAAATGGCCATCTTTTATTATCCTTTCATAAACATAAAAATTTATCTCTTGTTACCCCTTTGAGTCTAATTGAAGTCTTTCAAAATAAACCATGATTAATGATCATCCTCTACATTAGGGGACAAAAAGGAATGCGTATGAGGTTAAGAATGGGGATGTTTAATGGCATCTCGTGTGATGGGGATAAAAGTTGAATATAAAAGTTTACAAAAGTTTTGAATCCACTCAGTGAAAAAATGCAAAAAAAAAAAAAAAATCAAAGGAAAGGAAGAATAAAAGAAGAAAAAAAGAAAAAAAAATGAATGGATGGAAAGCATAAGAAAATAAAAAAGAATATACTTTAGAGTGTATCTTTCAAATGAAAAATGATCCTTAGTTTCAAATACCCTTAAATACTTATTTTGTTCCTTTCTGTCCTTTTTTTTGGCAACCTTGAACCTTGACCTATGTTACAACTTTTGAAAAATCCATATTAGATCAAGTATGATGGCTTAACCTTGAAGAATTTCTCTTGAAAAAATGAACATGAATCTTTTGAGTTCTCATTTATTACCTAATTTCCTGTTTGAACTATTATTAAACCCTTTTGAAAAAATTCTTTTCTTCTTTTGGATTAGGTTTGAATTTTTTTTAAGTGCATGGTGTGTAAAAAAAATAGAAATAAAAACGGTCATAGGGTGAAAACCCTTAAAAAGGTAGTCTAGAGAAAACCTTGAAAGGTCACTCTTGATACTAAATATGGTAAATGTTAAACAAAGGTAAATCCAAACCTTGTTGAAAGATCTAAAATATCAAAGCCACAAAAATTTGAGATGGGTTGATTTTGAATCTTAATTGTTGTTTATTCCCAAATAACCTTTTAAAATCTCAAGCTCTTATAGCTGACCTTGACATATATAAAAATGTCGCATTTGGAGGCTAAGGAAAATGTTGAATATGTTTGATTTTCAAGGAATTCATGTTTTTAGAAAAGCTTATATTTCATCTGTGAGCTTGCATGAAAAATTATATGCTTCTTTCACACTTTTCAAGTGTTGAAACCTTTTGAATAAATAAAAATCTTTATCTACAAAACCATTACATCTATTTGAAAAGAAAATTCTCACCTCTTTCATTTCTGATAGGGATTGCCAAATTCTAAGAAAAATTCAAACCCAATTTAGCTGGCATTAATGAAGTCTTATGCCCAGATGATCTAGCATCAATGAAGTTTTAAGCTCATTTACCTGGTACGTAAACCTAGATTATCTAGCACCAATGAAGTTTTAAGCCTAGTTTAGTTGGCACCAATGAAAAATTAAGCCCAATATAGCTAGCACGAAAGCCCAGATTAGATGGCTCCAGTTCAACTGGCATAATAAACTCATATTAGTTGGCATATAAGTTCGGATTAGTTGAAAAAGTATATACCCCTTTTATCACTTTTAAGTGGTGGAATCTTTTTGAATCAACAGGAATCTTTGGTTGCTAAATCAACCAATCCATTGAGAGAGATTTTTCATTTTTTTCATTTCCAATAGAAATTGTCAGTTCTTAAGAAAAATTCAAATCTACATAAGATTTAAGCTCAGTGTAGCTGGCCTCTAATTTTAAGCCCAGTTTAGCTAGCCCTTAATGAAATTTAAGCCTAGTTTATTTGACCTTCAAAGAACATTTAAGCCTAGTTTATCTGGCCATCAATGAAGTTTTAAGCCTAGTTTAGTTAGCCCTTATAAAAATTTTAAGTCTAATTTATCTGGCCATTAATAAAATTTTAAGCTCAGTTTATCTAGCCTCAAATGAGGTTTTAAGCCAAGTTTATCTGGTCCCAAAAGAAGATTTAAGCCTAGCATAGCTGGCCCTCAAAGTAAAGTTTAATCCTAGTTTATCTAGCCTTTAGTAAATTTTTAAGCCAGTTTAGTTGACACATAAACCCAGATTAGTGATCTTTCTTCTTTATTCCGACTTGTGATGTTGTTTCAGTTGTTACTTTTTATTTTCGACTTGCGATATTATCCCGGTCAATTTTTTATCTTTCGACTTGCAATGATATCTCGATCATCTTTCTTTATTCTGACTTACAGTGTTGTCCTGGTCATTACTCTTTATTTTTGACTTGCAGTATTATCCCGATCGATTCTTTATCTTTTGGCTTGTGGTGTTGTCTCGGTCGTTCTTTTTTATTCGACTTGTAGTGTTGTCCTAATCGATTCTTTAATTTTGACTCGCGGTGTTGTCACGGTCATTCTTTATTTTTGACTCGCGATGTTGTCTTAGTCGTTTTTCTTTTTTTTGACTTGCAGTTCAATCCTAGTTTTCGTTAATTTTACTTATGGTTCAATCCTGATCTTATTATTTTTTAACTTGTGGTTTAATCCTAATTTTTTTATTTTTTGATTTGTGGTTCAATCCTGATCGTCATTATTTTTTAACTTGTAATTCAATCCCAGTCACCATCATTCTCTGACCCGCGATTTAATCCTGATCATCTTTATTTTTTGACTCGTGATTTAATCTTGATCTCGTTATTTTTTAACTTGCCATTTAATCCTAATCTTTTTATTCTCTGACTCACTATTTAATTTATCTCTTTATTTTTTGACTCGTAGTTCAATCCCGATCTCATTATCCACCGACTTGCAATCTAATCCTAGTCGTTTTTATTTTTTGACTCACAGTAATAAAAAAAACAATAAAAACAAAACAAAACAAAAAAATTTTGAAAAATTTTGAATCGTTATTTCAAACAAAATTAATTTCTTTGTCGTTGCCTATTCTTGATTCTTAGTAATGAGCAAAAAGAGGAGCTGTAGATACCAAATTTTGTCTGAGTTTACTAGATTAAATCTTGTTTTCAAGTTCTGTTTATTAATATCAAAATTAATTAATAATTAAAAATTAATAAAAAAAGACTAGGGTAACAGTGGTGCCTTGCACGGCACCACTGGCTACCCACCCTACTGAACCACCTACCCAACTACCCATTCCCTGCCAGTCCCTCAGCACTACCTTTGCTAGCACCATGCCCCTAATCACTCAATCCTCTACCAGTACCATCCTCAGCCACCCACTCTCCTAGAAGGCTAACACTATAAAGGCACCAGACCTCTCCCAAGCACGAGGCTTATTTGTCAGTGTCAGACTTCTCCCACTAGTCAGCTTGCCCAAAGCATCTATCCCTTTTACCCCAGCATCCTGCACTTCATACCTAAAGACTAAGCTTCTTCCCCTCGGCCAGACCCCAAAACTTCAGCCATTCCTCATACGCTACCTTCTTACACAGCCACCTCCATCCTAATATTCCTACACCAAGTCTTTTTACCTCTCAAACTTACCCTCCTATAGCAAACGAACCACAAAAAAAAAAGAAAACCACACTAGAAATCCATAAAAAAAGAGAAAACAACAAACATAATCCTTGTTGATTCGACAAGAAACCTAGTGCCAAAAAGTTACCTGTAAAAAAATAAAAAATAATAAAAAATGAATTTTAGTTTATAAAAAAAGAAGGCGACAAAAAACTTTAAACATCGATCTACACCGATCGGGGTTGTTCCAGGTGTATGGGAGGCCAGATTGAAGTTTAGAAGGCTAGGGTGAGCTTTTTGGCAAATTTTGAAAAATTTTGGTGATTGGATTGACGATCAACGTGCACCAACAATGGAATAGATAGCAACTGACATTGCCACTGGTGATTGGTCGAAAAACCCCTCATTATTTTAGAGAGAGAAGCTATTTTTCTTAGAGAGAGAAAGTTTTGAAAAATTAGCCCAAATTTTTTTTAAGGTTTTATAGGAAAAAAATAAAAAGGGAAAAACGATGCCGTTTAAAAGAAGGTAAACAACACTGTTTTGGAGCATAGAATGATCAGCGTGTTGGCCTTGACCTGACCAGAAGTTTGCGCAACCCAGTCTGTGACCCACTTATGCCTCAGCTAAGACTGATCCAATTGAATTGGTATTGAACTACCAAAAACTTTGTTTGAACCGTGAAACTCCCAAACCGATCAAATCGACCCAAACCGACATTGACCAGATCATTGACTGGTTCAGTTCAAGTATTTTTTAATGTTTTTTAAATTTTCTAATTTTTTATTTTTTTTGTTATTTTGAGTTTTATTTTTTTAATTATTTATGCATGATAAATTTTTAAATTTGTTAGAATAAATATTTGATTGTTTTTAATAATAATAATAATAAGAATAAAATAATTTTTTATTATTTTTTCTGCTTAGATGTTGGAAGGAATAAAAACTTCAAACCTTAAAATATAATTCTGCCTAGATGTTGGAGAATTATAAAAAAAATTAAAAAAAAGCATAATAATAATAATAATAATAATAATAATAATAATAAAATTGATAATAATAATAAGTTTTCATAAAAAAAGGAAATATATGAAAAATTTTAATTAATTTTCAAAAGTTATAAAAATCAAACTTGCTCAAAAAATTTGCCTAGATGTTGAGGATTTTTAGAGATGTTCACATTTTAAAAATTCAAAAAATTAAAACCAAAACCCAAAATTTCAAAATCGTAAAATCCAAAACCTTAAAAATCTAAAACCCTAAAATCCAAACCCTTAAATTCAAAACCCTAAAATTCAAACCCCAAAATCTTCAAAATCTAAACCTGAAAATTTCAAAACCTTAAAAATCCAAAATCCAAAAATCTCAAAAACCTCAAAGCCAAAACCCTAATATCCAAAATCTTAAAAGTCAAAATCTCAAGCCCTAAAATCTAAAATCTTAAAATCCAAAACTTTAAAAACCCTAAATTTGGTATGCAATCCCGAATCATCAATCGATAGTCACCAAATCTTAAAACCTCGACCTAAACCTATACTAAAAACTATTTTGAAACTCTAAGGATATGTGTGAAAATCTCAAGTGGAGTAATTTATTCTCAAATGCCACCTAGATAATAGGGGATTTAGGAAACTTTATTTCATTAAGTTTTTCAAGCGGGTCCTTAATTCACTTTAACAATCACTACAGGGGTTTTGGTTTTTAGTGACAATTTTTTTATGTTTAGCGACGTTTATAAACGCCACTAAAAGATTTACGAGGTTTGTGAAAAATGCCAGTTAGAATGTTGGCTATACACACTTCGAGAAAAATAGCAATGTTTTTTATAAAACGCTGCTATATTAACAGTGTTTGTATCTAAAAAAATTGCTATATTAGCGGTATTTATATCTGGATAATGCTGCTAATATAGTGACATTTGTATATGAAAAACATTGCTACATTAATGGAGTTTGTATCTGAAAAATGTCGCTAATTTAGTGACGTGTCAAAGGTACAAATGCCACTAATTTAGTGGTGTTTTTATCAAGAAAATGTCGTTACTTTGGTGACATTTGTATCACAAAAATGTTGCTAATTTAGCTCATTTTCAAGCAAGAGCACTATTACTTTTAGTGGCGTTTTATAGTACAAATGTCACTAAATTATTCATTTAGCGACATTCTTAAACACAAATACTACGAAATTGAGAAATGTATTTTTTATCAATAAAAAATTTATGTTAATATTTATTATTTTTATAAACGAGCTTAAATTTTGATACTGAAATTAATATAAACTCAATTCACATTCAAATATGCATCTAATTAACACAAAATTTAATAATTAATATAATAACATTCAAATTTTTTGTATACATTAACAAAATAAAAATTAAAATGTATGAAATTGATTACTGCATACATTTTGAAGGCTGCCAATTAATAAAGGAATTTTTCCATCTTGGTCACTAACGTGTGCCAAAACTTACTGAATAGTAGCATACAATTTTTAACACTTCTTGTAAGCTTTGTTGATATTAAAAAATATAAATATTTACTAAATATAATATCTGAGTTTGAGGACCATCAGTTTCTAAAAATTGTTGTTGCACAAAATTCATAAGATGATCGAATCGATCATGCAACTACTAAAATTTTACACGCTCTCTCTATTCTAGCATGTTTTTCCTCAATTTTGGCATGCTCTTGTTTTCTTTCTGCTTCAATTTGCTGAAAACGTTATTGCATAATTTGTAACTCCTTTCTCAATATCAAAATGTCTTAGAAGATTGAATTGCTGAGAATGTAAATTGCTGAGAGCTACGTCCATAGTAGGTAGATGGTGTTGGACCCAATCCAAGGCCTCGGACCCATCCATGCCTTTCTTTTCTAGCAACTTTTATGAATATATGATTTTTCAATTTTTACATATTGAGAGAACCATCAAATGCTACTTTAATCTTAGCAACCATTTTCTCTTTCGCTTTCTCCTGTAAATTAGTTATATATAACTATCAAGTTTAATGATTCATTGATAATATGTTAAAAAGAGTAAATATTTACTTTGTGTTAAAATAGATATTACAAATTACTATAATTTTTTGTGTTTCGACATTCATGTAAGATTCATCTTTTTTTATATGTGTTAAGTGAAAAAGTTTCACACATCCAATTTGACCACCCATCTTAATCTCTTATACAAAAATATATGTTATTTGATAGGATACATATCAATCATAACTTATTCATGCATATCATGCCTATCAATCAAGTTCAAAAATTTCAAATAATTTTAATATCATGTATTTATATTTTGGCCCTTTTATAATACAATAATCTTAAACAGATGCAGACAATAAAAATATTTTAACCTTTCACACATATTGATTATGACAACCAAATTCAATTATTTGGACAACTTTAATATCATGGATTGAAGCCATTCAAACTGTTGAAAGCCATCCAAAAGTTTAATTTGTAATTTTGCCTTTTAAAGGCAAAAATAGTCCCAAACAGACATAAATGACAATTTTTTCACCCATATCAACCGTAAAAATGAAATTCAATCAATGGAACAAGTTTAATATCAAGTATTGAAGCTATCCAAACTGGTTAAATTGAACAATAACAAAAAATTTGTAATTTTACTTAAATATACGTAAATAATAACTTTTTCATACATATCATCCTTCTCAACTAAGTTCAAAACTTTTGATAAGTTTAATATCATGTATTGAAACTATCAAAACTATTAAAATAGTACAATAACTGTTCTTTTGCATATTTGCCTTTTAACGGCATAAAAAGTTCATTCATATCCTTTAAGTTTAAAATCATAAAACTTACTATTTCTTTTTGCTTTCTTGCAAAACTTTTTGATCCACTTGTGTGGCTATATTTTTATTGTTTTCTACTACCAATCCCAATTTGTTCTCTTTCCTGTCATAAAAAATAATGGGTATATCGTAGAAATATAAATATTACCAATTTAAAGCATAAAACACTTTCATTATTTCATTCTACTATACAAAGTTATAAATTAATATCTTTCCTTTTCTTGAGAACTAAAATCTAACTAATTATTCATATTGCCACCTAATCACATTACGGGGTAGATTTTTCATCGTCGCCTTTACAATTATATTTCTATCGAAATACTTGTTCTTCAAATTATGCTTATAATTTTTCTATTTCTTTTCTAATGACTAAAGTACAAATGAAGTTGGATTTCAAGTACAAATCTTGACTGTAATAATGCAAAAAAAAGTTTTAATCAATAAACCAAATTTAAAATAATTAATTTTTTTATATGTAATTAATTATAATAATACATAAATAAAGTTTGAAGCATTGACCTTTACTTCTGCTAGAACTTTATGCCATGTTTCATGATGAATAGGTAATTTCATTCCATTACGGGCAAGCATACCTAGAAGTCTAACCAACAGTTGAGCCTTTTCACCAATTAGTTGCCTATCAGAGTTTACAAACATTACAATACACTCATTCGGAGATAGTGCAAACAATTCTTTCAAAGTTGTCCTAACTTTGATCCTCCGTTGACCATTGTTATCAACTGCAAAAATTAAAAAATAAATTTGTAAAATAGCAATACTTTTATCATTATAATCGATTTGTAAATATGTGGTATATGATACCTGCATTCAAATTTAAAGCATAATCAATTGACAGGATACTATCTAAACCTAAAACTCTCATATTGTCAGATCCAATATCAGTTAAAAGATTAGAAGTGACTAAGTTAGATCTGACAGTACGTTCATTTCCCTTCAAAAGATTCAGACTATTGCCAATATCAACAGGTGCCGCAGACAGTTCTGAACTAATATATCTTATATGTATTCCTTTCAATATACTCCTCTTCATTGTAGCTTATTTGCATCATAAAAGTGAATATATAAAAGATAAAACTTTAGAACAATATAAAGACATCGAGAAGTTAACTTATCATAATCTACGATACAAAAAGAACATATCGATTTAATTAAATCAAAAGATAATGTATGATTTACAATATAATAAATATACAATAACGAATGTGACATTAATTACATACAATCATTTACTATATTATGTCATAAACACTCGAATTACAAAATATAGATGATCCATCATGGTTCATAAATGTTTTCATTAACATCATTGTGGACCCACTGAGCATAGGTACTGGAGATATTTTCATCCAAGTTTTGTTCAACAAAAGGATAACATTCAATTCCCGTATCAACATTATGCCTTGTATCTAACCTCATATCAAATAAGTCTCTAGGTGTGTTTCGAACAATAACAAACCAACCCAATTCTTTGCGATCTTCAGAATAAAAAACTTGTTTGACTTGAGATGAAAAAATATAAAGTTCATCGATGAGTTGTTGTCCAATGTGAATTAATTGACAAAAATTCACAAGTGTAAATCCATACTGATTTTTCTTAATATCTCTCGCACTATTCACATTAGCCTAGTCACACTGAAATTAGATAACTTTTCACTTGCCATAATAATCCAACTCATTGATGTCATTAATCATACCATAATAGTTAACATTTCCCTCTAAAGGGTTTATGTCCCTAACACTAGCATAGCTAATCGTTGGTGAAGTAACAACAACTGCTGAATTTTATATACTACTAAATCTCTCACGGGATTTAGTGTGAAATCTAAACCCATTGATGATGAAACCTTTGTATCATTTCACAATTTTATTTGAATCTTGTGAAAGATATTTCACCTTTTCACTAACAAGCCTTCTACTCCAAACCTATAATAGTGAAGTAAATATATATATGTTAATAATGTTAATTATTCCGTAAGCATTCTATGTAGATTTCTTATAAAGAGAAGTATGACATTACTTATAGTTGCTCCTAACCATTCATGAAAATTTTCTACGAATAACTTATCAAGCTTTTAAGGGTTTGATCATCGATAATGTATGAAAGCTCTCAAATTATTTCTATACTCACTACAAAACATCATGATAAAGTATTATTAATAAAAAAATACAATTAATTATTCTTAATGTAATGAATAATTTTCTTGCTAAAAAACTTATGTGCAAAATGATTCAATAGAGTCATGATGAAAAAGAACATATCGATGTGCTTATGCCCAAGATTTATCATCTAACTCCATTATTTCAGCTTTGCCTATTGGTTATCCAAAACTTTAAAAAAGATAACTGTAGGTAGAGTCATGTTGCTGCATACCAACATTTCTCGATGGTATATTAAATCTTGTTTCAACATCTTTCAAATAACGAGAACAAAATGTCATACACTTTTTTGCTAAATATCCTTTAGCAATAGAACCTTCAGGAAAGTGTTTGTTGCAACAATAAGACTTTAACCTCCCTAAAAACCTATCACATAAAACCTTAGTCATATATCTTTTTAACTAGAATTGCATGATCATCAATAAAACCTTAATCAATCTATTAAACAATAATACCTTTCGATAGGATACATCCATCGATAATAAATCGACCCACCAACTTTTGCTTTATATGAAAGGTGCATAACCAAATGCATCATAATAGTGAAAAAGTTTGGAAGAAAAATCTTCTCTAAATGGCATAAAATTATCGTGGCTCGATCTTGAAGTTTGTCAAGCTCTTCCACATTCATACATTTCCCACATAGAGATTTAAATATGTTACTCAATTCAATTACCATAGAAGTGACTTGCTTTGACATTGATGAACATAAAGCAATTGAAAGTAAGTCTTACATCAAAATGTGATAATTATGTGACTTTAATGAAAAAAGTTTTTGCTCCTTTAGATTCATGCATCTCGATATATTTGACACATAGCCATCCAAAACTTTGATATTTTTCAAAACCTTACAAAACATATCTTTTTCAAATTTAGAAATCCCAAAACAAGCAGCATGCAATTGATATTTGCCATTAGGAAGCAACTTCAGATGAAGGTCAGGGTGAATCTCTATATCAACTAGGTCAAGTCGACTCTTTAAGTCATCATTCGATTTTTTATTCATATTAAGAATTATTTCGATAAAATTTTCTCAAACATTCTTCTCTATGTGCATCAAATCAAGGTTATGGCGTAATAAATTATATTTTCAATAAGACAACTCAAAAAAAATAATTTTTTTTTCATAACTCAGACTCATTGGGGTTATCTTCTTCATCATCTTCTTTATCACTTTGAACATCAACATCACTAACATCAATATTAGTATCACCAACTTGCATAATATGAGACCATACACCTTCAAAGATGTCCCTCACTCTTTTTCTTGATGGAATCATTTTTTTATAAGTGAAATTGATATCTTTTAACTTTGACAAGAAGTTAGACCCACTAATGGGTAAAGGTGATCTCTTCAAGTCTTCAATTCTATCAAAGAGATATTTTTAGAATCTAAATCGATGATTATCATCTAACCATTGACAATATCTTATAAAACAAAATTTTTTACCATTAGCTAACCACTTCGAACATGTCTGTGTAGCACAACATGGACAACCATAACGATTTTTTATACTCCAATCAAATAAATTTGCATAAAGCAAAAAAATCATTGATAGTCCATAATAAAGCAGCACATATATTAAAGTTTTTTTTCTTGATGCATCATAAGTCTCAACTTCTTTCCATAATTACTTTAACTCTTTAATAAGAGATTGTAAGTAGATGTCTATATCATTACCTGAACCTTTTTCTTCAAAAATTATCATAGACAATATAAATGACTGTTGTTTCATAGCAATCCATGGTGACAAATTGTAAGGAATCAGTACAACTGGCCAAGTACTATAAGAAACATCATTTTGAATGGGTTGAATCCATCAGATGCTAGTCCTAACATAACATTTCGAGGATTAGATACAAAGTCTGAAAACCTAGAATGAAATGATTTTCATCCCAAAAAAATCTATAGGATGCCTCAATGATCCATCATTTGTTCGTTTCTTATGATGCTACCTCATTGAATTTATAGTTTTGGATGACATGAAGAGTCGTTGAAGTCTTGGTATTAATGAAAAATAGCGTAAAACTTTAACGGGCTTCTTTTTAACATTGACTTCATCACCATCCTCGTTCAACCTTTCATTGGGATTTTTGTTCACCCAACGAGAAATACCACACACATGACAAGATTTTTAATTTTTTTATCACCCCAATACAACATGCAATCATTAAGACAACCATGAATTTTCTCATATCCAAGACCTAAATTCTTGATCATTTTCTTTGATTTCTTACAACATTTAAGGATTTTTACAAAAGGAAATATTTCTTTCATAAACTCTAATAATAAAGTCAGAGAGTTTTCCATCCATCCACAGAAGAATTTTAATTGAAAAAGACAAACATAGAAAGATAAGCTTGAATGTTTTGAGCCCTCATAAAGTTCTTCATTCATATCTTCAAGCAATCTATAAAACTTTACTACTTCTCCTCTAGGTTGTTGGTCATCTACACCTATCTCAGGTTTACCAAATTCATTCATTTCAACATTAGACTGATTAAATCCATCATTTTAGGGAGAAAGATTATGAAAATATTGGTTATGAATGTTAAAAGCATCTCGCAACATACTTTTATGTCATCTGATATAAAGAGATTATGTTGGTATTAGTGAGGGCTTGATATTGAAGAAACTCTAGTGGAAGACCTTGATGGTATAGACTCTTCATGAAAATACTAATTAACATATCCCGAGAGAAATCCAATACAAATTAAATGTTAAAAAAAAACTTGATGCATTTGCTAATCTATATTAGCACACTTCACACATGGGCATAATATCATATTATCTTCACTTATATTTTCAAATGCAAAATTAAGAAAATTTTTCACTTCATCTTTGTACTATTGACTTAGTCTTGACTTTTACATCCAGCTCTTATCCATTGAGTACTTACTACATTATCAGACTAAATGTATATAAATAATTTATATATACATTCATTTCAATATTAGACTGATTAAATCCATTATTTTGGGGAGAAAGATTATGAAAATTTGGTTATAAATGTTAAAAGCATCTCGCAACATACCTTTATGTCATTTGATATAAAAAGATTAAGTTGGAGTTAGTGAGGGCTTGAAATTGAAGAAACTCTAGTGGAAGACCTTGATGGTATAGACTCTCCATGAAAATACCAATTAACATATCCCGGGAGAAATCCAATACAAATTAAATGTTCAAAAAAAACTTGATGCATTTGCCAATCTATATTAGCACACTTCACACATGGGCATAATATCATATTATCTTCACTTATATTTTCAAATGCAAAATTAAGAAAATTTTTCACTTCATCTTTGTACTGTTGACTTAGTCTTGACTTTTACATCCAACTCTTATCCATTGAGTACTTACTACATTATCAGACCAAATGTATATAAATAATTTATATATACATTCATTTCAACATTAGACTGATTAAATCTATCATTTTGGGGAGAAAGATTATGAAAATGTTGGTTATGAATGTTAAAAGCATCTCGCAACATACCTTTATGTCATCTAATATAAAAAGATTATGTTGGTGTTAGTGAGGGCTTGAAATTGAAAAAACTCTAGTGGAAGACCTTGATGGTATAGACTCTCTATGAAAATAACAATTAACATATCCTAGGAGAAATCCAATACAAATTAAATGTTAAAAAAAACTTGATGCATTTGCCAATCTGTATTAGCACACTTCACACATGGGCATAATATCATATTATCTTCACTTCTATTTTCAAATGCAAAATTAAGAAAATTTTTCACTTCATCTTTGTACTGTTGACTTAGTCTTGACTTTTACATCCAGCTCTTATCTATTGAGTACTTACTACATTATCAGACCAAATGTATATAAATAATTTATATATACATTCATTTCAACATTAGACTGATTAAATCTATCATTTTGGGGAGAAAAATTATGAAAATGTTGATTATGAATGTTAAAAGCATCTCGCAACATACCTTTATGTCATCTGATATAAAAAGATTATGTTGGTGTTAGTGAGGGCTTGAAATTGAAAAAACTCTAGTGGAAGACCTTGATGGTATAGACTCTCCATGAAAATACCAATTAACATATCTCGGGAGAAATCCAATACAAATTAAATGTTAAAAAAAAACTTGATGCATTTGCCAATCTATATTAGCACACTTCACACATGGACATAATATCATATTATCTTCACTTATATTTTCAAATGCAAAATTAAGAAAATTTTTCACTTCATCTTTGTACTATTGACTTAGTCTTGACTTTTACATCCAGCTCTTATCCATTGAATACTTACTACATTATCAGACCAAATGTATATAAATAATTTATATGAAAATGAACATGTCAAATTCTTAAGTTTATTATATTTTAAACAAAAGATAATAACAAGACCAGTACTTATAAAAAATGAGGACTCCTTCTTGTGAAGTATTTTATCATGTACCTATATTATGAATGTTAAAATCTGATGCTAACGTAGACAGTACCTAAGAGGTTTTGTAGTTGGGGTTAAAATAAGGTAAAATAGATATAGAGGAAACCCAAAAAAGAAAGAAAATGAAAGGGAAAGGGAAGTGGATAATGGGTTACCAATGAAAATTTGAGGAAGGTGGGTTTTGGAGAAAATTGTTTAAACAAAAATGAAAATTGCCAATTACAAAAGCTGAAGGAATAGTCAAATTAAGTAAAAGTATTAGTAAATAACTAACAAATAATCTAAATATGGTTCTAAAAGACAACGCTCGAATAGTAAAAGTTGAAAGAAAAGGAAAGTAAATTTTAGTTGGTCTGAAAAGAGAAATAGTAAAATAATGAAGATGAAGCTTCAAGTTGGTGATTGGATGCACTAAGTTTAAAGACAATTTTATTGGACAGGATTATTAAAGGTGTTTACTAAGAAATACGCCTTCAAAAATCTCCTCTTATATATATTTTTGAATAAATTCTATGTGTCATCAATAGAGTCGTAGTAGAATTGTTTGCGATTATTAAAGGTGTTTACACCCCGAAAATGCCTTCAAAAATTTCATTTAATTTTTATGGTGTATTTATTAAAGGTGTTTTTTGCATAATAGGCCTTCAATAATTCCCTTCTTTTTTGCCTTCAATATCAATGAAGATGGTTTTCTACTAAAAATACCTTCAATAATTTTCATTTAAAAATTGTTTAAGATTATTAAAGGTGTCTTCTAGTGGAAAACACCTTCAATTTTTCACAGCTCAAATTTTAAGACGTTTATTCAAGGCGTTTATTCTAGAAAAATGCCTTCACTAATTCCTTCTAATGTATGTACATAATTATTATAGGCATTTTTTTAGAACAAACGCCTTCAATAATTTTCTTTTATAATTTTTGAGATTATTAAAGGCATTTTCAAATGAAAGTGTTTATTCTAGAATAACGCCTTCACCACTTCTTTCTAATTTATGTACATAATTATTGTAGGCATTTTTTTAGAACAAACACCTTCAATAATTTTCTCCTATAATTTTTGAGATTATTAAAGGCGTCTTTCAGTGAAAAATGCTTTCAATATTCCACAGCTCCAATTTTAAGACGGTCAGTGAAGACGTTTATTCTAAAACAATGCCTTCACTAATTCCTTTTAATTTACGTACATAATTATTATAAATGTTTTTTCAGAACAAACACCTTCAATAATTTTCTTTTATAATTTTTGAGATTATTAAAGGCGTATTCCAATGAAAAACGTCTTCAATATTCCACAGCTCAAACTTTAAGACGGTTTGTGAAGGCGTTTATTCTAAAACAACACCTTCACTAATTCCTTCTAATTTATGTACATAATTATTGTAGGTATTTTTTTAGAAAAAATGCCTTCAATAATTCTCTTATAGTTTTTAGGATTATTAAATGTGTCTTCCAATGAAAAATGCCTTCAATATTCTATAGCTCAAATTTAAGATGGTTAGTGAATGTGTTTATTCTAGAACAATGCCTTCACTAATTCCTTCTAATTTACGTACATAATTATTGAATGTGTTTTTTAAGAACAAACGCCTTCAATAATTTTCTCTTATAATTTTTAAGATTATTAAAGGCATCTTCCAGTGAAAAATGCCTTCAATATTTCATAGCTCAAATTTTAAGACGATTAGTAAAGGCATTTATTCTAGAACAATGCCTTCACTAATTCCTTCTAATTTATGTACATAATTATTATAGGCATTTTTCAGAACAAACAAATGCGTTCAATAATTTTTTTTTATAATTTTTAGAATTATTAAAGGCGTCTTTCAGTAGAAAATGCCTTCAATATTCCACAACTCAAATTTAAGATGGTTAGTGAAGGCGTTTATTCTAGAACAACATTTTCACTAATTTCTTTTAATTTACATACATAATTATTGAAGGCGTTTTTTTTCAGAACAAACACCTTCAATAATTTTCTTTGAAAATTATTTTTTAGATTACTAAAGGCATTTTTTTAGTAAAAAAGACCTTTAATAATCTTCAAATAAAATTTTACGGGGATTATTGAAGGAGATTTTTTTAGAAAAATACCTTTAATAATAAATTTTATATTCATTCCCTGTCTTAGACATCAGAATTGTAAACTGTTGGTACACAAAACAATTAAAAGTTGTATTAATCGACCAAACCAAACCTACAAATACATTTCTATCAGACTTTTGGTTTTTTTATCCCTATCATTGCCACTAACCTTCAACAAATCAATAGCACGCACCTCTCTGTTTACCGGTATGTCTTTATAATTTTTGTTTACTGTATTGTTTATATTATTTGATAGAGCTTTTTTTTATTTCTTACTATTTACATATGGATATATATTTTTATTAATTTCACCATAAGCATAGTCTCCAAGTACCTATCATTGCATGTATGTTGTTTCTGTGTAGTTTTCTATTAATAATGTGGTTTGCTGAACCTTATTGTGTGATATTATTTTGCTAAATGGTATTGTATGATATTAGTATGCTGAATCGTATGCTGAATGGTGTTTGTGAATGATTTGCTGAATGATATTTCTGAGTGATTTACTGAAGGACGTGTCTGAGTACATTATTGATTGGTTTGCTGAATGGTGTTTTTGTACGTAGTATGGTGTTTGTTGTATTTAATTATGTACAGTGTTAAATTTAGATTATCATTTTGTGTAATTCATAAAATTATAATCAAAATCGCAGGTATTATAGACTCTAAACAACAACATTCTCCTTCTATTGAACATACAAAAGACACACCTATAGGCTAAAGAAAAAAGGGAAGGGTCCCAAATAAATAAATTAAAGTGAGTGACATAAAAATTCACATTAATTTCAATCAAAGTGGGTAACCTGTGTCTGAAGGAGTTGCCAAGATGGCTACTCATATTAGAGCCGTCGTCTATCGTAGGATTTCAATTACGTACACCGATTGACGACGAGTTCCTGATGATCTAAAGGATGATATATGGCAGTCGGTTATGGTATGTTTATTCAACTATTTTGTAAAATTTGTTAAATGATAATTTAATTGAAATTCAATGTGTTCTTACTAATTGTGTTAAATAATTTAGGAACGGTTCGACGTCCCAATTGACTGTAAAAAGATTGTGTTATAATCTGCTAGAAAAGCATTTAGAGACTTTAAAAGCAGATTGACAGCCCAATATATTTTACCGTTGGCTAATCAAGGTGATGTATTGGCTATTCCACCTACGACATATATAGATGTGATAAATGTTGAAGATTGGATAAATTTTGCTTGATATCGGCTTTTAGAAAATTTCTCAGTATGCAAACCCATTACCAAAAATATTGTTTATAAGTCTTTATGCAATATAGCCTTTGATCTTTATATGTGATTGATGTAATTTCTTTCTTTTATAGAAAATCAAAGAATACCAATGGAACATTCAGGCCAAACAACAATATCACTATCGGACAGTGAGAAAAGGATATGCAAATGTGAAATATGAGCTTGTATGTATTCGAATACTTATTTTATACTCATTAATGAATATTTATTAACATTCATTTCATACTTTTTGATTATTTTATTATGGTAATTTAATAGGAATCAGCGAGCTCTGGCATTGAAGTTTTCAGATGGGATGTCTGAAAACAAGAACATTTACGAAAAGATGGATCATTTACAGATAAAGTAACCGAAGAAATGACAAAAAAGATTGTATGTATAACTACTTTTTTAATATAATGTATGATTGGCATTATGGTTGTATATATGACTGTATACTAGTTTGTATAAATTTATTGTTACAGCCTATCTTATTATTGTATTTTAGGATGATTATGCTGTCAAAGTCAAATCTAGTGAACTGATAACCCAATATGGCGAAGATCTTTTGTCTTTAGTATTAGACACTAAAGAAAGGCCTAGTAAGGTTTATGGGGTTGGTAAATTTGTCTTGCCATTAAAGTTTTTTGGTAATCAACAAAAAACTCCACAAATGAGAAATGCACAATATGAAGCAATCATTGAGCAATAACAGTAACGAATTGATGACCAGGAGCAACGCCTCAATGAGCAACAGCAAAAACTTGCTACTTAGAGTCCATGTTGGTAGCAATGCAGCAAACATGCCAGTAGGTCAGTCTGATGGCATCATCCCCATAAGAGAAGCTTTTGTTGTAAGTAAGAAAGTGAACCTATCATCCGCTACCACTCAAGAAGTATGATTTTGTTTATAATTAATTTGTTTATTATATTTATTGATTTGGTTTTAATACTTATACTATATTGTAACAAGATGTTCGGACTCACAGTATGACCCTTGCTCACGCTTTCGTAGATGAGTTATCTAAATATTCACTGAAGCATTTATCCAGAGGAAACTTCATAACCATTGAGTCTGAGGAAGGATTATTTGATAAACCATCATTTTCTTTCATTGGTGTGGAGAAGGTTAAAGAATTTTGTGAACTGGATGAATTATCAGCTGTTGATATCGTTGCTTATATGAGGTTAGCTTATAAATACAAATATGCACATTCAATATGTAGTAATCTATATTATAGTGTAATACTAACTAGTAGTGTTAATTGCTATCGTCCAACTTCCTATATAGAAAGCTTAAAGGGAGATAGTTAACCAATAGATTTAGATTCATTGACCCCAACTTCATAGTGAACAGAGTGGCACATTCACTTATCGTGCTAATCATGTGATCCAATGCATGAGAACATCGACTGATTATTATTTGCTCCCGTATAATATGCAGTAAGTTATATTCCAACCTTAATTATTCCAACCTTACTCAAATCTGATCTGATGTATAATCTGAGTATATCATTGTTATTATTTTGTAGTCGTCATTGGGTGCTTATTATGATTGACACCAAATCTTTAACGTCATACTTACTTAATTCAGTTAATCCAACAGCGATGCCTAACCCCTGTAGACACCCAATTGGGTCCAGGCCCAGATCAATTGGGCCTAGCCCAAATGGGTAAGACCCAATTCGATTTTTATCCTGTATTTTTTTTCTGTTTCTTTTGTATTTTATGTATTTTATTATTTATTATTATTATTATTATGTATTAATATATATTTATTTTTTTATTATTAGATTAGATTTATATGTATATAGTTATATATTTATTATTATTATATTATTATTATTTTTTTTTGTTTTTGTTTTGTAATATATTTTTGGGTTTATCTTATTTTATTTGTTATTATTTTTTTTAATTATCTGTTCTGATTTTTTCTCGATTTTCAGATATTATTTTTTAATTTTTTTTATACTATAATATCTTTTGATTTATCTTTTCTAATTATCTAGTATTTTTTTTATTTTGATTTTAATTTTGGATGGCTGGGATTAAAAGATGAAGAATCCCACTGTGGAGGGAAACTCAATCAGAAGAGTCCAATTGGATTCAAAGATTGAATCCCCGTCCAAGGAGGAATTGAGATTGATCAGGAACTCCTGATCAACCCCTATAAAAGGCACCTCCTGGAACAGATGCTGAAGGAGAAAACAGTAAGCAAAGCTACTGATTTGAGAGAAAAAGAGGTGTATAGGAAGCTAGAAAAAGTTTATGAGCGTTCTGGGAGTGAGAAAAAATTTTTAGAAATCTTTGGCGAAAAATTTTTCTGGAAATTTTTGAGAAATTTCCAGATTTCGACGAAAATTCCGATGAAATTTGAATTTTTCGGCAACAATTCTGGTGAACATTGAAGTTTCTGGTGACCTGCCCAGTTTTCGACGAAGAATCTCAGAAACCGGTGATATTCCGACCAACTTTCGGTAAAATTTCCAGATTTCGGTCACCTTTTCCAGAATCTGGCACCGATGTTCTTCAGCTTTTAGAGAGAAGGGAGAGGAAAAGGGAAGAAGAGAGAGAGAGGGGAGGAGCGTTCTGTCGAAAAACGAAGGCGATTGCCTTTTATACCCTCCCAAAACGACGTTGTTTTGGCCTTAAGTAACCAGAGGATCCGCGCGTTTTGCCGAACCCGACTCGACCCGAGCGTCGACCCGCTTTTCTGACCCGCGCGTGCTGCCCCTCCTCCAAGCCGAGCCGAGCCAAGTCGAGCTTCCAAGCCGCTCCCCCGAGCCGTTTCTCTTCCTTGAGCCGAGCCGAGCCGAGCCTCGATCCGAGTCGCTCCGGGTTTTTTTTTTTTCATTTATTTGTTTATTTGTTTATTTATTTATTTATTTATTAGATTAGGTTTATTTAATATTCTTTTTATCTTTATTTTATTTTACTTTTCTTTATTTATTTTTATTTTTATTTTTATTTATTTTTTTATTATTCTATTTTCTTTAAATAAAAATAAAAAATTCCAAAAAAAAATATTTTTAGGGAAAAGTTGAAAGTATCAATTTTCCTTGGAAATCAAAGTTTCAAAAAAAATATATTTTTGAGGAAAAGTTGAAAGTATCAATTTTCCTTAGAAATAAATTTTCAAAAAAAATATTTTTGGGGAAAAGTTGAAAGTATCAATTTTCCTTAAAAATAAATTTTCAAAAAAAAAAGGAGGTTTTTGAGGAAAAGTTGAAAATATCAATTTTCCTCGAAAATGAAAGTTTCAAAAAAAAATATTTTTGAGGAAAAGTTGAAAGTATCAATTTTCCTAATCAAAGTTCCAAAAAAAATATTTTTTGAGGAAAAGTTGAAAGTATCAATTTTCCTTAGAAATAAATTTCCAAAAAATATTTTTGGGGAAAAGTTGAAAGTATCAATTTTCCTTAAAAATAAATTTCAAAACATATTTTAGGGAAAAGTTGAAAGTATCAATTTTCCCTACACAAGAACAATCATCATCTCCTTCCTTTCTATTTTGATTTTGATTTTGATTTTGATTTTTCTTTAATTAATTCGACGACAGAGCCTCTGCAAGTGAAATAGTAGTTTTTCTTGCATACTCTTGAGGTGAGGGAATTTTCTCAATTTTCTGCTAAAAGTATTAGAGTCAATTGAGAAAAATTTTCAATAATTAATTACTTGGTAAAATTTTAAAGCTCATTGGATAATACAAATTTAAGCTGGTACCATCTTTTGATGGGCGTTATGAGGGTGCTATAACCTTTTTCACATGTAACCGAACTCCCGAACCCTGTTCTGGTTTGTAGACCTGAACCTATTCTTCTAGGGACCCTTAAACTTAGGTGTTCCCTAAAAGGACAGATTCCATAGGTGGCCAATCTCACCTAGACAAAAAAGATTGGTGGCGACTCCCTAAAGTCAATGTCTAGCGATAGATCCCCAGATCTAGACGTTATGATAGCTTGGCGACTCCGCTGGGGACCTTGAGAGTCAGGCCAGCAAATAATTTGTGTTATCCAAAAGCCAAATGAAATTGAACCTTGTTGTATATATGTGTTGTTATTCATTCATGTTTTATTTACTTTGTTAATTATGTCATTCATGTGCATGTGCATAACATGAGCTCTATACCCGAGCTCCGTCCCTCTAGGAGGGAGTAAAGTACCTATTGCTTTCGTGAGGTCTAATGCCTCCGCAGTGGCTAGCGAAATACTCCCACTCAAATTGAACCTTTTCCGCTTGTAGCCTGTAATGGGTGAGGATTAGGGTGCTTTACTAGTCTGTAATGGACAGGGATGTAAGGAGCAATTTGAGGACCTTTAGACTCTAACCTTAAAACCGCATGTAGTGAACTTTAAGAGTGCCTACACCTAGGATAGAGCTCTTTCTACCCAATGATAGATATACCCTAAAATTAGGACATAAAAAGGGTGTTTATCTAATCATTTTGATTGCTTAACTTTGTGTATTATTTTTATCATATGTAACATTATGCATCAACATCACTTACGTTTCATCCACGGAACTAACTATGTTGTTTGTCTGATTGTATGCATCTGTATTCTTTTCATGATCATGTTTCAACACAATCATTTGCATTCATTTCATACTAGATTTCATTCAAAAAATGTACATTTCATTTGTGTATCAAAGCATCATACATAAGGCACAGCATAACATTTCTAATCATAAGTATGGTACTCAAGGTCCGAGGATAACTCCATCTAGCAAAAACCCTGCTCATCCATACAACACAAGATCCAGAGCAAGGCAAATGGAAGAAGAAAGTTCTCATAGATTTGAAAAGCTAGAAAAAGCTCAGGAGAAGATTGAAAGTGAACTAAGCAAGATTCTGGAGGCCCTCAATAATATGAATAAAGAAAAAAGAGTTGAAGGAAGTACAAGCCAGCAAGAAGTGGCTGACCCTTTGTACCCTTCAGGTTTTGGCCCACATCAAGCCCAGTTTGCCCAAGAGGTCCCACCACAACATTTTACATATCCAACATATCTTGGAATGCCATCAGCTTTTAACCCAGGGCAGTATAATAGCTATATAAATCCTGTTTTCACTGAAAAGGCAGCAGAACCAATTCTTGATCTATAAGAGAAAGAGAAGGAAAAGATAAGGGTGAAAGCTGAGGAAAGCTCTAAAATTAGCATGCTAGAGCAGAGACTACGGACTGTGGAAGGATTTAGCTGTTATGGGTCAGTTGATGCTGCTGGGCTCTGCCTAGTTCCTGATGTGGTTATCCCCCATAAGTTCAAAGTACCGAAGTTTGAAAAATATGACGATACAAAGTGTCCCAAAACCCACATCACCATGTATTACAGAAAGATGGCAGCTCATGCACATGATGAAAAACTCTTGATGCATGTCTTTCAGGATAGCCTTACTGGTTCTGCTGCCAGGTGGTATGTTCAGTTGGATAGGACCCACATTCGCTCTTGGAGCGATATGGCTCATGACTTCATCAGTCAATATCGACACATCATCGATTTGGCCCCTGATCGTTTATCTTTACAAAATCTAGAAAAAAAATCAAATGAGTCTTTTAAAGAGTATGCCCAGAGGTGGAGAGATATTGCTTCTCAAGTACAATCTCTTTTGACTGAGAAAGAAACTATAGTGTTATTTGTCAGTACTTTGAAGCCTCCTTATTATGAAAAGATGATAGGGAATACAACTAAGAATTTTACCGACATGGTGATCTCTGGAGAAATTATTGAAAGTGCCATAAAAATGGTAAGTTGAAAGGAGGAGAAACCAAGAAGGCATCAAAAAAGAAAGAAACTGAAGCTCAAGCTGTGAGCTTTGATAGACAACAATTCGGGGGTTATCAACCCTATCCATCCCAAGGTTACTCTCCATACTATCCTGCTGTGAATAATGCCTCATCCTACCCATACTAGCTAGCCCCACAACCATCTTATTCATCCACTTACCGTCTTAACATTCAAGCTCCTGTAAGAACCTAAATTCGTCCTACTAACCCAGCAAGTGGCTCACGAGAACAACGGACTACTCGAGAAAAACCTGTATTTGATCCAATCCCTATGACTTATACAGAGTTATATCGAGAACTCTATAATAGCCATTTGATTGCCCCCAGCCATGTGGAACCACTTAAATCACCCTATCCAAAGTGGTATGATCTTACAGCCCGTTATGACTAACATTATGGAATTACTGGCCATTCTACTGAAAATTACACTGCTTTAAAGTATAAGGTGCAATGGTTGATCAATGATGGAATGGTAAGTTTTGATCAAGGAAAAGCAACAGCACCTAATGTTAGTGTATTGAGCGAAAGTCAAGAACAGAAAGGATCCAGAAATTCATAATAAATTGAGGGACAAGATGTCAATAGAGATTCTTCACCTGATCGCATAGGGGGACAATTTTAAAAATGGAGATAAGGCTGGTTGAAGGTTTCTTCTGTCATTTTAGGATTTCTTTTCAAACAATGTTAAATTTTTTTTTTGCAATATGACTTCACTTGTTATCGTTTTAATAAAGGCAAGTCAATGCATTTCATTACATTTTTCTCTTTCACTTGACCATTACTCCATGCTTTGTTACATTTCATAACTTTATACTCCCTTTCTTAGATTTCAGATGATGAATATTTAGACAATGATAACAATAATTCTAGGATTTAATTTTGAGAACTCATCCACGTCAATGTGAGGAGATGATTTGAGCAAAAAGTAAGCTGTTACTGAAGGTGAAATAGATATGTCTTGAAGGTGTGCAATCTTTTATTCAAGTTCATAAGCTTTGTTCAATAGATGATGTTCAAGAAAGGTATTCACAATTGAGATGAAAAATGGCCATATTTCTTTTACCATTTGAAAAACCATTTATTGTTACCCCTTTGAGCTTATCATTTTTTTTAAAAAACCCCAACCAAGGATCACCCTCTACACTGGAGGGTAAATTTTGAAAAAAAAAACACCATAAAAGGTCTCAAAAATAGAAAGAGAAAGAAAAGCAAAAGAAAAATAAAAGCCACACATGACTTGGGGTAAAGTAATGAGAATCTTTTGTGTGAGGAAAGAAAAAGTAGTGAAATGATGTGGGGGCAAAATGCCAAGTTGTATCAAATGATCCTTTGGTTTTGAACCTTTTTAATACATGTTTTGAGCCTATTTTTATGACCCTTCACTTTGACCTACATTACAACCTTAAAAAGTCCATTTGGATCAAATGTGAATACTCAACTTGAATGATCATAAGTTGAGCAAAGACATGCTCATGATGAAGCAATGGAATCATGCTACATTACTCTAAAGTTTGATGTATGAAGGATATCAACAATAGATGAAAAATCAGGAAAAAAAATGATGAAAAAAAATAAAATAAAAAAAAAGAAAGAAATGAGAAAATGAAAAAGAGAGATCCAAATTGAAAACCTGAAAGGTTGATAGAAAAAGATCCAGGTCAAATGGCTCACATGAATGGAAGATCAAAGATATCTGAAGATCTTTCAAAGACTAGGGCAAAGTTTGCCAAGCTCAAGATGCTTCAAATGGAATGAGTTTTTGAAAAAGAATCCTAGATTAATGTTGAGAATTGTTTGAATATTCATCATTTGGACATACCATTCATCCCAATGACATGTATCCAATTTATTTCCTTTCCCATTTATTTTCTACCAAAATAGATCTCCATTTATTATCTTTACCATAATTCACCTTCTGTTCTCTTATTGTTTCACCCCTAGAATGAATTGAGAAAATGCTTGATTGCATTATATTTGTCAAGAATTGAAATGATAATGAATGAATGAATATGTGTTTAAAAGAATCTTACATTCATTTGAAAAGAAATCTAAGATGATGAAAAAATGGTAGAAACCTAAAAGAGATGATTTAGAAGGATGTATGATGTGACCAAATAGAGAATATGATGGGGTAAATCTTGAAAAGCGATACAACCAAGTGATGAGTACAAGGATGAATTGGTCGAATGGTGGGAACAATCAGTGGACAGAGTTTGTTTTGGAATGGTTGATGCTGAGACAAGGACCCAGTGATGGTGGATGAAATTTGTTTTAAAATTTGTTAGTGCTGAGAAATTCATTGAATGATGGTCAAGGGATGATCGATTGATGAAGCTTATTCCAAAGTATTGAGAAACTGAACAAGGAAAGAATGTGAGTGGAAATGACAATTGAGAGCTACACTGGTTCGATCTTAGAAGAGCAGTGCAATTGGATCCTTGAGGAATCAAAGGGCTTGACACCCAAGAAAGAAAAAAAGAGCTTGAGAAACTTGAGTACCATACATTGAACAGGAATTAATTGGCCAACATTTGCATAGCATGCATTGAAAATCATGCACATTGCATAGCATACACTACTTTCAGGAAAGTATAGTGTATAAATTCAAGAAGCAGGGGTGTTCCAACATCCCATATGGAGAAGACAAATATGAAGATATTTTTCAAGATGGAGAAGAAACTTGTCAGGTAAGTTCCTAATCCTTGAAATAGGATGTCTTTTGGTATCAGGATCGATTTATAAGACCTTTAGGCATAATCTCCTGAAATTCCTTCAAACATAATTCTCAACTCCTTTAAACATGATTATCAAGGAGCAATTTATTTTCAAAAGTCGTGGTGCCTCTGTTTAGAGAAGCAATTTATTTTTCAAAGTCGTGGTGCCTCTGTTTAGAGGAGCAATTTATTTTTCAAAGTCATGGTGCCTCTGTTTAGAGGAGCAATTTATTTTTCAAAGTCATGGTGCCTCTGTTTAGAGGAGCAATTTAGTTTCAAAGTCGTGGTGCCTCTGTTTAGAGGAGCAATTTATTTTTTCAAAGTTTCGTTGCCTCTGTTTAGAGGAGCAATTTACTTTCCAAAGTCGTGGTGCCTCTGTTTAGAGGAGCAATTTACTTTTCAAAAGTCGTGGTGCCTCTGTTTAGAGGAGCAATTTACTTTCAAAGTTTCGTTGCCTCTGGTTAGAGGAGCAATTTACTTTTCAAAGTCGTGGTGCCTCTGTTTAGAGGAGCAATTTACTTTTCCAAAGTCGTGGTGCCTCTGTTTAGAGGAGCAATTTATTTTTCAAAGTCGTTGAGCCTCTGTATAGAGGAGCTTTGGTCAAAAAAATAAAAAAATAAAAAAAAAATAAAAAACAAAAAAACAAAAAGTGACAACGTTGAGTTGAGTCTTGATTGGGTGTCTACGTCTTTGCGCAATTTCTGTTTCACAGAAAATGTGCAAAGAGGGGCAGCTGTAGACACCCAATTGGGTCCAGGCCTAGATCAATTGGGCCTGGCCCAAATGGGTAAGACCCAATTCGATTTTTATCCTGTATTTTTTTTCTGTTTCTTTTGTATTTTATGTATTTTATTATTTATTATTATTATTATGTATTAATATATATTTATTTTTTTATTATTAGATTAGATTTATATGTATATAGTTATATATTTATTATTATTATATTATTATTATTATTATTTTGTTTTTGTTTTGTAATATATTTTTGGGTTTATCTTATTTTATTTGTTATTATTTTTTTAATTATCTGTTCTAATTTTTTCCCAATTTTTAGATATTATTTTTTAATTTTTTTTATACTATAATATCTTTTGATTTATCTTTTCTAATTATCTAGTATTTTTTTTATTTTGATTTTAATTTTGGATGGTTGGGATTAAAAGATGAAGAATCCCACTGTGGAGGGGAACTCAATCAGAAGAGTCCAATTGGATTCAAAGATTGAATCCCCGTCCAAGGAGGAATTGGGATTGATCAGGAACTCCTGATCAACCCCTATAAAAGGCACCTCCTGGAACAGATGCTAAAGGAGAAAACAGTAAGCAAAGCTACTGATTTGAGAGAAAAAGAGGCATATAGGAAGCTAGGAAAAGTTTATGAGTGTTCTGGGAGTGAAAAAAAATTTTTAGAAATCTTTGGCGAAAAATTTTTCTGGAAATTTCTGGGAAATTTCCAGATTTCGACGAAAATTTTGACGAAATTTGAATTTTTCGGCAACAATTCCGGCGAACATTGAAGTTTTCGGTGACTTGCCCAGTTTTCGACGAAGAATCCTAGAAACCGGTGATATTCCGACCAACTTCCGGTGAAATTTCCAGATTTCGGTGACCTTTTCCAGAATTCGGCACCGATGTTCTTCAGCTTTTAGAGAGAAGAGAGAGGAAAAGGGAAGAAAAGAGAGAGAGGGGAGGAGCGTTCTGCCGAAAAACGAAGGCGATTACCTTTTATACCCTCCCAAAACGACGTCGTTTTGGCCTTAAGTAACCAGAGGATCCGCGCGTTTTGCCGAATCCGACCCGACCCGAGCGTCGACCCGTTTTCCTGACCCGTGCGTGCTGTCCCTCCTCCAAGCCGAGTCGAGCCAAGCCGAGCTTTCAAGCCGCTCCCCCGAGCCGTTTCTCTTCCTTGAGCCGAGCCGAGCCGAGCTTCGATCCGAGCCGCTCCGGGTTTTTTTTTTTTCATTTATTTGTTTATTTGTTTATTTATTTATTTATTTATTAGATTAGGTTTATTTAATATTCTTTTTATCTTTATTTTATTTTACTTTTATTTATTTATTTTTATTTTTATTTATTTTTTTATTATTCTATTTTCTTTAAATAAAAATAAAAAATTCTAAAAAAAAATATTTTTAGGGAAAAGTTGAAAGTATCAATTTTCCTTGGAAATCAAAGTTTCAAAAAAAATATATTTTTGGAGAA
The DNA here is from genome assembly GCF_047325235.1 of Durio zibethinus. Classification (NCBI taxonomy): domain Eukaryota; kingdom Viridiplantae; phylum Streptophyta; class Magnoliopsida; order Malvales; family Malvaceae; genus Durio; species Durio zibethinus. Next base: position 3,415,814 of record NC_143180.1, read on the forward strand.
AAGTTGAAAGTATCAATTTTCCTTAAAAATAAATTTTCAAAAAAAAAAAAAAACGTTTTTGAGGAAAAGTTGAAAGTATCAATTTTCCTTAGAAATAAATTTCCAAAAAATATTTTTGGGGAAAAGTTGAAAGTATCAATTTTTCCTACACAAGAACAATCATCCTCTCATTCCTTTCTATTTTGATTTTGATTTTTCTTTAATTAATCCGACGATGGAGCTTCTGCAAGTGAAACAGTAGTTTTTCTTGCATACTCTTGAGTGAGAATTTTCTCAATTTTTTGCTAAAAGTATTAGAGTCAATTGAGAAAAAATTCCAATAATTAATTACTTGGTAAAATTTTAAGGCTCATTGGATAACACAAATTTAAGCTAGTATCATCTTTTGATGGGCGTTGGAGGGTGCTATAACCTTCTTCACACGTAACCGAACTCCCGAACCCTGTTTTGGTTTGTAGACCTGAACCTATTCTTTTAGGGACCCTTAAACTTAGGTGTTCCCTAAAAGGATAGATTCCATAGGTGGCCAATCTCACCTAGACAAAAAAGATTGGTGGCGACTCCCTAAAGTCAATGTCTAGCGATAGATCCCCAGATCTAGACGTTATGACAACCCTGATATTCAAATTTTATGAAGAGGTATTATACTTTATTATATTATATATTTTTTGTTTCTTTATAGGTAATATTATTTATGTATTAAGTAATTTTTTTTATTTAGGGTAATATCTATATTTGATAAGAAGATAAAGAAACTGAAATAAGTGTTATTACCACTAAATGCGAAATATATTCTTTTATGCTGAGTTTGTGTAGATAAATATTTCTTAAACCCACTCAATTTAATTTTTAGGTACCTCGTCAACCCAGTAATACTGAATGTAGATATGATGTCTTTCATTTTATACAGGAGATAGTGTTACATGATTTTATGATCACACCATTCAAGGTTAGTATAAATTTCATAAACTCGTTATATCTTCAAAAAAATAAAAAAGTACATTATGTTCTCATTTATTAACATTTACTTCTGATTTTTTTTTAATGGAAGAGTAAAGAAAGCTTCACGGAAGAGGAACTAGATGAAGTCCATAAAGAATGGTGTGAGTATGTATTATCATTTATCAATGTTGATAAACCTTCAAGTTAGACATTGGGTCATTAAATGTAAATATATGAGGAACAAATTGTTATAGTATTTTTAACATGTCATGTTGAATGGAAACTTTAAGTTTGTACATTAGGGTATTAGTTTAATATTATTGGTATACTTAATATGAATACACTATGTGTACTTAATATATTATTGAGTACGATTATTTCAGAAAAGTATATTAATATGGCAGCGTTATCAGTTTTAATTTTGGATGTGTGGTCAATTTATTGAAATACAACAATGTTCATTATGTAAATTCCAAAATGTAATTCGTAGTATCACATATATAAACCAAATGTTTTCTAGGAATAAATATATAACTGACTCAAACGTTTTCTGGGCATAAACCTACAACTAACTTGACATATATAATATCAAATATATTTTTTTATGGGATTGATGAAGGCATTTTTAGCAAAAATGCCTTGAATCATCTCTAACAAAATGTTATTGAAGGTATTTTTAACCAAAACCGCCTTTAATAATCCCACATAATAATATATTGTGTCGAATATTAAAGGCATTTTGGGAAAAAATACCTTCAAGAATTGTACCAAATATTGTGTATGGATTATTGAAGGCATTTTGAAAAAAAAATGCCTTTAATAATTTTTGTTAAAAATTTATTTATTGGATTATTGAAGGCACTTTCACCTAAAAACGCATTCAAGAATCCGTTTCATATTTTTTTGTATGAATTATTAAGGGCATATTTAGCAAGAAAATGCCTTGAATAATCTCCAAGAAAATGTTATTGAATGCATTTTTTACCAAAATCATCTTCAATAATCTCATCTAAAATTTTATTATGTGGAATATTAAAGGCATTTTAGGTAAAAAACACCTTTAAGAATCCGTTATAACTTTTTTGTATGGATTATTGAAGGTGTTTTTTAAAAAATACCTTCAATAATAACAACTAAAAATTAATTGAATGGATTATTAAGGGTGTTTTCCTACCGGTAATGCCTTGAATAATCCCTAACAAAATGTTATTGAAGGTGTTTTTTAAAAAATACCTTCAATAATAACAACTAAAAATTAATTGAATGGATTATTAAGGGTGTTTTCCTACCGGTAATGCCTTGAATAATCCCTAACAAAATGTTATTGAAAGCATTTTTGAAAAAAACTGTCTTTAATAATCTAATCATTTAAATTTATCGTATGAAATATTATAGGTGTTTTGAGTTAAAAATGCCTTCAAGAATCCGTTGCAACTTTTGTCTATACATTATTGAAGGTGTTTTTGACAAAAACCTCCTTTAATATCCTAACTAAAAATTTATTGATTGGATTATAGAATGTGAGTTCGATCAAAAACACCTTTAAGAATCGATTTCATATTTTTTTCTATAGATTATTAAGGGTGTTTTACTGTGAAAAATGCCTTCAATATTCTCTCTAAAATCTTTTAAAGTAAGTGGTGAAGACGTTTTTACCAAGAAAACCCCTAGAATAATCAATTACAAATAATATCTGCAAAAACTCAAAAAAGGCTAAAGGAAAGGATCAAACCTACCACTTTATGGTTAACATCCGTATGAACCAAAAATTTTGATATGATATTTATTGAAGGCTTTTTTGACCAAAAACGCCTTTAATAAGTGTGTGAAATTTTTTGCTCGGATTATTAAAGGTGTTTCTTTTAGAAATCGCTTTCAATAATCGCATACATTTTTTATAAGGGGATTATCAAAGGCATTTTCTATAAAAAATGCTTTTAGTATTCACTCAAATATTTAAAGCAGTTGAATTCAAGGCGTTTTAGTCGAGAAACATCGCTAATATTAAGTCTTGGGTGACGTTTATAAGTAACAACGCCGCTATTTGAATATTTAGTGACGTTTTGATAATAAACGCTTTAAGATTTATAAAAACACGAAAGCTAGCGACGTTCGTAAGTGAAAGGCCGTTACAAAACTATCACTAATCTTCCATTTTCTTATAGTGAATGGGATTAATAATTGATTAATAATAAAAATATACAAATAAAATGGGATCTTAAATTTCAATAGTTGCATCTAAGCTTTGTCTAGATGTTGGAGAGTCAAGATGGCCTCATTATATTTAAGAATTCATTTTTAAATTGCATTTCATATCTTCCTCGCATAGAATCCATTAGCATATATATGTTATCATGTTATTGTTGGCACTAATTTTGTATTTTTCTGTCTTTAACTCTTATTTGCTACCTGATAATACTTTCATTTATTTTTTCATATAAAATATATATATTTTTTAAAAAATGCGTCTTTTAAAATTGTTATAAAATAAAACGAAAATAATATTCCAAAGGAAATAATTTTTTGTATTCTGCCTAGATGTTGGAGAGTCATTAATAATTATCTTTCACTAAGAATGTTATTTTCATTTTAAGGAATATTGCATTAAATCTTAAGCGAAAAGAGTTATTTTAAATTCTGCCTAGATGTTGGAGAATTTTAAGATAATTCTTTAACTTAAAGATTTCTTCAATATTTCTAAATAAAAAATTTTTGCAAAAAATAGTTTTTCAAATGAAGGGAACTAGTATTAAATTTCAAATCAAAACCATTCCATCCAACACCGAAAATAGCGCATGATTAAATGGTATTAATTTATAGGCATTGTGGGGGAGCTAATCCTTCCTCACAAGTAACCGACTCTTGGACCCAACTTAGTTTTCGTAGACCGAAATTTATCTTTTTGATAAACTTTAAACATGTTTTTATAGTTCTGCTAAAAAGATAAACTTTTAGGTGACTAATCATATTCTAAAAAAGATTGGTAGTGACTCTCCTAATTTTTCTCTCAATTTTTAAAACTCTTTACGTCTGACGGTCCCAAAATTGTTACTGTAGACACCCAATTGGGTCCGGGCCCGGATCAATTGGGCCTGACCCGGATCAATTGGGCCTGACCCAGATCATTTGGGCCTGGCCCAAATGGGCAAGGCCCAACTGAATTTTTACCCGTATTTTTTATTTTTTATTTTTATTTTTATTTTTATTTTTTTTTCTCTCTTGTGTATTTTATTATTTATTATTATGTATTAATATATGTATATATATATATATTTTTTTTTTCATTAGAATAGATTTATATGTATATAGTTATATATTTATTATTATTATATTATTATTCTTATCTTTTTTTTTAATTATCTGTTCTGATTTTTTTTGATTTTCAGATATTATTTGAAAATTTTTTATCTTTTGATTTATCTTTCCAATTATCTAGATTTTTTTTTTTAATTTTATTTTAATTTTTATTTTGGAGGGCTAGGATTCAAAGTTGAAGACTCCCACTCTGAAGGGGAATTCAATCAGAAGAGTCCAATTGGATTCAAAGACTGAATTCCCGTCCAAAGAGGAATTGGGATTGATCAGAAACTCCTGATCAATCCCTATAAAAGGGACCCCCCTGGAACAGTCAAGAACACACAGAAAACAGAAGCAAAAGCTACTGATTGAGAGAATAGGGGTGTTTAGAGAGCTAAGGAAAAGTTTAGGAGTGTTCTGGCAGTGAGAAAAATTTTTTAGAAAAATTTGGCGAAAAAATTTTTTGGAAATTTCTGGGAAATTTCCAGATTCCGGCTAAAATTCCGGTGACTTTTGAATTTTCCGACGACAATTCCGGCGAACTTTGAAGTTTCCGGCAACAGACCCAGTTTCCGGCGGAGAATCCCAGAAACCGGCGACCATCCGGCCAATTTCCGGCGAAATTCCCAGATTCCGGCGAAATTTCCAGAATCCGGCACCGACGTTCTTCAAATTCTAGAGAGAAGGCAGAGAAGAAGGGAAGAAGAGAGAGAGAGGGGAGGAACGGTCTGCTGAAAAACGGAGGAAGGTGCCTTTTATACCCTCCCAAAACGACGTCGTTTTGGCTTTAAGTTAATAAGAGGATCCGCGCGTTTTGTCGAACCCGACCCGACCCGAAGCGTCGACCCGCTTTCTGACCCGCGCGTTTCAGCCCCTCCGAGCCGAGCCGAGCCGCACCAAGCCGAGCCGCGATCCGAGCCGCTCCAGGTTTTTTTTTTTTTTTTTTTTTTTTTGAATTTTTTTTTATTTGACTTTGATTTTGATCTTGATTTTTTTTCTTTTTTCTTTAATTAATCCGACGACGGAGCCTCTACAAATAAAAACAGTAGTTTTTCTTGCATACTCCTGAGGTGAGGGAATTTTCTCAATTTTCTGCTAAAAGTATTAGAGTCAATTGAGAATAATTTTCGATAATTAATTAATTGGTTGATCTTGATTTTTCTTTAAATAATCCGACGACGGAGCCTCTGTAAGTAAAACAGTAGTTTTCTTGCATACTCCTGAGGTGAGGGAATTTTCTCAATTTTCTGCTAAAAGTATTAGAGTCAATTGAGAATAATTTCCAATAACTAATTACTTGGTAAAATTTTAAGGCTTTTGGATAACACAAATTCAAGCTGGTACCATCTTTTGATGGGCGTTGTGAGGGTGCTATAACCTTCCTCACACGTAACCGAACTCCCGAACCTTGTTCTGGTTAGTAGACCTGAACCTATTCTTCTAGGGACCCTTAAACTTAGGTGTTCCTTGGAATGACAGATTCTTTAGGTGGCCAATCGCACCTAGACAAAAAAGATTGGTGGCGACTCCCTAAAACCAATGTCTAGCGATAGATCCCCGGATCTAGACGTTACGACAGTTTGGCGACTCCACTGGGGACCTTGAGAGTCAGGCCAGCAAATAATTTGTGTTATCCAAAAGCCAAATGAAATTGAACCTTGTTGTATATATGTGTATTATTCATTCATGTTTTATTTACCTTGTTAATTATGTCATTCATGTGCATGTGCATAACATGAGCTCTATACCCAAGCTCCGTCCCTCTAGGAGGGAGTAAAGTACCTATTGCTTTCGTGAGGTCTAATGCCTCCGTAGTGGCTAGCGAAATACTCCCACTCAAATTGAACCTTTTCCGCTTGTAGCCTGTAATGGGTGAGGATTAGGGTGCCTTACCAGTCTGTGATGGACAAGAATGTAAGGAACAATTTGAGGACCTTTAGACTCTGACTTTAAAACCACATGTAGTGAACCTTAAGAGTGCCTAACCCTAGGATAGAGTCCTTTCTACCTAATATTAGATATACCCTGAAATTAGGACACAAAAAAGGTGTTTATCTAATCATTTTGATTGCTTAACTTTGTGTATTATTTTTTTGTAATGTTATGCATCAGCATTACTTTCATTTCATTCATGAAACTAACTATGTTGTTTGTCTGATTGTATGCATCTGTATTCTTTTCATGATCATGTTTCAACACAATCATTTGCATTCATTTCATGCTAGATTTCATTCAAAAAAATGTACATTTCATTTGTGTATCAAAGCATCATACATAAGGTACAGCATAACATTTCTAATCATGAGTATGGTACTCAAGGTCCGAGGATAGCTCCATCTAGCGAAAACCTTGCTCATCCATACAACACAAGATCCAGAGCAAGGCAAATGGAGGAGGAAAGTTCTCATAGATTTGAAAAGCTAGAAAAAGCTCAGGAGAAGATTGAAAATGAACTTAGCAAAATTTTGGAGGCCCTCAATAACATGAATAAGGGGAAAGGGGTTGAAGGAAATACAAGCCAACAAGTTCCCCATTTACAAGAAGTAGCTGACCCTTTGTACCCTCCAGGTTTTGGCCCATCTCAAGCCCAGTCTGCCCAAGAGGTCCCGCCACAACACTTTACATATCCTGGAATGCCATCAGCTTTCAACCCAGGACAGTATAACAGCTATATAAATCCTGTCTTCACTGAAAAGGCAGCAGAACCAATTCCTGATCTAGATGACTTAAAAGAGAAGGAGAAAGAAAAGATGAAGGTGGAAGCTGAGGAAAGTTCCAAGATTAGTATGCTGGAGCAAAGGCTAAGGGCTGTGGAAGGATTTAGCTTTTATGGGTCAGTAGATGCTGCTGGGCTCTGCCTAGTTCCTGATGTGGTTATCCCCTATAAATTTAAAGTACCGAAATTTGAAAAATATGACGGTACAAAGTGTCCCAAAACCCACATCACCATGTATTGCAGAAAGATGGCAGCTCATGCACATGATGAAAAACTCTTGATGCATGTTTTTCAGGACAGTCTTACTGGCTCTGCCGCCAGATGGTATGTTCAGTTGGATAGGACTCGTATTCGCTCCTGGAGCGATATGGCTCATGACTTCATCAGCCAATATCGACACATCATCGATTTGGCCCCTGATCGTTTATCTTTGCAAAATCTGGAGAAAAAATCAAATGAGTCTTTTAAAGAATACGCCCAGAGATGGAGGGATATAGCTTCACAGGTACAACCTCCACTGACAGAGAAAGAGACCACAGTGCTATTTGTTAGCACTTTAAAGCCTCCCTATTATGAAAAGATGATAAGGAATGCAACAAAGAATTTTGCTGACATGGTAATCTCTGGAGAAATTATTGAAAGTGCCATAAAAAATGGCAAGTTGAGAGGAGGAGAAACCAAGAAGACATCAGAAAAGAAAGAAGCTGAAGCTCAAGCTGTGAGCTTTGATAGACAACAATTTGAGGGTTATCAACCATATCCATCCCAAGGTTACTCTCCATACTATCCTACTGTGAATAACGCCTCATCCTACCCATACCAGCTAGCCCCACAACCATCTTATTCATCCACTTACTGCCTTAACATTCAAGCTCCTGTAAGAACCCAAATTCGTCCTACTAACCCAGCAAGTGGCTCACGAGAACAACGGACTACTCGAGAAAAACCTGTATTTGATCCAATCCCTATGACTTATACAGAGTTATATCGAGAACTCTATAATAGCCACTTGATTGCCCCCAGCCATGTGGAACCACTTAAACCACCCTATCCAAAGTGGTATGATCCTACAGCCCGTTATGACTACCATTATGGAATTACTGGCCATTCTACTGAAAATTGCACTGCTTTAAAGTATAAGGTGCAACGGTTGATCAATGATGGAATGGTAAGTTTTGATCAAGGAAAAGCAACAGCACCTAATGTTAGTGTACTGAGCGAAAGTCAAGAACAAAAAGGATCCGGAGATTCACAATGAATTGAGGGGCAAGATGTCAATGGAGATAAGGCTGGTTGAAGGTTTCTTCTGTCATTTTGGGATTTCTTTTCAAAAATGTTAGATTTTTTTTTTTTTGCAATATGACTTCACTTGTTATCATTTTAATAAAGGCAAGTCAATGCATTTCATTACATTTTTCTCTTTCACTTTACCATTATTCCATGCCTTGTTACCTTCCATAACTTCACACTCCCATTCTTAAATTTCAGATGATGAATATTTAGACAATGATAACAATAATTCTGGAATTTAATTTTGAGAACTCATTCACAGAGGAGATGATTTGAGTGAAAATAAAGAGGGTAAGCCATCACCAGAGATGAAAGAGATATATCTTGAAGGTGTGCAATATTTTATACAAGTTCATGAGCTCTGTTCAATAGATGATGTTCAAGAAAGGTATTCACAATTGAGATGAAAAATGGCCATCTTTTCTTTTACCATTTGAAAAACCATTTATTGTTACCCCCTTGAGCTTATCATTTTTTTTTTTTTTTTTTAGAACCCCAACCAAGATCACCCTCTACACTGGAGGGTAATTTTTGAAAAAAAAAAAAAAAAACCACAAAAGGTCTCAAAGATGAAAAGAGAAAGAAAAGCAAAAGAAAAAATAAATGCCACACATGACTTGGGGCAAAGTAATGAGAATCCTTTGTGTGAGGAAAGAAAAAATAGTGAAACGATGTGGGGCAAAATGCCAAGCTGCATCAAATGATCCTTCGGTCTTGAACCTTTTTAATACATGTTTTGAGCCTATTATATCCATTTTTTTTATGACCCTTCACCTTAGCCTTGGAAAGTCCATTTGGATCAAGTGTGAATACCCAACTTGAATGATCATATGTTGAGTGAAGGCATGCTCATGATGAAGCAATGGAATCATGCTACATTACCTTAAAAGTTTGATGTATGAAGGATGTCAATAATAGGTGAAGAATGAAAAAAAAGATGATGAAAAAAAAAAAAAAAAAAGAAAGAAAGAAGAAAAAATGAGAAAATGAAAAAATGAAAAAATGAAAAAAGAGATCCGAATTGAAAACCTGAAAGGGTGATTTTGGTACCCAAAAAAAAAAAAAAAAAAAAAAGATTCAGGTCAAATGGCTCACATGAATGAAAGATCAAAGACATCTGAAGATCCCTTAAAGACTGGGGCAGAGTTCGCCAAGCCCAAGATGACTTCAACAGTAAATGAATGAGCTTTTGAAAAAGAATCCTAGATTAATGTTGAAAATTGTCTAAATATTCATCATTTAGACATACCATTTACCTCAATGACATCCAATTTATTTCCTTTCCCATTTATTTTCTACCAAAATAAATCTCCATTGATTATCTTTACCATAATTCACTTTCTGTCCTCTTATTGTTACACCCTTAGAATGAATTGAGAAAATGCTTGATTGCATTGTATTTGTCAAAATTTGAAGTGATAATGAATGAATGAACATGTACTTAAAAGAATCTTACATTCATTTGAAAAGAAATCTAAGATGATGAAGAAATGGTAGAAACCTAAAAGAGATGATGAGGCAAATCTGGAAAAGTGATGAATTGATCGATATGACTTGCAAGTTATGATTGAATGATGAAGACAATCAGTGGACAGAGTTTGTTTTTGAATGGTTAATGCTGAGACAGAGTAATGACCCAATGATGGTGGATGAAACTTGTTTTGAAAATTTGTTATTGCTGAGAAATTCATTGAATGATGGTCAAGTGATGATCGATTGATGAAGCTTATTCCAAAGTATTGAAAAACAGAACAAGGAAGAATCTGAGTGGAAGAGACAATTAAGAGCTACACTGGTTCGATCTTAGAAGAGCAGTGCAATTGGATCCTTGAGGAATCAAAGGGCTTGACACCCAAGAAAGAAAAAAGAGCTTGAGAAACTTGAGTACCATACATTGAACAGGAATTAATTGACCAACATTTGCATAGCATGCATTGAAATTCATATGCATTGCACAGCATACACTACTTTCAGGAGAATATAGTGTACAAATTCAAGAAGCAGGGGTGTTCCAACATCCCACATGAAAAAGACAGATATAAAAAGACTTTGCAAGTTTGAGAAGAAACTTGTCAGGTAAGTTCCTAATCCTCGAAATAGGATGTCTCTTGGTATCAGGGTTGATTTATAAGACCTTTGGGCATAATCTCCTGAAATCCCTTCAAACACAACTTTCAACTCCTTCGGACATGATTGTCTAGGAGTATTTACTTTCCAAAGTTCGGTACCTCTGTTTAGAGGAGCAATTTACTTTTCAAAGTTCCGTTGCCTCTGTTTAGAGGAGCAATTTACTTTTCAAAAGTCGTGGTGCCTCTGTTTAGAGGAGCAATTTATTTTTCCAAAGTCGTGGTGCCTCTGTTTAGAGGAGCAATTTATTTTTCCAAAGTCGTGGTGCCTCTGTTTAGAGGAGCAATTTACTTTTCAAAGTTCGTTGCCTCTGTTTAGAGGAGCAATTTACTTTCCAAAGTCGTGGTGCCTCTGTTTAGAGGAGCAATTTATTTTTCCAAAGTCGTGGTGCCTCTGTTTAGAGGAGCAATTTACTTTTCAAAGTTCGTTGCCTCTGTTTAGAGGAGCAATTTACTTTTCCAAGTTCGTTGCCTCTGTTTAGAGGAGCAGTTTATTTTTCCAAAGTCGTGGTGCCTCTGTTGAGAGGAGCAATTTACTTTTCAAAGTCCGTTGCCTCTGTTTAGAGGAGCAATTTACTTTCAAAAGTCGTTGAGTCTCTGTTTAGAGGAGCTTCGGCCAAAAAAAAAAAAAAAAAACAAAAAAAAAAAAAACAAAAACAAAAAAACAAAAACAAAAAAATCAAAAAAATCAAAAAAAATCAAAAAAAATAAAAACAAAAATAAAAAAAAATCAAAAATAAAAATGTTGAGTTGAGTCTTGATTGGGTGTCTACGTCTTTGCGCAATTTCTGTTTCACAGAAAATGTGCAAAGAGGGGCAGCTGTAGACACCCAATTGGGTCCGGGCCCGGATCAATTGGGCCTGACCCGGATCAATTGGGCCTGGCCCAAATGGGCAAGGCCCAATTGAATTTTTACCCGTATTTTTTATTTTTTATTTTTATTTTTATTTTTATTTTTTTTTTCTCTCTTGTGTATTTTATTATTTATTATTATGTATTAATATATGTATATATATATATATTTTTTTTTTCATTAGAATAGATTTATATGTATATAGTTATATATTTATTATTATTATATTATTATTCTTATCTTTTTTTTTAATTATCTGTTCTGATTTTTTTTGATTTTCAGATATTATTTGAAAATTTTTTATCTTTTGATTTATCTTTCCAATTATCTAGATTTTTTTTTTTTTAATTTTATTTTAATTTTTATTTTGGAGGGCTAGGATTCAAAGTTGAAGACTCCCACTCTGAAGGGGAATTCAATCAGAAGAGTCCAATTGGATTCAAAGACTGAATTCCCGTCCAAAGAGGAATTGGGATTGATCAGAAACTCCTGATCAATCCCTATAAAAGGGACCCCCCTGGAACAGTCAAGAACACACAGAAAACAGAAGCAAAAGCTACTGATTGAGAGAATAGGGGTGTTTAGAGAGCTAAGGAAAAGTTTAGGAGTGTTCTGGCAGTGAGAAAAATTTTTTAGAAAAATTTGGCGAAAAAATTTTCTGGAAATTTCTGGGAAATTTCCAGATTCCGGCTAAAATTCCGGCGACTTTTGAATTTTCCGGCGACAATTCCGGTGAACTTTGAAGTTTCCGGCGACAGACCCAGTTTCCGGCGGAGAATCCCAGAAACCGGCGACCATCCGGCCAATTCCGGCGAAATTTCCAGAATCCGGCACCGGCGTTCTTCAAATTCTAGAGAGAAGGCAGAGAAGAAGGGAAGAAGAGAGAGAGAGGGGAGGAACGGTCTGCTGAAAAACGGAGGAAGGTGCCTTTTATACCCTCCCAAAACGACGTCGTTTTGGCTTTAAGTTAATAAGAGGATCCGCGCGTTTTGTCGAACCCGACCCGACCCGAAGCGTCGACCCGCTTTCTGACCCGCGCGTTTCAGCCCCTCCGAGCCGAGCCGAGCCGCACCAAGCCGAGCCGCGATCCGAGCCGCTCCAGGTTTTTTTTTTTTTTTTTTTTTTTTGAATTTTTTTTTATTTGACTTTGATTTTGATCTTGATTTTTTTTCTTTTTTCTTTAATTAATCCGACGACGGAGCCTCTACAAATAAAAACAGTAGTTTTTCTTGCATACTCCTGAGGTGAGGGAATTTTCTCAATTTTCTGCTAAAAGTATTAGAGTCAATTGAGAATAATTTTCGATAATTAATTAATTGGTTGATCTTGATTTTTCTTTAAATAATCCGACGACGGAGCCTCTGTAAGTAAAACAGTAGTTTTCTTGCATACTCCTGAGGTGAGGGAATTTTCTCAATTTTCTGCTAAAAGTATTAGAGTCAATTGAGAATAATTTCCAATAACTAATTACTTGGTAAAATTTTAAGGCTTTTGGATAACACAAATTCAAGCTGGTACCATCTTTTGATGGGCGTTGTGAGGGTGCTATAACCTTCCTCACACGTAACCGAACTCCCGAACCTTGTTCTGGTTAGTAGACCTGAACCTATTCTTCTAGGGACCCTTAAACTTAGGTGTTCCCTGGAATGACAGATTCTTTAGGTGGCCAATCGCACCTAGATAAAAAAGATTGGTGGCGACTCCCTAAAACCAATGTCTAGCGATAGATCCCCGGATCTAGACGTTACGACAGTTACGACAGTTAAATTACTAAATATGCTCGCTTCTTTCCTCTGTTTCATCCTACCACTGCTTCTGAAGTTCAGAAACTATATGGAACTACTAAATCAGCCATCTCTAATAGGGATAAAACATTCACGAGTTTGTTCTGACAAGAACTTAACGAGCACTAGTGTTCAACTTAGCACTGCCTATCATCCAGAATCGGATAGACAGACAGAGAAAGTGAACTAGCGTCTCAAGCAGTACTTGAAGTGCATGTGCTTCTTGAAACCTAAGAATTGGGCTTGATGGCTGCCATTAGCAGAATGGTGGTATAATGCCTGCACTCAATATGTCCCCCTTTCAAGCATTGTATGGTTACAAGCCCCTTGAGTTAGCATGGAATAGTGGGCTACATGCAAAGGTGTCTGCAGTGGAGGATTTACTAAAACAAAGGGAACAACTAAGTAAGTTACTGGTTGACCAGCTGTAAAAAGCCCAGCATAGGATGAAATTCTACGTAGAACGAAAGAGGAGTGAAAGCGTGTTTCAAGTTTGTGAAGAAGTGTATTTGAAAGTCCAGTCCTATAAGCAAACATCATTATCCCTCAAGAAGAATTTGAAATTGTCCTCGAGGTACTATGGTCCTTACCCATCGTAGCTAAGGTTGGTCCAACAACTTATAAGTTACAACTACCTCTAGCTTCAAAAATTCATGATGTATTCTATGTCAGCTTGCTTAAGAAAAACAAATAGGTACTAAACTAGTGCCTACCGTAGCTCCACCTGAAGTAAATGAGAAAGAGCAGCCTTTGATATACCCTGCTGTTTTTATTGACAAATGAACGGTGAAAAAGAATAATCGGGCAATAACCTAACTTTTAGTTGTTTGGTAGAATTTGGGTCCTGAAATTGCTACTTGGAATGTTTTTAAAGTGTTTAAATCACAGTTTCCATCTTTTAATCCTTGGGGACAAGGATCTACTGAAGAGAAAAGCAATGTAATGAATTTAGCAGGTGGAAGCATGCGTAAGGGGACTGATGGTGATCAGAAGCTAAGGCATGAGCTAGGCGAGAAGGAAATTAAGCTGAAACAGATGGAAGATGAGCTAAGGGTGAAGCGTGCAGCTGAACTAGGAGCCGAAAGGGAGCCAATAGCTGGAATGATAGCTGGCTATGAGGAAACAGCCGAGAGAAGGCGCAACGGTCACGGTTGATATGGTAACTGATTATTAGTTATTTTTGTATGGGAGCCTGTGTATTTAGTTATTTACCGACAGTCAATTTGTTATTGCGGCAATTATCTTGTCAGTATTTATTATTCTATTATGCAAATTGTCAATATGTGATGCGCTATATATATGTGTATCATGTACCAGCCAATTTTTATAAATGAAATAACCAATTCTTTCTTCTAAATTCTCTACTCCTTTCTCTCTTTTATCCTTGTCTCTTTCTTTCACGAATGTACTTCCATTTTCATCTAGCACGTCACAGAAAATCTATGACAGAAAAAAAGAAAGAAATTATGCAAGATGGTTTTAGAGACAATTATCGGTAAGAATGGTGTCACTCCCGCTGCAAGATGAAGCTTGGCTTCAAGGTTGTATGAGCTAATGATGCAAGAGAAATTGATGATCACAAGCAAAAACCAGGAGCATTTCGGAACAATTTGTGCTATATAATAAAATTATGCATATGAAATTTGCACAATTTATATAATCTTAATAATTTTAACGAGTAACGACTTGAAGTATCATTTTTTTAAGGAATAAGTTAAATTAAAAAGAAAAAAGATTCAAGGTTTGAATTTTTACACTCTTTCCATTTAGATTAACTGGTATGTGTCAAAAACAAAATGTTTATTAACTTAATCAAGAATAAAATTCTCATCGAGGCTATTTAAATAGTAAGTCACGCATATGTATTATTAATTGCATAAGAACAAATTACAGAGAGGAAATCAAATACAAAATCCACAAATACTAATTTACAAAGAACCTAGCCAAATATATGAGTTAAAACTTTTGGACTCCTAGATTAGAATATTGCCACATGTACCCCATTATTTATCATATTAATTTATTAATTATTTTACATATATCCTAACATTAATAGGTTCTGTGGCAATTCTTTAATCTTTTCATTGGAGTTCAAAAACATTAACGATGGTGTATGACCGAAAGCCAGTGCATGCCTAATCCCATTTTGATGAAGCAAATTGCCTACATACAAATTTTGCCTTTTCCATCATTGTAGATTGGGTAGGTCCTCCTTCATCCTTTTTAAGAATTCCCTATTTTTGACAAAGGGTAATGAAAGGAAGAAGTAGGTTAAGTATATATATGCAACCAAGACAATGGTAAGAATGGAAGTGCAAAGTGTGGATGGTGATATGACCGACGTTGAGGCTTCCATGCAAATGAACAATGTTGTCAATAGAATATATACCATCTGTGAAGGACGACCACTAGAAAGACGAAATAGCAGAGCCACGGTTAAGACAAATGTAGTGAAGAAAGCCAAATTGTTTGGGATAAAAAAGGTAAGGAAATCCTTCGTACTCATAGCTGATAACCCAACATGTTGATCGGAATGTTTAGTCAGGGTAGTTGTAGTAGTATTGCTGTGGTGGAGGAAGTGGTGTCACCCTCGCCAAAACCATCCGGAGGGCTTAGAGTGGCTTGGTAAGTGGTTGTCAGGATCAGAACCAACACTACTAAAAAAGCATTGCTCATATCCAATGATGTGTTTCGAAGATCATTTATCCATTCAATGCATAACCTATCAAACAAAGAGATCCTTGAATACCCTGTTATCAACTTATATAAGCTTTTAGGTGTGGGAACTGAGTGAGCATTCTTGCCTCCGGCACGACGTAACATTTTCTTAGTACTCTCTCTGTCGTTAACGTGCCAGCTTGCATCTAAGATATCAAGGGCCGTTAAATCCTTCTTGTTGACTTCGTTAACATTAACCTTACAATTCAATAATATTTTGATGCAATCCTGCATAATCAATAAATAAACGCAACATTAATTAAAATGGTTAATGTTATAAATGACTTAAAATTATAATAAAATATTTAATGAGATATTTAAATTTTAAAAATTTTTAATGTGTTATTTGTACTATAAATTTATTAATTAATTTAGTATTTAGAAAAACGTTTGTTTGCTATATTATGATTTGGAGCTAATTGGATTAAGTATAAATACCGTATTAATTAATAAATTTAAAATTTAAGTATCATATTAATAATTTTTAAAATTCAAATATCATATTAAAATTTTATTATAATTCAATGATTATTCGTAACATTAATCTTAAGTGAAGCAAGACTAAAATATTAAATGAACTCCTTAACTTTTTTTATTTTTTTGGTGAATTTTTATAATTTTATTATATCTAATTAAATTTTTAATTTTTAGTTTATATTCAATTAAAGTCTTGTTATGGTTAGAAGGTTGACTTTTATTTCAGTGAATGCCAATTTAATTTTTTTGTCAACATAAAAGGTGATTGAAAACTAAAATATTTTAATTTTTTAAGAATTAATTTTCAATTTTTATTCACATCACAGATAAAATTTTGTTTTAAAATTTCAATTTTTGTACCGATCATCTTGCCACATCAGCTTTTACGTGGATAAAAAATTTAACTGGTGTTCACTGTAACAGAAGTCAACTTTCCATTGGGGTAAAGGCTTATTTGATAAAAATTGAATATTAAGAATTTATTTGAATACAATAAACATTAGAAATTTTCTTAGAAAGTGATAAAATTTATTATTTTAACCAACAATGGTTATATTCTCTTCCAATTAGAAAGAGAGTTTTTATTTGTACCGGAGTTTTTGTTCCCTACATCCGTTTTTTTTAAATTATTTTTACATAAAATTATTTAATTATCTTTTTCACTTTTAAAAGTCTTCAGTATCAGATAAAAAATTTTTTAAGTTAAATCACGTATTAGATATTCATTTCTAATAATTGATAAGATTTATCATATATAAAAATCTAATAAGTTATATAACTTACCGGATTTTTATATTCATAGGATAGTTTTGAAATTTTTGGGAGAAATACAAAAAGCGAGCTTTATTAAAAAATTTTATTATTTGATATAATAAAAAAATTATTATTGAAAAGAAAATCATAACTATTAAAATTAATTAAAAAATATTGATTTTATTATTTTTGATCTTGAAGAAAAAATAAAATCTTATGAGATTGTAACTAAATTAAGGAGAAAATAATAAGTATAATTTTTTTATAAATTTAAAATTTAAAATTTCTTTTTTAATAAATATTTTATCTTGGTATCAATTATTAAAATATTATAATAGACTTCAATTATTATGGAATTTTTTTATTTCTTTTCATTAAAAAAACTATTAATATTCGAAACTATTATAAAATTTTAATAATTGATACAAAGAAAAAAATATTATTTAAAAAATAAATTTTAAATTTATAAAAAAGTTACGTTTACTATTTTATCTTCAGTTTACTTAAGATCTCATAATACTTTATTTTTTTCTAAATTCAAAATAATAAAATTAACTTTTTTATTAATTTTAAAATTGGTGATTTCTCTTTCAATAAAAATATTTTTTCTTTATACCAATTAATAAAATTATAATAAAACTTATTTTGTACTTTTTTAAAAAACTTTTAGAAACTAACTCATGGATTTCAAAATCTAATAAATTATATAATTTATTGAATACGCATATCTGGTAAATTATTTAATTTATTTGATTTTCATATCTGATTAAGTTTTATAACTTATTGGATATGAATTTTTGGATATTTTTAATATTGAAAAGAATAATTAAATAAATTTATTTGAAGATAATTTTAAAAAATGGTATAAAAAGCAAAATCAGAGACGCAACTGCAAATAGAAGCTCTCAATTAGAAATGATATTATCAAATTAATTGGAATAAATGAAAAGTGAAGAGATGAGATCATGCCTGGGAAACATTATTGGCGACAGCGCGGTGCAACACAGTGTTACCATCTAAGTCCTTCTTATTAAGAATATCTTTCTTCTCATCTAGGGAGAGGTGAGAGGTCCTCCAAATCCATTTTAATAGGACTTCAAAAGCTTATTCTGTTGCAATATGCAGAGCAGTCTCGTTTCGAATTGTGACATCGTGGATACATTGAGGGCATTCTTTTAGGAACTCAGGCAAGAACTCGAGCTGCAGGTCGAGTAATCGTGGGTCGTGTAGCTTGGCTACGAGATGCAAAGGAGTGCTGCCCTCTTTTCCTTTGATTCGAACGAGGTTGTTATCCACTTGCAGGAGACAGTCGATCATATCTCTTC
The DNA here is from genome assembly GCF_047325235.1 of Durio zibethinus. Classification (NCBI taxonomy): domain Eukaryota; kingdom Viridiplantae; phylum Streptophyta; class Magnoliopsida; order Malvales; family Malvaceae; genus Durio; species Durio zibethinus. Next base: position 3,434,096 of record NC_143180.1, read on the forward strand.
GCCCGTTTTCCAAAGCAATGTGAAGGGGGCGGAGACCATCTTGGTTGAGCTTCCTAGTGAATGATGGCTTTAAATTCGCAATCTCCCTACAAAATTCAATGTGTCCTTCAGCTGCAGCTATATGTAGTGGAGTATCAACAAACTCCAACTCATCCATGTCCTTTAAAACATTTCCATTCACCCTAATGCATTCATATAATCCCTCGATGCTACCTGTTTTTGCAGCTTCCTTCAACTTCTCATCCATTGCAAAAGGACAGACTGTGATGGTCATAGCTAGAAGATTAATTGAAAGGGTTTAGGCTATCAAGTTAAAAGATTGAAATTTAAAGAACAATTGGAATGAGAAAGATATAGGAGAATGGTTTCCTTTACATAAGAAGGTAATTACACTTCCGACGTTTGGTTCAATCATTATTATTCAAAAATATAAGTTTTAAATGAAAGTTTATCTCAATTAATTTATATAATTTTTTTTTTTTAAAATACAACAAATTTAAAATTTGAATTTCAATAACTACAATCTCTTACAATCTTTCTTTTTATTCCAAAACTACCAACTTCTTTATAAAAGAAAGAGCTGAGATATTAAATTCTTTGATTTTACTGGCCATGCTCTTGGAGTGCTTTATTATCAACATCCTTGAGATCCTCAAGTAATGATCCTCAAATAATGAGTAAAAAAAATTAGACAACTATTATCTCTTTTATTTAATTTAAAATTAATAGTGACTTTTTTTTCGGATAAACTCTCATATCAATGATAAACGATTAAAAGTGGATAATAAGGGATCAAAAGAAAAGACATTAAGACAAAAAAACAAAGTATGTGGACATCATAGGATAGATTGCAATAGAAATTTCATACTCCCTTTATTTCATTTTTTTTAATTTTTTAATGAAATGTCTTGAAATTATATTTTATTTTTTTAAATATCTAAAATTTTTATTCTTTATATTTTAAAATTTTTTGACTTTTTAATATTAAAAATCACAAAACTTTAATTTTATAAAAAATTTAAATTGTAATATTAAATATATTAAAATAAAAAAATTTCTTAAATTCTATAAAAATCGATACATAATAAATATTTGGAGACAAAAGATAAAATTTTATTTCTTATAACATTGACAAGACTAATTTAATAAGTTTTAATTGAGCATAATTAATTTTTTGACCCTTAGATAAGCTTACATCGTTTATTTTTTCATCTGTCAGAAAAAGACATTTATTTATATGTTAACTCAAAATATTAGTCATCCTACCAAACTTGGTTTTGTCCAATTTGAAGGTTGCTCCAACTTTCTTCACTTTCTTTTTGAAAAAAAAAAATAAAATTTTTTTATAAAAAAAGAGGTTGCATTTTGTTACCCACGTACAGGAGACAATAGACCGTATCTCTCCGACGGTTTTGCAATGTAAAGGGGCTGAGACCATGTTGGTTGAGCTACCCAGTGCATTAATGATGGCTTTGAGTTCACAATTTCCCTACAAAAGCCAATATGCCCTTTAGCTGCAGCTATATTAAATGGAGTATCAACCAACTCCAACTCATCAATGTCCTTCAAAACATTTCCATTCTCCCTAATACATTCATATAATGCATTGATGCTATCTGCTTCAGCAGCTTTCTTCAACCTCTCATCCATTGCGAAGAGGACTCTGATGGTAGTAGCTAGAAGATAAATTGAAAGGGTTTGGGCTATTAGGTCAAAAGATAGAAATTTAAAGAACTGGAATGACAAAGGTATGGGAGAATGGTTTCCTTTATATAAGAATTGGAGTAACATTTCGAATGTTTGATTCAATTAATATTATTAAAAAATTCAAGTTTTGAAAATAAAGATGTTGATTTTATCCATACTTAATGAAAAATTTGATTTTTTATCCGTAAGAAAATGGAGATGAATATTATATGATGAATATAAAAATAGGGATTTATAAAATTTTAAATTTTTATTGGATATGGGGATAGGGACGAGTAATATAGTATTTGTCCCATACCTATATCATGTATATATTTATATATATATTTGGTAAATATATTTTTTATTAAATAATATAAATTATTATTTTAAATTAATTAAAATTAATATATTTTTATTGAAAAAATATATATTGATATATATTTATAAAAAAATTACATAAATATACAAGACAAAAATAAAAAAGTTTTAAAAAAATTTTATTTTTTTATTTTTTAAAAAACTATAGTTATAAGGATTATATATACCCATTAAATACTCATGGGGATGGAGATATGAATAAATTTAAAATATTAGTTAAGTATAAAGATGAAAATGAGTATAGTATAAAAATTTAGAGATGGAGATGGAAAATATTCTATCCTACCCATACCATACTCATTGACATCTCTATTTGAAAGAGAGTTTAATTATTCAAGTAATCTCCCTTAAAAAATAACATTTAATAAATTTAGAATTTAAACCGTAGTACTTATAATATCTTTTTTTATTGTTAGGTTTTGATTTCTTACATAAAAAATTTCAAGTTTAGAATTTTTTATTATAAATTTTTTAAAAATTAATTCAATTAATTTATATAATTATTTTTAAAAATAATATTTAAAAAGTTAAAATTTAATACTTATAACTTTTGTTTCTATCCTCAAACTATGACATCTTTATAAAAGAAAGAACTGATATATTGAATTCTTTGCTTTTATTAGCTATGCCTTGGAGTAGTTAATTATCAATATCCTTGAGACCCTCAAATAATGAGCAAAAAAAATTAGACAACTGTTATCTCTTATTTTCTATTATTTAATTTAAATGAGTAAAAAAAAATTAGACAATTATTTTTTATTTTTTATTATTTAATTTAAAATTAACAGTGAGTTTTACATATACGCTCTCATTCAAATGATAAATGTTTGAAAATGGACACTAAGGATCAAAAGAGAAGAAATTAAGATACAGCAAGTTTTTTTTTTTTTTATAAAATTGATAGGACAAATTTTAAAAGTTTGAATGGTACATCTACCAGAAAAAAGACATTTATTATGGAGTAGTTAATTTTGGGGCCCTAGCTAAGCTTACATCATTTACTTTTTTCATTTACCAGAAAAAGACATTTATTATGTAACTCCGAATATTAGTCATCCTACCAGGGTTATTTTTGTCCAATTCGAAGTTTGCTCTAACTTTCTTAACTTTCTTTTGAAAAAAAATTAGCTTTTTTCTATATAAAGGAGTCCGAATGAGGTTGTTATATATCCACGTGCAGGAGACAATAGACCATATCTCTTGGCCGGTTTTCCAAAGCAACGTGAAGGGGGCTGAGACCATTTATTTTTTTTCATCTGCAACAAAAAGACATTTATGTATATGTTAACTCCAAATTTGAGTCATCCAACCGAACTTGTTTTTGTCTTGCTCTAACCTTCTTAATCTTATTTTGAAAAAATGATTTTTTTATATAAAAGAAATCTTAACATAAAAATAAAAAAATATTATTAGTGTTGGGATTCAGGTGGAAGACATATTAAATATCATTTTTTTTAAATGATAATATGATTTAATTAAATTACAATTTAAATTTTAAAACAATAGATTTTGAATAAACCTTTTATTAAGAAATTAATTTCAAAATAAAATGAATTTTACTATGAAATTTCATTCACCAATTAATGAATTTTCAAATAGAAATAAAATTATATCAATATACCAAAAAAGAAATTCAAGATATAAAAAATATAAAAGCTAAATATTGTTAATTAATGTAATTTTTTTTTTTTTTTTGAAAAAAAAAAAAAGAGATTGTAAATCTTTGAGTTGTCATGGTTGTGGAGTTTTTTTTTTCGACAAAGGGGTACACTAATCTCTTTAATCCCAAATGGTGATCGTTTAAAACTTTTTTCCCTGAACGGGGTGTTTCAAACTAATCCATGCCATACCATTACTTATGTGGTCAATATTGATTTCATGGCAGTTGATTTTTTTTTTATTTTTTTATTTTTTTTTCAGCTTCTTTTTGTCTCCAATAATTTCGTTTGGAAACAAACGCATTTCCTTGGTGACTTGGTCAAATATCTATCAACTAATTAAAAATTTTACTGTGCATCCACGTGAAACAAGAGAAGAACTATCCAAAATAATTTAAATTAATAAATTGTTAAACACCCAGTAACTTCATCTTATTTTTCTTCTTGAAATCAACTCCACCATATTTTTGAAAAACATAAAAGTTTTTATCAAAAAGCAGAAATATTTGTTTGTTTAACTTAGTAGAAGCAGATAATTCATGTACCGTTGAGGCGCCCATACTATAGATGCAATAGGTCTACCCGCATGACAATCTTAGCCTTCACAAAACAAAACCCATAAACAAAAGTAGAGTGTTAAGTTCTTTTTTTTATTCAATTTCTAATTTATCTTTAAATTTTTTATCTTATTATTTATCTAATTGATCTAAATATTACAGGTATAATTTTTTTAAATTCATAATCTTTAAAAGTCAACTTCAATGAAATATTAATTTATCCAAAAAATAATTAGAAACGTAAAAGTGTTACGTTAATGTCGTAACGATTTTGTGTCTGTCCGACGAATTTAAAAATGAAATAAAAAATAATGGAGTCGCCACCAATCTTTTTTTTGATTAGGTGCGATTGTCATCTACTAAAACATATCTTTTTAATAAAATTTTAAAATTAATTAAAATTTATTAAAAAGATAATTTTACGGGCTACGAAATAGTTTGGGTTCGAAAGTTGGTTACGCGTGAGGAATGATTAGCACCCCCACAGCACCTGTTAAAAACGGTACTAATTAACAACGTGTTATTCTTTGATTTTGATAAAAATAGTCCAATTTTGTGTTCGAAAAATAATTTCCTTCATTTTTTTATTTATTAGAAAAAAAATTTATTCTCGAAAAAAATAAATTAAAACTTTTTTATTGAAATAATTTTTAAAATGTGTTAGTACGTTGGTAACATTAGAAGAACTTTTTCTCACCTAGAGATTTCTTAGACTTCGTTTTTCGGAATATCTTAGAATCTCATCATCGGAGGCTCAAATTTACTTTTCGTAAAAAAATGTCATGCATGCAATGCAAAATGTTACCATGTTGATGCACACATTTTATTTTCCTTTGTTAGAAATTTTATTAATTATTTTATTAATATTCTTACTTAAAATTTTGAAGAAAAATGAAAATTTCATTATATTGAAGATTTTTTATAAATATTCAAATACACTAGTAATATTTTACAAAAAATCTTCTCACCAGTGATTTCTTAAAGCATCTCTACTCGGAATACTTTTAGAATCTCATCATCGGATAAAATTTCTTTTCTTCTCATTTTTAGTACTTATATTTTTAATTTATTAATCAATTTTTATTTATTACTATTTTATAAGAAAAAAAATTTTATTGTATTGAAAATTTTTATAAATACTTCAATACATTGGTAGTATTTAAAAAAATCTTCTCACATAGAGATTTTATAGGTATCACTACTCGGAGTACCTTTGAATCTCATCGTTGGATAAAAAATTCTTTTTCTTGCATTTTTATTATTTTGGTATTATTATTAAGTTTATTTTTTTTATTTTTAAAGTTTATTTTAAAAGTTAACAAAATTATAAAAAAATATTTCATCATTTAATCTATCAAATATAAATATTTTAATATGCATAAATATTAATAAAATAATAATTAAAATAACCAAAATAATATTTTTAAAAAAATTAAAAAAAAATTTTTTTTTACCTGAACCGGATCGGTCAACGGCCCGATCAATGTGCGGTTCGGTTCGACGGTTTGGTTTGACGGTTCGACTCGGTATGAGCATGGTCTGGTTAGTTCAACGGTTCAATTTCGGTTCGATTCTGGTTTAGCAGTTTGACTTCGATTCAATAAAACCGATTAGAGGCTGATGGAAAAGTAGGTCATGGGTTGGGTGGACAGACCCTGGGTTGGGTCGCGGGTTGATGTGTGGATCCTAGGTGCTTAAAACGACGTCGTTTTGGGCGTTTATTAAAACGACATCGTTTTGACTATTGATAGCTTATACAAAGCCTAATTTTTTTGGTCATTTTCTTTTTTTTTTTTAAAAAAAATACCTTTTTTTTTTTTCAACTGACCTGGGTCAGTGGTTGTCCGTCGCGACAGCTGTCGCAATCCTTGCCTGTGGCAAGCTCCTGCTGTCGTCGTCGGTGCTAAAAAATTTTAAAAAATACTCACAAACTTTTTTCGACCTTTTGAACCTAGATTCGATCTCTTTTTCACTAAAAAGAGTCATCACTTTCCTAGATCTGCTTTCAAAGTTTCGATGAAACTATTTTTTGTATTTTAACTCTTTTTTTTAAACTAATTTTTTTTTCTTTGTGCAAGAAGCTCTTGGTACTAGGTTCCTTCCTATGAGAAGAACAATGTTTTTTTTTTAGTTGGCAGTGTTTTTTTTTTTAGTTTGCAGTGTTTTTTTTTTTCATTTTTTTACAGTGTCTCTCCTCTTCTATGTGTTTTTTGTTTTGGTTAAGAGCTCTATTTATAAAGCTCCGGGCATGTGTGTGCTTAAGGGAAGGGCATAGGGCTCGACATGGGATGTAAACACGAGTCCCATGCCCTATTATTTGTTTCTGTTTTATTTGATAGTGAAGGTAGTAACTGTCAGCATGATAGGTGATCAGAGGGGTGGAGGGTAGGGTACAGTGATAAGAAGGGTGGGGTGTAGGGCCTGGTGATAGTGGTGCCTTCCTCGGCACCACTGCCATCCTTGATTTATTTTTATTTTTATTTTTTTATATTTTTTTTGGTATTTTGTATTATTTTTGGTATTATTTTTATATTTTGTATTTTGTATTTTTTTGTATGGATAAATTTGATGTCAACAGCTGCCCCTCTTTGCACATTACTGATAATTAGTAATATGGCAAAGACAAAGACAACAATTTTGTCCGGAATCCAAATGGATTTTTTTTTCTTTTTTTTTGTTTGAACATAGACTATTCAAAAAGTTTTTTTCATCAAATCGAAAATGCTCTTCTCACTTGAGGCTTGACAACTTTAAAATCTCTTTTAGAAAAGCTCCTCTCAGCAGAGGCTCAACAACTTTAAAAATCATATTAAAAAAGGCTCCTCTCAGCAGAGGCTTAACAATTTTTAAAAATTCTCATCTTGAAAAAAAGCTCCTCTCAGTAGAGGCTTAACAATTTTAACAATTTTTAAAAATTTTTATCTTGAAAAAAAGCTCCTCTCAGCAGAGGTTCAACGACTTTAAAAATCATCCTGAAAAGGGCTCATCTCAGCAAAGGCTCTACAACTTTAAAAACTTATCTTGAAAAGCTCCTCTCAGTAAAGGCTTAACAATTTTTAAAAATTTTCATCTTGAAAAAAAGTTCCTCTTAGCAAAGGCTCGACGACTTTAAAAATCATTTTGAAAAAAGCTCTTCTCAGCAGAGGCTTAACAATTTTTAAAAATTCTCATCTTAAAAAAGCTCATTTCAGCAAAAGCTTAACAACTTTAAAAAATTCTCATCTTGAAAAAGCTTTTCTCAGCAGAGACTCAACAACTTTAAAAATTTTCATCTTGAAAAAGCTCCTTTCAGCAGAGACTCAACAACTTTAAAAATCACCTTAAAAAAGCTCATCTCAGTAGAGGCTCAACAACTTTAAAAACTTATCTTGAAAAAGCTCTTCTCAGCAGAAGCTTAACAGCTTTAAAAATTATCATCTTGAAAAAGCTCATCTCAACAGAGGCTCAACAATTTTAAAATCTCATATGTTCTTCAAATTGAGTTCTCATTTTTGAACAAGTAAATTTTTCTCTTTTGAAATCTTTGTTTGATCTTATTTTTCATTAGGAAATAGAAAGTCTCTGTCCTTATTAAAACTGTTCATGGATGTATGTACTGAGTGCTCTAAATGCAATGCATGTAATGCAATCAAAATTATTCATTGTGGTAAAAAAGTTCTTGAAATCTCTCACTTTTTGGCTTCTTTTATCAGAATTCTTATATGACCAATATGTTTTTAACATTTGACCACAATATTTTTCTTCTTCAAAAGCCTATAACATCAATATCTTGTCATGCTTTTCTCATCATTTTTCATTTGCCTTTGTCAACTTTTAAAAAGTAATGCTAAGATCTTTCATGTTTGTTTTTCTTTTCATCATTTTAAGTCCAAGACTAATAAAATGCAATCACACATTTTTTCTCTTCGTATGACGGATACAAAATGAGAATAAAGGAATGGATATGTGTTATTTCCAAAAAAAAAGATAGCATATTTTATTATACTAGTAACAAATGCATGGCAAAGTATTTGAGTTGAAACAAAAGTGCCCAAATAATGACCATAAGATAATCATGAACAAAATATTCCCAGATTCTTTTTCTAAAACTAAATTAGATGACTTCTTTGATCTTTCAGATTTCATCAAACTATACATGCCCCTGTATTGTGAAATGATGCTTTTTCTTCTCATCTAAGCCACCTTTTCAGGTTTTCAACTTAGATGAGTCATTATTTTTCATTTTTTACTTTTTTTTTCAAGTAAAATATTTCTTCACAGCATCTGAATTTATCGAAGTAGGTAAATCACTTCCGTCAATTTTTACCAAAATTAATGTCCCACTAGAAAAGGTTTTTTTCATCACATACGAGCCTTCTCAATTTGGTGTCCATTTTTTTTTATTATCATATTGATTTGGAAGGATCTTTTTCAACACTAAATCTCTTTCCCTAAAACAATGGGGATGAAATTTCTTATCATGTGCTCTCATAATCCTCTTTTGATATAATTGATCATGACAAAGTACTGTAAGTCCTTTCTCTTCAATGAGGTTTAACTACTCGTAGCGATTTTAAACCCATTCTACTTTCTCTAATTCTATCTCCACCAAGACTCTCAGCGAAAAAATTTCCACTTCGATCGGTAGCACAACTTTTATTCCATATACCAAAGAGAACAGGGTGACCCTAATAGATGTTCGGACTGATGTTCTATAAGCATGCAAAGCAAATGACAACTTTTCATGCCAATCTTTATAAGTATCAGTCATTTTCTCTAAAATTCTTTTAATATTCTTATTTGCAGCTTTTACTATCCCATTCATCTTTGGATGATATGGTACTGAATTACGGTGACGAATCTTGAACTAAGTGTAAATTTTATTCATCATTTTACTATTTAAATTTTTGGCATTATCAAAAATAATTGTCTCTGAAAGCCTATATCTGTATATTATCTCTCTTTTTATGAATTTACATATCACAGATCGGGTCACACTAACATATGATGTGGCTTCTACCATTTTGTAAAGTAATCAATCATCACAAAGATGAATCTATGTCCATTTGAAGCTTTTGGAGTGATGGGACCGATGACATCCATACTTCACATAGTGATGGGACCGATGACATCCATACTTCACATAGAGTTAAAACATGCATTGCTGTTGGAAGAATGTAAATCTTGTCAGCATAGATCTGACACTTATAGTATTTTTTTGGTATAATCAATACAATCACTTTTCATTGTCAACTAATAGTACCCAACCCTCATAATTTTTTAGCCATCATATGACCATTTGCATGTGCCCCACAAACTTCATCGTGCACTTCTTCAATAATCCTCTTCGTTTCAGCTATATTCATGCACCTTAAGAGTACTTGATCTCAACCTTTTTTATAGATGAGGTCTCCATCAAGAAATAAACTCATAGCCAACCTTCTAATAGTTCTCTTATTATTTTTTGTTACATGTTCTAGGTATTGTTGACTTTTAATGTATTGCATGATATCATGATACCAAGGTTTCCAATCAACTTCTTTTTCAACACCTGAACAATGTGCTAGTTCATCTTTCACATCCAGCTTGATAGGTTAGATTTTAGTATTTGCATCTATTTTAATCATTACAGCTAGAGTAGTCAGTGCATTAGTAATTTGGTTTTCCTTTCTAGGCAAATGCTCAAATTGACCTTCTTTGAATTGTTGACCAACTGAGAGTTGTACTTATGGTACCGTATCAACTTGAAATCTTTGGTTTCCCATTCTTCTCGTAACTGATAGATGACTAGAGCTGAATCTCAAACATATCTAATACTTTGATTTTCTTTTCAATTGCTACTTGCAGACCAATAACACAGGCCTCATACTCAACCACATTATTTATGCAATTAAAATTTAACCTGGCTATAATGGGATAATAGTGCCCATAAAAAGATATTAAAATTACCCTAATACCATGACCTAAAGCATTAGTAGCTCCATCAAAATACATCCTAAAAGACTCTTCAATAGGTTCATTTTCTTCAATGGCCATCACATCTTCATAAAAAAACTTCAGGTTCATTGGTTCATAATTTTCGGCAGCACGATCAGCAAGGAACTCGACTACGACACTTTTTTTATAGCTTTTTGAGTCCCATAAATGATATCATATTCTGAAATTATAACTTACCATCACGCTATCCGTCCTGTCAATGAGGGCTTTTTGAAGATATACTTAATAGGATCTAGCTTTACTATGAGTCAAGTGGTATGATAAAGCATGTATTGTCGGAGCCTTTGAGTTGTCCAGGCTAATGCACAACATATCTTCTCTAATGGTGAATACTTGAACTCATAATCAATAAATTTTTTACTCAAGTAGTATATTGCTCATTTTTTCCTGTCAATTTTATCTCTTTACCCCAGCACACATCCTATAGAATTTTCATGTACCGTCAAGTATAAGATCAAAGGCTTTTTTAGAATAAGTGGTACCAATATGGGCAGATTTGATAAGTATTCTTTGACTTTGTCAAAAGCTTCTTAGCATTCATCATTCCATTCTCTTGGATCATGTTTTCTAAAAAGCTTGAAAATAGGATCGCACTTGTAGGTGAGTTGAGAGATGAAACGAGCAATATAGTTTAGTCTCCCTAGGAAACCTCACACTTTTTTTGAGGTATGAAGAGGTGATAAGTTTTGGATAGCTTGTATCTTATTCGGGTCCACTTCAATTCCTTTTTCACTGACCACAAAGCCCAATAGTTTTTCTGACTTGGCACCAAATATACATTTAGCAGGATTCAACTTCACTTAAAATCTTTTTAACCTGTCAAATAGCTTTTTGAGATTGACTACATGATTTTCTCTTTCATGAGATTTCACAATCATATCATCTACATATACCTCTATTTTTTTATTCATCATGTCATGAAAGAAAATCACCATTGCTCTTTGATAAGTGGCTCCAGTATTTTTCAACCCAAAAGGCATGATTTTATAATAGAATGTCCCCTACATGGTCACAAATGTAGTTTTCTCTATACCATCTCGAGCCATCTTGATCTAATTATAGCCTGAAAAACCATCCATAAAGGAAAATGTGAAATGTCTAGCAATATTATCTACTAGAGTATTGATTTGAGGTAGAGAAAAGTTATCTTTAGGGCTTACCCTATTCAGATCTTGATAATCGACACACATTCTCACTTTTTCATCTTTTTTAGGAACTGACACTATGTTGGCTACCCATTCAGGATATTTCGCCACCTCCAAAAATCTAGTATCAAATTGCTTCTTCATTTTCTCTTTAATTTTCAGCAGCATATTTGGTTTCATGCGCCTTAGCTTTTGTTACATCGACTTACATCCTGGTTTTAAAGGTAACTTGTGCTCTATAATATTAGTACTGAGTCCTGGTATATCTTGATAAGTTCACGTGAACACATCTAAATATTCTTAGAGTAGCTATTCTAGCTTCTATCTTTTAACTGGTAAAAGAGATATACCAACTTTAACCTCTTTTTTATTTTCACCATCTCCCAAATTCACTAATTTGGTAATTTTCTGGTGGGGTTCAATTGGCTTATCTTTATGTTCTATTAATTTTAACAAATTAAGAGGAGTGTATAGTTATCTGAATCTTTCTCATTTTCAAGTTCATCAACATGAATTAAGTTTTCAAAATCAAATCCGAGATTATTGTCATAATTATCTTTGTGTTCATTGTTTGGGACCCTGCAAAAGGTAAGATGAAGAGAATATTGGCACACAAAAATGGAATGATAAGAAAATGATGGAAAGAAAAGTATGTAAAGCAAGATGAAGATGAAAACAATAGAAGAAATGCATCTTCTAAGTCTTTTATTAAAACGACAAACATAAACACGCCACAAAAGATCTCCTAATACTCGTAGAAAGTAATTAGGGATTTAAAGTTTCACAATACATTACTTTTTCAAAGTTTTAAAAACAACAGACAGCTCTATAACTTTTCAATTATCCAGCTCAAAATCTAGAGGATAAGGGTACACAAATAGCTCTTTACTTCGACTCTTCTTTTCTTCATCATCCACCATTTGAATGGTCAACTCTGAAAATTCTTCCACGAATCTTGCACTTAGGGCTCCCGGTAAATCTGGATAAATATATTCTCTCGAGTAAAAAGAATCATAGAGGTATAGAATGACCATAGGCTCTGACTCCGGCTTATATCCCTTAAGATTAACTATCCTCTTATCTTTTTTCTCATTCACCATTCTTATTTATCCCCTCTTGTTGGCTTATATCCCAAGCCAAATCTGTCTCTCCTTTTATATATGGTCGATAGCTTCGTGATTCCTTGTAGGTTCTTTCTAAGTCCGACTTCAGGTTACCATCCTATTTTGGTAAGCCGTTTGACTACCATTTTAGTTATCGTAAACAAGTGTGGTGAATACATTTAGATTCTTCAGCTATGTATGTTGCATTGGTAATCTCGAAAGATCTATAAAAGCATTTCAGAGCTTTATCTATTGATTTCACATAAGGAGTATTTATCGGTTGAGTTACCAATAAATCTTCTTCTCATGTCACACATGTTAGCTTTTCTTCAACAATGAATTTGACTTTTTAATGTAATGAGGATGAAATAGTACTTGTCATATGGATCCACGACCTACCTAATAAATAATTATATGAAGGAGAGATGTCCATAACTTGAAATTTCACATTGAAAGTGCATGGGCCAATTTGTAATGGCACTTTTATATCTCTCAGCACCTTTTTTCAGGTTTCATCAAAGGCTCTCATTATCATATGACTAGCTTTCATATAAAATCCATCAACAAAAAGTTTTACCAGAGTAGTCACAGGTATAACATTGATAGATGAGCCATTATCAATCAAAACCTTAGCCATTATATGACCTTTACATTTCATAGTAATGTGAAGAGCTTTGATACTTTCTCTACCTTCAGGAGGAATCTCTTCATCATTGAAAGAGATATAGTTTGAAATCGTGAGATTGCTAACAAGCTATTCCACATATTCAATAGAAATATTATGAGATACATATGCTTGATTTAGCACCTCAAGCAAAGTATTATGATGTGACTCTGAACTGAACAATAATGATAATAGCGAAATTCTAGCTGGCATCTTGTTAAGCTGTTCTACTATGCAATACTCACTATGTTTTATTAACTTTAAAAATTCACATGCTTCACTCTTAGATATTGGCTTCTGACATTTTTTTCTGGTGCTGTGTCAAGACCATTCTGACTTTCATTTTTTTCTCTTACCTTGGCTTTCTCCTTTCTAGCTTTTTCTAGAGCCTCTGGGGTATAACACCTTCCACTTTGAGTTAAGCCTCCTACACCTGTTATGTTGACAGTATCTGGGTTAACTACGACATCATAATCATACTTCTAAAGTACTACTTTATCGTTCTAATATGACAAAGGGTTAGAAACTTTAATTGTCACCACTGATCGGGAGACGAGCTTTTCTAGCTTTGATGTTGGCTTCTCATCATAATAAATAGTTATCGGTTTATGCACAAACTTATTTTTTGAATTAATGGTAGATAATTTAGCTTTTATCAACTCTTCTCTCTCTTGGTAAAACTCTATTCAACTCATATCCATCAACTTTTACACCTCTTGACGAAATTGGTGACAATTTTTAATAGAATGCCCCAGAACAGCTCTTGATAATTACAGCTTTCAATTGAGTTAATTGCTTCAGAGTAATTTTGAGGTTCTATTAGCTTTAACATGTCAGTATTGATCAAAACTTCGAACACCTTAGCCATCAGAGTCTTAATTTCATTTATTTTTTCCTTCACATGGCTTCTTTGCCCATTAATTAAGGTATTTATTGATGGTCTAGTATGATTTGGTAAAGGGTTTTCATTAACATTTGGAGTCTCTTGTTGATTGGTATCAAAGTTTAATACCCCTTCATTGATTAACTCTTGCACTTTACATTTTAAAGTAGTATAGTTCTCAGTGGAATGATCTAGATTCCCATAATGATAATCACAATGTGCATTCAGGTCATACCATTTGGGAAACAGAGGTTTCAAGGGTTTAACGATAACAGGAGCAAGCAGATGTTTCTCAATAAGTCGAGGATACAAACCTGTATATGTCATGAGAATGGGATCGAAAATAATTTTTTCTTAGGTATTTTTCGAGGCTCTCAAACCACTATTAGGACTTGGTCTTCATTCTGGTCTGATAGGTGCAGCAGGACGATTGTAGGTGGATGTTTGAAAGGTTAGCTGAAAATATGATGGATAAGCTGGTTATGGTAATGATTGGTATGGATAAGGAATCGATGTAATATTATTTATAGAAGGGTAATGGGTTTGGTAGACTGGTGTAGGATAAGGTGTGAACCTTTGAATTGTTATCCCATATAGTTCACTACTTGAGCTTCATTCTCTTTCTTTTTAGGAGCTCCACTTTTTCTTACTTCACTTGTCTCTATTGCATCAAGTTTACTATTCTTTATGGTATTTTCAATGATCTCACCTGATATCACCATATCTGTAAAGTTCTTGGTTACATTACCTATCAATCTCTCATAGTATGGTGCTTTTAAAGTGTTCGTAAATAAAACGGTTATTTTTTTCTGAGTGAGAGGAGATTGAACTTGTGCAGCCATGTCTCTCCATCTTTGTGCATATTTTTTGAAGCTCTCAATTACTTTCTTTTTCATACCTTGTAAAGATAGACGATTTGGAGCTAAATCTCTGACATGCTGATATTGTGTAAGAAATGCCCTTATGAGCTCTTACTAGGAATGAATACGAGTGCTGTCTAGTTACACATACCATCTAGCTGCAGATCTTATAAGGCTATCTTGAAATATATACATCAATAACTTCTCATCACGAGTATATGCTGCGATCTTACGATAATACATGATGATATGAGTCATTGGACATTTCATGCCATCGTATTTTTTAAATTAAAAAATCTTAAATTTTGATGGAATGACCACATCTGAAACTAAACAAAGGTCAACCGCATCTGTGGAGCCATAAAAATTCATTCCTTCTATAGCTCTAAGTCTTTCTTTCAATAACTTTATCTTCTCTCAAGCACTAGTATCTTTCACTTCTTAGGTGTCTGTATCCCTAGCTTTTCTCTTTCCTTAGGATCGTCCAAATTAGAAACTAAGATTGGTTCAGGTGGTTTTTTCATCATGACAGGATTAACAAAATTTTGAAATTATCTTGGAGTAGGTGTGGATGTCATTCTTGGATAAAGATTGGGATATCCACCAGGAGTAGGAATTAGCACTCTAGTTTCTTGAGATGGTTGGGTTGGTCGTGGCTCAAACCTTAGAGGGTAAATAAGATTTACTATATCTGGCGATTGCTCTTGAAAGCTAGAATTTTCTTTCACTGTTTTTCCCTTATCAAGTTTTTTAAGCATATCTATTATTGTACTGAGATCCCCTCTTAGTTCTTATCAAACTTTTTCTATTCTTTCAAATTGACTGGCCTGTTCTTATTTCATGATTCTTGTTTGAGTCTTGGTATTGTATGAATGACGAGTAGGTTTGGTCAAAATTTTTGATAAGCGAGCTATTCTTGAACCTTTATTACCACAAAGTTTTTTTTGTTTTGAAAAAGAAAAAAGAAAGAAACAATTAGAATGCTATGTATTGAAATTTTTATTTTTTACTTATTTTATGAAAAATGATGTACATGACGCATGAATGCAAGTGAGAGATATTTGCTCTTGGACGAATTTCAACATTAAAAATTTTTTATTGATTCTATACAACTTTTATTACATGGGATTTATCATCCTAGAGTTATATCCATAGAAGTATTTGACTTGTTCATAATGGTCTTTTACCTCATCTAAAAAATTCACTAGGCGTTGTCCATATTTTCGTATGGGATTGACTTCTCTTCTTAATGCTTCTACCTTTTCAATCATCTCCCATGCTTTCTTCACTGCCTTGCAAACTTGATTAGTCAAGTGCTTTATATACTGTTGCCTCCATAAGCTTTTTGCCTTCTATCTCACGTGAACATCCCTTTCTGTATCACATGTGAAGATTCAATCTTTTTTCCTTCTATGCCACTCATTTATTATTGTTGAAATATAGCTCTTGTGGTCTTGCAATTGTATCTCTAACCCTTGGATCACCGATGAAGTGATTCTTTTTCATTCAGTACTTTAAAGTGCTTTCTTCTCTCTTTTACGAGCATAACTTTCAACTTTTCCTTTTCGTTTTGACATTCCACCAATCTTGTTGAGGTTGTAGAGTATAATCCCTTTTAAATTTTGACATTTTTGAAAAATTCTGGTGGTTTCTTCTTGCTTTTCTTGAGCTTTGCCCTTTCATTGGTTCATTCCCTTTCGGAGCTCATCCATTTCACATTGTTGACTAAGGTAAGACTTAGTGACTTTTTCAATTTTGAATTGAACTCATAACCTCTTATAGTGTAGATCCTTCAAATCACTATTGGCCAGATCTCGTTCTTTTATGACTTTTTCTAATCTGCTCCCTTGTATCTCTACTTCATATTTTAATTACCCTACTTTTTCATAAAGTCTCAAATTTTCTCTTTTTATTTCTTCTTTTTCAGCTTTTAATTCTTTTTTGACAAACTTAACTTCTGATAATTGCACCTCTTTCGAAAGATTAACCAATTGATATGAGCTGTCATCAGATGAGAGTACTATGTCTCTAGGCTACCTTATTTTTCAAATCTGGTAATTAGAAGTGACTTTGTCGATGAGAAGCTCTAACCTTATTCTTCGTGTTCTCTTTCATGCTTGGATCAACTGTTCTGAGGTTCTTAATGGATTTGGTTTCCTATAAATGAATTTTACTTGGACCAGGCCATGAGTAGCAGGAACAAACTGCTTTGTACCAAATTGCTTAAGCACCATTAATGGAGCATAACTTATAACGCCTCATAGCCCTAATAACGGTATCCATGGCTCATTTCCTCCACGATACAACAAGGGTACACGAGGCATCCATGGCATCATCCATTCAAGTTCATCACTGGTAAACCTTCGTAAAAAAAAGATCCACCCTTCTTTAGTCTTCAATATTAGCCATTGACTTTTGTAAAACTCTTTAATTGGTGCTTTATTTTATAGATACGACTTCAAAAATGCACTCTTCCCATACTTGAAATGACTTCTAACCTATACGTATAATAGAGATGCACATCCTATGAATCGTCCTTTTTTATTTCATGGATAGAAATTCAATGACCTGATGGTTTCGACTAAGACTGTTGGAACGGGATTAATTACTTAGGTTTCAATTTGCTCGAAAAAATCTACCACAGTTATCTCAATGTAACCCAATGTCTTCAGACATATTACCATGCCATACAATGTTAAAGCAAACACAGCCATACCTTGATCATCATTTAAATACTCTTGAATGAAATTTTAGAGAAAGTTCCAATGGACGCCGAGATGTTCACCTTTAGGCTTCACAAAAGAATCGATGGTTTCTACTTTAACATTTATAAGCTTAGCTAACTTTTTACGATAACCTGATTTTGGCTTTTGGATAAATACTTTATCTGGACATTGTAGTTGTATCCCGAGCAAAATTGAATACTCCTCGACAGTTGGCACCAAATTTTCCTGATTAAAAGTGAAGCATCTATAGAATGGATCCCAAAATTGTATAGATGCCTTGACCAACTGTTCATCAATCACTACTGAAATGAAGGATACAATTTGCCCATACTTTTTGTAAATGCTTTCTTTTTTTTCTTCACTTAATTGACCCCAGACAGTAGTTAACTCTTTTAAATCATTCTGTGTAAGATTTAAATGCACTTTCTCAGGTAATTCAGACATATAATCGGTAGACAAACAATCTTTATTCTTTTGTTGAGCTTCTTTCGACCAAACATGTACTTCATTATACGGCTCACATGGCACAGTGACTGAGGATGAGCAAATTTATAGTTTTATGGGATCCATGAAAACTTCTTAAGAGAAATATGTCATAGAGCAAATATCTCGATGCAAAACTGTGTGATATGATTAATGCAAAAAAGAAAAAGAAAATGAAACAAAATTGAGTTATTGTGAGACTGTGGTTTAAGAAAAAATATTTTTTTCAGTGTTTTGAGATTTTTTGTTTGTTTTGTTTTGTTTTGTATTATACATAACTTTTATTCTTAGGTATTTCCTATAAGAAGGTGGATGAGGTTCTATATAAGACTGGTTTTCTAGGCTTATTATATGCTGGGTTTGGATTAACAGTGTCTAAAGGTTCCTAAATTATTCCTCACTGTCGTCCATGTTGAACTAGTAAGGCACCCCGATCCTTACCCATTATAGGCTACGAACGAAAAGGGTTCAATTCAAGTGAAAGTATTTCGCTTACCATTACGGAGGTTATCACCTCACGAGAGCATAGATATTTTACTTTCTTCTATAAAGGACAGAGCTCGAGATTAGAGCTTATGCATGAGATGTATTGTGTCATTGTGTGTAAATATATCCTAATTTATTGAGAGTAATATATACAAAAAAATAAAACATAAGAGGCATAGTAAAAGAAATGTGTGTGAATTTTTTTACTTTTTATTTTTGATTTTTTTTACCTTTTCTACTAAAAATGAAAAATAAAAATTTAAGAAATTGATTAAGACTATTTAAATCAAAATTTGAGGATAACAAGTAGTTAATTTTGGCCTAACTCTCGAAAACAATAGGTGTCTCCAATAGAGTCGCCAAGCTGTCATAACGATTTTGTGTCCGTCCGACGAATTTGGAAACGAAATAAAAAATAACGAAGTCGCCACCAATCTTTTTGTTCGTTAGGTGCGATTGGTCACCTACTAAAACATGTCCTTTTAATAAAGTTTTAAAATTAATTAAAATTTTTTAAAAAGACAATTTTATGGTCTGTGAAACAGTCTAGGTTCGGAAGTTGGTTACGCGTGGGGAAAGATTACACCCCCACAGCGTCCGTTAAAAACGGTATCAATTAACAACATGTTATCTTTTGATTTTGATAAAAATAGTCCAATTTTTGGTGTTCGAAAAATAATTTCCTTGATTTTTTTATTTATTAGAAAAAAAATTTATTCTCGAGAAAAATAAATTAAAACTTTTTTATTGAAATAATTCTTAAAATGTTTCAGTACGTTGGTAACATTAGAAGAAAATTTTCTCACCTAGAGATTTCTTAGACATCGCTTTTCAGAATATCTTAGAATTTCATCCTCGAAGGCTCAAATTTACTTTTCGTAAAAAAAATATCATGCATGCAATGCAAAATATTATCATGTTGATGCATATATTTTATTTTCTTTTTTTAGAAATTTTATTAATTATTTTATTAATATTTTTATTTAAAATTTTGAAGAAAAATGAAATTTTCATTATATTGAAGATTTTCTATAAATATTCCAATACACTGGTAATATTTTACAAAAAATCTTCTCACCTAAAGATTTTTTAAAGCATCTCTATTCGAAATACTTTTAGAATCCCATCATTGGATAAAATTTCTTTTCTTCTCATTTTTATTACTTATATTTTTAATTTATTAATCAATTTTTATTTATTATTATTTTATAAGAAAAAAAATTTTATTGTATTGAAAATTTTTATAAATACTTCAATACACTAGTAGTATTTAAAAAAAATCTTCTCACCTAGAGATTTCGTAGGTATCACTACTTGGAGTACCTTTAAATCTCATCGTTGGATAAAAATTTTCTTTTCTTGCATTTTTATTATTTTGATATTATTATTAAGTTTATTTTTTTATTTTTAAAGTTCATTTTAAAAATTAACAAAATTATAAAAAAATATTTCATCATTTAATCTATCAAATATAAATATTTTAATATGCATAAATATTAATAAAATCATAATTAAAATAACCAAAATAATATTTAAAAAAATTATAAAAAAATGTTTTTTTACTTGAACCAGACCATTAACGTGTGGTTCGGTTCAACGATTCGGTCCAACGGTTCGGATGCGATTCGACTCAATCTGAGCGTGGTCTGGTTGATTCGACGATTCAGTACTGGTTCGATTCAGGTTTAGCAGTTCGACTCCGATTCAGTCAGATCGATTAGAGGCTGATGAAAAAATGGGTCGCAGATCGGGTGCACGGACTGCGGGTCGGGTCGCGGGTTGACGCGAGAATTTGGGTGCTTAAAATGACGTCGTTTTGGGTGTTTATTGAAATGACATCGTTTTGACTATTAACAGCTTATATAAATGCCCAAAAAAAATTTTGGTCATTTCTTTCTTTTCTAAAAAAAAAAAATTTTTTTTTTTTTTAATTTTTAGCTAACCTGGGCTGGTAGCCGTCCGTCGCGACTGTCGTCGCAGTCCTTACTAGTCGCGAGCTCCGACCGCCGTCGTCGGTGCCAAAAAATTTTTAAAAATACCCACAAACTCCTTTCCACCTTGAACCCAGATTCGACCTTCTTTTCACCAAAAAGAGTCCTCACTTCCCTAGATTTGCTTTCAAAGTTTTGATGAAACTATTTTTTTTGTATTCTGACTCTTTTTTTTTAACTGACCTTTTTTTTCTTCTTTGTGCAGGAAGCTCTCGGAGCTGGGTTCCTCCCTACAGGGAGGACTGTATTTTTTTTTTTCATTTTTTTGGTACCGTCTCTCCTCTTCTGTGTGTTTTTTGGTTTGGCTAGGAGCTCTATTTATAGAGCTTCGACCGTGCATGTGCTTGAGGGAAGGGCATAAGGCTCGGCATGGGGTGTAAGCATGAGCCCCATGCCCTATTTTTTTTTCTGTCTTATTTGATAGTGAGGGCAATGGCTGTCAGTGGGATAGGTGATCAGAGGGGTGGAGGGTAGGGTATAGTGATCAGAAAAATGGGGTGTAGGGCTTGGTGGCAGTGGTGTCGGGGAAAGTGCCACTACCATCCTCGATTTTTTCTTTTTTTTGTTCTTTTTTGTATTTTTTTTATATTTTGTATTATTTTTAGTATTATTTTTGTATTTCATATTTTGTATTTTTTTGTCTGAACAAATTTGATGTCCACAGTTAAAATAATACAAAAATAGTTTTGTTTTTTTTAATCTACGATTTAAAATGAGACTTGAGAGAGAGAATATGAAATTACGGTGTCATTCTGACGAAAAAGACAAAGGCAATGAGATGGAAGAAAGTACTGTCATAATGGTTTTGTGTGCACCTGACGAATTTAAAAATGAAATAAAAAAAATAATGGAGTCACCAACAATCTTTTTTTGGCTAGGTGCAATTAGCCACCTATTAAAACATATCCTTTTAATGAAATCTTAAAATTAATTAAAATATATTAAAAAGATAATTTTAGGGTCTGCGTAACGGTTTGGATTCGAGAGTCGATTACATGTGAGGAATGATTAGCACCTTCACAGCACCCGTTAAAAACGGTACCAATTAACTACATGGTATCCTTTGATTTTGATAAAAACAATCTTATTTTCAGTATTTGAAAATTAATTTTCTTGATTTTTTTATTTATTGTTTTTATATTCAAATATTATTTGAGAAAAATAAATTAAAACCTTTTTATTGAAATAATTCCTAAAATGTTCCAATACATTGGTAACATTAGAAGAACTCTTTCTCACCTAGAGATTTCTTAAAGCATCTTTACTCGAAATACTTTTAGAATCTCATCTTTGGAGGTTCAAATTTACTTTTCGTAAAAAAATTATGTTATGTATGCAATGCAAATAATAACATGTTGATGCACACATTTTATTCTTTTTCAAAAATTTTATTAATTATTTTATTTTTAATTTTGAAAAAAATAATTTTCATTGTATTGAAGTTTTTCTATAAATATTCTAATACACTAGTAATATTTAAAAAAAAATCTTTTTACCTAAGAATTTCTTAAAGCATCTCTACTCGGAATATTTTTAAAATCCCATCATTGGATAAAATTTCTTTTCTTTTCATTTTTATTACTTATTTTTATTATATTGAAAATTTTAATAAATACTCCAATACACTGGTAGTATTTAAAAAAAATTCTTCTTACCTAGAGATTTCGTAGGCATCACTACTCGAAATACCTTGAAATCTCATCATTTGATAAAATTTCCTCTTCTTATTATTGTTTTTTTATCAATTTTGTATTAATAAAAATTTATTTTGATAAATTTTAAAATTTATACATGCATAAATATTAATAATAATAATTAAAAAAATCTTTAAAAAAATTCAAAAAAAAACTTTTTTTTTACCTGAACCGAACCGATCAACGGTCCGGTTAACGTGTGTTCGGTTGGATCGATAGCTCGGCTCGGTCTGATGGTTTAGCGGTTCAAGCGCAGCTCAGTTCGATCTGACGGTTCAGCTGGATCGATTAAGGGTTGAAGGAGAAACGGGTCATCGGGTCGGGTACGCGGATCCCAGGTCGGGTCATGGGTCGACCCACGGATCTTCAGACGCTAAAACGGTGTCCTTTTGGGCCTTTAATGAAACGACATCGTTTTAGTTCTAACGATTTCTATAAAAGAGCAAAATTTTTTTTCAGTCATTTTTCTTCCTTTCTGCCAAAAAAATGCCTTATCTTTTTTTTTTCTTTCTTTTTCAGCCGGACGTCGGTCAATCGACTGATCATCGTCTCGTCGTCGTCGTTCGTCGGTCACCTACCGTCATCGTCGGTGGTCAAAAAAGTTCCAAAAATACCAAACTATTTCTCTCGACCTCCAAAACGCAGATCTGACCTCCTTTTCATCAAAAAGAGGCACCACTTCCCTAAATCTAATTTCAAAGTTACGACAAATTTTTTTTTTTTATGTTTTTTTGGTTTGTTTTTTTTTTGTGTGTTTTTGTAGGTATATTTTGGTGTTGGGTTCCCCGTTCCAGGGGACTTTTTTTTTTATGTTTCTGCAAAAAATTTTTTGACAGAAACTCTCTCTTTTTTTTGTAAAATTTTTTTTGCCATTTTTTCGGTATTTTTTTCTCCTCCTTTCATTTGCAGATAACAAGCTCTATTTATAGAGCTTTTTGGGATTCAAATCCCAGATCTTCTGAGATTCAAATTTTATTTTTTTAACTAAAAATTCACGCCTACCGTTCATGATTGACGGCTTATCGGTCGATCACTGGTAGCTAGCGATAGTGATTTTGGACTTTAGGGATTGTCATTTTAATGCACTAGATTTGAATCGGATAAGAAAGAAGAAGAAGGGAAAAGAAAAGAAGAAAGAAAGAAGAAAAAAAATACAAAAAATGAGAAAAAAGAGAAAAAAAATTAAATAAATAATAATAATAATAATAAAAATAAAAAATGGTGTTTACAGTTACCCCTCTTTGCCTATTTCTGTGAATCAGGAATAAGGCAAAGACAAACAAACAACCATTTTACTTAGAAAGATGAAACATTGAGAAAAAAGAAAAAAAAAATTTTTATTATTATTTTTTTTGGTTCGACAAAAAAGGGCTCCTCTCAACAGAGGTTTCATCGATATTTTTGAAAGTTTAAAAGGCTCCTCTTTGCAGAGGCTCAACAACTTTAAAATTTTTTTGGAAAGGGCTCCTTTCAGTAGAGGCACAACAACTTTAAAAATCTCATATCTTGAAAATGGCTCCTCTCAGTAGATGCTCAACAACTTTAAAATTTTCATCTAGAAAAACTCCCCTTAGCAGAGGCTCAACAACTTTAAAATTCTCTTGAAAAAGCTCCTCTCAGCAGAGACTCAACAACTTTAAAATCTCATCTTAGAAAAGCTCCTCTCAGCAGAGGCTCAACAACTTTAAAAAATTTTCATCTATTTTCAAATTTGAATTCTCATCTTTGAACAAGTAAATTTCTCTCTTTTGAATTCTTTTGTTTGATCATTGTCTTTACCAAAATCTTTTTTTTCATTAAGAAATGGAAAATTTCTATCTTTGTTATAACTTCTCATGGATGCATGTACTGAGTGCTCTAAATGCAATGCATGTAATGCAATCAAAATTATTCATTGTAGTAAAAAGGTTCTCAAAATCTCTCACTTTTTTACTTCAAAATTCTCAACAATTGCTATATGACCAATCTGTTCTTAACTTTTGACCATTATATTCTTCATTTTTCTTCTTCTAAGGTCTGCAACATCAATGTCTTGTCATGCTTTTCTCATCTTTTTTCATTTACCTTTGTCAACTTTAAAAGTAATGCTAAGATCTTTCATGTTTGTTTTTCTTTTCATCATTTTAAGTTTAAGACAAATAAAATGCAATCACACATTTTTCCTATTCACTTGTACGATGAACAAAAATATCATATAAGGATAAAGAAAAGAATAGGCATTATTTTCAAAGGAAAGATAACGTATTTCATTAGGCTGATAACAAGTGCATGTCAAAGTGTTTGAGTTGAAACAAAAGTACCCAAATAATGATCACAAGATAATCATGAACAAAATATTCTCAGATTCTTTCTCTAAAACTAAATCAAATGACTTCTTTGATCATTCAGAGTTCGTCAAACTACACTTACCCCTGTATTGTAGAATTTTTTCTTGATGATGCTTCTCATTCATATCCAAGTCCTCTTTTTAGGTTTTTAGCTTAGATAAGTCATCATTGTTTTCTCTTTATTTTTTTTTTAAGTAAAATATTTCTTCACAATATCTGAATTTATTAGGGTAGGCAAATAACCTCCGTCCAATCAATGCCTCACCAAAAAAGGCCTTTTTCACCACATACAGGCTTTCTCAATTTATTGTCCATTTCCTCTAATTATCATATTGATTTGGAAGGATTCTTTTTAGCACTAAGTCTCCTTCCCTAAAGCAACAGGGATGAATTTTTTTGTCATGTGCTCTCATCATCCTCTTTTGATATAATTAACCATGACAAAGTGCTGACAGTCTTTTTTCTTCAATAAAATTTAACTACTCGTAGTGATTTCGAATCCATTCTGCTTCTTCTAACTTTACCTCCATCAGAACTCTCAGTGAGGGAATTTTCACTTCAATCGGTAGCATAACTTTCATTCCATATACTAAAGAGAATGGGGTGGCCCCAATAGATGTTCAAACTGATGTTCTATAAGCATGCAAAGTAAAAGGCAACTTCTCATGCCAATTTTTGTAAGTATCGATCATTTTTTCCAGGATTCTTTTGATATTCTTATTCATAGCCTTCATTGCCCCATTTATTTTTAAATGATATGGTGTCGAATTACGATAGTGAATCTTGAATGGAGTGCATACTTCATTTATTATTTTGTTGTTTAAATTTTTGGCATTATTAGAAATAATTATCTCTAGAAACCCATATCTGCATATTATCTCTCTTTTTATGAACTTACATACCACAGATCAGGTCACGTTAACATATGATGTAGCTTCTACTCATTTGGTGAAGTAATCAATTATCACAAAAATAAATCTATGCCCATTCGAAGCTTTTGGAGTGATGGGACCAATGACATCCATGCCCCACATAGAGAATGGCCATGGAGGAGCCAGAACGTTTAATGTTGATGGTGGAGCATGAATCTTGTCAGCATAAATCTGACATTTATGACATCTCCTAGCATAATCAATACAGTTGCCCTCTATTGTCAACCAATAATAGTCAACCCTCATAATTTGTCTAGCCATCATATGACCATTTGTATGTACCCCACAAACTTCATCATACACTTTTTCAATAATCTTATTTGCTTAAACTGCATTTACACATCTTAAGAGCACTTGATCTCGACCTTTTTTGTAAAGGATATCTCCATCAATGAAGAAACTCATAGCCAATCTTCTGATAGTCCTCTTATTATTTTTTGTTGCATGTTCTGGGTATTGCTGGTTTTTAATGTATTACATGATATCATGATACCATGGCCTCTCATTAACTTCTTTTTCAACACCTGAGCAATATGCTGGTACATCTTTCACATTCAGCTTGATGGGTTAGATTTCAGTATTTGCATCTATTTTAATCATTATAGCTAGAGTAACTAGTGCATTTGTAATTTGGTTTTCCTCTCTGGGTAGATGCTCAAACTGAACTTCTTTAAATTGCTTGACCAACTCAAAGATGTAGTTATGGTACAGGATCAACTTAGAGCTCTTATCTTCCATTCACTTCGTAACTGATAGATGACTAGGGTTGAATCTCCAAACACATCTAATACTTTGATCTTCTTTTCCATTGCTGCTTGTAGACCCATAACACAAGCCTTATATTCAGCTACATTGTTTGTGCAATTGAAATTTAACCTGGCTGTGATTAGGTAATAATGCTCATCAGGAGATATCAAAATTGCCCTAATACCATGGCCCAAAGCATTAGCAGCTCCATCAAAATACATCTTCCATGATTTTTCAACAGGTTCATTTTCTTTAATGGCCATCACATCTTGATCAGGAAAGTCTAATTTTATTGGCTCATAATCTTCGATTGTACGATCAGTAAGAAATTCAACTATTGCACTCCCTTTAATAACCTTTTGAGTCATATAAATGATATCATATTCTGAAAGTATAACTTGTCAACGTGCTATTCTTCTTGTCAATGAGGGCTTTTCGAAGATATACTTAATAGGATCCAACTTTGCTATGAGCCAAGTAGTGTGATAAAGCATGTATTATCTAAGCTTTCGAGCTGTCCAGGTTAATGCATAACACATCTTCTCTAATGATGA
The DNA here is from genome assembly GCF_047325235.1 of Durio zibethinus. Classification (NCBI taxonomy): domain Eukaryota; kingdom Viridiplantae; phylum Streptophyta; class Magnoliopsida; order Malvales; family Malvaceae; genus Durio; species Durio zibethinus. Next base: position 3,460,949 of record NC_143180.1, read on the forward strand.
ATACTTTGACTCATAATTAGTAAATTTCTTACTCAAGCAGTAAATTACTCGTTCTTTCTTATCAATTCATCTATTTACCCCAGCACACATCCTATTGAATTTTCATGCATTGTCAAGTACAAAATCAAAGATTTTCCTGGCATTGGTGGCACCAACACAGGTGGATTTGATAAGTATTCTTTAATTTTATCAAAAGCTTCTTGACATTCATCATTCCATTCTCTAGGATCATGTTTTTTTAGAAGCTTGAAAATAGGATCACACTTATAAGTGAGTTGAGAAATGAAGTGAGCAATATAATTTAATCTCCCTAAGAAACCTCACACTTCTTTTGAGGTATGGGGATGAGATAAGTTTTGGATGGCTTGTATCTTATCTGGATCAACTTCGATTTCTTTTTCATTGATTACAAAGCCAATGGTTTTCCTAATTTGGCTCTAAATGTACATTTGGCAGGATTTAACTTCAACTAAAATCTTCTCAACCTGTCGAATAGCTTTTTAAGATTGACTATATGATCATCTCTTTCATGAGATTTTACGATCATATCATCCACATACACTTCTATCTCTTTATGCATCATGTTATGAAAGAGAGTTACCATTGCTCTTTGATAAGTAGCACCAGTATTGTTTAACCCAAAAGGCATAATCTTATAATAGAATGTCCTCTACATGGTCACAAATGTAGTTTTTTTTCATATCATCTTGAGCCATCTTGATCTGATTATAACTTGAGAAACCATCCATAAAGGAAAATGTGAAGTGTCTAGCAGTATTATCCACAAGAGTATCGATGTGAGGTAGAGAAAAGTTATCCTTAAGGCTGTCCTATTCAAGTCTCGATAATCGACACACATTCTCACTTTTCTATCTTTCTTAAGAACTGACACTATGTTGGCTACCCATTCAGGATATTTTACCACTTCCAAAAATCCAGCATCGAATTGTTTCTTCACTTCTTCTTTAATTTTCAGCAGCATCTCTGGTTTTATGTGCCTTAGCTTTTGCTGCATCGGCTTACATTCTGGTTTCAATGGTAACTTGTGCTATACAATATCAGTGCTGAGTTCTGGCATATCTTGGTAAGTTCACGTGAACATATCTACATATTCTCAGAGTAGCTCTTTTAGCTTCTGTCTTTCAATTGGTAAAAGAGATATACCAACTTTAACCTCATTTTTATTTTCACCATCTCTCAAATTCATTAATTTGATAATTTTCTGATGGAGTTCAATTGGCTTATCTTCATGTTCTATCAATTTTAACAAACAAAGAGGCAGTGTATAGTTATCTGAATCTTTCCCACTATCAACTTCATCAGCATGAATTAAATTTTTAAAATCAAATCCGAGATTATTGCCATGATTATCTTCATGTTCATTGTTTGAAACCCTGCAAAGGGTAAGATGAAGAGAATATTGGCACACAAAAGTAAAATGAAGATGAAAATAATAGAAGAAATACGGATGCATCTTCTAAGTCTTTTATTAAAATGACAAACATAAACACACCATAAAAGATCTCCTAATACTCGTAAAAAGTAATTAGGGATTTAAAGTTTCACAGTACATTACTTTTCTAAAGTTTTAAAAACAATAGGCAGCTCTGTAACTTTCTAATTATCCAGCTTAAAATCTGAAGAACAAGGGTACACGAACAGCTCTTCACTTTTACTCTTTTTTTTTCCATCATCCACCATTTGAATGGCCAGCTCTGAAAATTTTTTCACAAATCCTGCATTTGGGGCTCTTGATAAATCTGGATAAATGTATCCTCCCGAGTGAAAAGAATCATAGAGGTATGGAATGACTATGGGCTCTGACTCCGACTCATATCCCCTAAGATTAGCTATCTTCTTATCTCTTTTCTCATTCACCATTCTTATTCTGTCTCCTCTTGTTGGCTTATATCCCAAGCCAAATCTGTCTCTCTTTTCATATATGATCGATGGCTTCGTGATTCCTTACAGGTTCTTCTTAAGTTCAGCTTCAGGTCACCATCTTATCTTGGTAAGCTGTTTGACTACAATTTTAGTTATCGTAGACAAATGTGACAAATACAATTTAGATCCTTCAGCTATATATGTTGCATTGGCAATCTCGAAAGATCTATAAGAGCATTCTAGAGCTTCATCTGTTAATTTCACATAAAGAGTATTTATCAATTGAGTTACCAATAAATCTTCTTCTCCTGCCATACATGTTAGCTTTCCTTCAACAATGAATTTAACTTTCTAATGTAATGAATATGGGACAACACCTGTCATATGGATCTATGGTCTGCCTAACAAATAACTGTATGAAGAAAAGATGTCCATAACTTGAAATTTCACGTTAAAAGTATATGGGCCAACTGTAATGGCACTTTTATATCTCCTAGCACCTCTCTTCTGGTTCCATCAAAGGCTTTCACTATCATATGATTAGGTTTCATATAAGATCCATCAATAAAGAGTTTTGCCAGAGTAGTCACAGGCATAACATTGATGGATGAGCCGTTATCAATAAAAACCTTAGCCATTATATGATTTTTGCATTTCATAGTAATGTGAAGAACCTTGGTACTTTTTTTACCTTAAGGAGGAATCTCTTCATCATTGAAAAAGATATAGTTTGAAATCATCAGATTGCCAACAAGTTGTTTCACATATTCAACAGAAGCATTGTGAGACACATATGCTTGATTTAGCACCTTCAGCAAAGCATTACGGTGTGACTCTGAATTGAGCAATAATGACAATAACGAAATTTTAGCTGGTATCTTGTTAAGCTGTTCTACCATGCTATACTCACTATATTTTATTAACTTTACAAATTCACCTGTTTCACTCTCAGATACTGATTTCTGACATTTTTTTTCTAGGGTTACGTCTAGACCACTATGACTTTCATTTTCTTCTCCTACCTTGGTTTTTTCCTTTCTAGCTTTTTCTAGAGCCTCTGAGGTATAGCACCTGTCACTTCGAGTTATGCCTCTTACACCCGTTATGTTGACAGTATTTGGGTTGACTACGACATCATAATCATACTTTCAAGGTACTACTTTATCATTCTGATATGAAGAAGGGTCAGGAACTTTAATTATCACCATTGGTGGAGAAACGAGCTTTTCTAGCTTCGATGTTGGCTTCTCATCATAATAGATAGTTACCGGTCTATGCACAAACTTATTTTTTGAATTAATGGTAGACACTTCAGCTTTCACCAACTTTTTTCTCTCTTGGTAAAACTCTATTCGATCCTCATCCATTAATTTTTACACCTCTTGATGAAATTGATGACAATTCTCGATAGAATGCCCCAGAACACCTCTGTGATAATTGTAGCTTTCAGTTGAGTTAATTGCTTCAGAAAAATTTTAAGGTTCTATTGGCTTCAACATGTCAGTTTGACCAATACTTTGAACACCCTAACCATCGGAGTCTTAACTTCATTTATTTTTTTCTTTATGTGGCTTTTTTGCCCATCAATTAAGGTATTTATTGATGGTCTGATATGATTTAGTAGAGGGTTTTCATTGACATTTGGAGTCCCTTGTTGGTTGGTATCAAAATTTAATACTCTTTTATTGATTAACCCTTACACTTTACGCTTCAAAACAGTACAGTTTTCAGTGGAATGACCTGAATTCCCATAATGATAATCACAATACGAATTGAGGTCATACCATTTGGGAAACAGAGGTTTCAAAGGTTCAACAATAATAGGAGCAAGTAGATGTTTCTCAATAAGTCAGGGATACAAATCTGTGTGTGTCATAAGAATATAATCGAAAGTGAGTTTTTCTTAGGTATTTCTTGAGTCTCTTAGACCACTATTAGGTCTCCATTCTGGTCTTGTAGGTACAGTAGGATGATTATAGGAATAGGTGGGTGTCCAAAAAGATGACTGAAAATAGGATGGATAAGCTGGTGATTGTAGTGGTTGATATGGTTGATATGGATAAGGATGGATGTAACATTATTTATGACAGGGTAATAGGTTTGGTAGACTGGTACAACGTAGGGCGTGAAACCTCTAAACTTTTTTCCTACATAGTTTATTGCCTGGGCTTCATTTTCTTTCTTTTTGGGAACTTCACTTTTCTTTACTGTACTGCACTTGTCTCTTCTGTATCGAGCTTGCCATTCTTTATAGCACTTTCGATAATCTCACCTGATATCACCATATCTGTAAAGTTCTTAGTTGCATTACCTATTAATCTCTCATAGTATGGTGCTTTCAGAACATTCATAAATAAAACAGTTGTCTTTTTTTTGGTGAGATGAGGTTAGACTTGTGCAGTCACGTCTCCATCTTTGTGCATACTCTTTGAAGTTTTCAGTTGCTTTTTTTTCCATACTTTGTAGAGATAGACGATCTGGAACCATATCCGTGACATGCCAATATTGTGTAAGAAATGCCTTTGTAAGCTCTTGCTAAGAACGAATACGAGTCTTATCTAATTGAACATATCATCTAACTACAGAACTCGTAAGATTATCTTAAAATATGTGTATTAACAACTTCTCATCACGAGCATGTGCTACCATCTTTCTACAATACATGTGATATGGGTCATCGGACATTTTGTGCCATCATATTTTTTAAATTCAGAGACCTTGAATTTAGGTGAAATGACAACATCAGAGACTAAACAAAGCTCGATTGCATCTGTGGAACCATAAAAATTCATTCGTTCCACTGCTCTAAGCCTTTCTTCTAATAACCTCATCTTTTTCTGAGCACTATTATCTTTCACTTTCTCAGATATCTTTATCCCTAACTTTTCTCTTTTTTTGGGATCATCCAAATCAGGAACTAGGATTGGCTCGGGTGATTTTTCCATCATAACAGGATTAACAAAATTTTAAAATTATCCCAGAACAGGTGTAGATGTCATTCTTGGATAAAGATTGGAATATCCATCGAGAATAGGAATTTGTACTCTAGTTCATTGAAAAGGTTGAGTCGGTTGTGGCTCAAATCCTTGAGGGTAAACAGGATCCACCATGTCTGACGATTGCTCTTGAAAGCTGAGATTTTCTTCCACTGTTTTTTCTTTGTCAAGTTTCTTAAGCATATCCATTATTATACTAAGATCCCCTTTTAGTTCTTTTTAAGCTTTTTCGATTCTCTCAAATCGACTGGTTTATTCTTGCTCCATAATTCTTGTTTGAGTTTTGATGTTGTATGAATGGCGAGTGGATTGAGTCAAAATTTTTGAAGGACGAGCTATTCTTGAATCTCTATTATCATAAAATTTTTAAAAAAATCAGCATGCCATGTGTCAAAATTTTTTTTTTTTTAAAATGGTGCAAATGATGCATGAATGCAAGTAAAAAATCATATTTGCTTCTGGACAAATTTCAATACTAAAAATTTCATTGATTCCATACAACTTTGATTGCATGAGATTTATCATCCTAGAATTATATCCATAAAAGTGTTTGACTTGCTCATAATGGTCTTTTGCCTTTTCTAGAAAGTTTACTAGACGCTGTCCATATTCTCCTACATGATTGACTTCTTGTCTTAATGCTTCTACCTTTTCAATTATCTCCCGTGCCTTTTTTACTGTCTTATAAACTTGACTGGTTATGTGCTCTATGTACTGTTACCTCTCTAAACTTTCTGCTTTTCATATTATGCGAGCATCTCTTTTTGAATCATATATGAAGATCCAATCTTTTTCCCTTCTATGCCACTTATCTATCATTACTGAAATATGATTCTTGTGATCTTACAATTATAGCTCTAACCCTTGGATCACCTGATAAAGTGATTCTTTTTCATTCAGTACTTCGAAGTGCTTTTTTTTCTCTTTTACAAGTACGACTTTCAACCTTTCCTTTTTGTTTTAGCATTCCACCAATCTTGTTGAGGTTGTAGAATATAATCCCTTCCAATTCTGACATTCTTGAGAAATTTTGGTGGTCTCCTCTTGCTTTTCTTGAGCTTTGCCCTTCCATTGGTTTATTCCCTCTCGGAGCTCATCCATTTCATGTTGTCAACTAAGATAAGGCTTGGTGATTTTTTTAGTTTTGAATTGAACTCGTAACCTCTTATTTTCCTAGTGTAGATATTTCAAATCACTATTGGCCAAATCCCATTCTTTTATGACTTTTTTGAATCTGCTCTCTTGTATTTTTGCTTTATATTTCAATTGCCCTATTTTCTCGCGAAGTCTCAAATTTTCTCTTCTTATTTCTTCTTTTTCAGCTTTTAATTTTTTCTTGACAAGTTCAACTTCTAATAATTGCACCTCTTTTGAAAGATTAACCAATTGATATGAGCTATCATCAGGAGGGAGTACTATGTTTCTAGGCCGCCTTACTTTTTAAATCTGGTAATCAGAAGTGACTTTGTCGATGAGAGGCCCTAACCTCATTCTTCGTGTTTTCTTCTATACTTGGATCAACTGTTTCGAGGTTCTTTATGGATTCGATTCCCCGTAAATGAATTCTACTTGGACCAGGCCATGAGTAGCAGGAACAAACTGCTTTGTACCAAATTACCTAAGTACCCTCAATAGAGCGTAACTTACAATACCCCATAATCCTAACAACAGTATCCACGGCTCATTTCTTCCATGATACAATAAGGGCACACGAGACATCCAATGTGCCATCCACTCGATTTCATCTCTAGTAAGCCTTCACAAGAAAAGGACCCAATCTTCCTTAATCTTCAATGTTGACCATTAGCTTTTACAAAACTCTTCGATTGGTGCCTTATTTCGAAGATATGGTTTCGAAAATACACTTTTTTCACACTTGAAATGACTTTTAACCCATACGTATAATAAAGATGCACATCTCATGAATCGTCCTTTTCCATTTTGTCGACAGAAATTCAATGACCTGATGGTTTCGACTAGAACTGCTGGAGCAGGATTAATTGCTTGAGTTTTAATTTGCTCGAAAAAGTCTACCACAGTTATCTTAATGTAACCCAAAATCTTTAGAAAGATTATCATGCCATACAATGTTAGAGTAAACACAGCCATACCTTAATCATTATTTAAATGCTCCTGAATGAAGTTTCAGAGAAAATCCCAACGAATGCTGAGATGTTCACTTTTAGATTTCGCAAAGGAATCAATGGTTTCTACTTTAACCCCCATAAGCTTGGCTAACTTTTTACGATAATCTGATTTTGGCTTTCGGGTAAATACTTTATTTGGACATTGTAATTCTATCCCGAGCAAAATCGAATACTCTTCGATAGTTGGCACCAAATCTTTCTGATTAAAAGTGAAGCATCTATAGGATAGATCCCAAAACTGTATAGCTGCTTTGACCAGCTATTCATCAATCACTACTAAAATGAGGGATGCAACTGCTTATACTTTTTGCAAAAACTTTTTTTTCTTTCTTCACTTAACTGACCCTAGACAGCAACTAACTCTTTTAAATCATTTTGTGTGTGATCTAAATGCACTTTCTCGGGTAATTCAGACACATAACCAGTAGGCAAACAATCTTCATTCTTTTGTTGAACTTCTTTCGACCAAACATGTACTTCATTATACGATTCACATGGCACATTGACTGAGGATGAGCAAATTTGTAGTTTTACGGGATCCATGAAAACTTTTTAGGAGAAATATGTCCTAGAGCAAATATCTCGATGCAAAACTGTATGATATAATTAATGCAAAAAAAGAAAATGAAACAAAATTGAGTTAGTGTGGCTCGAAAAGAAAAAAAAACATTTTTTATTTTTTAGTGTTTTTGAGATTTTTTTGTTTTGTTTTGTTTCATATTATACATAACTTTTATTCTTAGGTATTTCCTACAATAAGATGGATAAGGCTCTACATAAGACTGATTTTTTAGGCTTATTATATGCTGGATTTGGATTGACAAGGTCTAAAGGTTCCCAAATTGTTCCTCACTGTCGTCCATGTTAGACTAGTAAAGCAACCTGATCCTCACCCATTACAGGCTTCGAACGAAAATGGTTCAATTCGAGTGAAAGTATTTCGCTTGTCATTGCGGAAGTTATCACTTCACGAGAGCATAGGTACTTTACTTTCTCCTATAAAGGACGGAGCCCGGGTATAGAACTCATGTATGAGATGCATCGTGCCATTGTGTGCAAATATATCCTAATTTATTGAGAGCAATATATACAAAAAAATAAAACATAAGAGGCATAGTAAAAGAAATGTATGTGAATTTTTTTTGCTCTTTATTTTTTATTTGTTTTTTTTTTTTTTTTTACTAAAAATGAAGAATAAAAATTTAAGAAATTGATTAAGACTATTTAAATCAAAATTTGAGGATAACAAGTAGTTAATTTTGGCCTGACTCTCGAAAACAAAAGGTATCTCCAACAGAGTTGCAAGCTGTTATAACGATTTTGTGTCCGCCCGACGAATTTAAAAATAAAATAAAAAAAAACGGAGTCGCCACCAATCTATTTTGGTTATGTGCGATTGACCACTTATAAAACATATCTTTTTAATAAATTTTAATTAATTTTAAGATTTCATTAAAAAGATATATTTTAATAGGTGACCAATCGCACCTAACCAAAAAAAATTGGTGGCAACTCTGTTTTTTTTTTTATTTCGTTTTCAAATTCATCGGACGAACATAAAATCGTTACGACAGTAACGATAGTTAAAATGCAGATGGACATAACCATTGCTATTTTTCTTCATCTTGTTTTGAAAGATTTTTGTTTATATCTCTAATTTTGAGGATAATAAAAAAGAAAAGAAGTTTATTAAGTCAAAAACTTTTTCTCCTTTTCAAGTTTCACACTACCTTCTTCTTTCTTGCTTTCTTTAAGACAAATTCATAACTATATTTGGTAATGTGTATGGCCCTACTTGTTTCGTTCTTGCAGAGGCTGATTATTAAACGTTGGACTATTATCAATTGTTTTTAAGACCATTTTAATGTTCTATAACAAGGTGAAAGCTTTCTTTTTCAATTTCGGCTACTCTATGCCTTGATTTGTTTTTTTTATTAAATTTGTATTCAAGAAACACAGAGCTGTTCTTGATTATTTCATATGATTGCTTTACTCAACGGTCATTTTGGATCATCAAAATGTGATAAAGATGTGGCGGAATAGTGGAAGAGAAGAAGAGATGTCACCAGAGTCATTCTAAATTTTCCAATAGAAAAAAGAAAATTACAATTTAGGGAGAAAGGTAGAGAAAGCAATACATAAATCAGGAAAAAAGATAAGCAAAACAAATGGATAAAAATTCGAAGAGGGAACTGTATGCCTAGTTTCTAAAAAGGAAAAATGTCGGTTTCAATTGTTGGGCTTGGTATCGGTGACCTAAGACGAAGCTCATTTATCATATATTTTGCTTATAAAAATATATTAAAATCTTTCAACAGGTAACAATTTTATTTCTTTTAATTCTTTTCACTTTTATCATGTGCAAATATACATTTTTTTATTAAAAAATATCTCACTCAATTATTAAAATATCATATATATTTAATTAAATTATTATTTCATTTATTTTTTAACTATTTAGTGATTTTTTTTAAAAGACCTTTAAATTCACTTTCTGTGAAAAATAACTCTTTGCAAATATTTTTTATCTTAATATTTTCTCTTATAAAAGTTTTAAAATTTTTATTTAAACTTAATACGATAATATACACTAATAAAAATGATGTCAAATATAATCACTCAACTTCTTTTAGTATAATTATGCTTTCTATAATCTTTTTCTTGAAACCTGCATTCCAACTCAAGGAAATTTATGAATCTATTTTATCATTGACATCGTTCACCAATTTATTACCATAAGCAAAACCATATCCATCACCCATAAGTCAAATAGAATTCATCTTACTATTAAATTTTTTTTTATATTCACAAAATCTTTGAATCATTTATAAGTTTCAAAGTAAATATAATTTTACACTTTCACAAACTAAAATCATGAGATGTAAATCATTTATACAAACCACAATTATTATCAAATACAATTAAACAAATCTCACTTTTTATGAAAAACCACTAAGAAAATTGTGTATTATTTATAAATAAATAATTTTTAAACTTAACTATTCATTTAATAGTCATGCTACCTTCTCAATGAATAATTCATTTAGTGATCAATTCCAAGGATTTAATGCTATTGTAAGCAAACAACATTATCAAATTCCAATTTCTTTAATCATCTTTCAATATCCAAATCCCCTACAAGCATTATACTCCATGACAATGAACAACATTTGGTACAAATATACAATCTGTATGATTTCATTTTAAAAGAAAAGGCTTAAAAACACTTTTTCGATAATTGTTATCAAATTCAAAACAATTAAATATTATACTAAATAAAGACAAATCTACAAATGAATAAAAAGAAAAATGAACGAAAAAAATATTTGTGCGTAAGCATTTTTTATATAGCATCAACCAAGAAGATTAAAGCTCTATGACAATGTATCTAAGATCAACTTGGCAGCTCTTCCTATCTTTTTTTTTTTCTTACTTACATTTTCTAGTTACAAATTCTGAAAAAAAAAAAAAAAACCCAAAGTATCAATTATTAATGCAAAGGTACTTGCAACCTTTATTTCCAATAAATTTCAAAGTAATTTCCACAATTACTCAATTGGATAGAAAGGATTAAAAATTGTCTCAAGTGCTCGTTGCAGGAGAATAGGGTTAAATTTGTTCCTTAGACATGTCTGATTATTTTATATAGAACCAGTGGGTCAAAAATTTTATCTAAAAATTTACCCAATTATTTAGCAAAACCAACAACACTACATCACATTATCAAAATAATTCAGTTCCAAATGCAACTTTTTTCAATCTGAGCTATAGATATTGATCATAAAAAATTGATTAACCCAATGAAATCTACAGCTCAACCTACAAATAACTTGGAAATACAATGGGGCAACCTTCCATTGGAAACAAAAGTATATGCTCTGACCACTTGTGCACAAAATGATAGAATCAATAGCCATGTCCAACCTAAATTGGTGAAAAACCCTTCAAATATAATAAATTTAACAAATAAGTCTGGAAAGCCATCTAAACATCAAATTTTTGATCATTTTCAGCTCTTACCTAGTAAAAGAGCCGATAAGGCTAGACGAAGCGTATTGGAATCAAAAGTGACCCTAAAGCTCCACTCTTTTCAAGGCCAATTTCTGGACCAGAAGAGAACATTCCACCACAATTTATACAAATACCAAGTTATGTATCCACCAAACCCAAATTCAACAAATTCCCAGTTGACTTTTTCTCTTTTCCACCGCGAAAGCACTAAGATTCAAGCAATTAAAAGTACCTGCTTTCAGTTGAACTGATCAAGATTGGTAACTTAGAATCATAAAATTTTTTATTTTTTTTCAATAGGAATCCTCTATAACAAAGAGCGGAGGACCCCCTAATGGTTATACATTAAAAGCCAGCAAATCAAAACCATATCCAAAAAAGATCACTTTTCTAATTATTAGATAAAAACCAAAACCTAAAATCTTCAATGAGAAACCCAGTAAAATTCAACCAAGATTCAATAATCCTCTACATGTGGCACCCACAAAACCAATCAAAACCTCCAGAAATTAACAAATTCAATCCCAAAAGTCAACAAATCAAACGGCTAAAAACAAACCATACAATCCCACAAAATAAAGACCCTAAAAAACCCCAGTTCGAGCTCTCATTTTGCCTCAAAAAGGAAAAGTTTAACACTGAATGGAACCCTAAAACAATGAAAGTTTGGGGAAGGTAACAGAATGGGTTTTTGAGTAAACAATTTCAGGACAGGAAAGTTTGAAAAAGGGGAAAAATCCTAACTTTTATAGAGAAAGATTAGAGAGACATTGGCATTGGTTGGATCTTCAAGAGATTTTGTGGCCTCTCAGAGAAGAATTTGATGATGAATATCAACGGCACAAAACCTTTTTAATGCTATCATCAATTGAAGAAACTCTTTCTTTTTCCTTTCTGATCTTCTGTTCTCTCTCTTTTTTTTTCTCTTATCATTTTCACGGTAGCCTAAAGCTTTCTTTATGTTTCATCAAAATTTTTTTTTAAAATTCAAAATTACCCCTGTAATTAATTTTTAAGACAAAGATGATTTGACATTGGATTTAAAGATAAGGGAATCGCTTTTATGTATTGATTAGTATGCTGTCTGTGCTCTCTGTTATTGGTTTTTTTTTTTATTTAGCATATTTAAAAATATATAAAATTTTTATTTAATTGAAAAAATTGTATACTAAAAAATGTATAATCAAAATGAAGTCAATCTAAATATTTATGTATCAAATAAAAGTAAGATATAATATATAAAATGTATTGAATTGATCACAATTTGTAAATATACATATTACATTTTTATAAGGACAACTTCATGAATTATAATAAGACAAAAATAGTTATTAAAAGAATATGTCCATATATTATCAAGATGATAGAGCTGTATCCTTTCAAAACAAAAGGTTGATTTATAATTTTTTATGTTGCAAAACTTTTAGTACATAAGATATGTATGTTTAATTTTTTTCAAGACATAATAAGCATAAAATTTTAAGATTCAATCATCGAAAAAGAAAAGATATTTTTGGTTCATTGAGAAATAAAGAGATAATAGAGAATTAGCATGCATTTATACTAATCTTTATTAGGTCATATGTCAAATCCTTTTCTACCATTCATATTTTTTTTTAAGTTCTTATTCCACCTCTAACCCCACTCGACTCCACTATCTACAATAAACTATAAAAGCTTACTTGATTGGGAAAGGGAATTATGCCTTGAACATTGCTAACCCTCTAGATGCCAATCCCATAATGCCACTACACCAAAGGCTCATTGACTCTACCATTAACATGTTTAAAAATTATCATTCATTTGCAAATTCCAATTTCTTTAAACATTTTCCAATGTCCAAATCCCCTCCGAGCATTATACTCCAAGCTAATGAATATCACTTAATGCTTTATATAAAATCTGTATGATTACATTTTAAAATAAAAAGCTTAAAAATACTTTTTCAATACTTAAATATAATTGTTATCAAATTCAAGAAAATTAAATATTATACCAGATAAAGACAAATCTGCAAATGAAAAGTGTCGTAACGATTTTGAGACAGCTAGACGTAAAGTGTTTTAAAATAAAAAAAAATAAAAGAGAGTCACTACCGATCTTTGTTAAGGTGTGATTGGTCACCCAAAAATTTATTTTTTTAATAAAAATGTAAAAACGGGTTTAAAATTTATCAAAAAGATAAATTTTGATCTATGAAAATCAAATTTGGTTCGAGAGTCGATTACATGTGGAAAAGAATTAACACTCCCACAACACCCATAAATTAGTACCATTTAATCATGCGCTATTTTCGGTGTTGGATAAAATGATTTTGACTTGAAATTTAATACTAATTCCCTTCGTTTAAAAAAAATATTTTTGCTAAAATTTTTATTTAAAAATATTAAGAAAATCTTTAAGTTAAAAAATTATATTAAAATTCTTCAACATTTAGGCAGAATTTAAAATAATTATTTTCACTTAAAATTTAACACAACAATCCTTAAAATAAAATAACACTCTTTATAAAAAATTGTTGGTGACTCTTCAATATCTAAATAGCGTACCAAAAATTATTTCTTTCGAAATGTTATTTTATTTTATTTTATAATGTCATAAATTCTTCTTTTTTTGAAAAAAATGTATTATTCTTTTTTATTATAAAATATTCTATCACCAAGTAGTAAATAAAAATTAAAGACAAAATAATGCAAATAATTACCTGTAGACACCGATTTTGTTCGGATCTACTATTTTATTTTTTTATAATAATAATATTTAACAAAACAAAATAAAAAAAAGAAAAAAAAACAAAACAAACAGAAAAACAAAACGAAAATCAGACAGAAGTCAAGGAGTTGGTACGGCGCCGAGCTGCCCCGACCAACTCCGCGACCAACTCCCTGTCAGCCACCCAACCAACTCCCCGACCAACCCAACCAAACCCCCCGACCAGCCTCCTACCAGCCACCCTACAGCTACCAACTAACCACCCTACAGCCAGCCAAATCCCACTTAATTGAAACTCTTTAAAATCAACACATAAACTCTAACAAAAAGGAGGAAGAAAAAAAATTTTGGAGGTGAGAGTTCTAAAAAAAAAATTTTTCCAGCTTGAGAGTTCAGGAACGAAAAATTTCGATCTACCCACCCAAACACCCCAAATACCCAAACAAAAGCCAACCGAAAAAAAAACCACAAACAGAACCAGATCTGCCGCACAAAAAAAAAATTTTTAAAAAAATACAAAAAAATCAACACAGTCCTCCCCGCAGGGAAGAACCCAACGCCAAGCTTCTGCAAGAAGAAGAAAAAGAAAGGTCAGCTTCAAAAAAAAAAAAAAAAGAGAAAGAACGCAAAAAAAAAATGCTAAAACTTTGACTGCAGATCTACGAATTTTGAGACTCTTTTTGGTGAAAAAGAGGTTAGATATGCGCTCAGAGGCTCGAGAAGAGCTTGTGGGTGAATTTTAAAATTTTTCGACCACCGGAGACGGCAACCGGTGACCGGCGAACGGCGGCCAACGCGGTGCTCCGACGGTAGGACAGCAACCGACCGACGGACCTTTCCCCCAGCTCTTTCTCTCCCTCTCTCCTTTTTTTTCTGAAACAGAAAGCCAAATGAACTAAAAAAAAAATCTTCAGTTATATATAGCAAGGCAAAAACTCAAAACGACGTCGTTTAGGGAAAGACCCAAAACGACGTCGTTTCAACTAAGGGGTATCGGCGCATTGACCCGGATTCGACCCGAGATTCGCGTAACCCGACCCGTTGATCCGCTTCCTTCATCGACTCTGATCGGTTTGACTGGACCGGATCGAACCGCTTAGACCGAACCGAACTGGTAGTGAACCGTCGAACCAACCAGACTGAACCGAACCGCCAGGCCGAACCGCCGGACTGAACCGCGTGTTGACCGAACCATTTACCGGTCCGGTTCAGGTAAAAAAATTTTTTTTCTTATTTTTTATATATTATTTTATTAATATTTATGTATGTTAAAATATTTATATTTATTATATTAAATGACGAAATTGTGATTAAATTTTTTATAATGAACTTTAAAACAAATAATATAAAAATAAATTTAATAATAATACTAAAGTAATAAAAAATGAAAGAAAAGAAAATTTTTATCCGACGATGAGATTCAAAGGTATTTCGAGTAGTGATGCCTACGAAATCTCTAGGTGAAAAGATTTTTTTTAATACTACCAGCGTATTGGAGTATTTATAAAAAAATTTTCAATACAGTAAAGATTTTTTTTAATAATAAATAAAAATTGGCTAATAAATTAAAATATAAGTAATAAAAATAAGAAGAAAAGAAATTTAATCCAAGGATGAGATTTTAAAAGTATTCCGAGTAGAGATGCTTTAAGAAATCTCTAGGTGAAAAGATTTTTTGTAAAATATTACCAGCGTATTGGAATATTTATAGAAAATCTTCAATATAATTAAATTTTTTTTTTCTTCAAAATTTTAATCAAAATTAAAAAATTAATAAAATAATTAATAAAATTCTAACAAAGGAGAATAAAATGTATGCATGAACATGGTAACATTTTGCATTGCATTCATGATAAACGATGGTGTATGACAGAACCCTGTGCATGCCTAATCCCATGTTGATGAAGCAAATTACCGACATACAACTTTCGCCCTTTCCATCATTGTAGATTGGGCAGGTCCTCCTTCATCCTTTTTATGAACTCCCTATGAATGGTTTCGGGTAGTTTAAAGAAGACGACGGTTAAGCCCATACATGTAAACCAGACAGAGAAAACAATGATGGTGCAAAGACCGGATGGTGATATGACCCACATTGAGCCTAACAGGCAAATCAACAACGTTGTCAATGTTACCGTAAGTACCCAATCTGTAAGATGACCAATAGAAAGCAGAAATAGTAGTCTTATGGTTAAGTAATATGTAGTAAAGAGAGCCAAATTGTTTGGGATAAAAAAGAAAAGGAAACTCTGTGTACTCATAACTGATGCCCCGACACGTTGATCGGAATGTTTAATCAGGGTATTGATTTGGCCAGTCAGGGATGTTGTAGTAGTATTGCTGGTGGTGGAGGAAGTGGTGTCACCCTCACCAAAGCCTCCAGGAGGGCTTAAAGTGGCTTGGTAAGTGGCTGTCAGGATGAGAACCAACACTACGAACAAAGCATTGCTCCTCTCCAATGATGTTTTTCGAAGATCATTCCTCCATTCAATGAATAACCTTTCAATCCAAGAGATCCTTGAACCTATTATCAACTTATCTAGGCTTTTAAGTGTGGGAATTGAGCCTTTGTTCTTGCCTCCGGCACGACGTAACATTTTACTGATCTGTCCCTGTACGTCGTTACCTTGCCAGCTTGCTTCTGAGACATCAAGGGCCGTTAAACGCTTCACGTTGACGTCGTTAACATTAACCTTACATTTCAATAATATTTTGATGCAATCCTGCAAAGTGAATAAATAAAAGCAACATTAATTAAAAGGGTTAATATTATGAACGACTTTAAATTATAGTAAATATTTAATATAATAATTAAATTTTTAAAATTTTTAATATGATACTTGTATTATAAATTTATTAATTAATTTGATATTTTGAAGAATATTTGTATGTTATATATTATGATTTGAAACTAATCATGTTAGAGATGAGTATCATATTAATTAATAGATTCAAAATTTAAGTAATATATTAAAGATTTTTAAAATTAATTTATTATATTAAACATTTTATTATAATTTAATAGCTATTCATAATATTAATCCTATTAATCTCATTATAGTTTAGTGACTATTCATAATAATAACCTTAACTGAAACAAGACTAAAATGCTTAAGGGACTACTAAACTTTTTCTAATTTTTTTGGTAATATTTTATAATTTTGTTACACCTAAATAAATTCTTAATACTTATTGGATTTTTTTTTGTCCACATAAATAAAAGGTGATTGAAAAGTAAAATATTTTAAAATATTTATTATTTTTCAAGAATTAATTTTCAATTTTTATCCACATCATAAATAAAAGTTTTGTTTTAAATTTTCAATTTTGTACATATCATCATGCCACATAAGCTTCTATGTAGTGTTGATTATAATAAAAGTCAACTCTCTATTTGGGATAAAGATTTATTAAGATACAAATTAAAAATTAAGAGTTTATTTGGATACAATAAACACTAAAAGTTTACTTAGAAAATTAAAATGATAAAATTTAAAGGTTTTTTTTTATTATTATTTTAAGCAACAATGGCTATATTCTCTTCCAATTAGAAAGAGAGTTTCTATTTGCACTGAAGTTTTTCTCTCCACATTTTTTTATTTTTGTAAATTATTTTAAAGTAAAATTATTTAATTATCCTTTTCACTTTTAAAAGTTTATAGTATCATATAAAAAATCTTATAAGTTAAATAACATACACTATGTTCAATAAATTATAAAACTTATCATATATAAAAATTGGATAAGGTATATAACTTACTAAATTTTGATATTTGTGATAGTTTTGAAAATTTTAGAGAGAATTGCAAAATTAGAGCCTTATTAAAAAATTTTATTAATTGATATAATAAAAAAGTTATTATTGGAAAAAATTATAAATATTAAAATTAATTAAAAAATATGTTGATTTTATTATTTTGACCTTAGAGAAAGAATAAAATTTTATGAGACCCAACTAAACTAAGAATAAAATTTTATGAGACCTAACTAAACTAAGGATAAAATAATAAATGCAATTTTTTTATAAATTTAAAATTCATCATTTCTTTTTAATAAATATTTTTCCCTTGGTATCAATTATTAAAATATTATAATAGACTTCAATTTTTATCCATTTTTTTTATTTCTTTTCATTAAAAAAAGAAAATCCGGTAATAATTTAAGTCAATTACAAAATTTTAATACTTGATACTAA
This sequence comes from Durio zibethinus, assembly GCF_047325235.1. Classification (NCBI taxonomy): domain Eukaryota; kingdom Viridiplantae; phylum Streptophyta; class Magnoliopsida; order Malvales; family Malvaceae; genus Durio; species Durio zibethinus. Next base: position 3,478,894 of record NC_143180.1, read on the forward strand.
GAGAAAAATATTATTAAAAAATTGATAATTTTTAATTTATAAAAAAAAATACTTTTACTATTTTATCTTTAGTTTAGTTAGGATCTCATAATACTTTATTTTTTTAAGATCAAAATAATAAAATTATATTTTTTTTATTAATTTTAAAATTGGCATTTCCTTTTCAATAATAATTTTTTTTCATTATACCAATTAATAAAATTTATAATAAAACCTCTTCTTTGTAATTTTTCCCAAAAATTCTAGAAACTAATTTAGAGATTTCAAAATCCGATACATTATATAACTTACTAGATACTTATATCTAGTAAGTTATTCAATTTATTAAATTTTCATATCCAATAAATTTTATAATTTATAGGATATGGATATTCAGATTTTTTAAGAGTAAAAAAAATCATTAAATAATTTCACTTGAAGATAATTTTGAAAAAAAATAAAAAAGGTGTAAAAAACAAAACCAGTCGTGCAGATAGAAGCCCTCAATTAGAAATTCTATTATCAAATTAATGAAAAGTGAAGAGATGAGATCATGCCTGGGATACGATATACCTTTAGTCGTCTTGCAGGTAGCCAAATTCTGATCATGGAGACAGCTAGGTGCAGCACGGTGTTACCATCTAAGTCCTTCGTATTAAGAATATCTTTCTTCTCATCCGGAGAGAGGTGAGAGGTCCTGAAAATCCATTTTAATAGGACTTCAAAAGCTTCTCCCGTTGCAATATGCAGAGCAGTTTCGTTTCGAATTGTGACATCTTGGATACATTGAGGGCATTCTTTTAGGAACTCAGGCAAGAACTCGAGCTGCAGGTCGTGTAGCTTGGCTAAGAGATGCAAAGGAGTGCAGCCTCCTTTTCCTTTGATTCGAACGAGGTTGTTATCCACGTGCAGGAGACAGTAGACCATATCTCTTCGCCGGTTTTCCAAAGCAATGTGAAGGGGGCTGAGACCATCTTGGTTGAGCTTCCTAGTGAATGATGGCTTGAAGTTCGCAATCTCCCTACAAAATTCAATGTGCCCTTCAGCTGCAGCTATATGGAGTGGAGTATCAACAAACTCCAACTCATCCGTGTCCTTCAAAACATTTCCATTCTCCCTAATACAATCATATAATTCGTCGATGCTACCTTTTTCAGCAGCTTTCTTCAAATTCTCATTCATTGCTAAAGGACTGACTGTGATGGTAATAGCAAGAAGATTAATTGAAAGGGTTTAGGCTATTAAGTTAAAAGATTGAAATTTAAAGAACAAATTGGAATGAGAAAGATATAGGAGAATGGTTTCCTTTATATAAGAATTGGAATTACATTCGGAACTTTTGGTTCAATTACTATTATTAAAAAATACAAATTTTAAACGAGAGTTTGTCTCAATTAATTCATATAATTTTGTTTTAAAAAATAATATACAATAAATTTAAAATTCAGACCTCAATACCTAAAATCTCTTATAACCCGTCCCTGTACTCCCAAGCTACAAGCTTCTTTATAAAAGAAAGAACTGAGATATTAAATTCTTTGACTTTATTAGCCATGCTCTTGGAGTGCTTTATTATTAACATCAATGAGTGTTAGAAAAATGGGGTCCAGCTTCATGTAAGTGATTTTGGACCAAGTAAAGGTCATGGGTTTTGATTTTTCATTTTACACAGAGCCCTAGTTACTTAATAAAAAAGAGGTGGTGTTGTTTTAAGCGTGTGTCGAAAACCAAGTAGAGAAAGAAGAAAAGCTAGAAAAAGCAAAGAGAAAAAGAGAAGGGAGAGTTGGTTGAACGGAAGTCGATCCGTAGTTCGATTGAGTTGGAACCTTGTCAGGAGGTTTATGATTCAGAGTTCTACATTCTGAACGGTGAAGATCAAGTTTGAAACTCTCTAGGAACAAATCCATGGTGTATTTGTTGAGTCACTTATTTCGTGAGATTTCTCCAATTATTTCTTTAGTTGTTGATTAGCTCTAGTTTTAGCTAGAGAAGAATTTTGTATACCTATTATTTGATAGTGAAGATTTTTCTGGTAGTCCGTGATTTTTTTCCTCTACACTGGAGGGTTTTTCACGTAAAATTTGGTGTGCTTTATTTTTCTTGTATTTTTTATTATTGATTGTTATCTATTGCTTCTGTATTGTTGTGATTTTTATAAAAAAAAAAAAAAAACTGAGATATTAAATTCTTTGACTTTATTAGCCATGCTCTTGGAGTGCTTTATTATCAACATCGTTGAGATCCTCAAATATTGATCATCAAATAATGAGTAAAAAAAATTAGACAACTATTATCTCTTATTTTCTATTATTTAATTTAATATTAATAGTGACTTTTTTCATATAAGCTCTCATATCAATGATCAACGATTGAAAGTGGACAATAAGGGATCAAAAGAAAAGACATTAAGACTAAAAAAATAAAAAAGTATGCGGACATCGTCGGCTAGATTGCAATAGAATTTCATACTCCTATTTTATTTTTTTTTACTTTTTTATAAAATATCTTAAAATTATATTTTAAATTTTTTGAATATCTAAAATTTTTATTTTTTATATTTAAATTTTTTATTTTTTAACATTAAAAATCATAAACTTTAATTTTATAAAAAATTTAAATTTTAATATTAAATATATTAAATTTTATAAAAATTAATATATAATAAACATTTTGAAACAAAAAAAAATAAAAAAAAATTTTATAATGTTGATAAGTAAAATTTTTTTAAATTTTAATCGTACATAATTAATTTTTAAGCCCCTAAATAAGCTTGCACGACATCATTTTTTTTATCATACATAATTAACTTTTGGGCCCCCTAAATAAGCTTAAAGGACATTATTTATTTTTTCATCTACTAGAAAAGGATATTTATTACAAAACATCATTTATTTTTTTCATCTGCTAGGAAAAGACAATTATTTATATGTCAACGCCAAATATTAGTGATCTTATCAAGCTTGGTTTTGTCCAATTTGAAGGTTGCTCTAACTTTTTTTTCTTTTTTTTTTAAAAAAAAATTTAATATTTTTATAAAAAAGAGGTCGGAACATAGGAATGAGGTTGTTTCCCAAGTACAGGAGACAAGAGACCGTATCTTTTCATCGATTTTCCAAAGCAGTTTGAAGGGTAGGGGTGTAATCGAGTCGAGTCGAGTTGATATAGTGAAAAGTTCGAGCTCGACTCTCAACTCGTTGCTCGATACTCAGCTCAAACTCAGTCGAATTTCATTTTTTTAGATCGAGCTCGATTTGTGATCAAAATCGAGCTACTCGAGCTCGTTCGATTAAGCTCGATTAATATATAAAAATAAACTCGATTCGTATACTCGACAAGAGTTCGATTATTTGTACTCGAGTTCAAACTCAAATTCGAGATATTTTATTAATTAAAATAATAAAAATATATTTAAATATAAAAGCTCATTAGGCTCGCGAGTTACTTGAACTAGGTATAAAAATACTCAAACTTGACTCGATCGACGAGTCGAGTTACTTGAGCTCGAGCTTGATTCGATAATAATCGAATCGAATTTAAGTTTTATTCGAATCGAATCAAAATAACTTGCAAGTACTAATGTATTATTTATACCCCTAGTGAAAGGTGCTGAGACCATGTTGGTTGAGCTTCCCAGTGAATGATGGCTTTAAGTTCACAGTCTTCCTACAAAATTCAATGTGCCCTTTAGCTGCAGCTATATTAAATGCAGTATCAACCAACTCCAACTCATCAATGTCCTCCAAAACATCTCCATTCTCCCTACTACATTCAACGCATTGATGCTCTCTGCTTCAGCAGCTTCCTTCAACTTCTCATCCATTGCGAAGGGACTGTGATGTTAATAGCTAGAAGATTAATTGAAAGGGTTTAGGCTATTAGGTGAAAAGATAGAAATTTAAAGAACAATTGGAATGAGAAAGGTAAGGGAGAATAGTTTCCTTTATATAAGAATTGGAGTAACATTTCGAATGTTTGGTTCAATTAATATTATTCAAAAATTTAAGTTTTGAAAGAGAATTTAGTTTAATTAACTCAAATAATTTTGCTTAAAAAGTGACACTTAATAGGTTTAAAATTTAAATCTCAATATTTATATTTTTTTTATTTTCAGGTTTTGACTTCTTATATACAAAAAAAAAAATTCAGGTTTTGAATTTATTATTACAAAATATTTTTTTTTAAAAAAAATTCAATTAATTTATATAATTATTTTTAAAAAATAATATTTAAAAAATTTAAAATTCAAATCTTCATATTTATGACTTTTTTTATCTTCAAACTACGACATTTTTTAAAAAAGAAAGAACTGAAATATTGAATCCTTTGATTTTATTAGCCATTCTCTAGGAGTGCTTAATTATCAACATCCTTGAAACCCTCAATAATGAGTAAAAAAAATAGACAACTATTATCTCTTATTTTCTATTATTTAATTTAAAATTAACGGTGAGTTTTACAGATAAGCTCTCATATTAATGATAAACGATTGAAAGTGGACAATAAGGAATCAAAAGAAAAGAAATTAAGATAAAAAAAAAAGTATGTCTACATCATTGGATAGATTGCAACAATTCGTGAGTCTTTTTTTATAACGTTGATAGGACAAATTTTATAAGTTTCAACCGTACATAATTAATTTTTGGGCCCCTAGCTAAGCTTACAAGACATAATTTATTTTTTTCATATGCCAGAAAAAGACATTTATTTATATGTTAACTCCAAAAATTAGTCATCCTACCAAACTTATTTTTGTCCAATTTGAATGTTGCTCAAACTTTCTTAACTTTCTTTTGAAAAAAGATTAGATTTTTTTATACAAAAAAAGTCAAATCATAGGAATAAAAAAAATATTATAAGTGTTGAAATTCAAATTTTAAATCTATTAAATATTATTTTTTTAAAAAAATTGCATGATCTAATTGAACTAAATTTCTAATTAAAAAAAAAACTTAAATTTTTAACGAACCTTTTATCATGTAATCAATTCCAAATGAAATGAATTTTACTATGAAATTCCATTTACAAATTAAAGAACTTTCAATTAGAAATAAAATTACATCAATATACCAAAAAAGAAATTCAAAATATAATATTGAAAATTACCTTGTTTTAGTAATAAAATTTTTTCATCATTTTTAATGAGAATTAAATCATTTTTCAAAACAATGCTATTATCACTTTAGTGATTTAAAATTACTGTCACATAAGATTATTAAATTGCTATCAAACAATGTGATATAATTACTGAGTGAATATCAATGTAGGTTTTAGATCGATCATTCTTTACCAAAAGCTCTCCTAGCATACAGAGAAATAATTTATATTTAAAATTGATTGAATTGATTAATTTATAAATTGATTATAAATTATAGTTAATTTATTATAGTTATAGTTACAGAGAAATAAAATTGATTAATTTATAAATTATAGTTACTATTTAAAATTTTTCAACAAGTTTTTTGAATTCTCTATATCCAATCACAAACCTAGAAACATTTGGATTTTTTGCCAAGTATATACTTTTAATATAATTAGGGGCATTCTCAAGTTTTGCTTGAGTCTAACCCTGTTTTGTCTACAAATACAATTCTCCAAATAGTCAACAAATATTAATATTTTCTTTTGTATATCATTGTTTTAGCAATTAATTTTCTTTTTTTTTATTTGGAATTGTTGATGTAAAACTACTTGACGATATAAAATTTCTAGGTTGGGAATGTGAGGTCTTAATGAATTATAGAGATGCTATATAGTTTGAGTGCGACTCCTACGAATTAGTTTAAACCATTTAGCAAAAATTGCCCTAATATCTAATTACAATTGCTGTATAAATTCAAGTAATATCACAATTTTGTTTTGATCAGATAATTTGATGATATATCTCATAAAAAAAATTGAGATTATAAGTCGAAAGTCATATGATCTATTAATAGATTGTTATGTTTTTAATTTTAATGACTAAAATTCAATTTAGAATGAGATTATGTGTAAGTATTAGAGATTCAAAACTTCTAATTTATTTTTATCAATTATGATATGCAAAAAGGATTACTTCAAACTCATAATATCAAACCATTTAGCATATCGCTTTTTCTTATTTTAAACTAAGGTCTTCTTTATAAAAGAACGAACTGAAATATTGATTTCTTTGATTTTATTAGCCATGTGCTTGGAGCGCTCAATTATCAACATCCTTAAAACCCTCAAATAATAATAATAATAATAATAATAAACAACTATTATCTCTTATTTTTTATTATTTAATTTAAAATTAATAGTGAATTTTACGGATGAGCTCTTTTATCAATGATTGCAACAGAAAGTTCTTAAGTCTTTTTTTTATAATGTTGATAGGACAATTTTTATAAGTTTAAATCGAATATAATTAATTTTTGGGCCCCTAAATAAGCTTACAAGACATCTTTTATGTGGACACCATAGGATATATTGCAACAGAAAGGTCTTCAGTCATTTTTTTATAATGTTGATAGGACAATTTTTATAAGTTTTAATCGTACATAATTAATTTTTGGGCCCCTAGATAAGCTTACAAGACATCATTTAATTTTTCATGTGCCAAAGAAAGAGAGTAATTACAAGACTTCATTTTTTTTTTTTATCCGCCAGAAAAAGACATTCATTACAAGACTTCATTTATTTTTTTTCATCTGCCAGAAAAAGACATTTATTTATATGTTATCCAAATATTAGTCGTCCTACCAAACTTGTTTTTGTCTTACTCTAACCCTCTTAACCTTTTAAAAAAAAGAGTTTTTTTTAATATAAAGAAGGTTTGATCATAAGAATAGGGAAAATAATTGTTGGTGTTTAAAATTTGAATGTTAGACATATTAAATATTATCTTTTTTATAAAAATAATTGTGTGATCTAATTGAATTAAATTTAAAATTTAAAATCAATTAAATTTTTTATAAGCCTTTTATCTTGTAATCAATTTCAGAATGAAATTAATTTTACTATGAAATCCCTTTCGCAAATTAATGAACTTTCAAATAAAAATAAAATTATATCAATATACCAAAAAAGAAATTCAAGGTATAAAATGTTAAACATTTAACTTAAAATCAATTTGTTGTAAGTAAAAGAACTCAACTTAAATATAAGATTACATGAAATTAAATATTTATTTGATGTAGGATAACATCACTTTAATAGATTTTTATCACATATAGGCGAAAATAAAAGAAGTTTGTCATGTAATAACTTTGGAAATGACAATAAAAGGAAATCTTGACTCTAATACAATATCAAACATCTAACTTAAAATTAATTAGCTGTAAATGAGGGATTCAACTTGAATATAAAATTATAAAAAATTAGATATTTATTTGCTATGGGATAATACCACTTTAACATAAAAAAACATAAATGCTAAATATTATTAATTAGTGTAATTTTGTTAGATTTTTTCTTTTAAAACAAGATTGTGAATATTTGAGTTACCACCAAATTATATATATACATATATATATATATGTATATAAGTTAATGGTTCAAACTGAAATTAGATGTATGAATTTTTCAATTTGAAAAATTCATCATCCTCCAAAGTCACTTGGTTCAAATCAATCCAGTGCTTTTTTAGTTCTCTCCTTCTTACATGCTTGGGATATTCTCTCCGCTTTCAAGGCCTTTAGCATGTGTTTTTTGGCCTAGCCTTTGTATGCTTAGTTTTCTTCAATAATAATAAATATAAAAATAACATTTGTATTATATTTTTTATAAATTTAATACTTAAAGAAATAAAATTTTTATTTTAATAGTCAAATTTTTATTCTGTCAAACATTTTGGTTCTCCAAACTAACACTTTAGTCAAGTTGCTTAATTGGCTTTAATATCCAATAAAATCATAAGACATGGCATAAATGTCCAGTAATTGCCACCTTATTTATTTTCACATCATTTTTTTTTAATTTTTTAAAAAATCATATTTTTTTGTTATTTTTTAAAATTTTTATTGATATAACAATAACTGAATATTTATGATATGTGGTATAATTTTATTGAGTATTCATACCACGTCAACCACTAAAAGTAACAATAACAATGCAAGGTATCTGATGGAATGAAAAATTGAAATATTAAAGTGAAAATTTTATTATTTTTAAATACTAAACTGAAAAAAGATGAATAATACAATAACCATTTTACATATTAACCCTAAATATTAGTCCAACTTCGTAAGTAACTAAATAGGGAAGGTAAAAAGCAACAAAAATGGCAAGGTAAAAGGACTCTAGCAAATCTATATCAAAATAAAGAAATTTATAATTTCATATATAGATATAGATATCGAGATATATATATATATATATATATATTTTAAAAGAAGAATTATTTTATACACTAGTGATAGAGGTTTTAAATTCTATAGAAAGAATTCCGGATCAACAAGTGTCCTACTAAGATCAAATAAATAAATAAATAAATTATTGAATACACATGTATTTTAACCTCATTTATAGAGTTAAAAAAACTCTACAACTAAGTATACTATCACTTTCATGATCATTGTAGTAATCTAATTACTATAGTGATTAAACTATCAAGATGATTTAATCACCAGGGATTTTATTATATTTTTATATTTGGTGCAATATTGAAAATTACTAGTAATATTAAATCACTATATTTGATATTACATGAAAAAAAAAATCATCAAGTATAAAAATATCCAAAATAAACTTACAAAAAGAAAGTAAAATTTTAATATTCATTGAATGAATAATTTATAAAATAGTGGTATGTTATTTTATTAGAAAATTACAAAATATAAACTAATTTTGATGAAAATAATTTTCAAAAAAATCATTAAATAAATTAATTATCATGTTAATAGTAGTCCAAAAGGAATGCACATGAGTAATTAATTGAATTAAGCCAATGAACTAAAATTTGATTACCCAATTCATTAAAAATGTCAATTTTCATTAAAAAAATTTATTGAACTTTCATAAATAAATATAACTTAATAAGTTTTTTTCTTGCAAATTAAGAAAATCTTAACCATATATACCAAAAAGATGACTCTATATTATAATTTAAATATCATAGATGAGCTCATAATATTTTGTTAATCTTAATCATATCTACTGAAAATATGTGAATCATACCAAGTAAAGGTTGGAGAGAATTATTATTTTTCTACAGTGAATGCTTTCTTATAAAGATTAAATTTGGAGGGAAACATGTGTTTAGTGCCACTATTATTAGGGTGAATTAGTCATAATATAATATTGAAAATTACTTTATTTCAATGATAAAATTTTTCATATGAGAACTAGATCATTCTCCAAAATAAAGATGTTATCACCTTAAGTAGCATTCGATATTACTTTCAAGATCATCCCAATAATTTAATCACCAAGGTGGTTTTATTTTCAAAATGATCTTATTACTCATAATCTATAATTACTTTCTTTGATTAAGAATAATTAATTTTTGTAATTAAAAATTACTATATTATGTATTTCTAAAAATCAAATATTATTTTGTTTGAAAGTACTACAATAACCATGCATATCATAATAACTACCTAAGTTAATGATTTCAATATTATTTAAAGATAATATTTATAAAACATTATTGATATTTTATTTACTTCATAATGAAATATAATTAAATTATTAAATTAAAAAATTAGATATTTATTGATAGATAAACTAGTTTTTATGGTATAAATTATGTAAAAAAAAATTTGAATTAAAAATTAAAACTAATTTATTAAAATCAAAAGCTAAAAAATAAAACTAATTTATTAAAATCAAAATATGGTATTATATATATTTAAAAAATTAAAGGAAATTTCACTAGTTATTTTTTAACTTGTTACAATGTATATTAGTTTGAAAATATAAAAATTTATAATATAAAGTAATTACAATTAATTTTGAAAAGAACTCAATTTTAATTCACATATTTAATAGATAATTTTACATATTACTTCACTTCGATAATAAATATTTCACACCCGTTTAAATGGTAATTACATTACCCTCCAAGATAATGATCGAATCACTCATGATGATCTAAAATCAACACTATGTAAGATCAGTAAATAATTACCAAACATAATTATTTAATCACTATGCGTAGATCACTATAATTTTTTCAGTTGTCATCCCATATCAAACACTATCTTAGTGATTTAAGATTACTGTCACATAAAATTCTTAAATTGTTTCCAAACAATATGATATAATTATTGAGTACAGATCACTATGATTTTGAAATTGATCACTCTATACCAAAAACTCTATCTTAGTGTATAGAGTAATAATTTATATTTAAAATTGATTGAATTGTAAATTATAGTTACAATTTAAAAATTTTCAACAAGTTTTTTGAATTCCCTAATCCAATAACAAACCTAGAAACATTTGAATTTTTTACCGAGTATATATAATTTTTTTTATATAATTCGGGGCATTCTCAAGTTTTGCTTGAGTCTAACCTTGTTTAGTTTACAAATAGACTTATCCAAGTAGTCAACAAATATTAATATTTTCTTTTGCATATCATTGTTTTAACAATTAATTTCCTTTTTTTTATTTGGAATTGTTGATGTAAAACTACTTGACGATATCAAATTTCTAGGTTGGGAATGTGAGGTCTTAATGAATTATAGAGATGCTATATACTTTGACTGCGACTCATACTTATTAGTTTAAACCATTTAGTAAAAATTGACTATAATATCTAATTACAATTGCTGTACAAATAAAAGTAATATCATAATTTTGTTTTGATCAAATAATTTTATGATATATCTCATAAAAAAAGTTTGAGATTGTAGGTCGATAATTGTGTGATCTATTAATAAATTGTTATATTCTTAATTTTAATGTCCAAAATTCAATTTAGAATGAGATTGTTTATAAGTTTAAACCCTATTTTAATTCTTAGATTCAATTCGGTTGCATTGAAATTCTAATCAAATTTTTTCTCTCTTTTCTTATCATTTACATTGCATTTCAATTATGAAAAGAGAAAATTAAGTGTTGGCATTGACTCAATCAATCAACAACTTTCGAAGATGATAAGGAAAAGGATTTGGAGAGGATTCCTCTTCCTTTTCACTGCTAAAATATGAAAGAATATAATTTCAAGGCGTACTGCAAAGTAATATTTTTTAGATATGTTTTATTTTTATCAATTATGATATGCAAAAGGGATCACTTCAAATTCATAATATCAAGCCATTTAGCATACCGCTTTTTCTTATTTTAAACTAAGGCCTTCTTTATAAAATAACGAACTGAAATATGGATTTCTTTGATTTTATTAGCCATGTGCTTGGAGCGCTTAATTATCAACATCCTTGAAACCCTCAAATAAAAAAAAACAACTATTATCTCTTATTTTCTATTATTTAATTTAAAATTAACAGTGAGTTTTACAGATGAGCTCTCGTATCAATGATTGCAACAGAAAGTTCTTAAGTCTTTTTTTTTATAATGTTGATAGGACAATTTTTATAAGTTTTAATCGTACATAATTAATTTTTGGGCCCCAGATAAGCTTACAAGACATCTTTTATGTGGACACCATAGGATAGATTGCCACAGAAAGGTCTTTAGTCATATTTTTATAATGTTGATAGGACAATTTTTATAAGTTTTAATCGTACATAATTAATTTTTGGGCTCCCAGATAAGCGTACAAGATATCATTTATTTTTTCATCTGCCAGAAAAAGACATTTATTTCAAGACATCATTAATTTTTTTTCATTGGCCAGAAAAAGACATTTATTACAAGACTTCATTAATTTTTTCCATCTGCCAGAAAAAGACATTTATTTATATGTTATTCAAATATTAGTCGTCCTACCAAACTTGTTTTTGTCTTACTCTAATATTCTTAACTTAAAAAAAAAAAAGAATTTTCTTATATAAAGAAGGTTTTATCATAAAAATAGGGAAAATAATTGTTGGAGTTAAAAATTTGAATGTTAGACATATTAAATATTATTTTTTTATAAAAATAGTTATGTAATCTAATTGAATTAAATTTTAAATTTAAAATCGATTATATTTTGAATAAGCCTTTTATCATGTAATCACTTTCAAAATGAAATTAATTTTACTACGAAATCCCATTCACAAATTAATGAACTTTCAAATAAAAATAAAATTATATCAATATACCAAAAAAGAAATTCAAGATATAAAATGTTAAATATTTAACTTAAAATTAATTTTCTGTAAGTAAAAAAATTCAATTTAAATATAAGATTACAAAAAATTAAATATTTATTTGATGTAGAATAACACAACTTTAATATGTTTCTATCACGTGTAGACAAAGATAGAAGAAGTTTATCACGTAATAAATTTAAAAATGGCAATAAAAAAAAATCTTAGCTCTAATACTATATTAAACATTTAATTTAAAATTAATTAGCTGTAAATTGAAAAACTCAACTTAAATATAAAATTATAAAAAATTAGATATTTATTTGCTATGGGATAATACCACTTTAACATAAAAAAAAACATAAATGCTAAATATCATTAATTAGTGTAATTTTGTTAGATTTTTTTTTTAAAACGAGATTGTGAATTTTTGAGTTACCATCAAATGATATATGTATATATATATATATATAAGTTAATGGTTCAAACTGAAATTAGATGTATGAATTTTTCAATTTGAAAATTTCATCATTCTCCAAAATCACTTGGTTCAAATCAATCCGGTGCTTTTTTAGTTCTCTACTTCTTACATGTTTGGGATATTCTCTCCGGTCTCAAGGCCTTTAGCATGTGTTTTTTGGCCAAGTTGTAGACATCCAATTTAGTTTAGGCCCAGATCAATTGGACTTGATCTAAATGGGTAAGTCCAATTCGGTTCCTATTTTGTATTATTTTTATTTCTTTTGTATTTTATGTATTTTATTATTTATTTATTATTACTATGTATTAATATATGTATATCTTTATTTATTTATTTTTTTTTCTTTTCTTTCTGTTAATATTTATATGTATTTTATTTATATAGTTATATATTTATTATTATATTATAATTTATTTATTATTATCATTATTATTTTATATTTTATTTATTTTTGTATTTTTATCTAATTATATATCTGTTATTATTTTTTTTATTTATCCTATAATTTTTTTTTGATTTATCTGTTCTAATTATCTATTATTTTTTTATATTTATTTGATTTTTATTTTGGAACGTTAATATTGAAGTTGAAGAATCCTACTGGGAATGGGGATTCAATCAGAAGAGTCCAGATTGGATTCAAAGATTGAATCCCCGTCCAAAGAGGAATTGAGATTGATCAGAAACTCCTGATCAATCCCTATATAAAGAACCCCTGGAACAGATGCAGGACACAGAGAAGAAAACAGTAAGCCAGAGCTACTGATTTGAGAGGAAAAGGCATAGAGAAGAGTATAGAAGGCTAAGAAAAAGTTTAGGAAAGTTCTAGGAATCATCAAAAAAATTTTGAGAATTTTTTGAAATTTTTTTTTTGGGAATTTCTGGAAAATTCCAGATTCCGGTTGAATTTTCTGGCGAAGTTTGAATTTTTCGACGAAAATTCTGGCCAACCTTGAAGTTTCCGACGACCTACCCAGTTTTCGATGAAGAATCCCAGAAACCGGTGATCATCCGGCCAACTTCTGGCAAAAAAACCCAGATTCCGACTACAAACCCAAAATTCGATGAATCTTCAACCGGAGTTCTTCGGCCTTTTAGAGAGAAGGGAGAGGAAAAAGGAAGAAGAGAGAGAGAGGAGAGGAACGTTCTGTCGAAAAATAGAGGGAAGTGCCTTTTATACCCTCTCAAAACGACGTCGTTTTGGCCTTAAGTAACCTAGAGGATCCGGGCGTTTTACCGAGATCCGACCCAACCCGAGCGTCGACCCGCTTCCTGACCCGCGCGTGTCTGCCCCCTCCAAGCCGAGCCGAGCTCCAAAGCCGCGTCTCCGAGCCGTTTTCTCTTCCTTCAGTCGAGCCGAGCCGCTCCAGGTTTTTTTTTTTTGAATTTTTTTTATTTTCATTTATTTGTTTATTTGTTTATTTTTATTTTTTTATTTATTAGATTAGGTTTATTTAATATTCTTTTTATCTTTATTTTATTTTTATTTTTGTTTTACTTTTCTTTATTTTTTATTTTTATTTATTTTTTTATTATTCTATTTTCTTTAAATAAAAATCAAAATTTTCAAAAAAAAAGATTTTTAGGGAAAAGTTGAAAGTATCAATTTTTCTTAAAAAAATAAATTTCAAAAAGGGTTTTTGAGGAAAAGTTGAAAGTATCAATTTTCCTTAAAAATAAATTTTCAAAAAAGTATTTTTGGGAAAAAGTTGAAAGTATCAATTTTCCTTGAAAATAAATTTCCAAAAAAATATTTTTGGGGAAAAGTTGAAAGTATCAATTTTTCCTGCACAAGAACAAACATCATTTCTTTCCCTTTTATTTTGATTTTGATTTTTTCTTTAAATAATCCGACGACGGAGCCTCTGCAAGTGAAACAGTAGTTTTTCTTGCATACTCTTGAGGTGAGGGAATTTTTTCAATTTTCTGCTAAAAGTATTAAAGTCAATTGAGAATAATTTCCAACAATTAACTACTTGGTAAAATTTTAAGGCTTTTTGGATAACACAAATTTAAGCTGGTACCATCTTTTGATGGGCGTTGTGAGGGTGCTATAACCTTCCTCACACGTAACCGAATTCTCGAATCCTGTTCTGGTTAGTAGACCTGAACCTATTCTTTTAGGGGTAAACTTAGGTGTTCCCTGAAAGGACAGATTCCTTAGGTGGCCAATCACACCTAGATAAAAAAGATTGGTGGCGACTCCTTAAAGTCAATATCTAACGATAGATCCCCGGATCTAGACGTTATGACAGCTTGGCGACTCCACTGGGGACTTTGAGAGTCAGGCCAGCAAATAATTTGTGTTATCCAAAAGCCTAATAAAATTGAACCCTTTTGTATATATGTGTTATTATTCATTCATGTTTATTTACCTTATTAATTATGACATTCATATGCATGTGCATAACATGAGCTCTACACCCAAGCTCCGTCCCTCTAGGAGGGAGTAAAGTACCTATTGTTTTCGTGAGGTCTAATGCCTCTGTAGTGGCTAGCGAAATACTCCCACTCAAATTGAACATTTTCCGCTTGTAGCCTATAATAGGTGAGGATTAGGGTGCCTTACTAGTCTGTGATGGATAAAGATGTAAGGAGCAATTTGAGAACCCTTAGACTTTGATCTTAAAACCGCATATAGTGAACCTTAAGAGTGCCTAAGCCTAAGATAGAGCCTTTTCTACCCAATGATAGATATACCCTAAAATTAGGACACAAAAAGAGTGTTTATCTAATCATTTTGATTGCTTAACTTTGTGTATTATTTTTATCATATGTAACATTATACATCAGCATCACTTTCATTTCATCCATAGAACTAACTATGTTGTTTGTCTGATTGTATGCATCTACATTATTTTCATGATCATGTTTTAACATAATCATTTGCATTCATTTTATACTAGATTTCATTCAGAAAAATGTACATTTCATTTGTGTATCAAAGCATCATACATAAGGCACAACATAACATTTCTAATTATAAGTATGGTACTCAAGGTCTCAGGATAGCTCCATCTAGTGAAAACCCTGTTCATCCATACTAGAGCAAGGCAAATTGAGGAGAAAAGTTCTCATAGATTTAAAAAGCTAGAAAAAGCACAAGAGAAGATTGAAAGTGAGCTATGCAAGATTCTGGAGGCTCTTAATAATATGAATAAAGGAAAATGAGTTACAAAAAATACAAGCCAGCAAGTTCCCTCATTACAAGAAGTAGCTGACCCTTTGTATCCTCCAGGTTTTGGCCCACCTCAAGCTCAGTCTGCTCAAGAGGTCCCGCCACAACACTTTGCATATCCAACATATCCTGGAATGCCATCAACTTTTAACCCAGGGCAGTATAATAGCTATATAAATCCTGTCTTCACTGAAAAGGCAGCAGAACCAATTCCTGACCTAGATGACTTAAAGGAGAAGGAAAAAGAAAATATAAGAGTGAAAGTTCAGGAAAGCTCCAAAATTAGCATACTAGAGCAAAGGTTACGGGCTGTGGAAGGATTTAGCTTTTATGGGTCAGTTGATGCTGCTGGGCTCTACCTAGTTCCTGATGTGATTATCCCCCATAAGTTCAAAGTACCAAAATTTAAAAAATATGATGGTACAAAGTACCCCAAAACTCACATCACAATGTACTGCCGAAAAATTACAGCTCATGCTCATGATGAAAAACTATTGATGCATGTCTTTCAGGATAGCCTTACAGGCTCAGCGGCCAGGTGGTATGTTCAGCTAGACAGAACCCGCATTCGCTCTTGGAGCGATATGGCACATGACTTCATCGGTCAATATCAACATATTATCGATTTGGCCCCTGATCGTTTATCTTTACAGAATCTGGAGAAAAAGGCAAACGAGTCTTTTAAAGAGTATGCCCAGAGGTAGAGAGATGTTGCTTCTCAAGTACAACCTCCTTTGATTGAGAAAAAAACTATAGTGTTATTTGTCAGCACTTTGAAGTCTCCCTATTATAAAAAGATGATAGGGAATGCAACAAAAAATTTCTCTGACATAGTAATCTCTAGAGAAATTATTGAAAGTGCCATAAAAATGGCAAGTTAAAAGGAAGAAAAACCAAGAAGACATCAGAAAAGAAAGAAGTTGAAGCTCAAGCTGTGAGCTTTGATAGACAACAATTCAAGGGTTATCAACCCTATCCATCCCAAGGTTACTCTCTATACTATCCTGCTATGAATAATGCCTCATCCTACCCATACCAGCTAGCTCCACAACCACTTTATTCATCCACACACCAATCAATTTTTAGCCCCCAAGATCTTACATACAGCCTTAACATTCAAGCTCCTGCAAGAACCCAAATTCGCCCTATTAACCCAGCAAGTGGTTTACGATAACAACGAACTACTCGAGAAAAACCTGTATTTGATCCAATCCCTATGACTTATACAGAGTTATATCGAGAACTCTATAATAGCCATTTGATTGCCCCCAGTCATGTGGAGCCGCTTAAACTACCCTACCCAAAGTGGTATGATCCTACAGCTCACTGTGACTATCACTATGGAATTACTGGCCATTCTACTGAAAATTGCACCGCTTTAAAGTATAAGGTGCAACGGTTGATCAATGATGGAATTGTAAGTTTTGATCAAGGAAAAGCAACAACACCTAATGTTAGCGCTCTGAGTGAAAGTCAAGAACAGAAAGGGGCTGAAGAGTCACAATGAATTGAGGGACAAGATGTCAATAGAGATTCTTCACCTGATCGTATAGGAATTTTAAAAAAATGGAGATAAGGCTGGTTGAAGGTTTCTTCTGTCATTTTAGGATTTCTTTTCAAATAATGTTAGATTTTTTTTTGCAATATGACTTCACTTGTTATCATTTTAATAAAGGTAAGTCAATGCATTTCATTACATTTTTCTCTTTCACTTAACCATTACTCCATGCTCCGTTACCTTTCATTCCCATTCTTAAATTTCAGATGATGAATATTTAGATAATGATAACAATAATTCTGGGATTTAATTTTGAGAACTCATCCATATTAATATGAGAAGATGATTTGAGCAAAAATAGGCTGTTACCGGAGGTGAAATAGATATGTCTTGAAGATGTGTAATCTTTTATACAGATTCATGAGCTTTGATGATGTTCTAGGAAGGTATTCACAATTGAGATGAAAAATGGCCATCTTTCTTTTACCATTTGAAAAACCATTTATTGCTATCCTTTTGAGCCTGTTATGATTTCTTTTTTTGAACCCTAACCAAGGATCACCCTCTACACTGGGGGGTAATTTTTGAAAAAAATTTCACAAAAAGTCTCAAAAATTAACAAAAAAAAGAAAAGAAAAAAATAAATGTCACACATGACTTGGGGTAAAGTAATGAGAATCTTTCGTGTGAGAAAAGAAAAAAGTAGTGAAATGATGTGGGGGCAAATGCCAAGCTACATCAAATGATCCTTCGGTCTTGAACCTTTTTAATATATGTTTTGAGCCTAATATATCCATTTTTTTATGACCTTTCACCTTGGCTTACATTACAACCTTGAAAAGTCCATTTGGATCAAGTGTGAATACTCAACTTGAATGATCATATGTTGAACGAAGGTATACTCATGATGAAGCAATGGAATCATGCTACATTGCTCTAAAGTTTGATGTATGAAAGATATCAACAATGGACAAAAAATGAGCAAAAAGAAAAAAGATGATGGAAAAAAAGAAAAAAAAAGAAAAAAAAAAGAGAAAATGAAAAAAAGAGATTTTGGTAGAAAAAAAAGATCCAGGTCAAATGGCTCACATGAATGGAATATCAAAGACATCTGAAGATCCCTCAAAGACTGGGGCAAAGTTCGCTAAGCTCAAAATGACTTCAGCAGTAAATGGAATGAGTTTTTGAAAAAGAATCCTAAATTAATGTTGAAAATTGTCTGAATATTCATCATTTGGACATACCATTCATCCCACTGACATGTATCCAATTTATTTCCTCTCTCATTTATTTTGTACCAAAATAGATCTTCATTCACCTTGTGTTCTCTTATTGTTATACCCCTAGAATGAATTGAGAAAATGCTCGATTGCATTGTATTTGTCAAGATTTAAAATGATACTGAGTGAATGAATATGTGCTTAAAAGAGTCTTGCATTCATTTGAAAAGAAATCTAAGATGATGGTGGTAACAAAATGGTAGAAACCTAAAAGAGATGGTTGTGAAGGATATATGATGTGATCAAATGAAGAATATAATGGGGCAAATCTTGAAAAGTGATATAACCAAGTGATGAGTACAAAGATGAATTGGTCGATATGACTTGCAAGTTATGATTGAATGATGAGAACAATTAGTGGACAAAGTCTGTTTTGGAACGGTAAATGCTGAGACACCTATGAATAATGACCCAATGATGGTGGATGAAACTTGTTTTGAAATTTGTTAGTGCTGAAAAATTCATTGAGTGATGGTCAAGTGATGATTGATTGATGAAGCTTATTCCAAAGTATTGAGAAACTGAACAAAGAAGAATGTGAGTGAAAAAGATAATTGAGAGCTACATTGGTTCAATCTTAGAAGAGTAGTGTAATTGGATCCTTGAAGAATCAAAAGGCTTGATGCCTAAGAAAAGAGCTTGAGAAATTTGAGTACCATACATTGAACAGGAATTAATTGGCCAACATTTGCATAGCATGCATTGAAATTCATATGCATTTGCACAGCATACACTACTTTAAGGAAAGTATAGTGTATAAATTCAAGAAGCAGGGGTGTTCCAACATCCCACATAGAGAAGATAGATATGAAGATATTTTACAGAATTGAAAAAGAAAAAGCTTGTCAGGTAAGTTCCTAATCCTTGAAATAGGATGTCTTTTGGTATCAGGGTTGATTTATAAGACCTTTGGGCATAATCTCTTGAAATTCCTTCAAACACAACTTTCAACTCCTTTGGACATGATTGTCAAGGAGCAATTTACTTTTCAAAGTTTCGTTACCTCCGTTTAGAGGAGCAATTTATTTTTCAAAGTCGTGGTGCCTCTGTTTAGAGGAGCAATTTACTTTTCAAAAGTTGTGGTGCCTCTGTTTAGAGGAGCAATTTATTTCCAAAGTCATGGTGCCTCTATTTAGAGGAGCAATTTATTTTCCAAAGTCGTGGTGCCTCTATTTAGAGGAGCAATTTATTTTTCAAAGTTTCGTTGCCTCTGTTTAGAGGAGCAATTTACTTTTCAAAAGTTGTGGTGCCTCTGTTTAGAGGAGCAATTTATTTTTCAAAGTCGTGGTGCCTTTGTTTAGAGGAGCAATTTACTTTCTCAAAGTCGTGGTGCCTCTGTTTAGAGGAGCAATTTATTTCCAAACTATTTAGAGGAGCAATTTATTTTTCAAAGTCGTGGTGCCTCTGTTTAGAGGAGCAATTTACTTTTCCAAAGTCGTGGTGCCTCTGTTTAGAGAGCAATTTACTTTCCAAAGTCGTGGTGCCTCTGTTTAGAGGAGCAATTTATTTTTCAAAGTCATGGTGCCTCTGTTTAGAGGAGCAATTTACTTTCAAAAGTCGTGGTGCCTCTATTTAGAGGAGCAATTTACTTTTCAAAGTCATGGTGCCTCTGTTTAGAGGAGCAATTTATGTTTCTCAAAGTTGTTGAGCCTCTGTTTAGAGGAGTTTTGGTTAAAAAAAAAACAAAAGCAAACAAAAAAAAAAACAAAAGCAAACAAAAAAAAAACAAAAAATATAAAAAAAATTAAAAAAATGAAAATGTTGAGTTGAATCTTGATTGGGTGTCTATGTCTTTGCGCAATTTCTGTTTCACAGAAAATGTACAAAGAGGGGCAGCTGTAGACACCCAATTTGGTCCAGGCCTAGATCAATTGGGCCTGGCCTAAATAGGTAAACCCAATTCGGTTCCTATTTTGTATTATTTTTATTTCTTTTGTATTTTATGTATTTTATTATTTATTTATTATTACTATGTATTAATATATGTATATCTTTATTTATTTATTTATTTCTTTTTTCTTTTCTTTCTGTTAATATTTATATGTATTTTATTTATATAGTTATATATTTATTATTATATTATAATTTATTTATTATTATCATTATTATTTTATATTTTATTTATTTTTATATTTTTATCTAATTATATATCTGTTATTATTTTTTTTATTTATCCTATAATTTTTTTTATTTATCTGTTCTAATTATCTATTTTTTTTATATTTATTTGATTTTTATTTTGGAAGGTTGAGATTGAAGCTGAAGAATCCTACTGGGAATGGGGATTTAATCAGAAGAGTCCAGATTGGATTCAAAAATTGAATCCCCGTCCAAAGAGGAATTGGGATTGATCAGAAACTCCTGATCAATCCCTATATAAAGGACCCCTGAAACAGATGCAGGACACAGAGAAGAAAACAGTGAGCCAGAGCTACTGATTTGAGAGGAAAAGGCATAGAGAATAGTATAGAAGGCTAATAAAAGGTTTAGGAAAGTTCTAGGAATCATCAGAAATTTTTTGGAAATTTTTTGAAATTTTTTTTCTAGGAATTTTTGGAAAATTCCAAATTTCGGTTGAATTTTCCGGTGAAATTTGAATTTTTCGGTGAAAATTTCGGCCAACCTTGAAGTTTTCGGTGACCTGCCCAGTTTTCGACGAAGAATCCTAGAAATCGGTGATCATCCGACGAACTTCCGACGGAAAAACTCAGATTTCGACGACAAACCTAGAATCCGGTGAATCTTCAATCGGAGTTCTTCGACCTTTTAGAAAGAAGGAAGAGGAAAAAAGAAGAAGAGAGAGAGAGGAGAGGAGCGTTCTGTCGAAAAATAAAAGGAAGTGCCTTTTATACCCTCTCAAAACGACGTCGTTTTGGCCTTAAGTAACCCAGAGGATCCACGCGTTTTGTCGAGATCCGACCCGACCCGAGCGTCGACCCGCTTCCTGACCCGCGCGTGTCTGCCCCCTCCAAGCCAAGCCGAGCCGAGCTCCAAAGCCGCTTCTCTAAGCCGTTTTCTCTTCCTTGAGCCGAGCCGAGCCCAGCCGCGATCCGAGCCTCTCCGGGTTTTTTTTTTTTTGAATTTTTTTTATTTTCATTTATTTGTTTATTTGTTTATTTGTTTTTTTTTTATTTATTAGATTAGGTTTATTTAATATTCTTTTTATCTTTATTTTATTTTTATTTTTGTTTTACTTTTCTTTATTTTTTATTTTTATTTATTTTTTTATTATTCTATTTTCTTTAAATAAAAATCAAAATTTCCAAAAAAAAAATATTTTTAGGAAAAAGTTGAAAGTATCAATTTTCCTTAAAAAAATAAATTTCAAAAAGGGTTTTTGAGGAAAAGTTAAAAGTATCAATTTTCCTTGAAAATCAAAATTTTCAAAAAAATATTTTTAGGGAAAAGTTGAAAGTATCAATTTTTCTTAAAAATAAATTTCCAAAAAAATATTTTTGGAAAAAATTTGAAAGTATCAATTTTCCTTAAAAATAAATTTTCAAAAAAGTATTTTGGGGGAAAAGTTGAAAGTATCAATTTTTCTTGAAAATAAATTTCCAAAAAAATATTTTTGGAAAAAAGTTGAAAGTATCAATTTTCCCTGCACAAGAACAAACATCATTTCCTTCCCTTTTATTTTGATTTTGATTTTGATTTTGTCTTTAAATAATCCAACGACGGAGCCTCTGCAAGTGAAACAGTAGTTTTTCTTGCATACTCTTGAGGTGAGGGAATTTTCTCAATTTTCTGCTAAAAGTATTAGAGTCAATTGAGAATAATTTTCAACGATTAACTACTTGGTAAAATTTTAAGGCTTTTTGGATAACATAAATTTAAGTTGGTACCATCTTTTGATGGGCGTTGTGAGGGTGCTATAACCTTCCTCACACGTAACCGAACTCCCGAATCCTGTTCTGGTTAGTAGACCTAAACCTATTCTTTTAGGGGTAAACTTAGGTGTTCTCTGAAAGGACAGATTCCTTAGGTGGTCACTCACACCTAGATAAAAAAGATTGGTGGCGACTCCCTAAAGTCAATGTCTAGCGATAGATCTCCGGATCTAGACGTTATGACACAAGCCTTTGCATGCTTAGTTTTCTTCAATAATAATAAATATAAAAATAACACTTGTATTATATTTTTTGTAAAATTGATATTTAAAAAAATAAAATTTTTATTTTAGTACTCAAATTTTTATTCCGTCAAACATTTTGGTTCTCCAAGCTAACATCTTAGTCAAGTTGCTTAATTAGCTTTAATACCCAATAAAATCATAAGACATGGCATAAATGTCCAGTAATCGCCACATTATCTATTTTCACATCATCATTTTTTAATTTTTTAAAAAATCAGATTTTTGTTGTTATTTTTTAAAATTTTCATTGATATAGCAATAATTGAATATTTATGATATGTGACATAATTTTATTGGATATTCATATCATGTTAGCCACTTAACTAACAATAACAATGTAAGGCATCAAAGTACCTAACACAATGAAAAATTGAAATATTAAAGTGAATTTTTTTAAAAAAATACTAAATCGATAAAAGATGAATAATACAATAACCATTTTACGTATTAACCCTAAAAATTAGTCCTACTTCATAAGTAACTAAATAGGGAAGGTAAAAAGCAATAAAAATGGCAAGGTAAAAGGACTCTAGCAAATCTATATCAAAATAAAGAAATTTATAATTTCATATATATATTTTAAAAGAAGAATTATTTTATACACTAGTGATAGAGGTTTTAAATTCTATAAAAGGAATTACAAATCGACAGGTGTCCTATTAAGATCAAATAAATAAATAAATATATAAATGATTAAATACACATGTATTTTAACCTCATTTATAGAGTTAAAAAACTCTACAACTAAGTAGTTTTTACTATCAATTTCATATCACTGTAGTGATCTAATTACCATAAAGATAAAATCATCAAGATAATTTAATCACCAGCAATTTTATTATATTTTTATATTTGGTGCAATATTGAAAATTACTAGTAATCTTAAATCACTATATTTGATATTACATGAAAAAAAATTCATCGAGTATAAAATATTTAAAATAATCTTACAAAAAGAAAGTAAAATTTTTAATATTTATTGAATGAATAATTTATAAAATAGTGGTATGTTATTTTATAGAAAATTACAAAATATAAACTAATTTTGATGAAAATAATTTTCAAAAAAATTATTAAATAAATTAATTATCATTTTAATAGTATTACCAAAAGGAATGCACACGAGTAATTAATTGAATTAAGCCAGTGAACTAAAATTTGATTACCCAATTCATTAAAAATGTCAATTTTCATTAAAAAAAATTATTGAACTTTCATAAATAAATATAACTTAATAAGTTTTTTTTTTCTTGCAAATTAAGAAAATTTTAACCATATATACCAAAAAGATTACTCCATATTATAATTTAAATATTATAGATGAGCTCATCATATTTTGTTAATCTTAATCATATATACTGAAAATATGTGAATCATACCAAGTAAAGGTTGGAGAGAATTATTATTTTTCTATGGTGAATGCTTGCTTATAATGATTAAATTTGGAGGGAAACATGTGTCTAGTGCCACTATTATTAGGGTGAATTAGTCATAATATAATATTGAAAATTACTTTATTTCAATGATAAAATTTTTTCATCCTTTCGAATGAGAATTAAATCATTCTCCAAAACAATGATATTATCACCTTAAGTAGCATTTGATATCATTTTCAAGATCACTCCAATAATTTAATCACCGAGGTGATTTTATTTTCAAAGTGATCTTATTACTCGTGATTTGCAATCACTTTCTTTGATTAAGAATTATTAATTTTTGTAATTAAAAATTACTATAGTTTGTATTACTAAAAATTAAATATTATTTTGTTTGAAAGTAACAAAATAACCATGCATATCAAAATAACTACCTAAGGTAATGATTTTAATATTATTTAAAGATAATATTTATAAAATATTATTGATATTTTATTTACATCATAATGAAATATAATTAAATTATTAAATTGAAAAATATATATTTATTGATAGGCAAACTAGTTTTTATGATATAAATTATGTAAGAAAAATATATGAATTAAAAAATAAACTAATTTATTAAAATCAAAAATTAAAATATAAAACTAATTTATTAAAATCAAAAGATTGCGCTATATATATATTAAAAAATTAAAAGAAATTTCACTAGTTATTTTTTAACTTGTTATAATGTATATTAGTTTGAAAATATAAAAATTTATAATATAAAGTAATTACAATTAATTTTGAAAAGAACTAAGGTTTAATTCACATATTTAATAGAAAATTTTACATATCACTTCATCTCGATAATAAAAATTTCGCATTCGTTTATATGGAAATTACATTACCCTTCAAGATAATGATCGAATCACTCATAATGATCTAAGATCAACACTATATAGGATCAATAAATTGTTACCAAACACGGTGATTTAATCATCATATGTAGATCATTGTGATTTTTTGAGTGATCATCTCATATCAAATACTATCTCAATGATTTAAAACTATTACCACTTAAAATTCCTAAATTGTTACCAAACAATATCATATAATTACTTAGTACAAATCACTGTGATTTTTAAATTTGATCACTCTATACCAAAAACTCTCTTAGTGCATAGAGTAATAATTTATATTTAAAATTGATTGAATTGTAAATTATAGTTACCATTTAAAAATTTTCGACAGGTTTTTTGAATTCCCTATATCCAATAACAACCTAGAATCATTTGGACTTTTTGCCAAGTATATATTCGGGGCATTCTCAAGTTTTGCTGGAGTCTAACCTTGTTTAGTCTGCAAATAGACTTATCCAAGTGGTCAACAAATATTAATATTTTATTTTGTTTATCATTGTTTTAACAATTAATTTCCTTTTTTTATTTGGAATTGTTGATGTAAAACTATTTGACGATATCAAATTTCTAGGTTGGGAATGTAAGGTCTTAATGAATTATAGAGATGCTATATAGTTTGAGTGCGACTCACACTAACTAGTTTAAACCATTTGGTAAAAATTCTCTCTCATATTTAATAACATTTGCTGTATAAATTCAAGTAATATCACAATTTTGTTATGATCAAATAATTTGATCATATCTCTCAAAAAGAATTGAGATTGTAGGTTGACAGTCGTGTAATCTATTAATAAATTATTATATTTTTAATTTTAATGATCAAAATTCAATTTAGAATGAAATTATATATAAGTATTAGAGATTCAAAATTCCTAATTTAAACCATATTTTAAGTCTTAGATTCAATTTGGTTAAATTGAAATTCTAATCAAAATTTTTTTCTCTATTTTCTTATCATTCACGTTGGATTTCAATTATGAAAAGAGAAAATTAAGTGTTGGGCATTGACTCAATCAATCAACAACCGACGACGATGATAAGGAAAAAGTTTTGGAGGTGATTCCTCATCCTTTTCACTGCTAAAATATGAAAATATATATAATTTTAAGGCATACTACAAATGTCATTTTTTTAGGTATTTTTTATTTTTTTCAGTTATGGTATGCAAAAGGGATCGGATAATCGAAATAACCTATGAGATATAATGAAACCTTGTACAATATCACTTTGGACTCATGATATCAAATCATTAAACACTTTTTAATGAGTGGTAAAATTATCTTTCTGAACTATTGGAGAAAAGATAGGGAAAGAAGTCTGAATTTGTGAATTGTAAAGTTTCATCAACTCTTTAAAAGTGTGTTCTGTATCATCTCTTTTTAAAGAAATTTGATCTTAGGATTGTGATCTTTTAATTGTATTGTTTTAATAAAAAAATATATCATTTAATTAAGAACACATTCTTTTGAATAATAATTATAGATGTAATTATTCACCTTTTATTACTGAAAGATCACTTTATAGGTAAATAAATATCATTTCAAAAGAAATCATTTTTTATTCTTCAAAAAATACACTTTTCCAAACCGATGCAGTCGAATGCCACACACAGGCATTCAACTACCTTGTTTAATTTCATAAAAAAAAAAAAGAATTTTCCAGACAAGGCAGTCGATTGCTCAAGTTTATTTTCTTAATAAAAGATTTTTGTTTTCTTGGAACAATACTAATGATGCCTGGGTGATGAACAGATTCAATCGAAATACTTTTTTCACAATTGTGTGTTGAGGTTTAAAGGAAGAGTCTAGGTGGGAAACTATTGGCTGCTAAAGGAGAAGATTTTGCAAGCAATGCATGATTCGCCCAAGGGGGTCATTCTGGTGTTCAGGCCACCTATTATAGGTTAAAGCTTCATTTTTATTGGCTAAAGATAAAGAAACAAGTTCAAGATTATGTTTTACAGTGTGATACATGCCAGAAAAACAAGGATGAACATGTAGCTCACCCAGGACTGCTATATCCTATTCCTATTCCCGCTCAAGCCTGCAGGGTGATAACCATGGATTTTGTTGAAAGACTTTCCCCATCACAGAAATTTAATTGCATTCTAGTCATAGTGGATAAAGTACCAAGTATGCTCACTTCTTGCCTCTGTTTCACCCTTACTCTGCTTCTGATGTTCAGAAACTATATGGAACTACTAAATCAGCCATCCCTGATAGGGATAAAACATTCACCAGTTTGTTCTGACAAGAACTTTTGAAGTTAACGGGCACTAGTGTTCATCTTAGCACTGCCTATCATCCAGAATCTGATGGACCGAGAAAGTGAACTAGTGTCTCAAGCAGTTCTTGAAGTGCATGTGCTTCTTGAAACCTAAGAATTGGGCTCGATGGCTGCAATTAACAGTATGGTGGTATAATACCTGTACTCAATATGTCCCCCTTTCAAGCATTGTATGGTTACAAGCCCTTTGAGTTAGCATGGAATACTGGAATACATGCAAAGGTGTCTGCAGTGGAGGATTTACTAAAAGAAAGGGAACAACTAAGTTACTGGTTGACCAGCTGAAAAAGGCCCAGCATAGGATGAAATTCTACGTAGAACGAAAGAGGAGTGAAAGAGTGTTTCAAGTTTGTGAAGAAGTGTATTCGAAAGTCCAGTCCTACAAGCAAACACCATTATCCCTCGAGAAGAATTTGAAACTGTCCTCGAGGTACTATGGTCCTTACCCATCGTAGTTAAGGTTGGTCCAACAGCTTATAAATTACAACTACCTCTAGCTTCAAAAATTAATGATGTATTCCACGTCAGCTTGCTTGAGAAAAAAAAAAGGGTACTAAAGCAGTGCCTACCGTTGCTCCACCTGAAGTAAATGAGAAAGAGCAGCCTTTGCTATACCCTGCTGTTTTGATTGACAAATGAATGGTGAAAAAAAATAATTGGGCAATAGCCTAACTTCTAGTTGTTTGGTAGAATTTGGGTCCTGAAATTGCTACTTGGGATGATTTTAAAGTGTTTAAATCACAGTTTCCATCTTTTAATCCTTGGGGACAAGGCTCTACTGAAGAGAAAAGCAATGTAATGAATTTAGCAGGTGGAAGCATGAGTAAGGGGACTGATGGTGATCAGAAGCTAAAGCATAAGCTAGGCGAGATGGAAATTGAGCTGAAACAGATGGAAGATGAGCTAAGGGTGAAGTGTACAGCTGAACTAGAGCTGAAAGGAGTCAATAGCGGGAATGATAGCTGGCTATGAGGAAACAGACAAGAGAGAAGGCGCAACGGTCATGGTTGATATGGTAACGGATTATTAGTCATTTTTGTATGGGAGCCTGTGTATTTACCGACAGTCAATTTGTTATTGCGGCAATAATCTTGTCAGTATTTACTACTCTATTATGCAAATTGTCAACATGTGATGCGCTATAAAAGTGTGTGTATTATGTATCAGCCGATATTTATGAATGAAATAACCAATTCTTTCTTCTAAATTCTCTATTCCTTTCTCTCTTTTATCCTTGTCTCTTTCTTTTACGAATATACTTCCATTTTCATCTAGCACATCACAGACAATCTATGACGGAAAAAGGAAAGAAACTATCGAAGATGGTTTTAGAGACAATTATCCGTAAGAATGGTGTCTCTCCTGCTGCAAGATGAAGCTTGGCTTCAAGGTTGCATGAATTAATGATGCAAGAGAAATTGATGATCACAAGCAAAAACCAGCAGCATTTCGGGACAATTTGTGCTATATAATAAAATTATGCATATGAAATTTGCACAGTTTATATAATCTTAATAATTTTAACAAGTAATGAATTATTACTTTTTTTTAAGGAATAGATTAAATTTAAAAAAAATAGACTTGAAGTTTGAATTTTCGCATTCTTCTCATTTAGATGAAACCGTATGTTTCAAAAACAAAATGTTTATTAACTTAATCAAGAATAAAACTCACATTGAAGCTATTTAAATAGTAAGTCACACATATGTATTATTAATTGCATAAGAACAAATTACAGAAAGGAAATCAAATACAAAATCCACAAATAATAATTTACAAAGAACCTAGCCAAATACATCCGTTAAAACTTTTGGACTCCTAGATTAGAATATTGCCACATGTACCCTTTTATTTATTAATTATTTTACATATATCCTAACATTAATAGGTTCTGTGGCAATTCTTTAATCTTTTCATTGGAGTTCAAAAACTTTTAACGATGGCGTATGACCGAAATCCAGTGCATGCCTAATCCTATGTTGATGAAACAAATTGCCTACATACAAATTTTGCCTTTTCTATCATTGTAGATTGGGCAGGGCCTCCTTCATCCTTTTTATGAACTCCCGATGAATGCGATCGGGTAATAAAAGGAAGATGAAGGTTAAGCACACGCATGCTGACCAGATAGGGACAACAATGTAAGTGCAAAGACTGGATGGTGATATGACCAACATTGAGCCTAACAGGCAAACCAATAATGTTGTCAATGGTACCATAAGTACCATATATGTAAGACGACCACTAGAAAGAAGAAATAGTAGTTTCATGGTTAAGAAATATGTAGTAAATAAAGCCAAATTATTTGGGATAAAAAAGAAAAGGAAACTCTTCGTACTCATAACTGAGACCCCAACATGTTGATCGGAATGTTGAGTCAGGGTATTGTTTTGGCCGGTCAGGGTAGTTGTAGTAGTATTGCTGGTGGTGGAGGAATTGGTGTCACCCTGGCCAAGACCACCAGGAGGGCTGAAAGTGGCTTGGTAAGTGGCTGTCAGGATCAGAACCAACACTACTAATAAAGCATTGCTCCTCTCCAATGATGTGTTTCGAAGATCATTTCTCCATTCAATGAATAACCTTTCAAGAACAGAGACACTTGAATACTCTACTATCAACTCATGTAAATTTCTATTTGTAGGAATTGAGAGAGATTTCTTGCTTCCGGCACGACATAACATTTTCTTGGTACTCTGTCTCCTAAAACAGTCAACGTGCCTGCTTACTTCTGTGATATCAAGGGCCGTTAAATTCTTCTTGTTGACGTCGTTGACGTTAACCTTACATTTCAATAATATTTTGATGCATTCCTGGATAATCCATGAATAAAAGTAACATTAATTGAAAGAGTTAATGTTACGAATGACTTTAAATTATAATAAAATATTTAATATAAAATTAAAATTTAAAAAATTTTTAATGTAAAACTCGCATTATAAATTTGTTAATTAATTTAATGTTTTAAAAAATGTTTGTCGGTCATATGCTATGATTTAAAATTAATTATATTAAAAATAATGATCACATTAATTAATAAATTAAAAATTCAAATATTATATTAAAAATTTTTAAAATTTAAATATCATATTAAATATTTAATTATAATTCAATAATTATTCATAACATTAACCCTATGAGAAGTAAAACTAAAATTCTAAATGAATCTTTAACTTGTTTATTTTTTTGGTAAACTTCTATAATTTTATCATACACAAATAAATTATTAACTTTCATTTTATATTCAATTAAAGTCTTATTCTAGAAGTTTGACTTTAATGACAGTGAATGCCAATTGGATTTTTTTTATCCACATAAAAGGTAACTAAAACTTCAAATATTTTAAAATATTTATTATTTTTCAAGAATTAATTTTCAATTTTTATCTATATCATAAATAAAATTGTTTTAAATTTTGTAATTCTTGTGAACAAAAAATTCAACTAGTGTTGATTTTAGTAGAAGTCAACTCTCCATTTGTGATAAAAACCTATTTAGATACAGAATGAATGTTAGAAGTTTATTTAAGCACAATAAACGCTAAAAGCTTCTTTAGAAAATTAAAATGATAAAATTTAAAGATTTTTTTTATTATTTTAACCAATAATAGCTATATTCTTTTCTAATTAGAAAGAGAGTTTCCATTTGTACCAAAGTTTTTCTCTCTACATTTTTTTATTTTTTTAAAATTATCTTTAAAAGAAATTACTTAATTATTCTTTTCACTTTTAGAAGTCTACATTGTCAGATAAAAAATCCTATAAATTAAATATCTTACCAAATATCCATGTCTAATAAATTACAAAACTTACAGGATATAGAAATCAGATAAGTTATATAACTCACCAGATTTTGATATCTATAGGATAGCTTTGAAAATTTTAGAAAAAATTACAAAAAGAGAATTTTATTTAAAATTTTTATTAATTCATATAATAAAAACGTTAGTATTGGAAAGAAAATCATAAGTATTAAAATTAAAAAAAAAAGGATGTTGAGAATTTTATGAGGCCTTAACTAAACTAAGGATAAAATAGTAAATATATATTTTTTATAAATTTAAAATTCATCATTTCTTTTTTAATAAATATTTTCTCTTGATAGATCAATTATTAAAATCTTATAACAGACTTCAAAAATTATCAAATTTTTTATTTCTTTTTATTAAAAAAGGTAATAATTCTAGTCTATTATAAATTTTTAATAATTGATACCAAAAGAAAAAATACTATTAAAAAATGATAATTTTAAATTTATAAAAAAAACTGCATTAACTGTTTTATCTTTAGTTTATTTAGGATCTGATAATACTTTATTTTTCTCTTAAATCAAAATAATAAAATCAACTTTTTTATTAATCTTAAAATTGATGATTTCCTTTTCAATAATAATTTTTTTCATTATTCCAATTAATAAAATTTATAATAAAACCATTTTTTGTAATTTTTCCTAAAAGTTTTAGCTAATTTATGATTTCAAAATTTGATAAGTTACATAACTTATCAGATACACATCCAATAAGTTCTTCAATTTATCAGATTTTTATATTTGATAAGTTTTATAATTTACCGGATATCCAAATATTTTTAAAAGTGAAAAGAATAATTAAATAATTTCATTTAAAGATAATTTTGGAAAAAACAAATGAGGAATGTAAAAAGCAAAATCAATGGTGCAAATAGAAGCCCTCAATTAGAAATTCTATTATCAAATTAATTGGAATAAATGAAAAGTGAAGAGATGAGATCATGCCTGGGATACACTAATGTCGACAGCTAGGTGCAACACAGTGTTACCATCTAGGTCCTTCGTATTTAGAATATCTTTCTTCTCATCTAGGGAGAGGTGAGAGGTCCTCCAAATCCATTTTAATAGGATTTCAAAAGCTTTTCCTGTTGCAATATGCAGAGCAGTCTTGTTTTGAACTGTGACATCTTGGATACCTCGAGGGCATTCTTTTAGGAACTCAGCCAAGAACTCGAGCTGCAGGGGGTCATTTAGCGTGGCTACGAGATGCAAAGGAGTACAGCCTCCTTTTCCTTTGATTCGAACGAGGTTGTTATCCACCTGCAGGAGACAATAGACCATATCTCTTTGCTGGTTTTTCAAAGCAATGTGAAGGGGGCTGAGACCATCTTGGTTGAGCTTCCTACTGAATGATGGCTTTAAGTTCACAATCTCTATACTAAATTCAATGTGGCCTTTAGCTGCAGCTATATGTAGTGGAGTATCAACCAACTCCAACTCATCCATGTCCTTCAAAACTTTTCCATTCTCCCTAACACAATCATATAATTCGTCGATGTTACCATTTGCCGCAGCTTTCTTCAAATTCTCATTCATTGCAAAAGGACTGACTGTGATGGTAATAGGTAGAAGATTAATTGAAAGGGTTTAGGCTATTAAGTTAAAAGAAACAAATTTGAAGAATAATCGGAATGAGAAAGATATAGGAGAGTGGTTTCCTTTATATAAGAATTGAAATTACACTTCAAACGTTTGATTCAATCACTATTATTCAAAAATATATGTTTTAAACGAAGGCTTATCACAATTAGTTCATACAATTTTTTTTTAATTTAATATATAATAAATTTAAAATTTAAATCTCAATATTTACAATATTTTAAAATCTTTCTCTTTATTCTCAAACTACCGACTTCTTTATAAAGAAAGAACTGAGATATTGAATTCTTTGATTTTATTAGCCATGCTCTTGGAGTGCTTTATTATCAACATCCTCGAGATCCTCAAATAATAATCCTCAAATAATGAGTCAAAAACTACTATCTCTTATTTTTCATTATTTAGTTTAAAATTAATAGTGACTTTTTCAGATAAGCTCTCATATCAATGATAAACGATTGAAAGTGAACAATTAGGGATCAAAAGAAAAGACATTAAGACTAGAAAAAAAAAAGTATGTGGACATCGTAGGATAGATTGCAATAGAAATTACATACTCCTTCTATTTTTTTTATTTTTTATAAAATATCTTAAAATTATTTTTTTTTTTTTGGAATATCCAAATTTTTTATTTTTTATATTTAAAATTTTTTGTTTTTTAACATTAAAAATTATGAAATTTTAATTTTATAAAAAATTTAAAATTTAATGTTAAATATATTAAAATCAAAACTTTTTTAAATTTTGAAAAATTAATATATAATAACAATTTGAGACCAAAAAAATAAAAAAAAAATTTGTAATGTTGATAAGTAAAATTTTAGAAGTTTTAATCGTACATAATTAACTTTTAAGCCCCTAAATAAGCTTGTAAGACATTATTTTTTATCGTATATAATTAATTTTTAGGCCCCTTGATTAGCTTGCAAGACATCATTTTTTATCGTACATAATTAATTTTTGGACCCCTAGATAAGCTATAGTACATAATTAATTTTTGGGTCCCTAGATAAGCTTACAAGACATCATTTTTTTTTTTTCATCTGCCAGAAAAGGATATTTATTACAAGATATCATTTATTTTTTTTCAACCGCCGAGAAAAGACATTTATTTCTATGTTGACTCCAAATATTAATGATCCAACCAAGCTTGGTTTTGTCCAATTTGAAGGTTGCTCTAACTTTCTTAACTTTCTTTTTTGAAAAAAAAAATTATAAAAAGAGTGCATCTTAGGAATGAGGTTGTTACCCACGTACAGGAGACGATAGACCATATCTCTTGGCCGGTTTTCCAAAGCAACGTGAAGGGGGTTGAGACCTGCTACCCAGTGAATAATGGCTTTAAGTTCATAATCTCCCTACAAAATTCCCCTTTAGCTGCAGCTAAATTAAATGGAGTATCAATCAAACTCCAGCTCATCCATGTCCTTCAAAACATTTCCATTCTCCCAAGTAGGTTCATATAGTGCATTGATGCTATCTGTTCGGCATTGTCATAATGGTTTTGTGTTTATTCGACGAATTTAAAAATAAAATAAAAAGTATAATAGAGTCATCATCAATTTTTTTTTATTAGGTGCGATTGATCACTTACTAAAATATATCTTTTTAATAAAGTTTTAAAATTAATTAAAATTTATTAAAAAGATAATTTTATGATCTGCGAAACAGTCTGAATTTAAGAGTCGGTTACACGTGGGAAATGATTAGCACCCCCACAATGCCTGTTAAAAAAACGATACCAATTAACGTGTTATCCTTTGATTTTAATAAAAACAGTCTTATTTTTTGTATTTGAAAATTAATTTTCTTTGATTTCTTTTGTTTATTATTTATTGTTTTTTATATTCAATATTATTTGAGAAAAATAAATTAGAACTTTTTTATTGAAATTATTCTTAAAATGTTTCAGCACGTTGATAACATTAGAAGAACTCTTTCTCACCTGGAGATTTTCTTAAGCATCACTTCTCGGAATACCTTAGAATCTCATCTTTGGAGGTCCGAATTTACTTTTCATAAAAAATTATGTCATGTATGCAATGCAAATAAAAACATGTTGATGCACACATTTTATTCTCTTTTTCAAAAATTTTATTAATTGTTTTATTAATTTTTTTTATTTTTAATTTTGAAGAAAAAAAATTTTACTGTATTGAAGTTTTTCTATAAATATTCCAATACACGAGTAATATTTAAAAAAAATCTTCTCACCTAGGAATTTCTTAAAACATCTCTACTCGAAATACTTTTAGAATCCCATCATTGGATAAAATTTCTTTTCTTCTCATTTTTATTACTTATATTTTTAATATATTAATCAATTTTTATTTATTACTAACAAAAAAAAAATTTTATTATATTGAAAAATTTTTATAAATACTCCAATACACTGGTAGTATTTAAAAAAATTCTTCTCACCTAAAGATTTTATAGGCATCACTACTCGGAATACCTTTAAATCTCATCATTGGATAAAATTTTATTTTCTTATTATTATTTTTTATCAATTTTTTATTAATAAAAATTTATTTTGATAAATTTAAACATTTCTACATGCATAAATATTAATAATAATAATTAAAAAAATCTTTAAAAAAATTCAAAAAAAATTTTTTTTTACCTAAACCGGACTAGTCAACTGTCCGATCAATGCGGGTCCGATCGGATCGGCGGCTTAGTTTGGTCTGGTTCGGTCTAGTCCGGTTCAGATGGATCGGTCAGGGGCTGAAAGAGAAACGGGTCGTCGGGTCGGATGCGCGGACCCCGGGTCGGGTCACGGGTTAACGCGCAGATCCTCAGAGGTTAAAACGACGTCGTTTTAGTTGCTTATATAAAACCAAAAAAAAAAATTTTCAGTCATTTTTTTCTTCTCCCCACAAAAAAACTTCCATTTTTCCTCTCAAACCAAAAAAAAATTAGGGTTTTGACCGACCGTCGTCACCGTTGCCGTTCGTCGATCACCGGTCGCCGTCACAGGTGGTCAAAAAATCCCAAAAAAAACTCAAAAAATCCTTCTCGTCCCCCTAAACACAGATCTGGGCTTGGTTTCTTCCGAAAGTATTTCAAACGACCCAGATCGACCTTCAAAGTTTTGGCCAAAAAATTTTTTTTTTTTTTGTTTTTCTAGTTTGCTTTTTTTTGGTGTCATTTTGTATGTGTATTTTGGTGCTGGGTTCCCCATTCCAAGGGACTATTTCTGCTTTTTTTTGTGTTTTTGTAGAATTTTTTTTTTACAGAAGCTTTTTTTGTTTTTTTGTAAAATTTTTTTGCCCTTTTTTTTTTCGATTCTTCCTCCCCTTTTGTTTGCAGATAACAAGCTCTATTTATAGAGCTTTTTGAAATTAAAATCCTAGATCTTCTGGGATTTGAATCTCATTTTTTTCAACTAAAAATTCACGCCTGTCATGCGTGATTGGCAGCTTGCCGATCGATCGCTGACAGCTAGCGACGATGATTTTGAACTTTAAGAATTGTGCATTTAATGCACTAGATTTAAAACGGATAAGGAAGAAGAAGCAGGGAAAAGAAAAAAGAAAAGAAAGAAGAGAAAAAAAAGAGAAAAAAAATTAAATAAATAATAATAATAATAATAAACGGTGTTTACAATTGCCCCTCTTTGCCTATTTCTGTGAATCAAGAATAAGACAAAGATAAACAAACAACCATTTTGTTTGGAAAGATGAAACATTGAGCAAAAAAAAAAAATTTTTTTTTGGTTCGATAGAAAAGGGTTCCTCTAAACAGAGGTTCAATCGATATTTTTGAAAATTTCAAAGGCTCTTCTTAGCAGAGGCTCAACAACTTTAAAATTCTCTTGAAAAAGCTTCTCTCAGTAGAGGTTCAACAATTTTAAAAAATCTCATCTTGAAAAAGCTCCTCTCAGTAGAGGCTTAATAATTTTAAAATCTCATATCTTGAAAAGGGCTCCTCTCAACAGAGGCTTAATAACTTTAAAATTCTTATATTGAAAAAGGGCTCCTTTCAGCAGAGGCTTAACAACTTTAAAATTCTTATCTTGGAAAAGCTCCTCTCAACAGAGGCTCAATAACTTTAAAATCTTCTCTTAGAAAGGGCTCCTCTCAGCAAAGGCTCAACAACTTAAAAAAATCTTATCTGTTTTTAAATTTGAGTTCTCATCTTTGAACAAGTAAAATTTCTTCTTTTGAATTCTTTTGTTTGATCATTGTCTTTACCAAAATTTTGTTTTTCATTAAGAAATGAAAATTTTCTATCTTTGTTACAACTTCTCATGGATGGATGTACTGAGTGCTCTAAATGCAATGCATGTAATGCAATTAAAATTATGCATTGTAGTAAAAAGGTTCTTGAAATCTCTCACTTTTTGCTTCTTTTATTTGAATTCTCAACAATTGCTATATAACCAATCTGTTCTTAACTTCTGTCCATTTTATTCTTCATTTTTCTTCTTCTAAAGTCTGCAACATCAATATCTTATCATGTTTTTCTCATCTTTTTTCATTTGCCTTTGTCAACTTTAAACAGTAATACTGAGATCTTTCATGTTTGTTTTTCTTTTCATCATTTTAAGTTCGAGACAAACAAAATGCAATCACACATTTCACCTATTTGTACGATGAATAAAATTATCAAATGAGAATAAAAGAATGGACAGGCATTGTCTTCAAAGAAAAGATAGCATGTTTCATTAGATGGCGAAGTGTTTGAGTTGAAACAAGGGTATCCAAAGAATGATCATAAGATAATCATGAACAAAATATTTTCAGATTCTTTTTCTAAAACTAAATCAAATGACTTCTTTGATCATTCAGAGTTTGTCACACTATACTTGCCCCTAGGATCTTTTTCTGATGATGCTTCTGCTTCACATCCAAGCCACCTTTTCAGGTTTTCAGCTTAAATAAGTTAACATTTTTTTAAGCAAAATATTTTTTCACAGCATCTGAATTTATTGGAATAGGTAAACCACCTCCATCCATCTCTGCCAAAATCAATGTCCCACAAGAAAATGCCTTTTTCACCACATACGGGCCTTCCTAATTTGGTGTCCATTCTCTTCGATTATCATGTTGATTTGGAAGGATTCTTTTTAGCACTAAGTCTCTTTCCCTAAAGCAACGGAGATGAATTTTCTTGTCATGTGCTCTCATCATCCTCTTTTGATATAATTGACCATGACAAAGTACTGACAATTTTTTTTCTTCATTGAGGTTTAACTGCTCATAGCGATTTCGAACCCATTCTGCTTCCTCTAACTCTACCTCCATCAGGATCTCAGTGAGGGAATTTCTACTTCGACCGGTAGCACAGCTTTCATTTCATATACCAAAAAGAACAGGGTGGCCCCAGTAGATGTTCGGACTGATGTTCTATAAGCATGCAATGCAAAAGATAACTTCTCATGCCAATCTTTGTAAGTATCAGTCATTTTCTCCAGAATTCTTTTGATATTCTTATTCGCAGCCTCCACTGCCCTATTCATTTTCGGACGATATGGTGCCGAATTACGATGACAAATCTTGAACTTAGTGCATACTTCATTCATCATTTTGTTGTTTAAGTTTTTGGTATTATCCGAAATAATTGTCTCTAGAAGCCCATATCTGCATATTATCTCTCTTTTTATGAACTTACATACCACAAATCGGGTCACGCTAACATATGATGCAGCTTTTACCCATTTGGTGAAGTAATCAATCATCACAAAAATGAATCTATACCCATTCGAAGCTTTTGGAGTGATAAGACCAATGACATCCATGCCCCACATAGAGAATGGCCACGGAGGAGCTAGAACGTGTAATGTTGATGGCGGAGCATAAATCTTGTCAGCATAAATCTGACATTTATGACATCTCCTAGCATAATCAATACAGTCACCTAGACATCATTTTTTTTATCCGCCAAAAAAAGACATTCATTACAAGACTTCATTTTTTTTTTCATCTGCCAGAAAAAGACATTTATTTATATGTTATCCAAATATTAGTCGTCCTACCAAACTTGTTTTTAGTTTAAAAGAGAATTTAGTTTAATTTATTCAAATAATTTTGCTTAAAAAAGGACACCTAATAAGTTTAAAATTTAAATCTCAATATTTATATTTTTTTATTTTTAGGTTTTGACTTCTTATATACAAAAAAAAAAAATTCAGGTTTTGAATTTGTTATTACAAAATATTTTTTAAAAAATAACTCAATTAATTTATATAATTATTTTTAAAAAATAATATTTAAAAAATTTAAAATTCAAATCTTCATATTTATAACTTTTTTTTATCTTCAAACTACGACATTTTTAAAAAAAGAAAGAACTGAAATATTGAATTCTTTGATTTTATTAGTCATCCTACCAAACTTATTTTTGTCCAATTTGAATGTTGCTTAAACTTTCTTAACTTTCTTTTGAAAAAAGATTAGATTTTTTTATACAAAAAAAGTCAAATCATAGGAATAAAAAAAATGTTGCAAGTGTTGAAATTCAAATTTTAAATCTATTAGATACTATTTTTTTAAAAAAATTGCATGATCTAATTGAACTAAATTTCTAATTAAAAAAAAAAACTTAAATTTTGAACAAACCTTTTATCATGTAATCAATTCCAAATGAAATGAATTTTACTATGAAATTCCATTTACAAATTAATGAACTTTCAATTAGAAATAAAATTACATCAATATACCAAAAAAGAAATTCAAAATATAATATTGAAAATTACTTTTTTTTAGTAATAAATTTTTTTCATCATTTTTAATGAGAATTAAATCATTTTTCAAAACAATGCTATTATCACTTTAGTGATTTAAAATTACTGTCACATAAGATTATTAAATTGCTATCAAACAATGTGATATAATTACTGAGTGAATATCAATGTAGTTTTTAGATCCATCATTCTTTACAAAAAGCTCTCCTAGCATACAGAGAAATAATTTATATTTAAAATTGATCGAATTGATTAATTTATAAATTGATTATAAATTATAGTTAATTTATTATAGTTATAGTTACAGAGAAATAAAATTGATTAATTTATAAATTATAGTTACTATTTAAAAATTTTCAACAAAGTTTTTTGAATTCCCTATATCCAATCACAAACCTAGAAACATTTGGATTTTTTGCCAAGTATATTTTTTTAATATAATTAGGGGCATTCTCAAGTTTTGCTTGAGTCTAACCCTGTTTTGTCTACAAATACAATTCTCCAAATAATCAACAAATATTAACATTTTCTTTTGTATATCATTGTTTTAGCAATTAATTTTCTTTTTTTTTTATTTGGAATTGTTGATGTAAAACTACTTGACGATATAAAATTTCTAGCTTGCGAATGTGAAGTCTTAATGAATTATAGAGATGCTATATAGTTTGAGTGCGACTCCTACGAATTAGTTTAAACCATTTAGCAAAAGTTGCCTCTAATATCTAATTACAATTGCTGTAAAAATTCAAGTAATATCACAATTTTGTTTTGATCAGATAATTTGATGATATATCTCATAAAAAAAATTGAGATTATAGGTCGAAAGTCGTGTGATCTATTAATATATTGTTATATTTTTAATTTTAATGACTAAAATTCAATTTAAAATGAGATTATGTATAAGTATTAGAGATTCAAAACTTCTAATTTAAACCCTATTTTAACTTTTGGATTCAATCTGGTTGCATTGAAATTCTAATCAAAATTTTTCTCTCTTTTCTTATCATTTACATTGCATTTCAATTATGAAAAGAGAAAATTAAGTGTTGGGCATTAACTCAATCAATCAACAACCGTCGAAGATGATAAGGAAAAGAATTTGGAGAAGATTCCTCTTCCTTTTCACTGCTAAAATATGAATGAATATAATTTCAAGGCGTACTGCAAAATAATATTTTTTAGATATATTTTATTTTTATCAATTATGATATGCAAAGGGGATCACTTCAAACTCATAATATCAAACCATTTAGCATACCGCTTTTTCTTATTTTAAACTAAGGCCTTCTTTATAAAATAACGAACTGAAATATGGATTTCTTTGATTTTATGAGCCATGTGCTTGGAGCGCTTAATTATCAACATCCTTGAAACCCTCAAATAAAAAAAAAAAAAACAACTATTATCTCTTATTTTCTATTATTTAATTTAAAATTAAACAGTGAGTTTTACAGATGAGCTCTCATATCAATGATTGCAACAGAAAGTTCTTAAGTCTTTTTTTTTTTATAATGTTGATAGGACAATTTTTATAAGTTTTAATCGTACATATATAATTTTTGGGCCCCTAGATAAGCTTACAAAACATCTTTTATGTGGACACCATAGGATAGATTGCAACAGAAAGGTCTTCAGTCATTTTTTTATAATGTTGATAGGACAATTTGTATAAGTTTTAATCGTACATAATTAATTTTTGGGCCCCCTAGATAAGCTTACAAGACATCATTTTAATTTTTCATCTGCCAAAGAAAGAGAGTTATTACAAGACATCATTTTTTTTTCATCCGCCAGAAAAAGACGTTCATTACAAGACTTCATTTTTTTTTTATCTGCCAGAAAAAGACATTTATTTATATGTTATCCAAATATTAGTCGTCCTACCAAACTTGTTTTTGTCTTACTCTAACCTTCTTAACCTTTTAAAAAAAAGAGTTTTTTTATATAAAGAAGGTTTGATCATAAGAATAGGGAAAATAATTGTTGTTGTTTAAAATTTGAATGTTAGACATATTAAATATTATCTTTTTTATAAAAATAATTATGTGATCTAATTGAATTAAATTTTTAATTTAAAATCAATTAAATTTTTTATAAGCCCTTTATCATGTAATCAATTTCATAATGAAATTAATTTTACTATGAAATCCCTTTCGCAAATTAATGAACTTTCAAATAAAAATAAAATTATATCAATATATCAAAAAAGAAATTCAAGATATAAAATGTTAAACATTTAACTTAAAATCAATTGATTGTAAGTAAAAGAACTCAACTTAAATATAAGACTACATAAAATTAAATATTTATTTGACGTAGTATAACATCACTTTAATAGATTTTTATCACGTATAGGCGAAAATGAAAGAAGTTTATCATGTAATAACTTTGGAAATGACAATAAAAGGAAATCTTGACTCCAATACAATATCAAACATCTAACTTAAA
The DNA here is from genome assembly GCF_047325235.1 of Durio zibethinus. Taxonomy (NCBI): domain Eukaryota; kingdom Viridiplantae; phylum Streptophyta; class Magnoliopsida; order Malvales; family Malvaceae; genus Durio; species Durio zibethinus. Next base: position 3,520,709 of record NC_143180.1, read on the forward strand.
ATTAATTAGCTGTAAATGAGAGATTCAACTTGAATATAAAATTGTAAAAAATTATATATTTATTTGCTATGGGATAATACCACTTTAACATAAAAAAACATAAATACTAAATATTATTAATTAGTGTAATTTTGTTAGATTTTTTCTTTTAAAACGAGATTGTGAATATTTGAGTTACCACCAAATTATATATATTTATATATATATATATATAAGTTAATGGTTCAAACTGAAATTAGATGTATGAATTTTTCAATTTGAAAATTTCATCATCCTCCAAAGTCACTTGGTTCAAATCAATCCAGTGCTTTTTTAGTTCTCTCCTTCTTACACGCTTGGGATATTCTCTCCAGTCTCAAGGCCTTTAGCATGTGTTTTTTGGCCTAGCCTTTGCATGCTTAGTTTTCTTCAATAATAATAAATATAAAAATAACATTTGTATTATATTTTTTATAAATTTAATACTTAAAGAAATAAAATTTTTATTTTAATAGTCAAATTTTTATTCCATCAAACATTTTGGTTCTTCAAACTAACATCTTAGTCAAGTTGCTTAATTGGCTTTAATATCCAATAAAATCATAAGACATGACATAAATGTCCAGTAATTGCCACATTATTTATTTTCACATCATCTTTTTTAATTTTTTAAAAAATCATTTTTTTTGTTATTTTTTAAAATTTTCATTGATATAACAATAACTGAATATTTATGATATGTGATATAATTTTATTGGGTATTCATATCATGTCAGCCACTAAAACTAACAATAACAATGCAAGGCATCTGACGGAATGAAAATTTGAACTATTAAAGTGAAAATTTTAATTTTTTAAAATACTAAACTGAAAAAAGATGAATAATACTGTAATCATTTTACATATTAACCCTAAAAATCAGTCCAACTTCGTAAGTAACTAAATAGGGAAGGTAAAAAGCAACAAAAATGGCAAGGTAAAAGGACTCTAGCAAATCTATATCAAAATAAAGAAATTTATAATTTCATATATAGATATAGATATATATATATATATATATTAAAAGAATAATTATTTTATACACTAGTGATAGAGGTTTTAAATTGTATCGAAGGAATTACAGATCAACAAGTGTCCTATTAAGATCAAATAAATAAATAAATAAATTATTGAATACACATGTATTTTAACCTCATTTATAGAGTTAAAAAAACTCTACAATTAAGTATACTATCACTTTCATGATCATTGTAGTGATCTAATTACTATAGTGATAAAATTATCAAAATGATTTAATCACCAGGGATTTTATTATATTTTTATATTTGGTGCAATATTGAAAATTACGAGTAATATTAAATCACTATATTTGATATTACATGAAAAAAAAAATCATCAAGTATAAAATATACAAAATAAACTTACAAAAAGAAAGTAAAATTTTAATATTTATTGAATGAATAATTTATAAAATAGTGGTATGTTATTTTATTAGAAAATTACAAAATATAAACTAATTTTGATGAAAATAATTTTAAAAAAAATCATTAAATAAATTAATTATCATGTTAATAGTAGTCCAAAAGGAATGCACATGAGTAATTAATTGAATTAAGCCAATGAACTAAAATTTGATTACCCAATTCATTAAAAATGTCAATTTTCATTAAAAAATTTTTATTGAACTTTCATAAATAAATATAACTTAATAAGTTTTTTTTCTTGCAAATTAAGAAAATCTTAACCATATATACCAAAAAGATGACTCTATATTATAATTTAAATATTATAGATGAGCTCATGATATTTTGTTAATCTTAATCATATCCACTGAAAATATGTGAATCATACTGAGTAAAGGTTGGAGAGAATTATTATTTTTCTACGGTGAATGCTTTCTTATAAAGATTAAATTTGGAGGGAAACATGTGCTTAGTGCCACTATTATTAGTGTGAATTAGTCATAATATAATATTGAAAATTACTTTATTTCAATGATAAAATTTTTCATATGAGAATTAGATCATTCTCCAAAATAAAGATGTTATCACCTTAAGTAGCATTCAATATTACTTTCAAGATCATCCCAATAATTTAATCACCAAGATGGTTTTATTTTCAAAATGATCTTATGACTCGTAATCTATAATTACTTTCTTTGATTAAGAATGATTAATTTTTGTAATTAAAAATTACTATATTATGTATTACTAAAAATCAAATATTATTTTGTTTGAAAGTACTAAAATAACCATGCATATCATAATAACTACCTAAGTTAATGATTTCAATATTATTTAAAGATGATATTTATAAAATATTATCGATATTTTATTTACTTCATAATGAAATATAATTAAATTATTAAATTAAAAAATTATATATTTTTTATAGATAAACTAGTTTTTATGGTATATATTATGTAAAAAAAAGAATTAAAAAATAAAACTAATTGATTAAAATCAAAAACTAAAAAATAAAACTAATTTATTAAAATCAAAATATTGTATTATATATATTTAAAAAATTAAAATAAATTTCACTAGTTATTTTTTAACTTGTTACAATGTATATTAGTTTGAAAATATAAAAATTTATAATATAAAGTAATTACAATTAATTTTGAAAAGAACTCAGTTTTAATTCACATATTTAATAGATAATTTTACATATCACTTCACCTCGATAATAAATATTTCACACCCGTTTAAATGGTAATTACATTACCCTCTAAGATAATAATCAAATCACTCATGATGATCTAAGATCAACACTATGTAAGATAAGTAAATAATTACCAAACACAATTATTTAATCACTATGCGTAGATCACTATAATTTTTTTAGTGGTCATCTCATATCAAACACTATCTTAGTGATTTAAGATTACTGTCACGTAAAATTTTTAAATTATTACCAAACAATATGATATAATTACTGAGTACAGATCACTATGATTTTTAAATTGATCACTCTATACCAAAAACTCTATTTTAGTGTATAGAGTAATAATTTATATTTAAAATTGATTGAATTGTAAATTATAGTTACAATTTAAAAATTTTCAACAAGTTTTTTGAATTCCCTAATCCAATAACAAACCTAGAAACATTTGAATTTTTTGTCGAGTATATATAATTTTTTTATATAATTAAGGGCATTCTCAAGTTTTGCTTGAGTCTAACCTTGTTTAGTTTACAAATAGACTTATCCAAGTAGTCAACAAATATTAATATTTTCTTTTGCATATCATTGTTTTAACAATTAATTTCCTCTTTTTTTTTTTGGAATTGTTGATGTAAAACTACTTGACGATATAAAATTTCTAGGTTGGGAATGTGAGGTCTTAATGAATTATAGAGATGCTATGTAGTTTAAGTGCGACTCACACTAACTGGTTTAAACCATTTAGTAAAAATTCTTTCTCATATTTAATTACATTTGCCGTATAAATTCAAGTAATATCACAATTTTGTTGTGATCAAATAATATGATGATATCTCTCAAAAAGAATTGAGATTATAGGTCGATAATCGTTTAATCTATTAATAAATTGCTATATTCTTAATTTTAATGACCAAATTCAATTTAGAATGAAATTATATATAAGTATTAGAGATTCAAAACTCCTAATATTTTAACTCTTAGATTCAATTTGGTTAAATTGAAATTCTAATCAAAAAATTTTTTTTCTCTCTTTTCTTATCATTCACGTTGCATTTCAATTATGTAAAGAGAAAATTAAGTGTTGGGCATTGACTCAATCAATCAACAACCAGCGAAGATGACAAGGAAAAAAATTTGACGGTGATTCCTCATCCTTTTCACTGCTAAAATATGAAAAAACAATATATATAATTTTAAGGCATACTAAAAATATCATTTTTTTTGTATTTTTTATTTCTATCAATTATGATATGCAAAAGAGATCGAATAATTGAAATAACCTATGAGATGCAATATGAGATACAATAAAACCTTGTATAATACCACTTTGGACTCATGATATCAAATCATTAAACACGTTTTAATGAGTGGTAAAATTACCTTTCTAAACTATTGGAGAAAAGATAGGGAAAGAAGTCTGAACTTGTGAATTATAAAGTTTCATCAACTCTTTGAATGTGTGTTCTATATCATCTCTATTTAGAGAGATTTGATCTAAAAATTGTGATCTTTTAATTATGCTGTTTCAATCAACAAATATATCATTTAATTAAGAATACATCCTTTTAAATAATTATAGATGTAATTATTCATCTTTTATTACTGAAGGATCACTTTATAGGTAAATAAATATCATTTCAAAAGAAATCATTTTTTATTCATCAAAAAATACGCTTTTCCAAACTGATGCAATCCAATGCCACACAGATGCATTCAACTGCCTTGTTTAATTTCATAAAAAAAGACTTTTCCAGACAAGGCAGTCGTTTGCTCATGTTTATTTTCTTAATAAAAGATTTTTGTTTTCTTTGCAAATATGGACAGTCAACTCCCTTGTATGGTTAGTAGACTGCTCCTTGTCAAAGTTTAATTATTGCTTTGTATACGTAATTTCTCAAAACATTGATTATGTATTCTACTTATCTAATTTATCTTTATTATTTTAAAAATTTTCCAACAAAAAATAGAAGGGATAAGAGAAAACTAATTACAACACTGACATTTTCATCAAATGAGTATGATGGCTTTGGTACCCTTTTAGATTCCAAAGAATTGTATTAGCCATAAAAACTGGAAAAAAAAAAAAAAAGTGGTGGGGGAATATTAGGAAAATGACTTTGAGTTTTTATTATCAAGTAAATTCCAAAAGTTTATTGTCCATTGGTTTACTCTTTTTTCAATAATTCTCATTTTAATTACTACCATCATATAATTTTTAAATTATTATAATTTGACATATGTCTAAATATTTATATTGTATTTGTGTAGACTTGTGATGTATTAAAGTTGTCAAACACAAGTATATGAGAAAGTACATATATTTATGTTTGATTTGAATGATATTTTAGTTTAGCAATTTTTTTTTATTGTGTACTAGAGACTATTAAAAATTAATTTATGATAATTAAAATTAAAAATCCAACACTTTATAAACATATCATATAATTATTGACTTAATTTAGCATGTGTGGATATTTAAAACTATATTCTTAATTTTATTATTAAGATTTAAATTTTGATAAAATCATATGCTCAAGAGAAATTCTGAGACAAAAACCAAAAAAAAAAAAAATTGCAAGACAAAATTTCATTTACTTTCTTAAACTATCAATATTAAGCTAATATCAGAAAAAAAATTTGCATCTTAATATCAATGGTTCTACAAAATTAAATTTATTAATTGTCTCTATATCTCATTAATTATCATCTAATGTTGTTGGATCTCTCAATCAATCAACACTTTGTCTAATTTCCTCATGGCCTATTTATGAGAAGGCCTTTTCGACAACTCACAGTTTAGGATAAACTCCCTCGTCCCACAACGTATGTTACTTTTTATTTTTTATTAAATAAATTCAATTTTAATAATTATTTTTATAAAATCATAAAATTTTAAAAATAAGATTTATAATTTTTAAAGTATATTTTTTAAAATTTTAATTTTATATAATATTTTAAAAAATAATAATCAAAGTTAAATTTTTTTAATAAAATAGTCGAACTTTAGCGTACAAAATGAGAAAAAGAGAGTATATAATTAATTGGGAAGTGCGTGACGCATACATTACGTGGTGAAAGGGCAGTGCGTGACGTATACATTACGTGGTGAAAGAGGATGTCAATACTAAGAAAAGAATTTTCAAAAAAAAAGAAAAATTTATGTAAATATATAAAAGTAAAAATTTTTATAAAAAAAAATGTTCAATGCCAATAGTTTATAATATTGATATATGAATAATTTTTATCAATTGTCACGTGTATTGCATTAGTTATATTTATTTTAATTATATTTATTTATATTTATTTCTCTTTAAGTTAATATGAATTGATTTGATTTTATAAAAATTTTAAAATATTCATTATAACGAAATAAGGTTTTAGCAATTTTTTTTTCATATTTAGCAATGTTTTTCCATCATTGGTCAAAAATGTCGCTAAGAACATCAATTATACTTACATGAAAAAAAATAACGATATTTTAAAAAGAAATTAATAACTTTTTTTGCCACAAACGTTACAAATGCTTAATTTAGCAATGTTTTTGTCATAAACACAACTAAATTTAATAGCATTTATACACAAAAGCACTTAATTTTTTTTTAATTATTTACTATTATAATTAAATAAAAAAATAGATAAACATTTTTATATTCATAACTATGAATTTATAAATTTATAAACTAAATATTATAGATATTAAAATATCTAAATACATAATTTGTTATAGTTTGCATATAACACAAAGTTGAATATAATAATATTCAAGTTGTTCAATACATTAACCAAAAATTTAAAATGTATAAAATTGATGATCACTTAAAATTTGAGCACTGTCATTTGATGAAAGATTTTTTTTCATCATAATTACTAGCGTGCTCAAGAACCTACTCAATAAAGTAAAATAATTTTTTACACTTAATAATAAATTATTTTTTATATTAAAAAAATATAAATAGTTATTAAATATTATACTAAATATAATATCTGAGTTGGTGTATCACATAGATTAGTTCTTAAAAATTGTTGTTGCACAAAATTCATTAAATTTTAATAAAATCATATCCTCAAGAGAAATTCCGAGACAAAAACCAAAAAAAAAAAAAGTTTTTGTAAGACAAAAATGCATTTACTATTTCTTAAACTATCAATAGAAAGCTAATAGATTATTGTGAAAATATATCAGAAAAAAACTTTGCATCTCAATATCAATAGGTCTACAAAATTAAATTTATTAATTGTCTCTATATTTCATTAATTATCATCTAATGTTGTTGGATCTCTCAATCAATCAACTAACAAAATTAATTTTTTTTTTTACCAATTGACTTTGATTTTTTTGATAAAAAAATAAAAATTAAACTATAAAATTAAAATACAAATAAAATTTAGGGCTTAATCTTTAGGCCCAAAACTCAATTTTCCAATTAAGGTCTAATTGTATAATCAAAATTAAAATTTGAAGCCCAATGAATTTCAAAAAATTCCTAGACAAAATAAGGTGTCTATAGTTGTCCCTTTTTATGCATTTTCTAAGAAATAGGAATTATACAAAGATAAAAGACATCTATTTTGTTCGGGTCAAGAAAAATCGAAAAAGAAAATTGGAAAGGTTCTTCCTGAGAGGTTTGAAACACTTTTTTTGAAAAAAAAAAAAAAAACTCCCCATAACTAAGGCTTTAAAACTTTTAAAAAATAAAATGATTCCCCACAATTGAGACTTTGGTAACTTTGGAACTTTTGAAAAATGCTCCTCACAACAAAGGCTTTGGAACTTTTGAAAATAAAATGCTTCCCTACAACTGAGGCTTTGGAATTTTTGAAAAATAAAATGCTCCTCCACAATTTAGGCTTTGGAACTTTTGAAAATAAAATGTTTCCACACAACTAAGGCTTTGAAACTTTGGAAAACTCAAATGCTTCCTCACAATTGAGGCTTTGAAATTTTGAAAAAATAAAATACTCTTTCATAATTGAGGCTTTGAAACTTTTGAAAAATAAAATATTCCTCCACAACTGAGGCTTTGAAATTTGAAAAATTAAATAAGATTATTCTTACCTTCGAAAAAGCTCATCCCTGATATAGGTATTGAAACTTAAAAAAATCTTACATTAAATTGAGTCTTTACTTCTCATCTGAATCATCATTGATTATTTTTCAATGTCTTTTCTCAAAATTATTTTCTTATCTAGTTTTTTCTTTCCTACTTTCCAAACATATGTAATGAATGCATGCAATGAATGCAAAGATTCTCCACAATTTTCAAATTCAATTTCAAAATTCAAATTTTATTTTTTTTTCCTTTCAAACATGTATGATGCATGGAATGAATATAGTGAATACAACATATACATACAATGAATGCATAACCCAAAGATTTTTCAAAATTTCATCCTAATTTAACAACTTAAACTTTGATCTTTCTTTTTCAAACATGCAATGCATGAGTGCAATAAATGCGATGATATATACAACATGTAATGCATGCAGTGAATACAATGCATGAATGTAATGAATGCAAAATTTCAACCCAATTTCAAACTTTAATCTTTTTTTTCTTTTTCAAATATGCATGATGAATACCATGAGTAAGTGCATCTCCGCATGATGCATGCATGTAATGCATGTGGTGAATGTAATGTATGTTATGCAATTCATTTATCTTTTCAATTGTGATAAATCAAAGGGTTCTTAAAACTTTTGATGTACCTTCTCACTCATTTTAACTCATCAACACTTATAGTTTTCAACATGAGCTATCATACACCATCAAATAGTCTCATCCATTATATCATCCAAATCTAAAATTTCATTCTTTTAATGGGATTTCATGACTCTTCTTTATGTCTTCTTTTTAGTTTCTTATCATGTTTTTCTTTAACTTGTTTGGAACTGGCTAGTAAATGTATCAACTGATTTATGACCCAAAATTCATCTTCATTAGCTTCATCATTTGATCCTAACATTTGAAATGTTTCTTTTCATTTGTAAGCCACAAGGGTCAATATTATTTTAAACTTCTTTCATCTTTCACAGTTTATTTTCAATATGCCACAGTCACTTTCAACTTTTTCAAAATAATGCAAGGATTTTTCATAGCAGTCATTTATTCATTTATCATCATTTCAATTCAATATCAAAATTAATCCATCACATTTCTTTAATTCATCATGAAAAGAAATAAATGGTGAAAAACAAGAAAAATTAAAGAAAAGATATCCATTATAAGAACAAGTCTGGTAAGGAATAAATAAATAAAGAATCATTTCAGAATGAATCAAGATAAATGCTGGGAAGAGTACATAACATCTAACATAATGAATATTTAGATAATTCTAGACAAATTAATTCTAAATTCTTTTTCAAAAGCTCATTCCATTGATATTATTGATATTTCATAAATTCAAACATTATCCCTATTTCTTGAGGATCTTCATCAAAGTTGTTTTTTCAAGTTTCTTTTTTGTTACTTAAACCGTCCTTTTGGGTTTTCAATTTAAGTCTTCTTTTTTTTTTGTTTTTTTGTTTGTGCATTTTTTTTTTTGCACATCTCTTTCACATCCTTTCTTTCTCATTTCCTTTTTTCTCTTAATCCATCAGTGACGTTTCAATCAAATTTTCTAACATTTCTATTACAAGTTTTTCTTAGTTCAATTCATGATTCTCCACTTTAACCATTTACATTTGATCAAAATAGACTTTTAAAGGACGTAACATAGGCTAGGATGAAAGGGTTATGAAAGAAATGGATAAAGTAGGTCCAAAATTAATTCAAAGGGTTATAAACTAATGAATCATTTATTATCATATGGAGCAGCTTGGTTTTTTGCTTTATTCTTCATCAATTCTTTTTTTTTCTTTTTTTTCTTTTCTTCACATTTTTTTTATTGGCACTTTTCATTCTTTTTTAGAAAATATATAAGCACCAAAGAGGTTTTTTTTTTACACCCTTAAAATTATTAGAGACCTTCACTTTTTTTTATTTTTCTCTTTATGATCAAGCCTTTTTCAAACTTTACCCCATAGTATGGAGGGTGATCCTTGGTTAGGGTTTCTTTTAAAGAAAATTCAATAATCTTAAATGAGATAGCAAATGGATAATTTTACTCTTGGTATGAAAGGTAAAAGAAATATGGGCATTTCTTATTTCAAATATGAATACTCTTAACAAAGAACATTTATTAATTATGCGTAACCTTATGAGCGAATCATCATAAAAACCCACACACAAAATCACTTCTGTCTATAAATGAGCGAAATCACATGCTAGTTTTATTTCATGAAATATGTCCTTTTTTATTTCAATGATCCCAACAGATTAAGAGTATCAACTTATCAATTCCATCAATATAAATGATGCTTTCAAAATCAAATCTTGAATTATTATCATGATTGTTTGAATATTCATTATTTAGAACATAGGAGTTGGTGAAATATGAAAGCCATATATATAAAAGTAAATAGAACAAATAAAAAAATATAATAAAAATGTATCTATCACTTTATTAAAATGATGAAAGATAAATTTAAAATTGACATAAAATACTCGAATGTTTCAAACTTTTATTATTTCTTAAAATTCCTAAAGTGAGATATTTATAAAAACTCTTTCAAAATTATACCTCAGGTGGTTAAGCAAAAGCTTCTTAATGACACATGTCTCTACTTTTTTATCAAAATTCACCAATCCATTTGTGACCAAGCTGTGCACTTCATACTTCAATATTGTGTAATTTTTTATAGAATCGCTAGCAATACCAAGATGATAGTCATAAGTAACATTAGCATTATACCACTTGAGGTAAGGAAGCTTCATAAGTTCTGAATAAATTGATGTGATCAAATAGTTCTCAATGAGTTAAGGGAGTAACTTAGTGTATGTCATAAAAATTGGATCTAGAGGAGCTTTTTCTTTTTTTACCCGATTCTTAAGTTGAGCAATTGATCGAAAGTTGGGTGATTGTATAACTAGTTAATAAGTATAAGGACTTAAGAAGACATTGTTAATGGCTATGTAGTAAGATTAATACATCGGGTAAAGAAAATATAGGTTAAAGCCTCTAACCTGTTATCTTTCATGAATTATAGCTTGAGTATCTCATTTTTTTCTTTTTTAGTACAGCCATTTTCTTTACATCACCACCTTTAAGCTTTTCATTCTTGATGACATTTTCAATAACCTTTCTAGAAATTACCATATCATTAAAATTTTTAGTGGCATTTTCAATCATCCTTTAATAGTAAGGATCATTGAGAGTATTAATAAGAAAAATTATGATTTATTTTTCAGTAAGTGGTGATTGAACTTAGGCAACAATATCCTTTCATCTTTGGGTATATTCTTTAAAACTTTCAATATCTTTCTTTTGCATTTTTTGTAGAGACATACGATCTGGTGCTAAATCTATAATGTGTTTGTATTGTGTAATGAAAGGCCTTGCAAGTTCTCTTCATCCATAAATATGAGATATATCCAATTGCACATACCACCTAGCTACTAAACCAGTAAGATTATTTTAAAAAACATGGATGAGTAACTTTTTATTATGAGCATATGTAGTTATTTTGTGATAATACATCACAACATGTGTAATAAGACATTTGGTCCCATCATACTTTTTAAACTCCGGCATTTTAAACTTTGATGGAATCACATCAGAAACCAAGCATAATCCAGTAACATCATTGACCCATAAAAGTTTGTTCCTTCAATGGCTATAAGCCTCTTTTATTATGTCTATCTTTCAAAAACTAAAGCTTTTTTTAGTTTCAAAAAATCTTATCTTCAGCTTTTCTTATTCCTTGAGATCATCAATATTTGAAATCTGTGTAGGATCAAATGTCTTAATATCAAAAATAGGGAAAATAAGAGCATGAGCAATAGTTATCAGCATATCAATATGAATATCAGGATAACTTGTAGTGAATGGCATTTGGTACTGGGCCCTTTAAGATGCATGTGTTGAATATGGATTAAAGCCAAAAGGGTATAGTGGATTAGTCTCATTTTGTATCGCTACTTCTTCTACCATTTTTTTTTTGTTCATATTTTTCAATAATTCAATAATAGTTTCTAATAGCCCCTTCAATTTTTCTTGTGCTTTTTCTAGAGGTGAAGAGTGTTTTCTTCTTCCATGATCTTTTCTTGATATCAAATTTTTTAGAACCTTAGATTATTTAAAGATTGAGCTAATTTTTTACCATTTTTAAGAATTATGATGACTTATTATTATGCACTTTGAAGAGATGTTTACGTATAAATGCATGAATGTATGAACGCAATAAGGAGGATTTACCATATAATAATTATTAACAAAAAAAAAATTTGTTGAATTAAAAGTTATTTTTAACCAAATTCAATATTACATCTGTGAAAAGTCTAAAGTTTATTATAAAAAATAATCCTTAATTTGTCGAGATTGGCATTGCATTTCATAAAGGAAATCTAGTAGTTTTTGGCTATGTGCTTCTACTAGTGGCACCTTTGTTTTCTATTCTTCCAATTTTCTACCATGTCTTTAGCTTTGTAAATAGCAATAGTAATTTGATCAAGCAAGCACTCTAATTGGTTATGCTTTCTCATATATGCCTTTTTTGCTTGCTCACATTCTTCATTCACAACAACTATCTGTGTTTCAATTTTGATCATTATCCTATTGAGCATTGGATGTGTTTTTGTGCTTTGATGAGTGCTTTATCTTTTTTTTGTATCTTTGCTTGCAATTGTCCATTTATTAAAAAAGTTAGGCTAACTCACGATTGGTGGATGACTAAATGATGTTGAGATAAAAAAAAGATTCTTTTATTCATTCCTTTCTTGATTGAGTGCTTAAACCTTTTTGTCCATTCTTCCTTTTAACTCTTTTTTTAGCCTTTTGTTTTCAAAGTTCAATTCATTTTTTTCAACTTGGAGCTTTCTTTTAGCGATTTTCACTGCCAATAGGGAATCAAGAGATGGTGATTTCATTATGCTATTTAGAGTTATTTCTTTAAAGATTTTAATATCTTTACCTCATCTAATGTGCCACATAAAGTACTCAAGCATAACCTCATTTGAGCATCTCCTCTTATCTTCGCTTTGAGGTAAATTCTAAGCTTACAAGGCTTTGGTTATCTTTATGAAGGTATCAATTTCAACATATGAGAACTTTATTGTACTAAGTTCAAAAGTGTCTGGAATAAACTATTTATAGCCATATTATCTTTGCATCAAGATGGGAGAATAACTCACTGTACCTCAAATACCTAAAAGAAAAACCCAAAGCTTATCTTCACAACCATACAACACTGATCCATAAGATAACCAAAGAGTTTTCCATATCACATCTTGGCTAGTGAACTTGCGTAGAAATAAAATCCATGCCTCTTTAGATTTTTGTGTAAGCCATTCATTTTCACAAAATTCCTTGATGGGAATAGTTATAGTGAAATAAGCCTTGAGAAATTTACCACCATTATTTTTATATGACTTTTCATCCAAATGGTTAACAATTAAGCGCATCCAGTAAAATGCCCATCTCCTTTTCAATGACAATGATTTAAAAATCTAATAGTTTCAACCAAAATTGCAAGAATAGGATTGATTTGGTAACCAAGTTGATCAAAAAAATTCACTACTATGACATCAATAACACCAATTATTTTTGGAAATACCATATCCCATATAAAGCCAATGCCATTAAATCTATTCCTCTTTCAATGTCAAAATATTTTTTATATAAAGTTACAAACAATGGACCAAGGAATACCAGTATTTTTATCTTTTCCTTTTACCAAGTTATCAACATTTTGGACATCTATGGTCATCATTTAAGCAACCTTTTTTTGGTAACCACTCTTTTTATTTTTCTAATATACCTTATTAGGATTGGAGAGATCTAAGCGAATGAGAGTTGACTATTTTTCAATAGTTTGCACCATGTCAACCTCAATGAACACAAAGCAATGATATGAAGGGTCCCAAAACTGAACCATGGCCCTAATAAGCTAATCATCAATAGGGATGGAATAAGTAATACAAAATCTTCAAACTTCTTTTGAAAAGTCTCCTCGGTAGTGACACTCCATTGGTTCTAAATACTAACCAAATTGCTAGGATTATTTCGTTTAAAATTGAGATGGATTTTGGCAATCAGAATAGTTACATAATTGGCTAGCTAACAACCACCTCCCTTAAGCTGAGTTTCCTTAGACTTCATTCTTAGACACAAAAAATTTTGATAGGCTATCCATGGATGTAATTAAGATTTTTTTTGTTAAGATTATTTTGTGGCAATCATTCCTTATGTAAATTTAATGATGTGTGCATGCACAATAAAGTAGAGAAAAAAATGTTAGTTAACATAATATAAAATATACAAGGAATAATAAAATATAAAATGTTAGTATACAAAAATATATATAAGGAATGACATAAATTTACAAGAATAATAACTGTCCCATCATGTGTCCTATTTAGGTTTTTTTTTTCCTAATTAAAGGGAGGACAGGGCTCTAGCCTAGGTTTGGATCCTTAGGGTTCATGTACATGTTGGGTTCAAAGGCTTAACAATCTAAAGGCTCTCAAATTGTTTCCTACATCATCATCTATTATAGACTAGTAAAGCACCCTAATCCTCACCCACCATTATAGGCTCAAATGAAAAAGGTTCAATTTGAGTAGGAGTTTTCATTAGCTCACATGAAAGTTATTACCTTATGATAGTATAGGTACTTGCTTCCTTTTAATAAAGGATAAAGCTCAAATATAGAGCTTATACATGAATGCAAGTATGGTGTGTGTAAAAGGACATGTCAAATAATCAAATACATTAATGTACAGAGAAAATTAAAATCTATAAAACAAGAAAACAAAAACAAATAAGTTAGTAATATAAAAATCACAAATAATTACATATTAAAACTATCAAAGCAAGGCTTAAGATAACATATAACTAACTAATGGCTTGACTCTCTAATATCTCCAGTAGAGTCGCCAAACTGTTATAATGTTTAGGTTAGAAGAACCTATCTATTAGATATAAAAACTATGGAGTCGCTATCAATCTTTTTTTATCTAGATGTAATTGGTCACCTATGTGAATCTATTCTTTTTAAGGTTGTCCTAAGTGTAAATTAAGGGTCACCAAAAAGAATAGGTTTTGGTCTATGTATCAAAACTAAGGTTAAAAAGTTAGTTATGTGCAAAGAAAATATTAACACCCTTTTATGCTTAAAATGGTACCTAGTTAATTATGTGTTACCTTATTTAAGCCTTATCAAAAATGGTATTATCATACAAATAAATCAATTCAAGTCCTTTTATTTATTTATTTACAAAACATGGTGATACAAAAATTTTATCAAAATATCAAGCAGTCATGTTATCATGCAATAAATATTAAATCATACAAAAATATCATGTAAATATATTATAAATTATATCAAATATCATGTAATAATATCATGCCTAGATCATACTAAAATATTCATGCAAGAATGTCATGCAAATATATTAATGATCATGTAATAATAACAATCATGTAAATATATTATCATTCAATAATATAAAATACCATGCAAATATATTAATAACCATTCATGCAAAAATATAATCATGAAATCAAATATAATCACACAAATATATTAGTAAATATGTATAATCATGCAGTTATGCACACAATAAATATAGAAACATGAAATTAAATATCATTCAAATATAATATTAATCATGCAATAACATATAATATCATACCATGCAATAAATATAAAATTATGCAATAATAAATAAATAAATAAATATGTTAATAATCATACAATCACACAAATAAATAAATTAATAATCATGCAAATAAAAATATATAAACCATGCAAATAAACATGCAAATAGATATATAATCATGCAAATAAACTTGCAATTAAATGTATAATCATGCAAATAAATATATTAATAATCAAGCAATTAAATATATTAATAATCATGCAATCAAATTAAATATAATCCTACAAATAATATATTAATAATCAAGCAAATATATTAATAAATCACACAAATAAATATATTAATCATGCAAACAAATATATTAGGCAAATAAATTATCTCGCAAATATAATATTAGTCATATAAATTTATACAAAAATAAATACTATGCAATAAATATAAGAGTAAGTAATTAAATATTATAAAAGTTATGTAAAAATCACAAAAAAAAAAAATGAAAGCAAACATTACCTCAATGGATCATGGGTTTCAACAATTTTTCACCTTTAAAAACTAATGCTTACTACTATAAATCTTAGCCTTTTTTTCTAAAAGCTCTAACTGGATCTTCTTGTAAATTTTTTTTTACTTGATTGCTTATTCCTTGTTGATTTAAAATTTTGCCCCAATTTTCTCTCTTTTAAATAATCTCCGTTTGAACTTGAATTGAATTGCTTTTTAGACCCCCTTGATCGTAGATTCAAGGTCCTTATATAGGGATCGAATCCCTTTCGATTTGGAAGGACTTAATTCAATTGAATCTAGGATTTCTCTTTTAATTTTATTCTTTTAGTAATATTCCCTTTTTTTCAATAAATTGAGTCAAAAGTCTTTCCAAAATTATTTAACCATTAAAGTTAAAATCTAAGATAAAATCTAATAGTTGAATTGAATCCAAGATTTTTTATGTGAAATCCCACATTTTTTTTATTTTTACCCCTTTTTTGTTTTTATTTTTTTTTTACCAATTGACTTTGACTCTTTTGACCAAAAAATAAAAATTAAACAAAAAAATTAAAATACAAATAAAATTTAAGACTTAATCTTTGGGCCCAAAATTTACTTTTTCAATTAAGGCCTAATTGTATAATCAAAATTAAAATTCGAAGCCCCATGAATTTTGAAAAATCTCCGGATAAAATAGGGTGTCTACACATATTTTTTTTAAATTTTAATTTGATATGATATTTTAAAAATAATAATCAAAGTTAAATTTTTTTTTTTGTAAAATTGGGAAAAAGAGAGTATATCATTAATTAGGAAATGTTTGATGCATACATTACATGGTGAAAGGGGATGGCTTGACAAGAGTAAAAGAAGAATTTGCTAAAAAATTTGTGAGAAATCTTATATAAATATATAAAAACAAAAATTTTTGGTAAAAAAGGGAAATGTTTAGTATGCATAGTCTATAATATTGATATGTGGGTAAATTTTATCAATTGTCATGTGTCTTATATTAATTATATTTATTTATATTTATTTTTTTAAGTTGATATGAATTGATTTGATTTCATAAAAATTTTAAAATATTTCAATACGTTAATTATATTTATTTTCTTTTTAATTTTCATTTGACTTACCTTTTATTTTTAATAAAATATCCTAAATTATAAATTAAAACTAAATTACATTATAATTAAAGAATTTCTTAATAATTCAAAAAATTAATAAATATTATACTTACGGTCATTGAACATTTTTTTAATGATTCAAAGAACTTCTATTAAAATTTAATCAAAAATATTATAAAAAATTTAATAACCACTATAATTATGGTCAATAGTTGATTCCTTAATCAATTATTTGATATATTCATGTTTGATTAAATATGATATCCAACTAAATAATGGATGTGAATAATGATACATAATAATCTTAGATTTTGTTTTTGTTATTGTTATAAAATTAATCATACATTATAATGTTAGATTTTATGTATATGAGTTATGATCAGTAAGTCGTGTATTCCATTTTATATAAATATATAAAAACAAAATTTTTTGGTAAAAAAGAAAAAAAAATCCAATGTGAATAATATGTTATTTTGACATGTGGATCGTTTTGAACAATTGCCATGTATCCTTCATTTAATTATTTTGATTTGACTTCATATATATTTGATTAATTTAAAAGATATTTATTTGGCTAAATTAAGTTATTTATTTTTTTATAAATATCCAATTTTTTTGCCTTCTATAAATGTGTTATAATTAAATTATCTTAAATCATTTTCAACCAAATTCAATTCTTAATTTTAAATTTTAAGGTGTATATTATAAAAAAGAAATATGCTTTGAAAGAATTGACTATTTAATAACTGTGATTTTAGTATTTAATTAAGAAATAATTTATGTATTTTTTAACCTAAATGAATATATAAGGCATAAAATGCTAAAAATTCAAACCTAAAATAAAAGTGTAATTACTTGGAAACATATTTTCATATTTCTTTCTATATAAGTATAAATTACAATTGGTATAATTTATTGTCCTACAAGAATTTTTCAAAATATTAAGTGTAAACTTTTCAAAATAAAAGATATATTACATAAATAATTAATAACCCATTATAATTTTTTTGCATAAATTCTTTCAATTTATAAAAATCTCTCAAATTTTTTATTATAAATAGTGAATCCTATATGCTAAGAGTACTAGGAGATTAACCCTTCAAATGTATTGACTTCATTATGATTAAGAAAATTTTGATTACCAAGTTACATGTTTTTTATGTTCATAAACTTTTTTCTTTATCATGTTTGTCTATTGATTTTATTTCTCTTTTATTCATTTTTTTATACACCTTCATACTCTATTTTATCTATTCATTTTCAATATTAGTTTTTTTTTTGTTTTTTTTTTTTTTTACTTTTGAATGAAATAATTTCATATATTGTATCTCTTTTTAATTTTTAGTCCTTAAAAATTTTGCTAGATTTTTTTTCATGACTAATAATAGATGTGAATAAGATGAAATTTTTTAGTTAAAGTTGAAGTGTATTAGAATTTGGCACAAGTTTTTACTCTCCTATTTACCTTTCATTTATAGTTTTATCTATATTTAATATGTAATATATAGTTTCAATCCCATTCGTTAAATAATGCAAATTCAATTTGAACTATTTTGACCTTAATGAATATAATATAAGGATGGATACCACTTAGTCAAAGGTTTGCTATTGTTATTATAAGTTCTAGATGTCTTACACTAAACCAAGAGGCGCACCAAACAAAAGTTTTTACAAAAGACTGATTTTAAGTGGAATATATTTCTATGGTTTGGAATAGACATTATTTAATTTTGTATAAATATCACTATTAGATGAGATATGATACAAAGCATTTTTCTTTATATTATATAGGTACATATTAATTTACAATATTTTTATTTTTCCATTATTTTACACTGAAATTTTTTATTTTTATATAAAATTTATTAATTATATTATATATAATTGAGTTGTATATATATAATCGTTATTCATGTATGGTACGGATTTAAAACTAATATATATTTTAACAAGAGAGACTGATTTCAGTGGTTGCTTTTTAGTATAGATTTTATTAAGAGAAAATATGAAATTTATTGGTAGGGAATTTTTTTATAAATAAAGTTAATAATGCGATATATATTTTTATAATATATTTTTAAAAATAAAAAATTTATTTAAAAAATAAAATATGTGTTATTTTATTAATTTCGTTTGTAAAATTAAAAATTTTCACTGATATTATATGAAATAATTTTTTAATTAATAGTATAAATAATAATTAGTTTATATAGTTGATATGGTGTTAAATTCTAAGCCTCATTTGGATTTGATTGTTGCCCTCATGTGGTGAGATTTAGCACCATTTTGTTGCAATTCCACCGTTTCAATCCATCTGGATATCAAGCAGTGTAGTATCCAACAGTGTTGGATCAATAGTTTTCGACCGAAGGCTTAAGGGTCCAATAAGGCATGGCACTGGATCCCTGACCGTATCACCCATTATCAATATTTTTAGTTTCTAAATCATTTTTGCTTTTTATTTTTATTTTGTATTTATTAAATTAGTTTATTTTTTATATTTTATATTTCTTATGTTTAATATTATTTTGGTAAATAATATTTATAATTGTTATAAGTATTATTTCTTAACATTAAATATTTCAAAGTTTTTTTTATAATTTATAATATTTAAAACTAAATGCAAAAAAAAAAATTAAATATTACTTGATTAAATTTTAATTTTGTAAATATATTACTGTTATTAATTTTTTTAATATAACAATTATTTGACATAAATTAATTTTAATAACTTTTAACCATTTATTCATAAAATAATAAATAATTTAAATTTTTTATTATATATAAACTTTAATTTAATGTTTTTAACAATTTTTAAAAATTATAAGTCACTTCATTATTTTTATATTTATATTTAAAAATATATTTTATTATTAATTTTAATTTTACAATATCATTATTTTTAATATCCCACGACTTGTAAGAAAATGGTGAGAGTTGAAGCCAACGAATGTCTGTAGGACGGTAATAGTCTACCCTTGTAACGTTGGCAGCTCCTGATTCGTCTGCGTTGCCAGCTATAATTGGCGCAATGGAAGTTTTTACAACCGTTGATCATGTTGATCATTGTCAAAGTCTTCTTTTTTTTTTCCAAGAACGTGGTGTTATGTATAGTCGGTGTATTGCGTATAAGATCCTTTGATTGTATCATTTATTATTGTAATTCATGCTTTTATTGTTTTACTTTTTGCTCGAGGGAAATATTATCACTTATAATTTTATTTATTATAATTTTATAAATTATAATTATCTAATCATAATAAAATATTATATAAAAATTCATCATTTATAATTATAGTGTTGTAAAAAATTTTAATTAATTTTACATAATTTTAAATTATTATTAATCAATTGTACAACAATCATTGTATATATTGTTTTGCTCTAGAAAAATTGATCTTCCTACGGAATTTTTCTTCTACATTTGTAATATTTTTATTATTCCCAAAATAAAATAAAAAAATATTACCTTTTATTTTTAATAATAAAATTTGGCTTTTATTCTTTTAAATTAATTAGAGACAATGTCGAGAAAAATACTAGCTCGAACCTATTGAGAAATTGAAAATTTTATATGATTTTCATCTTATAGAAACAGAAAATTGGACATAATATTTTGGAGTAGAAAAAAAAAAAAAACAAGATAACTATTGTAGAAAAAAAATACAAAGATGACTACTGCATGCAAATATCAAATCTAGCTAACTGATTTTTAAAGAACTTGCAGCCTTGGGATAAAGCTAATTGAGATATATTTTTGCAAGGTGAAGTGCAGAAATAAGAGAAATGTAGTGGAATTCACCTCTTCATGTACAATATGTAATGTTCATCTACCTCATTTCCTCTCTCACCATTTGAGCAAAAACTGTACTCATTGAAATACCAGCAAGGTCGTCTAAACCACCGGCTCTGCTGAATTCTAGACTCGTTTCCAAGTCACTGACATGGCTGATTTGAGAAGATAATTCACCGTTTTGATTGGATTTTTCTTCATTTATTTGAAGTGCAGATTCCAAGTTCCATAGAACATCTCCCATTGAAGGCCGATAAATGCCATGTTCTGCCAAGCATTTCTCAGTTATGTCCCAAAACTTCCTCAAAGAGGCCGTTTTTATTTGACCAACAAGACTAGGATCTACAATTTCTTCCAATTTCCCATTCCTGCAAGACTTCATTGCCCAGTCAACTAAATTCACCTTTTCTCTCGAAAGGGATGGATCGATAACAGGCCTTCCACAAAGGACTTCAAGCAAAACAACCCCAAAGGAGTAGACATCTGATTTCTCTGTTAGTTTTTGCCTTGTCAAGTACTCTGGATCAAGATATCCAAAGCTTCCTTTCACTGCTGTACTCACATGCGTCTGATCAATATCAGGACCAGTCTTGGAAAGACCAAAATCAGCAACTTTAGCCATGAAATTCTTATCCAGTAGTATGTTGGCAGACTTGACATCGCGGTGTATTATTTTCTTAGCTGAACCGGTATGAAGATAGTGAAGTCCTTTGGCTGATCCAATGCATATCTCAAGCCTTTGTCTCCAACTCAACCCAGGAAGACTTGAGCCATATAGATGATTCTTGAGTGTTCCATTCTCCATGTACTCATAAATTATGATCATCTCATTTTGTTCATCACAGTAACCAATCAATGATACTAAATGGCGGTGTCGGAACTGAGATAGCATTTCAATCTCAGTCTGGAATTCAATAAGACCTTGGTTTGATTGAGGAGCTCCCCTCTTGACTGCAACCTCAGTTTCATCTCTCAATACTCCTCTATATACCTTACCAAAACCACCAACCCCAATTACCAAATTTTCACTAAAATTATCAGTGGCCTCTAGAATTGCCATGAAAGGAAAGCGATAGCCAATTTTTGAGCTGGAAAATATGGCAGTCCCATTAGAGTATTTACTTCCTGTGGTATGAACTTTTCGTCCCCTATTCATGGAAAAGTGCTCCTCTTTCCCCAGTACTGGTTTTCTTCTTCTGCAAAAAAGGAAGATAACTGCAGCCAAAACAACAACAACAAATGATCCAACAGCCAAGCCAACTATAACCACGACTTTCATCTTGGACCTTCTCGAGGAAACAACATCAGGATCATCAAGACTGCCCCTAGCATTGTTTATTTTCATGATCTCCAAACCATTGAGAATGACAGTTGGGTAATGGAGTATATTAGATGGACCAACGCTTACATTAAGCTTAGCACTAGCACTTGCCCTTGTGCACACATCCATAAAATATGGGGCACCTAAAACATTTGATGTCTGAGAACCAAGATTAAGATGACCAGCTGAATGCGTATTCACAAAAATTTCCACAAAGATGCTTTCCAGAGTAGTTTTATTCATTATATCGCAAAAGTGAAGCCGAACAAGATAATCAAACCCAGGGCTAACATCAAAGCTCCATGTCAAGTTTGCATTAAGATTAGGATCTATGGAGGAGTTCAACATAGTCGCAGTGCCATATACAGAAGCAGGAGCAAAATCTTCAGTCACCAATCCTCCAGTAAAATTAACAGCTTTGACATTTGACACAAATGATCCTAGATTCTTGTCAGTCCGATATGCATCATCTGAAACCCAAAGTCGCCACAAGGTATCATTTTGTGGAAGCACTGTTGTATTTCCCATATCCACCCTTGCAACTGTCTCCAGTGCCTGCTCCCACAGATTTCTGTTCCCACCTTTTGAATCAATTGTTCTGGCTTCTTTAGGAATGAGATTATCAGGAATTGAGAAAACTTCCAAGGCATTGATGAAAGCAAATGAATTGGCAGAAGGGGTAAAAGTAAGAACCAGCTTATTAGAAGTAATGTTCAAGCTGTATTCCTTAACAACAGAACCATTCCCTAACTGAGGTTCACTGATAAGAGTAAAGTTTTGAGCAGAAACAGAGAATTTTGCCTTGCTCATATTGTACGTTTCGAATACTAAAGGAAAGAAATGAAGACGAATCCAGTGTCTTCCTTGTTCTTTTATTGAAAAACTGTAATGGGAAGGTCCATTGAAAATTCTAGCAGTTTGATACAGAGCTGAATCATAGTAGAGTGAGATAGAATTTGAACTAGAATTGGCAAAAATATGCTCTGGGGTTGAAAGAGTATAAGATGAAGAACTGGAATTATCAGCTACAAATACTCTATCACCCACTGATATATTTGTAAAGGATCCACAGTGTATCAAATAGTTATCTACAGGGTTATATCCAAGTGAGAGACAAACTAAAAAAAACATAGATGAAATCCAAACAATCAATCCAAAATTCCCAGGATTCTCCATGACAGAAACTTGAATATTGACAAGTGATTAGAAAAGACAATAATGATTGCAGTAGAAATGGCAAAAACTAGAGATGATCAAGAGACCAATGGCAAAAACTAGAAATTGCAGTAGACAAGAAACTACTACAACAAAACAGGCTAACCTGAGATACGAAATGAAAAAGCTCACAACTGCTTTGCAACTTCACCAATAGACCCAATTTGGTAACAACCCAATGAACAAAAATCAATGATAAACAAAAGGGTAATCAGAAAAAGTCACCTGACAGTAACCAAAGGAAAGATTGAAAAGAGACTGCCAAAAAACCCAACTTGAAGAAGGAAAGAAAGTAACAAAGATGTCGAATTAATGAGTTCCACAACTTGTAGCTGTTGAAAGTTACGTTACGATCAACGTTTGTTTTTGGAAAGTTCATGGAATTGAATAGAAAAGGCCAACACAAATGAAAATTAATTAATATTTGGATTGGAAAGTAGATAAGTTGACTCAAAAGCGTTCGAATAGGCAAAAACGTAATTGAAGATTGAAGTAGAAATGGAGGACAGCTATGAAGGGCGGCTTAGTCTCACCTTCCTTCCGTGTGAACGTTAAAAGCTTGTGTCGTACGTTTGGTGGTTTAGTTTAACAGTTGTGTCCTTGGGTTGGTGCAAGAGAAAAAAGTGGCAAGAGAAGTAAGTCTAGGAATTAGGCCATGTTTGTTTTGTTGTTTTTACATATATATATTTTCTTTTTTTAAAGTAAGCAGTTGGGTCTAATTTTTTTTAGGCCAAATTAAAATGTCTATATCCATCTGGTGCGAGATTAGGAATGTAATCCTAATTTATAAAAGAAAATTTTTCTTTCTTGACTCTAGTGAGTTTTTTTCTTTAATTAAGAGAATAAAAGCAAAAAACATAAATAAATATTCGAATATTAATTTAATAAATGATGTATATTAGCTTAAAGATCATTGATTACAAGTTATACATTTAAAATAATCTCAACAAAAGATTATTGATTAAACTCAAACTCTAAATCACTCGTATCGAAAAGAATGATGCTATTAATTGAATTAATCTTTTATTAGTGATTATCACATGTTTCATGTCTTATGTGATAAGTTTTTTTTATTTGATTCATATATAATCTAAAAGAGCCTTGAGTATATATAATTTTTTAAAATTATTATTATTATTATTATTATTTCTACTACTATTACTATAATCTAAAAGAGCCTTGATTATATATAATTTTTTAAAATTATTATTATTATTATTATTTTACTACTACTACTACTACTACTAATTACTATTACTACTACTACTACTACTAATTACTATTACTACTACTACTACTACTTGACATCCATGCATGAACATGATAATTGAGAAGAAAACTACTTGCTACAAATTTGGTTATAGTAATGTTCATTTTCTTAAAAAAGAGCAAATGTTCAATGTATTCAATAATTATACTTTATAAACTTTTCTTCTAATGAAAGAAAATAAAATTCCAATTTTGAATTTCTCTTCAAATGTAAAATGCATCAATCATTTTCGAAAATAATTTGAACCCATATTCTTTTGATGCATCATTTTCTCTTTTTATATTCATTTAAAATTTAATTATCATGAAACAAGAAAAAAAATTAAATAAAATTTTTTAGATGAAATTTATAAAATTTTTTATTAAAAATATTAAAAATAAAATTGAAAATAAAAATGATAGATTAAAAAATTTTGATATATAGATCAAGTGTATAAATTTTGAAAAAAATTAATAAATTTTGATTTATGTTTAAGATAAGCATTTTTATTAAAAATTTAATAAAATTTTTACTGTTGAATGAGTACTTATTAAATTTGAATTATAAATGATATTTTTATTTTTTTATATATTATTAATTTTTTTATTAAACTCTATCAATTTATCTATTTAAATTTTTTAATTTTATTAGATCATTTTTATTAAAAAATTTCATAAATTTTATGTAAAAAAAAAAAAATCTAAGTTTTACCCTCACCGACAATCATATATAATTTAAAATTTTTATCATATTTGAACATTCAATAATCTTTAAATATATATCGTTTTTTTAAAAAAGTTTAAAAATCCAAACACGGCCTTGTATCATGTACAATGATGTTTGGATAATTTGTTTGTATCTTTTTTTTTTTTTTTTATTGTGTCAATTTGTTGAGGACAGAAAATTTTTTCCTTAGAGAATAAAAGACACCACTGAGACATGCAAATCATGCCGGTCGATCTCTTGTCGCTTTCAGAGTGATGTAAAATAACGCGTTTTCAAAGTCGACCATTATTGAAGCGTAAAAGACAGAGAATGGATAAAAATTCCATCCTCTACGGCCAGATTCATTTTAATACCAAAAATTTTAACACAAGACCAATCAAAAGACGCCACGTCAAGTCAACATTTGATTTTTTTCCTTATTTTGGGTTCATTGTCCATTTTGTTTTTTATCACTTTTCTTTTTTATTTCTAACAATCAATTAGTTGGCTGATTTGGTGTCAATTCTGAATATTTTTAAATTTCTTTTTAATATAATATATTTTATTTTATCATTTTATCAAATAATAATATGGAGCATTTGTCGTTAGCTGTTTTTTTATTATATTTATTAAAAATAATATAATAAATATTATTCTAGTATTTAGAAAATTTCCTAGAACAGTACCAAATAATTATTTTATTTTGTAAGTATAATAATCATTGTCAATTTTAAATTTAATTTAATTAATTTATATAATTATTTTTAAAAATAAAATAATATTTAATAAATTCAAATTGAAATTTTATTACTTATCCCTAACCAGGCCTTCAAACCCTGACAAATCGCCTAAGAAATTTGGCCCAAGCCCAAGCATTGCAAACCAACAAAGGAACATTAATTAGGGCCTCTTGCGAGTAAAAGCTACGGTATGATGATCTTTCTCTTTCCTTTCGTTTTGTATTTAGACTATTAATTTAAAAAAAAAGTATATTAATTTAAAGCATCAAATCACCAACTTACCTATAATTTATTAATTTTATTTCAAAATATTTTTATATAAGAAAATTTTAAAAGAGTGTCTATAGACATTTCTTAATATAATCTTTATAAAAAGAATTTTGTAATTAATAATAAATTGTTTTTTTTCTTGAGTTTAGTAAAAAAAAATTAAATAAAAAAATTCACAAACATGATTAATAGGATAACACATATTTTTAAAAATATATTAAAAATAAAATATTTAATTAAAAAATAAAAAATATATTAATTTTTTTAACCTCACTTGTATAATTAACAAACTCTACTGATAATATATCAAATAATTTTATTAAATAAAAAATTTATTGGTATAAAAGATGTTGTAACTTAAGTATAGGAAGAAGAATTACACGTATTAAATTTTAAACTTAAGATTTATTAAATGTTATCATTTAAAAATAATTGTATAAATCAAATAAAATTAAAATAAAATTTATTTTTTAAAAAAGAAATTTAATTGACATTAACAAGTATTTACCTTTAATCTTAGAGGAGGAGGTGCAGGCGTTAAATCTAAGAACCATATCTGATAATTAAAACATTATATTCAGACAAAATAACTGACATTTGTTTGGAGAGACATTGTTGAAAGCAGAATTAAGTAATTTTAGACAGACCAGTTTTCCACTTTGTTTTTCCGATTTGGGCCTCGTTGGCCTATTAAAAAGAAGAGCCCAAATCTTCATCCATGTAGAAAATATAATGGGCCTATTAAAGGGCCAAATCCAAATCGTAGATTAACGGCTTCATCGACGTCGGCTAATATGATTACAATAATTTAGAGAAACTCGCTACGAACACGGTAGAAATAGAACAGAACCTTAAGAGAGGCAGAGCCAAAACCCTCCCCAAAAATCCCTAACCCTAAAAATGGAGAAAGATAATCCCGCAACCAAACGGTCCCGAGACCGCGACGACAAGCACCACCGCAGCCACCACCGCGACTCTCACCGGCGATCGGATCATAAATCATCCTCATCGCGCCGTGATGAACGCGAGAGATCATTTGAGAGGGAGGGTTCGCGAGATAGGAAGCATCGTGAGAGTTCTTATGAGGAAGTTGAAGCTAAGAATAAGAGGAAAGAGAGAGAAGAGAGTGAGGAGAGAGGAGAGAAGAGAGCTAAAGTTGGAGAAGGAAACAGAGAGGAAAAAAGAGAGAGGAGAAGATTTGGGGATAAGGCTAAAGAAGAAGAGGAAATTGAGTTCTCCAATGCCGCCAATAGTGGTGATCCAGTTCAAAATGTGAGTCTCCTAATTTTTATTTTTATTTTTTTTCTAAAATTTGCTTTTCTTGTTTGCTTCGTTGATTTGATGTTTTCTCGATTGTTAGTTTATTTTGATTTCAAAAGTGAAAAAGCAAATAAGAATTTTAAAGAATTAAAACTATTAAAATACATGAATTTTTTACTTCCATTTAGACTGAGTATGTTATAATTAGAATTTAGTTATGACTTTTTCTGCTAATTTCCTTTGTTTTGAAGCAAATTTCTAGGAAATAAAAAACAATACTACAAAAGTAAGTAGCAAAATTAACAACTTTAATGGAATCTATTCTATATCTGTTGAAGTTTCTCTGTGTTTTTAATTTTATTTGGATTGTGGATTTTGGTAATATTTGGAGTATGAACCTTAAACTTGTTTTGTTGTTTTTATGCAGTTTTGCACCTATTTGAACGTCTAATTCCCTTGATATTATGCATTTTTTTTCAAATTGCTATTACTATAGAAGTGATTGTTGCATTATGATCTACATTCTGTTTGAAATTGTGGGGAATTATTATTGGTGCGTAAGTTGTGAAACTTGTTTGATGAATTTCTTTTTCCTAGTTCTTTCTTTGTGCTTCCGTTTAATACATAGCGGGAGTCATAATTGTTGCCTTCTTAAATTTGCTGCTAATTTGAGGCTTGTAGAAAGTGGAATGTTATAATATCACATGATTTGATTAGCTTATTGAGAACTTACTGGTCTTCCAATTCTTCCTATTGTTAAAATAATGCTTCACTGTTGTTGACTTGACTATATGATTACTTATGCATTGCTGGAAAGTTGAGATATTAGCTAATGCATCATGTGTTAGTATTGGATCTGAAATGTATAATAATGCGGAATATTGTTAAAATTAAAATGTTATGTTTGCATATTGGTATCTGATTCAATGCAGTTATGTTGATATATTCTAATTAAAAGTTGCCTATTTTTTTTTGGTCTAAATTTCTAGCCTGTTGCGAAACTTTTAAGTGTACACTGATGTAAGTTTACTTTTTCCATGCCTGAAGGGTGTTGCTCAGGCATCATTACCAAAGACTGGACACCCACTTCCTACGAAGGTACCTTCCATTTCTACTGCTGAAAATAAAGCATATAGTATTACCAGATCTCATGAGGTTACTGGATCTAGTACAGATGGCTCTTCAGCTGCTGGGAAAAGTGGTGGAAGTCTCTCTCTTGATGCCTTAGCCAAAGCTAAAAAGGCTTTACAAATGCAGAAAGAATTAGCGGAGAAACTGAAGAAGATACCTTCAGTGAGTTCATCTTATTTCTTTTTTCATTTTGTCCTGAAGTTTTGAAAGTTGAAAAATATTCATGTTGAATTGTTATTGTTATGTGTAGTTGAACAAAGGCCCTAGCTCCAGTTCATCTGTTACTACTGGAACAGTTCAGGGACAGGTCCCATCAGTGACTGCTGCTATTGCTAGTGGACCATCAAGCTCATCAGTGCTTCCTCCTACCTCTGCAGCAGTAGCTTCTGTGAAGACACCTACTAGTGTGATGGCTGCTGTTCCTGGCCTTGCATCAATACCCAATTTAGAAGCTGTTAAGCGTGCTCAAGAGCTGGCTGCTAAGATGGGATTCCGCCAGGACCCTCAGTTTGCTCCTCTAATAAACTTGTTCCCTGGCCAGGTGCAAGCAGATGTTCCAGTTCCTCAGAAACCTACCAAGGCACCTGTCCTCCGTGTTGATGCATTTGGTAGGGAAATTGATGAGCATGGTAACATCATTAATGTGACTAAACCAAGTAATCTTAGCACCCTTAAGGTTTGTGAAATTTGTAGTCTTGGTGCAATTATTGTTATGTTCCTACTTCCAGTGCAATTTGTGCTATTTTAAAGGCTGTTGTATAACTTGATCCATTCGATTTTTCAGGTCAACATTAACAAGCAAAAGAAAGACGCATTCCAGATCCTTAAACCTGAGCTGGAGGTGGATCCAGAATCAAATCCACATTTTGATGCAAGGATGGGGATCGATAAGAATAAGCTTCTTAGACCAAAAAGGATGACTTTTCAGTTTGTAGAGGAAGGGAAATGGTCAAAAGATGCTGAGATCATCAAATTGAAGGTATTAATTATTGTGTTTCTATCTCTTGCTTTGATTCTTCCATTAGTTGTTTGTCTGGTTTTGAGATTATTATCTATTCATTACAGAGTCAATTTGGAGAAGCAAAAGCAAAAGAGCTAAAGGCAAAGCAAGCACAATTGGCAAAGGCAAAGGCTGATATAAATCCAAATTTGATCGAGGTGTCTGAAAGAATTATAACGAAGGAGAAACTAAAAGACCCAATTCCTGAAATAGAGTGGTGGTAAGCTGATTTTTTTTGCATCATTGATTATCTTTAATTAATTAACTCACATAGGAGATATTAGTTAATCCAACGTGTCATCTAATTAAACTGAAACAATCCATGCTGCTGGTCTTATATGTGAGGAAAATTTATTTATTGCTGGAAATGCAGTTATCTATAATTGATGTTGTTTTAGTTTCTGCTTAGGCTATAACTATTGGGTTGCTTTTTCAATTACCCTTAAAAAGAGTTTATTTGGATATTATACGTTGAGTAAAAGTTTGGAACTCTTGCCATGTGAATTTTGTTGGTGATATTCAAGATGAGTTAAGGCCTGCAATACGCTACATCATATGTCTACAACCAAAAAGCTTCTTCATCTATTTTGTCTCATATGCAATATTCTTGTTTAAAAATTTAAAAGAGGCATTACAATTGCTAATTCATTTCTTCTTTTAGTGGTCCCTTTTCTTTTGTTGTCGTTTGATTGATGAAATTTTTATTGCTGTATTTCAGGGATCTAGCTATTTTGGTTTCTGGTTCTTATGATGACATCACTGACGGTGTGCTGACTGAAGATAAACTGAAGAAGGAGAAGATCACTATTTATGTTGAACATCCTCGTCCAATTGAGCCTCCTGCTGAGCCAGCTCCTCCTCCACCTCAGCCCATGAAGCTAACAAAGAAGGAGCAGAAGAAACTTCGCACTCAGCGACGTCTGGCCCGGGAAAAGGATAAACAGGAGATGATTAGACAAGGCTTGATAGAACCTCCCAAGCCAAAAGTTAAGTTGAGCAATTTAATGAAAGTTCTAGGCTCTGAAGCTACCCAAGATCCTACTAAGCTTGAAATGGAAATCCGTAGTGCTGCTGCTGAGCGGGAGCAGGCTCACGTGGATAGGAACATTGCTCGCAAGCTTACCCCAGCTGAACGCCGTGAAAAGAAAGAGAGAAAGCTTTTTGACGACCCAAATACAGCAGAGACTATTGTTTCGGTTTACAGGATCAATGACCTCTCACATCCCAAGACCCGCTTTAAAGTTGATGTTAATGCCCAAGAAAACCGTTTGACTGGTTGCACCGTTATATCTGAGGGTATCAGTGTTGTGGTGGTGGAAGGTGGAAGCAAATCCATTAAGAGGTATGGGAAGCTTATGCTTAGGCGAATCAGCTGGGCTGAAGCTGTAAAAGAAGAGGAGGCCGGAGATGAAGACGAAGATAAACCTCCTAACAAGTGTGTGTTAGTCTGGCAAGGTAGCGTTGCGAAATCAAGTTTCAGCAAGTTTTCTGTTCATGAGTGCATCACTGAAGCTGCTGCAAAAAAGGTTTTTGCTGATGCCGGAGTGGCCCATTACTGGGACCTTGCGGTTAATTTCTCAGAGAATGAGTTCTGATCTTTAAAAGGTCATTTTCCAAGTTTTCCCCCCTACACAAGTTGAACAGCTTAACTCTTAATTTTATTACATCAATCAACGTATTGTTGTTATTAAGAACTACTTCATCGGTGCAATTGTTCAACCAATCTTCTTTGTTAATTAACTCGTTGGTGCATGATCATGTGTAGAGCACTCCGAAAGTAGAATCCTCCATATTAATATAAAAAAAGTGTCTTTAAGAATGTTCCAAAAAGGGATGAAGTTCGGACAATGTCAGAATGTTAGGTGATGTTTCCGCATATTAATATTAATAAAAATTTAATAAACTTTGATAGTGTCTATAAATATCTTAAATATTTTAGGATTAATTCAGCATTATTGTTTTTTTGCAAGAAAAATATGGAGTAAATAAATTGTTCAATTTTTTAAATCAAGATAAAATATGTTGTATTTAATAATATAAAATAAGTGATTGTAAATTATATATTCGAGATGATTTTAAAAAGTGATCATCATCATAATTAAAATTCAAAATTTTTTTGTTAAAAATTATGAGTTTTAACTAATTAAAAAAAAGTACATTTAAAAAGTGTGAAAAAAAAGTGGTTAGAAATTTTAAGTATATAATATTTTTATAAAAAATTATGATGAATAATTAAAATCTCTAAAATATATATATTAGATAATAAAATATTAGAATATAAAGATAATAAAATAATTTTTTTATGTTAAACGTATTTTTTTATCATAAAAATACTTCTTAAAAGAGTTTTTAGTTTGGGTTAAAAACTTAAACTTTTAAACTAAAAACTTATTATTTAATATTGCGTTTGGATAAAAAATTGCTTAAACTCAAATTATTTTCAACAATAATATTAAATGTGCTCTTACATTAATGAAAAAGTTAAGCATTGATTACATGTTACATGTAATAATTAGATGTTGAATATTTATTTTAATAAACTAGTGATATATAATAAATAATTAATTTAAAAAATATATAATTATTTAATATAATTTGAATGAAAATAATATATACAGACTTATAATAAATACAAATATTTATGCTCTAATTCAGGTTCCAAAAAATCAGGGACCCTTGCCATTGCCAGTTGGGGTTTTAAATTCGAACATGGTAAAATAAAAAGAAACTTTCAAAGTTGACCAAATTTGGCACCGGCTTTTATAAAGGAAAAAAAAAATTGCAGGGGAACAAGTACAGATAACACAGCAGCTGTTTCCAACCTTTGAATTTTGCTGATGAATGAAAACAGAAAAATGATTTAAAACAGTTGAGAATACTGCTGCACTACCTCATGCCCATGCTGATATTCACAATTGTTTATGACCCAATCTTTTTTTTTTTTTTTTTTTAATGCTGCAAATACCTCATGCCCATGGGATATTCACAATTGTTTATGCCCCGACCATTTTTTTTTTTTTTTAGTGACAAGGGGTTTTAAGTTTTATTCCATTTTTTTATTGGTTTAAGTGATTTTATTTATGTCAAATTTAATGAATTTATAATAAATTATTTTTTATAATTTTTTATTAAATTCGAATTCAAATAACAAAATAAAAAAAATTCTTTTTATCACTTGAATCAATTATCTCTTGTTTTTTTTTTTTTTTGCTTCAAAGAAAATAAAAAAAAAAATTTCACAGCCTTCACTTATAGGTATGAGTTAGCTTGATATTTGGTAAGAAGAGGTGGCTTATCTACATTTAACTACCAAATAATCCTCAAACCCCAAAAAAAAATAAAAGAAAATTGTGCTTTTTTTTCTTCATTTTGCTGGTTTAAACCTCTTATATTTCCCTTTTGAGAAGACAAGGATTGAGTATCAGAAAATTAAACTTTCTTTTTTTGTTCAATTGTTTTGCCTTAAATTATTATGAATATTTAAATTTTCTTAAAATTTTCTGCTTATGGAAACCACAAGTTTTGTCCTTTCCTCTTTCCCAATTACCAAAATCATGATCCTAACACATACTACTAAAATTTAAAAAAAAAAAAAAAAGTAGGGTTTTTTTTAGCCATCAATCATGAATCAACCATTCAAATACAAAATCATAATAATTTTAACAAATGTGAAATGTTATATAAATAATTTTAAATATAAAAAAAAAAATGAAATGTGCATATATATGGGTTTGAAAAGGCTTGTAAACTTATAAAGTTGTAAAGATGAGACAAAATTAGATCAAAGCAAAGTCTTTAAAAGTTTGATTTACTAACAATTCTGATTTTATTTTTGTTTTTGGCAAATATTAGAAAGTGAAGTACACATGACTTTGCCAAATTAATGAAAAATATTATAATACCTGCAATAATTTGGTAATTTCACTTTAGCAACACTTTTTCATGCTACATTTAATTAAGCTGAGTGGTTAGTGTGCCATTTCTGAACACCAAATGACATTTTCAAAAGAGAATATATAAAATAAAAGCAAGAAATCACCCACCTACTTGGTAAATTTTACTAATTACTATTACTAATTTTAGAAGTAGGGACTTGTCTTTTTAGGCTTACTTGATCATGTAACAACACTACCAAGAAATTGCAACTGTCAAAGCTTTGATAAATATATTAGGGCTAATGATTTTTTTTTTTTTTGAAGATAAGAATACTTTTGCAAACCAAATAATAAAAAAGCTAAATGAGGGAAATGAGAATTATATTATATTTAATTAACAATAAAAATTAATATTAAATCTGAGTTTAATATTTAATAAATTTAAAATTCAAATATTAGCTCTAAAACCCATCTCTTTTGCTAAAGTATGAAATCTTTTATAAAAAAACAATAACAACTAGTATTAAATTTCAATCCTTATGCATTAATGTTCTTTTTTTAAGTTTGAGTTAAACTCTCAAACTTAACTTTGATTGATAATAGCTCATGAATTAATTTAAACTTTCAACAAATACTAGCCATCTAGGCATGAAAGTTTCACTCAAATAAAATTTATTTATAATTCAAGTTCTCGTTATTAAGGGTGTAAACAAATGAAACTTTTAACGAATTATTCGTAAACATATTCCTTTTTTGTTCGTTTATATTTGTTTATTAAATTTAATAAATTATTTTGAATAATATTTTTGTATTCATTTATTAAATGAACTAAATATGAATAGAAATCTACTTTGTTCGTTTATATTCATAAATAAACTTGATAAAAATTATTTAAAACTCGTTCATTTATATTCATTTGTTGTTTATTTGTTGTTTGTTTTTTAATAATATTACTAAAATTATATTTTTATTTTTTACTCTAATCTTATTTTAAAATTCATTTATATTCATTTAAGATTTATTTATTTAAATTTATTTGATTATGATTAATTTATTATTAACGAATATGTTCGTTTATATATATTCGTGAATATATTCATTTAATATTTACGAACGAACTCATTTAACGTAATTAAACTGAATATAAACCAAACTTAAATATTTTACTATTTAAACGAATTGAATTTGAATAAATAAAATAATATTTTTATCGAATAGAATCGAACCTAAATATTTTTTAAAAATAAATAAACAAATCATAAATATAAGTTTACCCAAATTTAATTCATTTATAGTCTTAGCCATTCTTGTTTGCTTTCCAATTTCAAATTCAAAGCACCTTTTGTTTTCTCTTGTGAGCTAAGTTTTTTTCTGCAAACATTTAAACCTTAAATGCAAAGAAAATACTTTTTAAACCTTACATTTTTGTCTTTATTATTTATTATATAATTCATCTTTTATCTCAAAATCGTGATCTATGAAAAATGATTTAATTTTTTATTTAAAAAATTAAATAAATTTAAACTTACTATTTGAATTAAAAAAAATTATAATAATTATTGAATCAAATATTGGGGACGCCGAATTATTTAACTTTTAACCTTTTAATCTTTAGCCATCCACTTGGACTAGACAAAGCTTACGCCACAGTAGATAAACACCCAACCTAATTCCTCTGTACTAAAAAAATTTTTTTGCCACGTTTAATCATCCAACATTCAAAAGCCGTATCAACATCAATAACAACCGTCCACGTGTTCTACTCGCCTCCTTCCTAGAAAAGAAAAGCGTTTAGATTTCAGATTGGATGATTTAGGTGACCTTTCTCTTACCTCCCAATACAAACAGTATCAAGCAAATAATAATAATAATAGTAATACATAAAATTATTAAATTATTTAATGATGATATGTTTTATTTTTTCAAAGGCCAAAAAAGGATAATATTTTTTTGAATTTATATTCTATGCATTTTATGTTATATATATACACAATAATATTCATAAAAAATTAATTTTAAACAAAATATAGTTGAAATTAACTTTTTAAAAAATATTATTACAAAATTCATTATCATTAAATAATATTTATACAATAATAATACATCAAATATAAAATTTTTCAATAATAATATTAGTAATTTAATCACCTGACCCTTATTATTTTCACATTAAATTTCAAATTCATATATATATTTATAGAATTCTCCAAACCCCAAATTACCCAAAGCCACAAGAGCCCTTTTTCTCTCTTCTTCTCTTGAAAACAGCTCTAACCGTAGCCTTTGGCCGATATTTTCAGGCAAAAAGGAATTAAAACGAAAAGCCCACAATGTCTCGTGTTGTAGCCGAAAATATATCGTCCGATAATAATAATACTTCCCAGTTTTTTCCTCATTCAATGGAGATTATTGCCGGCGAATTCTCAACCGCCACTGGATCTTTACCAACGCTTGGACAATTACTTAAACATGTCGGCGATGTAAGGAAAGAAAACACCGGCGACGAAACTCCGGTCCATGAAATTCTCGTCGATGCCACAGAGCGGCGGCCGATGCCATTTGTTCTTTCCTTTAACAACCTTACTTATAGTGTAAAGGTTCGCTGCAAGATGGAGCTGCCAGGGTTCTTGAGACGGAGGAATAGAAGAGCCGCCGCTTCCACCGTCGCCGGCAACCCACTTGCTGGAGATAGTTTATTTACCAGGACCAAGACCTTACTTGATGATATCTCCGGGGAGGCTCGAGATGGGGAGATACTCGCCGTGCTTGGAGCAAGTGGGTCGGGGAAATCGACGCTAATAGATGCTTTAGCTAATAGAATAGCTAAAGGAAGTTTGAAAGGGAACGTGACTTTAAACGGCGAAATTTTAGAGTCCCGGATGTTGAAAGTGATTTCAGCTTATGTTATGCAAGATGATTTGCTTTTTCCAATGCTTACTGTCGAAGAAACCTTAATGTTTGCTGCTGAGTTTCGACTTCCGCGTACTTTGTCGAAATCCAAGAAGAAAACGAGAGTTCAAGCTTTGATTGATCAACTAGGCTTAAGAAACGCAGCCAAAACTGTTATTGGTGATGAAGGTCATCGTGGTGTTTCTGGTGGAGAGCGTCGTCGTGTATCAATCGGAATTGATATAATTCATGACCCCATTATTCTGTTCTTGGATGAACCTACATCAGGGCTTGATTCGACCAGTGCTTTCATGGTGGTGAAGGTTTTACAGAGGATAGCTCAGAGTGGAAGCATTGTCATAATGTCAATTCATCAACCAAGTTACAGAATTCTTGGATTGCTTGACAGATTGATATTTTTGTCCCGTGGACAAACTGTTTATAGTGGTTCACCGACGAACCTGCCGCTATATTTCTCCGAGTTCGGGCATCCGATACCGGAGAATGAGAACAAAACTGAGTTTGCTCTCGATTTAATCCGGGAACTCGAAGGATCTCCGGGAGGAACAAAAAGTTTGGTCGAATTCAACAAGTCATGGCAAAGCATGAAGCATACAAGAGACCCTGAGCCAGACCAGCTTGGTTTGTCCCTAAAAGAAGCAATTAGCGCCAGTATTTCTAGAGGTAAACTTGTCCCAGGTGCAACCAATGATGTCAGTTCAACTTCCTTGGTTCCAAGATTTGCAAATCCTTTTTGGAAAGAAATGGTGGTGTTGTCCAACAGGTCGATCTTGAACTCAAGGCGAATGCCGGAGTTATTTGGCATCCGTTTGGGAGCAGTTTTAGTAACGGGGTTCATTTTAGCAACGGTATTTTGGCAGCTTGATAATTCACCAAAAGGGGCACAAGAAAGACTAGGGTTTTTCGCTTTTGCAATGTCAACGACGTTTTACACTTGTGCCGACGCTCTGCCAGTTTTTCTCCAAGAAAGGTACATTTTCATGAGAGAAACTGCTTACAACGCTTACAGGAGATTATCTTATGTTATATCAAATGCGTTGGTAGTTTTACCAGGGCTGATTTGCTTATCAGTTGCTTTTGCGGCGACGACATTTTGGGCCGTAGGCCTTGATGGTGGATTTTCAGGATTCTTATTCTATTTGTTGATCATGTTTGCTTCATTCTGGTCCGGAAGTTCATTCGTCACATTTCTATCCGGTGTCGTTCCACATGTGATGTTGGGTTACACAATCGTCGTTGCCATTTTAGCCTATTTCTTACTCTTTAGCGGCTTTTTTATCAACCGTGACCGAATCCCAGCCTATTGGATTTGGTTCCATTACTTATCCCTCGTCAAATACCCATATGAAGCAGTTTTACAAAATGAATTTGATAATCCCACAAAATGTTTTGTGAGAGGCACTCAAATTTTTGACAATTCACCACTTAGAGAAGTTCCAGCCCCTATGAAAGTGAGATTATTGCAGGCAATGAGCAATACATTGGGGATGAGGATTACCAGCTCAACATGTTTGACTACAGGGTCGGATATTTTGAAACAAGAAGGGATAACAGATTTGAGCAAATGGAATTGCTTGTGGATTACTGTGGCTTGGGGATTCTTGTTCAGGATTTTGTTTTATTTCTCTTTGTTATTGGGAAGCAAAAACAAGAGAACATGAAGAAAAAAAAAAAAAAACCCAAACAGGTGAGGAATTAAGCTTGTGGTTGGTGTAAGAACTGAATTTGGCAGGGAAAGGATGATGTAATTTGTCTGTTTCTTTTTGTTTTTAAGCTTAATTTCTTCAATTGGCTTTGTAATTTGATTGTTGATAGAGCTGAGTTGATCAGATTCTGGTGTAAAACTGTTGCATATATATTAAATGGAAAATAATTAATTTCCCATTCATTAATCTTTATTTCTTTCATTAGTTGTTATAAAATAAATCACAATTTATAATTTTTTAATTAATTTCCATTCTTTTCGAACTAATGGTAAGATTGTGTTTCAACTGTTGCTATGTTTTTTTCCTTCATGGCTTTTGGCTTTCAGTACATATTTCTTGCTTGGTTTTTGCATGGCTTTTGTTTTGGATACAAGTAGGTAAACAAATTCCAACATAAACTATAATTTTAAATTTGTTTGTATCACTTTCGTTGAAGGACATTTTGCTGTTCTTTTTTGCATAATCTAAAACAGCAGGTAGTGAACATTTGATGAAAACTAATGACTTTTTCTTTTTAATTTAAGGAAGACTAGAATCCTAATCTAATTGGATTAAATGTTTGTATGAAAAAAATTAATAACACATATGCAACGCTTTTAGTATTTTTTGACTAGATTTGTTAATTTTAAAAATGATACGAAAATTATATAAACATAGATATGAAAGTAATATGATTTAAAATTTAAAAAAAAATTATATATGATCATTTGACAAAATCTAAGAAAAATATATATATCGTTTTTGATGTATCAAATATATATATATATATATATATATGAATTGTTGGTGTGCTTTTGACCAACACCTGAAATAGATGATCTGATGCACATAATCAATGGGAAACTGAGAATTATTAGTTGAAAAAGGCCTGAATAATACACTTTTTCACATGGAGAAGTGTATGGTTTGCAATGTTCTTTAATTTTTCAGCCGTAACTTAATTTGACTTTTGTTCACCAATATTTTAAGTTTCATTTTCTCAACCTTTTTTCAGGCTTCGATGAAGGAAGCCTACTTTCAAACTTGTTTCATTCTATTCTATAAATGCATATGAATTTGCCATTTATTTAGTTTGGTAGCCTAATTTTATCTTTTTCTTTTGACACTAAATAATTGTGAAGGCCAAGCAGTTTCCAGTTTCGTAGGGTTTCCATACTATTTTTTCTTCTTTATTCCTTGCTGGTTACTCTCTCCAATGTTTGTTCAACAAGAAATTGCAAAGATACACATTAAATTGTTTTTTTTTCTTTTTTTTTTTTTGGGGGGGGGGGGGGGGGTTAAGAAATAGCAGTAGAAATTAAACCAATCTACTACCCATTAATGCAAGGCATTCAACTTTGAAAACCGGTGAAATATTACCTAACACGTATTGCATTCATCAATTCCATTTATTGCATGAGTTGTTGCTGTTTTACTATGTTTAACAAGCTTGTTTTAATGCTCATATGAATTTGCAGTGACATCAAGTGAAAGAAGAAAAGTTTTGTTAATTTTTAGATAAAAATAATGAAATTTAAATATTTCATGGATTTTGTTAATGTAAACAATAATTTTTTGTTAATTATGTTATTTTATATTAAAAAATCAACAAAAAATTGAAAGTACAATGACACAATTCAAAAAAATCAAAGCACAGAAATAAAATTTATCATGAATCAACCTGAAACTTAATTCAGTTGATTTATGTAATCACTCTTAATAGATGACATTTAATGAATTTGATATTCAAATTTTAGTACATGCAATTCTTTTTGTTTCTTCAAATTACAACCTCTTTTATATATATATATAAAGTTCCTCATGGATGCGATAGTAGGGTGACACATTTGGTCTTAATTCCAAAATATATGTATATATATATAGTTTAGGAAAATTTTGGTATACCATAGAGATCTTGGGAAATTATCGGAGTAGCACTCAATTGATTTGTTTGTTTGTGATTTTTTGTTCAAATCTTATTGATGATCATCCTTTTTGGGTATTAATCAATTTTGAATGTATGAATTTTATGGGATCATCACATGTTATTACTTTTGATATGGAGAACCATGCAATATTATGTATCTCAATAAAAAAAAAATCTATTCCAATAAAAAAAGAAATAAAAAGAAATAAAAAATGCTATATAGTGTCAATAATTTGATTTAGGAAACATTTTAAATCATAGCAATTTTTTTAATATTATGATCGACATATTTTAAAATTTTATCTGAGTTAAATTTTTTTTTCTAACGATCTTAAATTCATATTTTTTACATTAATTTAATGTGTTTAAAATTTCTTTCAAAGTGACTTTTCACAAGATTCGGACTTTGGTTAACAAAGAAAAAAATAACTCCTTCGTTTACCAACCGGACTAATCGATTGTGGCTAAATAATAGCATCTTATTTTTGGCAAAACAACCCTGCTTTCGACGGAAGTTATATTAGGTTCTATTGTTGTTTTCGCATAAAAACAAATTAAACCTTTTTTTTTTTTTTAAGTTAAAATTTTCGTGTGAACATATGCTATTTGCTCCCTTTTTTTTTGGGTTCTTTGATCAAGACTATGGTTTCCTCGTGTCAAATGGGTTTGCTTGACAGCTTAATTTTTGCATGACAACCAATCAATAAACGAGGATGAAACTCTCAACTACTTAGGGTGTTTGCCAAGAAATTGAACCACATTTTTTTCTATACACCTTTGTTATAGGAAGGAGTGTCCTAAAGTTTCATATATATGCATAAGCATTAAGGATTCTTTTAACAAATTTAAAGTCAATTTTAAGGGTTTTTTTTTATTATAATTTTATTCATTTTGACTTCTTTTGATAGATATTTTTACTTTTTGGTTTTTCTATTTGTTTCATTTTCAATTCTTTTTTTTTTTTTTACTTTTCATTTTTATTAAAATTAAAAAATGAATAGCAAAAGCATCAACAAAAATATCTTTAAAATCATCATATATGTTTTAGAATTTCAACATCAATTGTTACCATTTTAAAATTTTTTTTTTGAGACATAAGAGTCAATTATTACAATTTTTTAAGTAAAAGAATATCATATAACATTTTAACATATAGATGTACTTTAATTAGGATATGTCAACATAAATATATATATATTAAAATGTTAATTAGCCAAAGAAATATCTGTCGTAATCCAACTCAGCAGCCTTCCCTAATAAGCTATAGTGATAAAGGATGCCTTGTAATCAAAAGATTATTAATTATTTTTGTCCACGTTAGAAAAAAAATGAAAAATTAATTCTACCGGCAAAAGAGCCAATTTCAATATTCCCAATCAAACCAACTGTTTTTGTCTACCCTTTTTCCCCCAATTCCTTAACTGCCTTCACACTTCCAATTCTTAAGAAACAAACATGTGTTAAAAGATAGACATCTAATCTAGTATTTAAAAATTAATTGATGGTTGAATCCAAGATTTAGTTCAATTATTATTAAAATATGATATTTAAAAATATATAATTTAAATCTTAACACTTATAATTTTTTTTATATCTCAACACTTGTAATATTTTTTTCTATATTTAACTTATGAGTTCATTCATTTAAAAAAATTAGTTGATATTTCCACAATGTTAATATGCATTTGGATAAGATTTTCTTGATCTAAAAGTGAGTTTCTTAACTCTTAAGCTTTTTTTTTTTTAAATAGACATTTCTTCCCTCTTAACTATATGTCATAATTATATATGTTTCACTTTCTAAAGACAACCATCAATGTTAACAGTTCCTTTCTAAGAGTCATAGTCTCAAAATTTTTTATTCTAATTAAGTTTTTTTGAGTTAGCTTTTGGAGAAAGATTTTTGATCTTTGGCATTTTCTTATAAATTATCTCTAGAATTTTTTTTTTTTGAGGTTTATAGACAATTGAAGCATTGTTTTATATGTTAACTTCACAAAAAAGATTGGTATCTTTTCATTTATTTTCCAAACTATTCTTTGATGTTCTTTTTTTTTTTATTATTATTTTCCTTCTAGATGAAAAGAACTTTTCTTAGACATTAATTTTTATTCTTCCCCATGAAAATGTAGGGCATAGTTATAGATAAGTTGATAAAGACAAGCTTTTGGGATAGAGATGGGATGTTTTGATTTTCTTTCACCCTCATTTATTCTTTTTGGTTTCATATTGGTTTGTTTTGTCTAATCAATGACTCAATTGTTATTTCTAGCATTAATTTTGTATCAAGTTTTGTAGTATCTTCAAACCTTAAATTATAAGAATGCCAATCCGTAATTTGGATTTTGCTATTTTTTTTTTCCAAATTCACAGTTACTATGATTTTGAGTTGTGAACTTTGAAATACAATTTTTGTTTTGTTATTTTGTTTTCCTTCTTAACTTTGTTTTAACTTATTAATTTTTTAAATTCAGAAAATGAAAAACATATAAAATCTTGTGTTAGCGATAAAAAAGATTTTCTCAAAATTTTATATTCAAATTTCACTATTTATTATTTTGATATGACTATAAATTGGTTTGTTAAATAATATAAGTAGAATTTGGTAGAAAAAGAGATGTGATTAACATTTAAACTCTAGTAATTGCACTTTTGATTCCTTTCTCACAAGCTTTAATTTGCTTTACATTTATGGAATAATTTTTCTTTGAAATTACAACATGCTTTAGAATCTTTAACTAAATTTCATTTAGTTACAACCAATCTAACAATTGTTATCGCTTTCATAAGGAAAAAAAGAAGAAGAAAGATTGGAATCCTCTTTCTATCCGTAGATCTCATAAATATTTATATATAGACAATATATATAATTTAATCGATCCAAGTTAACATAATTAAATTTAGTCTAATTAATTAATCAGTATCTATTACAATTAAAAGTAATTTTTTGTTATCGATTCATCCTTAAATTAGTTAACATATCATTGGAATTACACTTGAAATTAAAAATTATATTCGAGAAGATTTATGCATGTAATATTATTTTCAATCAAATAAATAATAGGGTAAGAAGGTTTAATGGTGGGTTAAGAACTTTAAAGAAAAAATTAAT
Source organism: Durio zibethinus (assembly GCF_047325235.1). NCBI lineage: Eukaryota > Viridiplantae > Streptophyta > Magnoliopsida > Malvales > Malvaceae > Durio > Durio zibethinus. Next base: position 3,563,859 of record NC_143180.1, read on the forward strand.
TTTTATTTTAGTAATAGAATAAATAATGTATTTTATTTATTTTAATTATAAAACATGTAAAAATTTTTATTGTTTTACCTATAATTTATAATTTGTAATGTATAAAAATAAATATGAATACTTTTTTTGAACCGACGGAAATGGATTCGTTTGTTAAATTTCCAAGTCCACGGTCAAACTTGGGCTTAACTCTTAAATTACACCTCAACACAAATTTAGTTAGGCTTTGAATTGAGGGAAGAAATCTTGGGCCCATCTTCCTGTCATCAAAGATAATTGGGCTTCGAAATCTGTCCAATGAAAAATTTCCAATGCAAAATAAAAAGAAGCCCAAAAGTTTATAACCGTACATAAAACACTTTTTTTTGTACAAAAGAAATTAAAAACTATACATAAATTATTAAATTAATAAAAAAATAAAAAACAGAGACTCGGTTTCTTATCAGACACGCGTAGAACTGAAAACCGAAGTGAAAGAACAAAACAACCAGCGAAAATGTTGGCAGCACTTCCACAGCCAGCTTTATCTCCCAAACTAACAACAACTTCCTTCCCGTTCACAAGTGTACTCCCTCACGCGCCACCCAAACCCCAATTTTCATTCCTCCTACGCGCCACTCCGGACTCATCCCCCACCTCACCAGATTCTGACCCATTCGAATCACGCCTCTCCCAAGTCCGCCTTCGTTACCGAAGCGGAACGGGCAAAAAAGCGGAGGTTCGAAAATCAAATAAATCAGTATCCATAGCGGGATCCACGTTCTCCTCCTCCTCCTCCCCCAACTACCTCCCTCTTGTGCCTCTAAAAGAAGCGATTTCAAATGGGTTAAAAGTGAATTTCGGGTTTAAGCCATATAGCGAGAGAATAAACGGGTGGATCGCGGTTTGGAGTTAACTGCTTTGGTTTTGGTGGAATTGGCGACGGGTAAGAGCGTGATAAGTTATCATACACCGGCTATTATTTTAATTCAGATTTATTTTGTAGCGGTGGTTGGGGCATTGTTTGTCAAATATGAGAAAGGAAAAAGGTGTTTGGACTCCTTCTCAATCTTCTTCACCCAGAAATTCAAACTCTTTTTTTTTTTTTTTATAAATTTTTTGGTATAATTTAATTTAATTTATTTTTATTTTTGGGTTTTCAGTTAATATGAAAATTACGATAAATTTTTAATGTAATGATACTTTTATTTTTGAATAAAGGGAATTTACTCAATTATGAAAAACCGAAAAAGCTAGTATTTATTTTGTAAGTTTTTTTGTTTTTTTATTTATTTTCTTGATTTATACTTCTTTTATGAAACTTGAAGAAAGAGAGAAAGGGTCAATGAAATACTTTAGTAATTGTTATGGATAATTTTGTATTGATTTTTTTAATTTTTGAAGAATAATGTGTGTTTTTTCTTTACTTTGGATGTACATTGTGGTTTATTATGAGTATTTATTGGGTAAGTATTTTTAATTTTTGTCATTGATGTTATTTATTTAGTTAGTTTTTCCTTTTTTTTTAAAAAAATTAATTTGTAATTGTATGAATAGTGAAATTGTTAGATATCTTTGAAATATTGGAGAGCAAAGAGTAAGTGGACTGAAAACTATGTATAATCAAGTATAAGATATTGTATGTACAAAGTGGAATTTTTTTTATGGAGACATGATTTTTTTCATTTTTGTACAAAACGGACTCATGATTGATAATTCTCCAATAGATATCATTTATGGTTTCATAAGATGGAATATCGACAGCTAGACCGAGATGACTGTTTTCTTCTAGTTCTTGGTGGACGAATGTTTTTTTGGGAGATAAATAACACTTGGAGTCAAAGGAGCATATTATCAACTAGTTTTTATATATATATATATATATATATATATATATATATATATAGAAGATATTTTATTCAGATTTTTTAGTTACGTGAGATTTTTTATTTATATGTGAATTTTATTCCAATAATCTCATGTTTATTTGTGAGTTTTCATCAAATCTTATTTTAGCTTTTTGTGCGATTAAATCCTATTAGCATCTTCTTTGGATCAGATAACCTTATATCTTGGATGGTTTTAGTGCACCTTAGGCCTAACAGTCAACCTTATCTTTTTATAGGTTTAGGTTGTCTCAATGTCTCTCAAGCTTGTACTAAATCATAACACACAGCCTTGCTGTTTAGGTTGTTTTAGTGCCTTTTCAAGCTTGTAATCAATCACAACCTTAATTTTGCACTCCATCACAAGTTGACTTAGTACATCACCTTCTTTCTTAGGTGTTTCGATTTTACACACATTGCATCCAAGTCGAACCTTTTGATATTAGTGTTCAAGCATTTTTTTAAGTGTTTCAATTTCACACACTCGCTGTATTCATGTGAAACTTTCTGATACTAACATTCAAGTACATGGAGTTGATTGACACGATCAATATTTGATCTATCAATAATCTCTCCCTCACAACTCTACTAAGACTCGAACCTGTAACCTTGACTTTGACACCAATTGTTGGGAAGTAAATCACTTTTAGTCTTTCCAATATCGGGAGAGACCCAGGGTCAAAGTCAAGAGTGGATTCCTTTCGAGTTTTTCTTGAACCAATAAATGGGATCTCATTTTGAGTTGAAGAAAAGTTAAACAGCTCTGCCCAACGGGCAATGAATGTCGATAAGCAAGTAGACAAGTTGATTGATTGGATTGGAAGTCCTCGAAAAATTAAGGATTAGTAGTCCGATGTAGAAATCGAATGTGTTTGATCTTATACATATGTGAGAAAAGTAATCTAAAAAAGAAAGAAGACAAGTTCTTTACTTTTATCACTTAGGAGCCGTGCGAGATGAAAGTCTCATGCATGGTTTTGAGTGAGAGAAAAAAGTAAGGAATCATCTTCTCGACTCTTGCTATCCCACTCCATCTTAGTTTTATTTCGTTTTATGTTAATTGAGTTCGTCTACATACATCAGGAATTTCTAACCACCTACCCTATTGGTCTTTCTTATTTCCGATCCATTCATGAAGCTTTCGTGTCTATTCCATGGAAGGGCAAGAACGTGCCTTTCAAAGAGTTTTGACTTTTTTATTTGAGCGTGGGAAAGATTGTTTTTATTCACTTGGAGCCATAGGAACATATCAGAGAGTCTATATATACATATTAAACATTACTTGAACAAAAAAAAAAATTATTGAGTTCTTAAGTCTTTCGTATAGATACACATTTCATTTAAATTTTTTAATAACGTGAAATTCTTTACTCACATGTGAATTTTATCCCAACTTATTTTTGGGTGAAGAGCAAACCTCTGATGTAATGACATTTTCAGTTAAAGTTTCATCTTTCTTTGTAGGTACTTTTTTGTGATAGGCATTTCCATGCTCTTCCGATTTGGAAGGAGCAGCATGCCTTAATTGAAGGTGGTTGTGATTTGCATGGAGCATATCCATTCGTTAGGTCCTGTTGTACGCAGCTTGTTTTTGAAAGTTTTCTCATAGGAATTGTAGTATGTTTTGGGGAATCCACTTGCTTTGGAGGCTTACCTAGTAAGTAACCTGTTGGCTGCTGTTGCTGGAGATGTTTGGAATTTGGAGAACTCGCGGCATAACCATCTTCTGAAAGACATCTTTGTGGAGAAGGAGCTGTATGGAGATGGCTCTTGGTGGGATTGATACGAACTTTGATTACTTTCTCTGATTGTTTTTTGGAGTGGAAGGAGCCAAAACCGGAAATGGCTGTTGTTTGAAATGGGACGAACTCTGATCACTCTGTTGAGGATAATTATCTTTTGAAGGAGAATGAACACTACCAGAAGGCAGCAGGTGAAGTGAACTATCCCCTTTTGGAGATTGTGCTTGCAGAGAAGTTGCCCCAGCCAACACCCGCTGTTGTGGTGAATGGTAGAGATTTTGAGTGTTTGGAACGTAATCACCCTTTGAAGAATATTCCTGTGAAGCAGAAGACTATTGTTGATGTGATACGAACTCTGATGGTTCAGAGGAGAATCATCTGTTCGAGGATGTCCATGTCGAGACGTAACTAAATTCTTTTGTTGGGAATATGGCTGGAAACTCGACTACTCTCTTTCGACTGACTATCGTTTAAAGATCCTTGCCTAGAAGGAGCCTCATTAAATAGCTGTGGCTGCAGCTGCTTCTGGGTGTTGGTGTCACTACTCATGTGCATCAATGGAGAACGTCCCTCACTGAATTTCTATTTTCATTTCTTATTTTTTTATTTTCAAAATACCTTTTAAATATAAAAATTTTAAAATTATGTTTGAATATTTCTAAACTCATGTTTAAATCATTTTTTTAAAAATAACAATAAATTGATTGATTGGGAATCGTGATTTTTTTTGGTAGGTAATTATCAAATCATGCAATATTGATGGTTTTATATAAATTATATAACTTTCTATTTACCATGTGATCCTGTTGTTATAGAATTTTTGTTACCATATATGGCCTATGGGGATTGTATCCGAACTTTTTTTTTCCAAAATTTGTTGAACTTGAATTGATATAGAGGGTTTGGATCAATAAAACCTTATACATATATGGAGAAATAGCTACAAGAAACAAAACTGTAAAATGTTAACTTAATGGAGAGGTAAGTCACTAGGGGGAAAGACGGAAAACAAACTGTACTTCAATGCTGAAAAGTTTATTTCAATAATTTATGAGAACTGATCAACTGGTTTCATAAAATGCAACGACTGGGACAACAGCAACAAGAAAGCTTGGGTTTCAGCAAAGGTGGATCTCCTGGTCGTGGTCGTGGTCGTGGTGGAGACAAAACCATCATATTTGGGCCTGGAGCCGTTGGTTCGCCAAAGAAACTTGTTTCTTGTGGGTAGTGCAGATCCGGGTATGCCACCACAGGCTCAGCTATGTTCGGAACATCATAAGTTTCATTCAGAATGGAATACTCCTGTTGTTGATAGATTGTTTGTATGAACGGGTTGAACCTCAGCTGGTGGTTTTCCTGACTCTAGATGAGCATTCTTTGGACAAGATTCTTGAGGAGAATGGCTCATATTTCCTGCAAAGTCAAACTGTTACACTCTTTACCTTGTTTCAGATTTGTCCTGGTTCTTGGAAATTTATACTGATTTCCACTTTCAGACGTCTTTTAGTTCTGAAAGAGGATTCGAACCCAACTCTTTCAAAAAAAATTTTAGATACATGTAATTAATTAAGTAGCGGTATAAAAGTAGAGCTTGGTACGAAGGCAGGTTTTATTAGAGAGACCCTTCAAGCATGTTTAGTACAAAGTAGCCTGATCAGTTTGAGGCAGCAATTGTTGGGTAGGCTGAAGACCTGGAGGATGACCCTGTGAAAATAGAAAGCCAGGTTGAGAATTACCTAGCTGGCCGTGATGGTAAGAATTCTGAGGAACCGGACGAGAGTTGTTGCCACTCGAAATTTGCTGTTGATTTTAATTTTGATTAGAAGTGTAAATGATATATTAATATTTATAAATTATTTAAATTTAATTCGATTAAAATTTAAATTTGATTCGATAATTATCGAATTGAATTCAAATTTAAATAATTCGATTTATAAAATTAATAAAATTCACGCATATTAATATATAATTCGAATAATTCATGAGTTTATCGAATTTTTTTATTATATATATTTTTTATTATTTTATTTATAAAATTATTACTTTAATTTTAATCTAAAAAACCCTAACATTTTATTTTTTCCTTTCCCTCTTTCTTCCCGTCTCTCTCGTCTCACCAAAAAATCCCAGTAGCACCCTTTCCTCTCACTCTCTTCCAATATTTCGAAGTTAGACCAGAGCCAACTCAAATCCAAGACAAATCAAAGTAGGCTGCTGTCTTTCTGCATAACTATAAAAGGTTTTTTCATAGTAAGTGAACTTTATAATTGTAGCCATGATTCTTTCTTGTGTCTGATTATGTAGTCATCCATGTAATTTCGTACAAAAACATGATAATAATAAAGTCTTTGAGCATGATCCACTTCCTCTGTTTGTCCTATAGTTCTCTAACTGTCTTGAGCGATGATCGTGCCAAAATAAATTTTGACAAAAAAAAAAAAAGTGGTAGAGGAAAGTTATCAATGTCGTCGACGTTGGTGTGGCCAAGAAGACGACAGGATTAAGGCGATCCAGCTTAGAGAAAACTATCCATTATTCATATTAATAGGTTAGTGATTCAAAACAGGAAGGCGAAAGGAGCTGCTTGTCAAAACCTAGAAAACTTGAGTCAATATTTGACTTGTAATAGCTAATTGAAGTGATCGTAAATTATATTGTTATGCAAAATTTGAGATTTTGAAGGGTACTTCTAATATATACATATAACATCTAGTAGGTCATTTTATAGTTGGATTTTCCGGGTCTTCCACAGATGCTTGTGCTTTAATGCAAGTTGGGGATTTCGAAATGACTCCAGACATTAGCTCCAAAGGAGGTGGGGGCAATTAAGATATAGGAATGCAACTCTCCAACTTGGTTTAGTACCCAAGTAGGATTGAATAATGGGCCGTTGTTAACTTCTTAGCACGTTGTGATATAAATAGCCTAGTACGAGATCTGATTAGATGTGGGGAAATGAAAGGAATTGTAAGTCCGGCATCTGATTTTTCTTTTGTTTAAGGGATTTGTTAGTTAGCATACATAAAGTTGTAGAATTCAACTTGTTGGCTTAAGTTCTTTTCCATGTCTCTGCTTTAGCGTATAGATCCTCCATTTGATGTGTTTCAAGAGACAAATCAGAACAGACATGTCCCTTCTTTGGTTAGAGTGGAGAAGATGTTTGAGGAGATCCAATCTAAACTTCCTGGAGCTCCACAGTTCCTTCTTTACCTGCTGCCTGATAGGAAAAATTGTGATCTTTATGGTGTGCACAATCTCATCTGTTCGTACATTGGCCATGCATGTCTTTCTTAAAGTCTTTTCCTTAAATATAATGTTCATTAAATCTTTTATGGTCCATGGAAGTGAAAGAATCTTGCTGAGTTTGGCATAGTCACTCAGTGTATGGCTGCAACTAGGGTCAATGATCAGTACCTTACAAATCTGCTTCTCAAGATCAATGCAAAGGTCTATTCCTATCAAATATGCTCTCTTTTTATTTTTAATTTTTTTTTTTTACTTTAAGCAGTTCCTCTTGTTGCAGTTCTAATCTTCGGTATTAAACCTGCTAACATGTCTATTACAATCTGCTTACAGCTTGGAGGTTTGAATTCGATATTAGCAATTGAACAAACACCTTCAATCCCTGTTGTTTCAAAGGTTTCGACTATCATCCTTGGCATGGATGTGTCACATGGCTCTCCTGGGCAATCTGATGTCCCGTCAATTGCTGCTGTAGGGATTATCTCATTCCTTATTCTTGGGTTTCTTGAGTTTCCATCAATTGCATGCAATTTGTAATAGTAGTTATGGAGATGTGATTTGGTTGTCTCTGCTTAAAATTTTGGGATTTTTTTTTTTATTTTGTTTAATTTGTAGGTGGTCAGCTCCAGGCAGTGGCTTTTGATTTCCGGTTATAGGGCATCCGTGCCTACGCAGTCGCCTAAGGTTGAGATCATATATTCTCTATTCAAACAAGTGTCTGACAATGAGGATGAAGGTATCATGAGGTGCGATCCAATCATAAAGTTATTCGACTGAACAAGGGACAAGCATTGGCAAAAAAAAAAAAAAAACCAAAGGGCAAGTGTTTTTTGTTGAAATTTAATTTTTATATCCTTGTCCTTTCTTATTATTTGGAATGTCAAGTGTTAGTTATTGAGTTGGTTTTAGTAAGAAAGTTTTGTGATATGTTATTCTGCTGGTAATCATTTATGTCTGTAGTGTTATAACTTTTGGGTTTAGTGATGTATATAGTTTGTATCCCTGATGTAATTTCTTTGATCTCAAGGAGATTCTCTTGGACTTTTATACGAGATTAGGAAAGAGAAAGCCTGATCAAATCATAATATTCAAGTTTCTTTTCATTTTACATTTTACTGTTTATCACATCCTATCTGTATAATAAAAATATTCTAAATCATACATAGGTAGAGGAATACATTTTTGGGGAACTCAAGGATATAAAATTTGGTTGTTGTGTAAGTTTTTATTATTATTGTTATTGTTATTGTTATTGCTATTATTATTATTATTATCTTGAAAATATAATATTTATTAGGTTTGATAAAAAAATACTTGTAAAAGATTTAGATCTCGAGCTCGAACATAAATAATTAAGTTTTTATCAAATATAAAAATTGAATTTATTTTTATATATTAATTGAGTTTAATCGAGCGAGTTTGAGTAGTTCGATTTTGATCACGAATTGAACTCAAGTTAAGAAAATAAAACTCAATCGAGTTCGAATCGAATATCAACTATGAGTTAGAAGTTGAGTTTAAACTCGAGTTTTTCACTGTATCGATTCAATTCAAATCGGTTATACCTTTAGCCTGGGTAACTCATTTTCATCTTTTCAGAATCTCCCTCTCTTGGAACTTCCTACTTTCTTCTTTCTCTACTTGTTGATTAGATTGGTCTTTTAATTTCTCGAAGGTAACAAGTTTAAAGAAGATTTTGAAATGGTTTGATTTGTGGAGGTAAGGAATGGTGGGTGGAAATAAACATATTTAGCTTTCCACAAACACAGTTAATAGAAATAATATTTCGAAGAGTGCACTCTCTAATGTGAAAAGAATCGTCTGGAAAGACAGTTCATAATTAAATTTGATTTTTTTATTTATATTCGATTATTAAACTTAATAAATAATTATAAATAATATTTTAAAATTTGTTATTTAGATTAACATATCATAAATATAGTAAATTTGTTCATATTCAATTTATTTTTACTTTTAAATCTTTCTTTAACTCATAACTTAGAATATAATCATAAGTTGATTCTTATTTAGATAAAAAGATTACTACTTTTTTTTGTAATTATAATATAATAAATTGGTGGCCAAATTAAAGTTGGGGAGCCTTAATTTATAGCAGAACCTGGCTTTTGAATTTCCTTAAGCTCTTACCAATATCTAGAAAGCTTTTGGCAAGCAAGAATTTTCTTGGCAGGTGCTCTAGAAAAGAAACCAGCAGTAGAGAAGTGACATGTACTCATATCCTTTACAGCAAATTCGATGCCAGTTTGTCTTGTGGGTGTAGATTCCCTCTTTAATGGGCTCTTCTCGTAAGCTTACGCTACTTGTTCGTCGGCTTAAACTGCAGAGAATACATCACTATATCTTCAAAGATCAATCAAGGACAATTAAGACATTTTGGCTGTCACAGCATGTGTTATGTACCAGACAGGAAGAAAGTGAAAATAAGAGCTTTCCAAAGGTTTGCTGGAAAAATTAGCTGCATGCTTCATCCTACAAACTGATGGTTTGTTGTGCATAGATCAATTCAGGAAGTTCATTGATTGATATAATACATATTTGATAATTCCACCAAGCTAATTTAGAATTTGATTTCAATATTTCCTTACCAATCCATCATAAAGTTGGAAAAAGGAGCCTAATAATCCAAATTTCATGTTTTCACAGATTACAACTTCAAATCTAGATTTCATCATTGATCAAATCTTAATGATTTCTATGCAATACTAACCAACTTCCAGTAGTAGTTATTCATTTTAATTCATTAACAACGGGTACAACATAAATGCGGATTTAGCCTTTTTTGATCCTAAATATTGAAGCGTGCTAAAATTTATCAACTACAGGTTTCATAAGATGCTACAACTGCTAGGTTGCTGTGGATATATTCTTGGAGATGCTGGTCCATCGGCCAAGTAGGAGCTACTGCGACATAACATCACAGGCTCACCTATCTCCCGAATATGAGGAGTTCCATTTAGTACAGTACCATATCTTTTCACAGGCTCATCTATCTTCCTAATATGAGGGGTTCCATTTAGAATGGAATACTCTTCTTTTGTTAGTAGATTATTTGTATGAACGGATTGAACCCGAGCTGGTGGTTGATGAGCATCCTTTGGACAAGATTCTTGAGGAGAAGGGCTCATATTTCCTGCAAAGTCAAACTGTTACACTCTTTACATTGTTGTTTCAGATTTGTCCTGGTCCTTGGAAATTTATACAGATTTACACTTTCAGCCGTTTTTTAATTCTGAAAAAGAGGATTCGAACCCAACACTTTTGCAAAAAAAAAAAAAAAAAAAAAAAATAGATGCATGTAATTAATTAAGTTGGGGTTTAAAAGTAGAGCTTGGTACGAAGGCAGTTTTTATTAGAAGAACCCTTCAAACAAGTTTAGTACAAAGTAGCCTGATCAGTTTGAGGCAGCAATTGATGGGGAGGCTGAAGACTTGGAGGATGACCCTGTGAAAATAGAATGCCAGGTTTAGTATTACCTTGCCGGCCTTGATGGTTATTGCCACTTGAAAGTTGCTGGTGGTTCTTGTCTTGGTTACTCATCTGCTCCTGTTCGGAATCTCCCTCTCCTGGAACTTCCTACTTTATTCTTTCTCTACTTGTTGATTGGATTGGTCTTTTAATTTCTTGAAAGAAAGATGTTTAAAGATGGCTTTGAATTGGTTTGATTTGTGAAGGTAAGGAATGGTGGGTGCAAGTAAAAATACATAGCTTAAAACATGTCAATGATATTCTAATAATATATCAGATTGATTTCAATGATATTATTCTATTAATATTCTAAATTAATTTGATATTGATTTAGAGAATATTATATATTGATTTAGCTGATTATAAGAATTGATTTAGATAATTGGTTGATGGATTGATAGTACTTGTGTGAATAAATTTGTGCAGACAGGAATGTAGCATTAGTGAAAGAATTTGTGCATCTATGGTTGAAGGGTTCAATCAATGGTGGTTTTCAGCATCCCCTCCCAAGAATTTGTGCTCCAAAATTCTTTTCTTTAGAAAATGCTCCATGTATTATAATTGGATGTTCTCATCCAAAAGTCTTTATATAAATTAATCTGAAGTTCCTTGGAGATAATTGGTTGATGGATTGATACAACTTGTGTGAATAAATTTGTGGAGACTGGAATGTAGCATTAGTGAAAGAATTTGTGCATCTATGGTTGATGGGTTCGATCAATTTTCAGCATACCCTCACAAGAATTTGTGCTCCAAATTTGATGCTTCAGCTTAACAACTCAGCTGGTAAAGTGCAAAGGTATTACTTGTTGCGCCTGAAGCAATAATCACAACAATACAGAAGCAATAGACAACAATCAATAATCAAATGCGCAGGAAAAATAAAGCACACCAAGATTTACGTGGAAAACCCTCCAGTGTAGAGGGAAAAACCACGGGCCACCAGAAAAATCTTCACTATCAAATAATAGTTATACAAAGTTCTTCTCTAGCTAAAACTAGAGCTAATCAACAACTAGAGAAACAATTGGAGAAATCTCACCAAATAAGTGACTCAACAAATACACCCTGAATTTGTTCCTAGAGAGCTTCAAACCCGATCTTCACCGTTCAGAATGTATAACTCTGAATCATAGACCTCCTGACAAGGTTCCAACTCAATCGGACCACGGATCGACTTCCGTTTAACCAACTCTCCCTTCTCTTTTTTCTCTCTCTACTTTTTTTGGCTTTTCTTCTTTCTCTGCTTGGTTGTCAACACACACATAAAACAACCCCACCTCTTTTTTATTAAGTAGCTAGGGCTCTGTGTAAAATAAAAGATCAAGGCCCATGACCTTTACTTGGTCCAAAATCACTTACATGGGACTGGACCCCATTTTCCTAACAATCTCCCCCTCCAGCCCCATTAGGAGGAGATTCATCACCATAGCAGTTTCATTTGGAACTTACCTTGGCCAGGGAACTCATTCCGGCCAAGTTACTGCAAAGCTCAAGCTTTTTCCTGGGAAGTATCTTAGTCAACATATCTGCCACATTTTTATCAGTATGGACTTTCTTCAATAGCATCTGCTGTTCTTCAATCACTGAACGTAACCAATGATATCTAACATCAATGTGCTTTGTTCTAGCATGGTACATGGTATTCTTACTCAAATCTAAAGCACTCTGGCTATCACAAAATACCACATACTTTTTCTGATTCAACCCTAATTCAAGAAGAAAACGTTTCATCCAAAGCATTTCTTTACATGCTTCAGTTGCTGCAATATACTCAGCCTCTGTAGTTGACAAAGCAACACACTTCTGCAACTTAGACTGCCAAGATATAGCTCCTCCTGCAAAAGTGAACAAATACCCTGAAGTAGATTTCCTACCATCAAGATCACCTGTCATGTCAGCATCAGTAAACCCTTCTAGAATTGGTTGTGAAACTCCATAAGTCAAACACATTTTTGAGGTACCCCTCAAATATCTAAAAATCCATTTTACTGCTTCCCAGTGAACCTTCCCTGGATTAGAAAGAAATCTGCTCACTACACCAACTGCATGAGCAATGTCAGGCCTTGTACAAACCATAAGATACATTAAAGAACCGACTGCAGAAGAATAAAGAATACTAGACATAGCTAGTTGCTCTTCCTTAGACACTGGACAAGATTTCTTACTTAGATGAAAATGGTTGGCAAGTGAACTGCTAACTGATTTAGCATGTTGCATGTTGAATCTACCAAGCACTCGTTCAACATACTTTTCCTGTGACAACCACAGCTTTTCAGCTCTCCTATCTCGGATAATGTCCATACAAAGAATCTACTTTGCTGGACCTAAATCCTTCATATCAAAGGACTTAGACAATTGTTCTTTCAACCTGTAAACCATACTAGCATCTTGTCCTACAATCAACATATCATCAACATATAATAATAGGATAATGAAGTTACCATTAGGGAATTGTTTAATATACACACAAGAATCCGCTGTTGTTCTTTTATAGCTCTGACTCACCATAAAAGAATCAAACTTTTTGTACCACTGTCGCGGAGCTTGTTTCAAGCCATACAAGCTTTTCTTCAATTTGCAAACTAAGTGCTCTTTCCCTTTCACTTCAAAACCCTCAGGCTGATTCATATAAATGTCCTCCTGCAAATCACCATGCAAAAATGCAGTTTTAACATCAAGTTGCTCAAGCTCAAGATTCAAACTAGCTGCCAATCCCAGTACCACTCGAATAGAACTCATTTTTACAACTGGAGCAAAAATCTCATCAAAATCGATGCCTGGTTTCTGAGAAAAACCTTTTACTACCAATCGAGCTTTGTACCTCACTAGTTTGTCACCATCCTTTTTCAACTTGAACACCCATTTATTCTTTAATGGCCTCTTTCCTGTTGGAAGTTTAACAAGATCATAAGTATCATTCTTTCGCAATGACTCCATCTCTTCTTTCATTGCTTTTAACCAGTGCTCTCTATCCGGAGTAGCCTGCATATCTTGAAAGCTTTCTGGCTCCCCTTCACTGGTAACTAAAATAAAATCTGAACTTGGATACCTGGTAGATGGCCTACGCTCTCTAGTAGATCTCCTGAGCTGAGACTCTACATCACTTGATGCTGAAGGTAGCTCCCCCTGCTCAACACTCTCAGGTAGAGAGGATTGCTCCCCCTGCTCAAAACTAATAGCATCTGGCTCATCACCAACTATGGCTGGCTCATTCATATCCCCAAGTTCTGTTTCTGGCTCATTTTCACCATCTGTGGCTCTTTCTTGTGAAATCTCTGTCGGTGTTGAAACATCACATTCAACAGTAACTCGTGTAGTCTTCTCATTTTTCTCAAGGTCTGCTATGGTTTCTTTTTCATGAAAGACCACATCTCTGCTTCTGACTGTCTTTCTCTTTACTGGATCCCATACCCTGTAGCCAAATTCCTCATCACCATATCCTACAAACACACACTGTGTAGCTTTACTATCAAGCTTTGACCTCTGCTCTTTTGGTACATGCATGAATGCTTTACACCCAAAAACTTTCAAGTGAGAGTATGAAGCATCTTTCCCTGTCCACACTCTTTCTGGAATGTCAAAACCCAAAGGAACTGATGGTGACCTGTTAAGTAAATAACAAGTTGTGTTGACTGCTTCACCCCAGAATGGCTTTGGTAATTTTGCCATCCTCAACATACATATGACTTTTTCCATAATGGTGCGATTCATTCTTTCAGCTATACCATTATGCTGCGGTGTTCCAGGTTCTGTCCTCTCATGCCTGATCTCATGCTTTGAGCAATACTCTTCAAAGCTTTTAGATGTGTATTCCCCACCATTATCAGTTCGAATACACTTCAAGGGTAACCCTGTCATCCTTTCAACCATGGCATGAAATTTTTTGAAAATACTGCAGTACCTGACTTTTATATTTCAACATATACACCCAAGTCTTACGTGAAGCATCATCAATAAAAGTAACAAAATATCTGCTACCACCTAATGACTCAACCTCAATGGGACCACATACGTCAGAATAAATTAATTCCAATCTATTTTCTTTTCTCTGAGAACTTTTACGAAAAGAAACTCTATGATGCTTACCAAACAAACAATAATCACATGAATCGAGATACATACCTTTGGTCAAGGGAATGAGAGAGTACCTCGCCAAAACCTGTAACCCTTTTTCACTCATGTGTGCCAGCCTCCTGTGCCACAAGTTTGCTGAAGCATCATTTTCAATGGTATTTACCTGGCTACCGTTCAATTGCATCCATGTCTTATACATTGTGCAGCATAGTTTTCCCTTTGTAACTACCATAGATCCTTTGAGAAGCTTCCACTGTCCATTCTTTTGTCGACTTTCATATCCCTCCTTATCAAGGACATTAATAGCAAGCAAGTTCATTCTCATATCTGAAATGTGTCTGACATCCCTCAAAGTCAACATGCAGCCTGTACTAGTTTGTACAACAATATCACCAATCCCAACAATCTGCGACACACTCTTGTTTCCCATCTTGGTACAATCAAAGTCTCCTGCTTTGTAAGTTGTAAACAACTCTCTCTTAGGAACACAATGATATGCCGCTCCTGTGTCAACTATCCACTCAATGCCGAGATCACTAACATGATTACAATCATCATGTGTACAAATCAAAGTAACTGAATCACTATCTGAATTCACTGCTGTAATATTGCCATCATCTGAACTCTTACCTTTCTCATCTTTTCGCTCTTGCTTTAAGATTCTACAGTTTCGTTTTATATGACCCGCCTTACCACAATGGAAACACTTCACTTTACCTCTAGACTTAGATCTATGTTTAGACTTACAAGTTGTAATCTTTTTAACAAGCATAACTTTATTCATACCTGTTTTTCTCTCATACAATACTGCCAATTTTTCTCAAACAATGTGAGCATCCGATTCCTGCGCTACATGATGGAACACGCTGATATCAACCCATTTTCTGATTGTAGCCAGCGTCTTTCTACCTAGCTTCTTCCAGCTTTCATCTTTCATATCTGCTGGTTTAGCCGAATCACCTAATACTGGCTCATACAAATCTTTGCA
Source organism: Durio zibethinus (assembly GCF_047325235.1). Classification (NCBI taxonomy): domain Eukaryota; kingdom Viridiplantae; phylum Streptophyta; class Magnoliopsida; order Malvales; family Malvaceae; genus Durio; species Durio zibethinus. The sequence goes on from NC_143180.1 coordinate 3,579,260, forward strand.
GTATAGATGATCCTCCATCATAGGCTTCCAAATTGAATAATTTGATGCTGTCAATTTTATCATGGAACCTGTATCACCCTCCATGATCTCAAACAGAATTTACTTCTATCCTGGGTTGCTTCTGTATCGATGTCTCAAAATAACTCTCGCTCTGATACCACTTGTTACGCCTGAAGCAATAATCACAACAATACAGAAGCAATAGACAACAATCAATAATCAAATGCGCAGGAAAAATAAAGCACACCAAGATTTACGTGGAAAACCCTTCAGTGCAGAGGGAAAAACCACGGGCCACCAGAAAAATCTTCACTATCAAATAATAGTTATACAAAGTTCTTCTCTAGCTAAAACTAGAGCTAATCAACAACTAGAGAAACAATTGGAGAAATCTCACCAAATAAGTGACTCAACAAATACACCCTGGATTTGTTCCTAGAGAGCTTCAAACCCGATCTTCACCGTTCAGAATGTATAACTCTGAATCATAAACCTCCTGACAAGGTTCCAACTCAATCGGACCACGGATCGACTTCCGTTTAACCAACTCTCCCTTCTCCTTTTTCTCTCTCTGCTTTTTTTGGCTTTTCTTCTTTCTCTGCTTGGTTGTCGACACACACATAAAACAATCCCACCTCTTTTTTATTAAGTAGCTAGGGCTCTGTGTAAAATAAAAGATCAAGGCCCATGACCTTTACTTGGTCCAAAACCACTTACATGAGACTGGACCCCATTTTCCTAACATTACTAAAACTGAAGCATCTATTTTGTGCATATTGAGGACATACATAAATGCCATTTTTTGCTGTCTATGCAGTATGCTACATTGTCAGCATCTGAACTCAGGGCTTGAGAGCAGCATATAGAAGGCACAGTAGTAGCAGAAAACCAAGGTAGTAACATTGGCCACTAAATAACTACCTCGAGAACTCTCCCTTCAAATTTCTACTTCTGTTTCATGAATTAGATTCAACCATTTCTTGATTACAAATGTGATGTTTAAATTTATTACATTAAATATAAGATACCAACGCATCTTATAACATTAAATATGAGATGAAGGTATCTTTAAATTAAAGTTCAATCTTTAAATGTAAGAGGGTCCATATTACAGTAGGTGAGTGAAGTTTAAACTGGTAAATGATATTTCAATATAATAATGAATTAACATTCTTAATTTGTTATATGTAAGGTAGACAGAGTTAGAGTGAAGATTTTATGAAATATAATTCTAGTTTTATTTTTTATACAAATAAGATCTTAGTCTAAAAATAATAAAAGATATTGCATATGTTAAAATTTGAATTTAAAAATAATAAAGATATTGTTACTGTTAAAATTTGAATCCAAAATTTACTGAATATCATCTATTAGGGATGATTGTTTGAATTTTAAAAAATTTAAACCCTAAAAATTTAACCCTTACCATTGTCGCTCCCAAGAAGAAACTCCGCTATCAATATAAAATTTTCAATCAGGGCAAATACTTCGAACTAATAGTCTTATAGTCAATTGTTATATGAATCATGTGGCTCTCTTGTTTTATTTTAAAATTTGAAGGTGGTATAATTTTTTTTATATATTTGGATTGGAATAATAGTTTTTAGGTGAATTTAAAAATTTAAAATACAATAATGTATTTAATAAAAATCATATATGGATTTAATAAAATCTAAATATATTTCATATTTTTCGTATTAATATGAATTATAACACAATTTTTTTATAAAATATTATATAAACACTCTAATTATCCAATATATTTCTGAAACATATTCAAGTTTGTTGAGTATCCCTACACAGCCATGGAGGATGCACCATTGCATAAGTAGAAAATTTGGCAATAAGAGGGATGATAGGTTTAATTTTCTTCTTTAATAGATGGAAGTGAGTGGCAGTGATAGGGTTGGAGTGGGATTCATCTTGTGGAAAATAAATTTCAGTTTTCTTTGATAACGCAAACAGAATCACAATTGTTTTAAAATTCTCCTAAGTTTAGTCCTATAAATCAACAGAAGAATCAATGGGAGAGAATAGAGAGATCAGAAACGAATCACAGAAAAAAAAATCCCAAGATCAGAAACACGCAAGAAAATCAGTAGTGAAATAGAGAAATTGGCATAGCTTGTGTTTAAAGCAGCGACATGCAGTAGACCATCGTGTAAAGTCACCAGCTGGTGGGAAGAAGTAAGGAAAGAAGTGCCCTGACTGAAAGTCTAAGAAAGAGAGAAGCAAACGAGAAAGGGAAAGAAGCAAACCAGAAAAGTAAAAGGATTTGATAAAGCTAACAGATTGATTTTTGAGAGATTTTAGTTCAAAAGCCCACGTGCTCACAAGCTCCAATTCCCATTCTTGTGAAGAGTTTTGTTTATTTTCATCAATGACGTAGTAGGAGGCCCAGAACGGAGGAACCGAGAAGGCAGTGGCGGTGGAGTTCACGGCGATGAAGCCACAGCTGATGGTGGAAGCACCAAAGGTAGTTGATGCAGTGCAATTCTACAAGACTACGTTTGACGCTATCGATAATGGCTATACTCTTTACCCCAAGTGCAAGGTTGAGTAGGAGCTTCCTCATATCCTCTCTATTCAGCTTGAGCTCGCTGGCTCTACCATTCTAGTATCTGACATCGCTGATGACTCTGCTCCGGTGAAAAGTGAGGAAACTGGATGTGTGTTTTGCATCAAGAGTGAGGACGTGGAAGCTGTCATAGCCAAAGTCGTAAGCGCTGGAGCCGTTGCAAAGGGCGACGACGTATGCTGTGGTGGACACGTGGGCAAGGACAAGGCTCCCTATGGATACAGTTGGCTCATCTGCTCTCTTGCCAAGAATGTTGCTGATGTCCCTACACTGTTGGGATCTAGTTTCTTTTCACTTTGGAATTTTGAAAAGAGTATAGAAAACAGGCAGGGGAAGCCTATACCTACCTATCTGCGTTGGTGTCCCTACACTGTTGGGATCTAGTTTCTTTTCACTTTGGAATTTTGAAAAGAGTATAGAAAACAGGCAGGGGAAGCCTATACCTACCTATCTGCGTTGGCCTTTATGCAAGCTGATCAAGTTCGGGGGTTAAGCATAAGAGAAATTAGGGGGAGGTTTTGAAAGCACCACCGATCTCCCTCTGTTCGCTCTGCATGCTATGCTATTGTTAAACCATCTACCATGGTGCAAAAAAATGCAGAATATAACGAAGTTGAGAGGACATCGAAATACTGTCTATTGTGCCATACTTAATAACTCCGGGAGATATGTTATTACTGGTTCAGATGATCGCCTTATCAAAATTAGGTCTATGGAAACTGCATTTTGCTTGGCTAGCTGCCATGGACATGAAAGTGACGTAACTGGCTGTTAGTTCAAACAATATTTTGATGGCATCTACATCAAATGATTTTGTGATTCGAGTTTGGCGCTTGCCAGATGGGTTGCCAGTTTCAGTTTTAAGAGGGCATATTGGAGTTGTAACTGCCATTGCATTTAGTCTTAGGCCCTGCCTTTGCTTTCCAGCTTTTATTGTCATCCGATGATGGGACTTACTGAATCTGGGATGCCAGATATTCACATTATAGCCCACGTATGTACCTGCCAAAGCATTCTGAAGCTGCTGCTATTGGGAGGAGTAATTTCCATCTAATAATGGACCTTCCTCAAGGTCTGGAGTGCCTGTAAGCCCAGTACACATGATTCACAACAACTAGTTCATGAACTGGATGTTTTGGCTGGCCATGAAAATGATGTTAACTACGTTCAATTTAGTGGATGCGCTGTACCTTCAAGATCTTCAATGTCTGATATTACAAAGGAGGACAATGTTCCAAAATTTAAAATTCCTGGTTCTATCAGGACAACATTGTTACCTATTCTTATAATGAAAGTGCAATCATCTGGATTCTCAAATCAAGTAGATCCCATATTCTGACTTTTTTTTTTTTTTTAGTTTTTGTCTCAAGCTAAGCTAAGTGAAATCACTTTTTGAGTCATTCCAATTTTTCTGCATCTGCATCTGGAGTTGAGCCACTCCAACTCTCCAACCTAGTTTTTTTTTTTGGTATTTTCCTTTGTTTATTTTGTGTTTGTTTATTTTTAACAATGTTTTTGCATGAATAAAATTAAAAAAATTTAAAAATAAAAAATAAAAATTTAAAAAAAAAATTTGAGGAAAAATTGAAAGTTTCAATTTTTCTTGAAATTAAAATTTTAGAAAAAAAAGCATTTTTGAGAAAAAGTTGGAAGTACCAATTTTTCTTAAAAAAAATTGTCAAGAAAAACGTTTTAAGGAAAAGTTGAAAGTATCAATTTTTCTTAAAATAAAAAACTTCCAAATGTTTTAAGGAAAAGTTGAAAGTATCAATTTTCTTTATACAAAAGCAAATGAGTTTTTTTTTTTTTTGAAAGGAAAAGGATTAATACCTAAAGTTGAATTTTTATTTCTTTTTCTTTTATTTCTTGAAATTTTTATGTTAACTAATCCGACGATGGATTCTCTGCAAGTGAAACAGTAGTTTTCTTGCATACTCTTGAGGTAAGGGGATTTTTTCTTAATTGTTTGTCAAAAGTATTGGAGTTAATTAAGAATAATTTCCAATAGTTAATTACTTGGTAAAATTTTTAAAGGCTTATTAGATAACACGAAATTAAGCTGGTACCATCTTTCGATAGGCGTTGTGAAGGTGCTATAACCTTTCTTACTCGTAACCAAACTCTCGAATCCTGTTTTGGTTAATAGACCCGAATCTATTCTTTTAAGGACCCTTAGTCAAGCTTAGGTGTTCCTTGAAAAGATAGATTCCTTAGGTGGCCAATTGCACCTAAATAAAAAAGATTGATGGCGACTCCTTTAAGTCAATGTTAAGCGACAGATCCTCAAATCTAGACATGATGACCGTTTGGTGACTCCAATGGGGATCCCGAGAGTCAGGCCAGCAGATAAATTTATGTTATCCAAAAAGCCTAATAAAATTAAACCTTTTTGTATAGATTTTTTTTTATTATTCATTCTATTTATTTACTTCGTTAATACTGTCATTCATATGCATGTGCATAACATGAGCTCTATATCCTAGCTCCGTCCTTCTAGGAAAGAGTAAAGTACCTATTGCTTTCGTGAGATTTTAATACCTCCGCAATGGCTAGCCAAATACTCCCACTCAAATTGAATCTTTTTCGCTTGTAGCCTATAATGGATGAGGATTGTGATGCTTTACTAGTCTGTGACGGACAATGATATAAGGAGTAATTTGGGAACCTTTAGACTTTAGCCTTGAACCACATATAGTGAGCTTTAGAAGTGCCCAACCCTAAGATAAAGCCTTTCTTACCCAATGATAGATATATCTTGAAATTAAAAGGAACAAGTTAATGTTTATCAAATCATTTTGATTGTCTGACTTTGTGCATCATTTTCATTATCACATGTAACATTATGCATCTGCATCACTTTCATTTCATCCGTGAAACTAACCATGTTGTTTGTTTGACTTGTGCATCTGCGTTATTTTATTTTATGTATCATTTTCATGATCATGTTCTAACATTATCATTTGCATCATTTTTATTTCATCCATGAAGATCCATATTCCATTAATGCATTAGCATATCATACAACATAGCATAACATTTCTAATCATAATTGTGGTGTTAAAGGTTCAAGGATAGCTCCACTAAGTAACCTCACTCATTAATACAACACAAGACCCAAAGCTAGACAAATAGAGCAAGAAAACTTTCATCGATTTGAAAAATTAGAAAAGGCTCAAGAAAAGCTAAAAAATGAGTTGAGTAAGATTCAGATGCTTTTAACAAGCTAAACAAGAGAAAGAGGATAGAAGAGAATATCGACCAACAGGGCCTTCCATCATAAGAAGTGACTAACCTCTTATACCCACTTGGTTTTGGTCCACTTCAAGCTTAACCTACACAAGAAGCCCCACCTTAACAATTTACATATCTTACATATCCTGAAATGCCATCTGCCTCTAATCTAGACATTACCACAGCTACGTGAACTCTGTCTTTACTGAAAAGGTAGTAGAACCAATCTAAGTTTCAGATTTGGATGAACTAAAAAAAAAAAGAGAAGAAAAAGGTAAATGTGGTGGAATCTCAATAAGATTCAAAAATTAGTATGCTTGAACAAAGGTTATAAGCTGTAGAAGGAATTAGGTTTTTTGGTTCTGTCGATGTTGCTGGGCTGTGCTTAGTCCTAGATGTGGTTATTTCACTAAAGTTCAAAGTATCAAATTTTAAAAAGTATGATGGTACAAAGTACCTAAAAACTCATATCACCATGTATTGTTGAAAGATGGTAGCCCATGCCCATAATGAGAAACTATTAATCATATTTTTCAAGATAACCTTACGGGCTCCACTACTAGATGGTATGTCCAGCTAGATAGAACTCGCATCCGTTCTTGGAGCGATATGGCCCATGACTTTATTAGTCAATATCGACACATTATGAATTTAACTCCTGATTGTTTGTCTTTATAGACCTGAAAAAAAAAAGCAGATGAGTCTTTTAAGGAGTATGGCTAGAGGTGAAGGGATATTACTTTACAAGTACAACCTCTTCTGACTGAGAAAAAAATTACAGTACTGTTTGTCAGCACTTTAAAATCTCTCTATTATGAAAAAATTATAAGGAATACAACAAAAAATTTTGCTGACATAGTGATCTCAGGTGAAATCATTGAGAATGCCATTAAAAATGGCAAGTTGAAAAGAGGAGAAACTAAGAAGGCATCAAAGAGGAAAGATATTAAAGCTCAAGCCGTGAACTTTGACAAATAATTCAAGGGATATCAACCATATCCATCCTAAGGTTACTCTCTATACTATCTTGCTGTGAATAATTCTTCATCCTACCCATACCAGCTAGCTTCACAACCACTTTATCCATCAACATACCAGCTCATTTTTAGCCCCCAAGCTCTCACATATAGCTTTAAAATTCAAACTCCTGCAAGACCCTAAATTCGTCCTATTAGCTTGGCAAGTGGTTCATGAGAGCAATGAATTACTCAAGAAAAACCTATATTTGATCCAATCCCCATGACTTATATGAAGTTATATCGAGAACTCTATAACAACCACCTGGTTACCCCCAACTGTGTGGAACCACTTAAGCCACTCTATCCTAAGTGGTATGATCCTACAGCTCACTGTGACTACCACTATGGAATTGCTAACCATTCCACTGAAAATTACACTGCCCTAAAGCATAAGGTGCAATGGTTAATCAAGGATGAAATGGTAAGTTTTGATCAAGGAAGAGCAACAACACCTAATGTTCGTGGCAATCCATTGCCTAATCATAATGTTAATGCTCTAAATGAGAATCAGGAACATGTTAACTCAAAAAGGCCTGAAGAGCTATAATGAATCAAGGGGTAGGATGTCAATAAAAATCTTTCACTCGATTGCACAGAGGCACAATTTTAAAGAATGAAGATAAGGTTGGTTAGAAGTTTCTTGTCATTTTAGGATTTTTTTTTAGAGTAACGTTAGGATTTCTTTTATGCAATATGATTTCATTTGTTATCATTTTAATAAAGGCAAGTTAATGCATTTCATTATATTTTCTCTTTTATTCAACCATTGTTCCATGCTCACCTTTCATAACTTTTCATTCCTATTCTCAAATTTCAAATGATGAATGTTTAGACAATGATAACAATAATTCTGAGATTTAATTTTGAAAACTCATTCACATTGATTTAAGGAAACTATTTGAGCAAAGAAAGCCAACTACTAACAGATGTAAAATTAATATATCTTGAAGATGTGCAATTTTTTATACAAATTCATGAGCTTATTTTTGCTCAATACATGATGTTCAAGGAAAGTATTCACATTTGAGATGAAAAATGACCATTTTTTTTTACCATTTGAAAAACCATTCATTGCTACCCCTTTGAGTCTATTATGATTCTCTTTTTTAAATGAACCCTGACCAAGGATCAACCTCCACATTAGGGGGCAATATTTGAAAAAGAAAAGAGGTAAAAGATCACAAAAAAATCTCAAAGATGCAAAGAGAAAGAAAAGTAAAAGAAAGGAAAAAAAATGTCACACATGATTTGAGGCAAAGTAAGGGGAATTTTTTGTGAAAAATGAGATGAAAAAAAAAGTAGTGAAATGATGTAGAGCAGAGCAAAATGCCAAGTTGTATCAAGTGATGATCCTTTGGTTTTAAACCCTTTAAACATATGTTTTGAGCCTATTTTATCCATTTTTTCATGACCCCTCATCATGGCCTACATCACAACCTTTAAAAGTCTATTTAGATCAAATGTGATGCTCGAATTGAATGATCATATGTTGGGCTAAGGTATGCTCATGATGAAATAACAAAATCATGCTACACTGCTTTAGAGATCGATGTGAATGAAAAAAGGAAAAAAAAAGAAAAAAAAAAGAGAAAAATGGAAAAGAGAGAAAATGGAAACTCAAATTGAAAATCTGAAAAGGCGATTTGAGTAGAAAAATCTCTGAGTTAAAAGTTGGATGAACAATTCAAATATATAGAAGATTAAAGACATCTGAAGATCCTCCAAAGCTGGGGTAAATTTCAATGAGCTCAAAATAATTTTGACAGCTAATGGAATAAGTTTTTGAAAAAAAATCATGGATTAATGTTCAAAATTGTTTGAATATTCATTGTTTGGATATACCAAACATCCCAATGACATGCTTCCAACTTGTTTCTATCTCTATTTATTTTTGTGCCAAACTCATTTCTCAATTCACCTTGTGCTCTCTTACTGCTGTATCCCTAGAATAAATCGAGAAAATGTATGATTGCATTATAGTTGTCATAATTTGAAATGATGATGAATGAATGACAATGTGTATTAAAGATTCTTACATTCTTTTGAAAAAAATTCAAGATGATAAGAGAAAATATGAAAAGATGATAAAAACCTAAAAATGATTATTTGAAAAAACACATGATGATGGATTGGTCAATAAAATGAAGATGAGGTAAAATTTGAAAAAAAATGGTATGACCAAGTGATAAGTATGGGGATAAATGGATCGACATAACCTGTGAGCTGTGATTGAGTGATGAAAATGATATGGGGCAATGGACAAAACTGGTGAAGTGATGAAGGATGAGATTTGTTCTGAAATGGCTAGTATTGAGAAGCTTATAGGCGATGATTAAGTGATAAAAGACAGAATTTATTTTGAGATGACTAGTGCTAAGAAGCTCAAAATGATGGAGTCTTAAGAGCCATATTACCATAATTATTTAGGACTTCATGACATTATTGACGTCCGCATTACATGCATCATGTTGGCATCGTTGTTTGAATAGTACATGCACATAATTTGATGAATTAAAACTTTTTTTGGACATGCATGGTACTATAAGAATCTAGGTTGTTGCATTTGCATTATTAATAAGGTATTTGCATCATTAAGAAGGTATTTGCATCTTTGATCATGACATTCATTTATGCAATTTTTTCAGTCACTTGAAAAGTAAATTGTGAATACTTTGATGAAAATTTTTGAGTTCTCAAATGAGAATATTTGAGTTTCAAAATAAGAATTTTTGAGGTATGAAGTCCAAAATTTGTCAATTTTTAAACTAAAATGAGAATTTTTGGGTTTCAAAATGAGAATCTTTGATGTGTGAAATCCTAAAGTTCGTTGAATGTGAATTTTCAAACTAGAATGAAAAGTTTTGAACTTTTGGATGTGAATCTCAAAAATTCAAAGCTTCAAACTCAACTTTTGGATACGAATCTCTAAATTTTTCAGTGAAAACCTTTGAACTTAGATGTGAAACTCTAAGTTTTTATTGTATGTGAGCCTTTGAACTCGAAAAAGAAGTTTTGAACTTTTGGATGTGAATCTCTAAAATTCAAACAAAAAGCTTTAGACTTTTACGATGTGAATCCCAAGTTTTCCAAATGCGAACCTTTGAATTTGAGTGAAAAGCCTTAAACTTTTGGATATGAATCTTTAAGTTTTAAATGAGAATCTTTAAATGTTGGATGCGAGTTTTGCAAGTTGCAAATGCAAATCTTGAGATCTTGTAAATTTGAATTTTTATAAAAATTAAAATTTTGAGAATCAAATTTCAATAAATTCTTGTGAAGCTGAAAGGTTCTTGCGAAGCTGAACCTTTGAATGTTGAACTCAAATTGTGAATTTTTGAGTTCCCATTACAAAATTCCTTCAAACACGATCTATAACTCTTTTGGACATGATTGTCAAAAAGCAATTTATTTTTTTCAAAGTTATGGTGCCTCTACTTAGACGAGTAATTTTTTTTTTCAAAGTTGTGGAGCCTCTATTTAGAAGAGCATTTATTTTTCAAAGATGTGGTGCCTCTGTTTAGAGGAGCTATTTATTTTTTCAAAGTCGTTGAGCCTCTATTTAGAAGAGCATTTATTTTTCAAAGTTGTTGAGCCTCTGATTAGAGGAGCTTTGTTTATGTTTTTCAAAGTCATTGAATAGAGCCTTGTTCATTTTTCAAAAGTTGTTGAGCCTCTAATTAGAGGAGTCTTGTTTATTTTTTAAAAGTCGTTGAGACTCTGTTTAAAGGAGCCTTATTTTTTTTTAAAGTCATTGAGCCTCTGTTTAGAGGAGCTTTGATCAAAATTTTAACAAAAAAAAAAACAAAAAAAAAACAAAAAAAGCAAAAAAAAAAGGTCGAGTTGAGTCTTGAATGAGTATCTACATCTTTGCAAAATTCTTGTTTCACAGAAAATGCGCAAAGAGGGGCAACTATAGACATCCCATTTTGTCTGGAGTTTTCGTTGATGTGAAGTTCGATACAAGCTCAATTGTAGAATTTTATTTATTTTAAATTTTATTTTTTTATTTATCATATTTATTTATTTATTTATGTTATTTAGTTCTAGTTTAATTTCATAATTATCTAGTTTTTTTTTTTTTTTTGAAGGTTGGATTTAATGGGAGGAAGTGAGTGGCACTGATAGGGTTGCAGTGGGATTCATTTTACGGAAGATAAATTTTGATTTTCTTTGATAACGCAAATAAAATCACAATTGTTTTAAAATTTTCCTAAGTTTAGTCCTATAAATCAATAGAAGAATCAATGGGAGAGAACAGAGAGATAAAAAATGAATCACAGAAAAAAAATCCCAAGATCAGAAACACATAAGAAAATCAGCAGTGAAATAGAGAAATTGGCATAGCTTGTGTTTAGAGCAGCGACATGTAGTAAACCATCGTGTAGAGTCACCAGTTGGTGGGAAAAAACAAGGAAAGAAGTGCCCTGACTAAAAGTCTAAGAAAGAGAGAAGCAAACCAGAAAATTAAAACGATTTGATAAAGCTAACAAATTGATTTATGAGAGATTTTAGTTCAAAAGCCCACGTGCTCACACGCTCCAATTTCCATTCTTGTAAAGAGTTTTGTTTATTTTCATCAATGATGTAGTAGGAGGCCCAAAACGAAGGAATCGAGAAGACAGTGGCGGTGGAGTTCATGGCGATGAAGCCACAGCTGATGGTGGAAGCACCAAAGGTAGTTGATACAATGCAATTCTACAAGACTGCATTCGACGCTGTCGATAATGGCTGTACTCTTTACCCCAAGTGCAAAACTGAGTAGGAGCTTCCTTATATCCTCTCTGTTTAGCTTGAGCTCGCTGGCTCTACCATTCTCGTATTTGACATCATTGATGACTTTGCTCCGGTGAAAAGTGAAGAAACTAGATGTGTGCTTTGCATCAAGACTGAGGACATGGAAGCTATTATAGCCAAAGTCGAGAGCACTGAAGCCATTGCAGAAGGCGATGATACGTGCTGTGGTGGATACGTGGGCAAGGACAAGGCTCTCTATGGATACAATTGGCTAATCTGTCTCTTACCAAGAATGCTACTGACATCCCTACATTGTTGGTATTTGGTTTCTTTTCACTTTTGAATTCTGAAAAGAGTATAGAAAACAGGCAGGGAAAGCCTATACCTGCTTATCTGCGTTGGCCTCATATGCAAGCTGATCAAGTTCGGGGGCTAAGCATAAGAGAAATTGGGGGGAGATTTTGGAAGCACCTCTGATCTCCTTCTGTTCGCTCTACATGCTATGCTATTGTTAAACCATCTACCGCGGTGCAAAAAAATGCAAAATATAACGAAGTTGAGGGGACATCAAAATGCTGTCTATTATACCATACTTGATCGCTCTGGGAGATATGTTATTATTGGTTCAGATGATCGCCTTGTCAAAATTAGGTCTATGGAAACTGTATTTTGCTTGGCTAGCTACCATAGACATGAAGGTGACGTAACTGGTTGTTAGTTCAAACAATATTTTGATGGCATCTACATCAAATGATTTTGTGATTTGAGTTTGGCGCTTCCAGTTTTAGTTTTACGAGGGCATACTAGTGCTGTAACTGCCATTGTATTTAGTCCTAGGCCCTGCCTTTACTTTCCAGCTTTTATCGTCATCTGATGATGGGACTTGTCGAATTTGGGATGCCAGGTATTCACATTATAGCCCACGCATGTACCTGCCAAAGCCTTCTGAAGCTGCTACTATCGGAAGGAGTAATTTTCCATCTAATAATGGACCTTCCTCAAGGTCTAGAGTGCCTGTAAGCCTAGTACACATGATTCACAACAACTAGTTCATGAATTGGATGTTTTGGCTAGCCATGAAAATGATGTTAACTACATTCAATTTAGTGGATGCACTGTACCTTCAAGATCCTCAATGTCTGATATTACAAAGAAGGACAATGTTCCAAAATTTAAAAGTCTTGGTTCTGTCAGGACAACATTGTTACCTATTCTTATAATGGAAGTGCAATCATTTGGAATCTCAAATCACGTAAATCCCATATTCTAACGTTTTTATTTTTCGGTCTTTGTCTCAAGCTAAGTCAAACGAAATCACTTTTTGAGTCATTCCAACTTTTCTACATTTATAGCCAAGCTACGCCAACTCTTCAGTCGAATTATTTTTTTTTTTTTTGATATTTTCTTTTATATATATATTTTGTGTTTGTTTATTTTTAAGAGTATTTTTACATGAATAAAGTTAAAAAAATATAAAAATATAAAATAAAAATTTCAAAAAAAACTTTTGAGGAAAAGTTGAAAGTATCAATTTTTCTTGAAATTAAAATTTCAGAAGAAAAAAATATTTTTGAGGAAAAGTTGGAAGTACCAATTTTTCTTAAAAAAAATTATCAAGAAAAACGTCTTAAGGAATAGTTGAAAGTATCAATTTTTCTTAAAATAAAAAATTTTCAAATTTTTTAAGAAAAAATTGAAAGTATCAATTTTTCTTAAAATAAAAAATCTTTCAAATGTTTTAAGGAAAAGTTGAAAGTGTCAATTTTCTTTATACAAAAGCAAATGAGTTTTTTTTTTTTTTTTGAAAGAAAAATGATTTATACCTAAAATTAAAATTTTATTTCTTTTCCTTTTCTTTCTTGAAATTTTTATGTTAAATAATTTGACGACGGAATCTCTACAAGTGAAACAGTAATTTTCTTGCATACTTTTAAGGTGAGGGGATTTTTTCTTAATTTTTTACCAAAAATATTGGAGTTAATTAAGAATAATTTTCAATAGTTAATTACTTGATAAAATTTTTAAAGGCTTATTAGATAATATAAAATTAAGCTGGTACTATTTTTCGATAGGTGTTGTGCGGGTGCTATAACTTTTCTCACTCATAACCGAACTCTCGAACCCTGTTTTGGTTAATAGACCCGAACTTATTTTTTTAGGGACTTTTAGTCAAGCTTAGGTATTATTTGAAAGGATAGATTCCTTAGATGGCTAATCGCATCTAAATAAAAAAGATTGGTGACGACTCTTTTAAGTCAATGTTAAGCGATAAATTCTCATATCTAGACGTGATGACACTTAAAATATTAAAAGTGAGTGACTAAAATATGCTTCATAAAATTTTTAATAAATTTTAATTTAATTATTTTTAATTATTAACATTTTATTATTAAATTCTCATTTATTAAAATTTTAATAAATTTTAATTCAAGTATTTTTATTATTAAATTTTTTTTATTACTAACCTTTTTCATATAAAATAAAATATTCATTAATCATAGTTGATTTCTTTTTTCTGGTTTGTTTAATTAATTAGTTGTCATTCAATAGCATTTCTCTCATATTTTTGTTATTTCCTTCTTCATTGCTAGAAATAATTAATGTGTAAATAAGTCTGCATAAAATTTAATTTGATAGACAAATTTGACATGAAATCAAATCATAAAATTTTAGTCATTCTTTTTCATAAGCAAACAAAACACTCAAATAGTATAAACATTAATGCATGATCAAACTTGGCATTGTTTTATTTTTTTTATAATTCGATTATAATTTGTTGTTATGTTTTAAAAGTAATTGAAAATGCGAGTGTATTTTCTTTTTTATTATTATTTTAATAATTTCGTTATTGATTTTCATTTCATATTGAATTTGTTGGAATTTTAAAAAAATAAAAGTGTGTCCTACAATTAAAATAAAGATTTGATGAAAAATCTACCTTTAAACACATACTCTTTTTGTTATTTGTTCCTGCTCTATATATTTATTTTTATGATAGGTAAATTTATTTAATTTAAACTTAAAATAACTTAAAAAGTTAGTGAAATTCATTGTTAACTTGTATTACTAAATCTTAACATATATATATATATATATATATATATATAACATATGTGTCCTATGGGACTTTGTAGTCATATTATGCTTCTAACTAATATAGACCATTGAGATTGAAGCCAATTAATAATATTGATAGTGAATTTTTTGTTCTTTTCTATACAAGTAAATGTAGTTGTTTTCTAACGTCTAAAAGTGTGAATCCCAAAAGTGTTAAAAGTAATTAACTTAAATATTTTAATTAATAAAATTATCTTTAAATATATATAACTTTTATTAATTTATTTAAGTTTAATTTAAATCAACTAAAATTAAAAATAGAGTTTATATGAAATTAATCTACTAAAAAATTTAAAATTTTAGTTCCAAAAATGTTAAAAATGATTGACCAAAAAACTTTTAGTAAAATTTTTTTTTATAAATTTTAATTTAAATGAATTTTTTTATTATTATAATTTTTTTTGTAATTAGACTAAAAAAATTCTAAAAGTGATTTTTTTTTACTATAAACTAAAAGTGATTGACTAAAGTATTCTTAATAAAATTTTAATTTAAAAAATATTAAAAGTAATTGATTAAAATACTATTAGTAAATTCTTTATAAATTTTAATCTAAATGAATTTTTTTAATTAAACTCATATTAAGACACAAAATATTATTTTCACATAAAATAAAAATACAAATAGAATAGGATTAAAGCTTATTAGTGTGCATGAGAATAAGACAATTATATGGAGTTTGTTTTATATTATTATAAAACTAATTTTACATATAGTTTATGTTGATAAATAAATTCATTAAAAATAATCATAATTAAGTCATTGAAGCATTTTTTTTCTGTTTTTTACCTTTCAATTTTTTGTTTTAATTAAATTGCTAACTATATATGTATGTTAATGGTTTTATTATTTGTATGTTTTATGAGTTGATCATTTTATCATTTTTTTTTTACAAATTACTTGATCATTGATAACATAATTAAATCTTTTTAGTCACTTAAAATAATTTTTTTAATATATATCAGTCTTATAGTTTAACCCAACTTCTATATTTAATTTATTTTTTTTATTTTCCTTTTTCAAAATTTTATAATTATTACACCATGAATAAAAACTAATATTAAATCAAATGCAAATCAATTACGTACACCTTCCACCAATAACTAGCACTATATGATTTATTGAACATTTTGAGCACTTCAATTGGACTTCTAAGTTATATAATTAGATGATTCATGAGGTGTTGCATTTACCACTAACTAAAGATCAAATTGTAATAAGAATTATTCTACTTAACTAATTTTTATCTCAAGATGATTTAATATTTTTCAATTGTATTAAATTACTCGCTTTTGTTTGTCATCGATGTGGTTGAAAGCCCTAACTTGAATTATTAAATGAAGTATGATTAATTGTTTCTGTGATTTTTTTTAATATATGACAAAATTTATTGGAACTATCTTTTTAATGTGCCTATGCCAATGTTACATTTTTTGCCATGCTAAGGTTACATTCATTCATGAAAATTTATGTTGTTAATATTGAAAATTAAGTCATTATAAATCGTATAGGTACTACATAACAAGTTTGTTATTTTGAGAATTGGAATTTTTGTAAGAAAAAATATAATAAGTACCAAGGTTAGGAATTTATTTTATTTCATTTTAATTTCTAAGATTATATATTTTAATATTTTTATACAATAAAAAATTTCAAACAAAAGAAAAAATAAGCTTTCAAATGATAGAGCATACAATTACAATCAATCAATGAAAGCACCAATGCAAAATTATGCCAAGCAAAAAATGAGACAAAAGATTGGATGGTTTTGCATAGCTTTATCTTCTCCATATGGCAAAAAAAAGTTCGTCTTATATGATGTTTCAAAGAAGAATATACTAATGTATTAATTTCAATTTTTTTTAGGATTAGCATGAAACTCTTTTATTAGGAGAAACATTATATACCCCTTCATTTTCTCCATTATATTAGTTAAATAATATTCATTGCTGTACCAAAATTTTTAAGGTTACCATGTTATTTAATATTTGTTAAAAAATATTGAAATTCATCAAATTAATTATCGTTATTACTTTTAATACAAAAACATTAGGTTAAAACAATAAAAAAATCCTTGACTTTTATCACTTTACTTGGATAAGCTCCTATAATTTTATTGTATCCAAATAAACCCTTAACCTTTAATTTACATTTAAATAAACCCTTAAATTTTAATTTATATCCAAATAAACTGCTAATATTTGGTTTGTGCCTAAATCAATCCTTTACTTAAATCAATTTTTGGTTTGAAATAAACGCTTATTTGAATGCAAATCGAAAGATGAGAGCTTGTTTAGGTATAATAAAAGTAGAACTTATCTAAAAAGTGAAATAATTTAAGGACCTTTTTAATATTTTAGCCAAAATATTATTATAAATTATAATTTAATTAAACTTATAAGTGACTTAAGGATATGTCATAACATATAGATCCGTAAATCTATAGCTAGACTCAATAAATGGATGGAGTTACCACCAATCTTTTTTATTTAGGTGTGATTGGCCACCTAAGAAATCTATCCTTTTAAAGAACTTCTAAGCTTAACTAAGGGTTCCTAAAAGAATAGGTTTGGGTCTACAACTAGAACAAGGTTCGAAAGTTCGGTTACATATGGGAAATGTTATAGCACCTTTACATGTCCATCCAAATGATGGTACCATTTTATTTTAAATTTATCTTAGGGTCTTGGTTCTAATGGTTTTAAAATTTAATGTTGAATATTGAAAATAATTAATAAGATTCTTCCATCAATCTGGTAGAATTCTTAAAAATATTTTCTCACTTCAAAAGTATTCAAGGATCCTATTTGTTTCGTTAAAGAGGGTTCGTTGTCAGAAAGATTTTTTTTGGTTGAAAATATATCTAATTATTCCACCATTTGAGCCAAATTAGAAATATTTTCTTGTTTTGAATTTTTAAATTTTCTACCATTTGGCCCTATTTAAAAATTCTTTTTAATTAATTTTTTTTGGAAAGAAAATAATATGATAATTATTTTTATTGAAATTTCATTTAAATTTTTCCACCATCTGGGATAAATTTAAAGAAAATTTTTCACCAAGAGATTTTTTAGAAATTTACCATTTGAAATTTCTAAGAATCTCATCTTGAGATAATTATCAAATATTCTCAACCCAAATTTTAATTTTTTTTTATATTTTTTTGTTTGAAAATAAATATTAATTATTGTTATTGAAACTTTATCAAAATTATTCCATCATTTGGGACAAATTTAGATAAAATTTCTCACCTAGGAATTTTATAGAAATTTACCATTTGAAATTTCTATAAATTCCATCATTGGATAATTAATATTTATTTTTAAAATTTGTTTTTATTTTTTTCTTAATTTTATTTTTATTTTTGTAAAATTTAATCATGCAAAAATACTAAAAAAAAAAATAAATAAAGTAAAAAACACCAAAAACAGGAGGCGGCTTGGCTATAATGGCTATAACATGGCTTGGCTGCAAGATAAAAAGCTAGAATGGTTTAAAAAGTGGCTTCGTTTGGCCCAGCTTAAGATAAAGATTGAAAAAAGTTATCATAATCTAGGAATTTTTTAGATTTTTTCCAAAAAATAATTTTAAAACCCCAAAAAATCTTCAAAAACATGTATTGATTGTTTTCTATGATTTATGCCTCTCTCCTCAATTTTTTTTATGTGTCTTTGTTTGATCTATATGGGCATGTATTTATAAGGTTTTGAATATGAGAACTCCAATCCGGAAAAGAGTCTCAATTTCCTTTGAATTCTAGCTTTAAACCAAACTTCAGCTTTACAAATTAATTCCAACAATTTCACACAAACTCAACTACCTATTTTTTTAATTTTTTATTTTTTATTAGCAAAAATCACAAGTAGACCCCCAGACAAATTGGAGTGTCTACAACTGCTTCTCTTTGCACATTTTCTATGAAACGGGAATTGTGAAAAGATGTAGACACCATTCCTATTTAGATGATCATCCCAACACATTCACCTTTTTTTTTTTATTTTTGGTTTTTTTTCTTGAAAAAGTAAACAAAGCCCCTATAAACAAAGGCACCACCACAACTTTTGAAAAATAAATTGCTCTTCTAAATAGAGGTATCACAACTTTAGAAAAATAAATTACTTTTTTTAAACAGAGGCACCACAACTTTGAAAAATAAATTGCTCCTCTAAACAGAGGTACCACAACTTTGAAAATTAAATTGCTCTTTTAAATAGAGGCACCACAACTTTTGAAAGATAAATTACTCCTCTAAATAGAGGCACCACAACTTTGGAAAATAAACTGCTCCTATAAATAGAGGCACCATAACTTTGAAAAAATAAAAGGCTCCGTAACGATCATGTCTAGAGGAGTCGTAGATCAGATCTGATGAAATTTGTAATGGAAACTAAAAGATTCACAATTTGAATGTGAAAATCAAAGGTTCAGATTCGCAAGAACTTTTCAACTTTGTAATAATTCACTGAAATTTTATTCTTAAAATTTCAATTTTATAAGGATTCAAATTTGCAAGATCTTAAGATTCGTATTTGCAAATTGCAAGATTCACATCCAATATTTAAAGATTCTTATTTGAATTTTGGAAATTCACATCCAAAAGTTCAAAGCTTCTTGATCAAGTCCATAGGCTCACATTTGACAAATCTTAGGGTTTCACACCTTAAAGATTCACATTTGAAACTTAAAGATTTTCATTTGAGTTCGAAGATTTACATTCAACAAATTTTGGGTTTCACACCTCAAAGATTCTCATTTGAATTCGAAGATTCACATTCGATAAATTTTGGGTTTCACATCTCAAAAATTCTCATTTGAAATTCAAAGATTCTTATTTGAAAACATTTTAAAGATTCTCATTTGAAACTCAAAGATTCTCATTTGAAAATATCTTAAAGATTCTCATTTAAGATTCAAAGATTTTCATTTGAGGACTTCTTAAAGATTTTCATTTGAAAACTCAAAGATTCTCATTTGAATATTCAGGACTTCATCAAAATATTCAAAATTTATTTTTCAGATGACTTTCAAACTTTTTCCAAAGTCAAAATATTGTATGTACTGAATGTCATGATCAATTACGCAAATGCCTTCTTAATGCTATAAATGTAACAACCTAGATTATCATAATGCCATATTCTCAACCATGATTCAGATATTTACTGCATAATGTAAGTGCATTGTCAAACCAAAGTTTTAAATATTCTCCAAACAATAATGCATGTAATGTGGATGTCAATGTCATGAAATTAATTGTGATAATATGATTTTCAAGACCCCACCATCTCACTTTTTTCTTTTCAACCTTTCAGCACTAACCATTTAGAACAAGTTCCATCAATTGATACTTGATCATAATTCATAGGCCTTTCAGCACTAGTAATTTCAAAACAAGTTTCATCCATTGCCTCATATCATAGCTCACAGGCTTCTCAGCAATAGCAATATCAAAATTTATCCATGTTATGTTCATCACTTGAACATCATTCACAGGTTTCTCAGCATTTACCATTCTAGAATGAATCTATACTTTGATCCACTTTATATCCATAATTTGATTACCATTAATAGGTTTTTTAGCACTAACCATTTCAAAATGGATTTTGTCTATCGATCCTCATCATTTGATCACCTCTCACAAATAATGTCGACCAATCCATCACTTGGTCATACCATATGTCCTTTTAAATCATCTTTTCAAGTTTTTACTCTTTTTTTTTTACCTCCTATCACACTGGATTTCTTTTCAAAAGAATGTAAGAATCTTTTAAGCACATATTCATTCATTCATTATCATTGCAATTCTTGAAAAACACAAAGCAATCATACATTTTCTCAATTCATTCTAAGGATGTGAGAATAAAAGAGCACAAGGTGAATTAGGAGAAAGACAATCAATGAGGAGTGAGTTTGGTGCAAAAACAAATGGGGAAAGAAACAAGTTGGAAGCATCTTCTTAGGATGAATGGTGTATTCAAACAATGAATATTCAGACAATTCTGAACATTAATCTAGGGTTCTTTTTCAAAAACTCATTTCATTGACTGTCGAAATTATTTTGAGTTCATCAAACTTTGCTCTAACTTTAGAGGATTTTTAGATATCTTTGACATTTCATCCATGTGACTAATTTTTTCAACTCTCAACTTAAAGATTTTTCTACCCAAATCGCCTTTTGGGTTTTCAATTTGATTTTTTTTTATCACAATTTCATTTTTTTTCTTTCATTTTTTTATCTTTTTGCCATTTTTCATTTTTTTCTCTTTCCTACATTCTTCACCCATTATTGATATCTTTTTCACATCATTATTTAGAGCAACGAAACATGATTTGTTGTTCCATCATAAGCATGCCTTAGTTCAACATATGATCATTCAATTCGAGTATTCACACTTTATCCAAATGAACTTTTAAATGTTGTAATGTAAGCCATAGTGAGGGATCATGAAAGAAATGGGTAAAATAGGCTCAAAACACATATTTAAAGGGTTCAAAACCAATAGATCATTTCTCATCATTTGAAACAACTTGGCATTTTGCCCTATTCTACATCATTTTCTTACTTTTTTCTTTTTTCATCTCATTTCTCACAAAAAGATTCTTATTACTTTGCCCCTACTTGTTTGTGGCATTTTTTCTTTCTTTTTTTTTGTTTTACTTTTTTTTCTTTCTTTTTTTTTTCTATCTTTGAGACCTTTTATGATCTTTTATCTTTTTTTTTTTCAAAAATTACCCCACAGTGTAAAGAGTAATCATTGGTTAGGGTTCTTTAGAAAAAAAATCATAATAAGCTTAAAGGGGTAGTAATGAATGGTTTTTCGAATGGTAAAAGAAATATGGCCATTTTTCATCTCAAATGTGAATGCTTTCCTTGAATTTTATCTATTAAACAAAAATAAGCTCATGGATCTTTGCACATTTTCAAGACATATCTATTCCACATCTATTAGTAACTAGCTTTTTTTTTGCTCAAATAGTCTTCTCAGATCAATGTGAATGAGTTCTCAAAATTAAATTTTAGAATTATTGTTATCATTGTCTAAATATTCATCATATGAACTTTAAGAATGGGAATGAAATATTATGAAAGGTGACAAAGCATGGAATAATGATTAAATGAAAGAGAAAATATAATGAAATGCATTATCCTTGCCTCTTATTAAAATGATAATAAATGAAGTCCTATTGCATAAAAGAAATCCTAACATTACTCTAAAAGAAATCCTAAACTGGCAAAAAACTTCCAACCAGCCTTATCATCATTTTTTAAAATTATGCCCTTGTGCAATCAAGTAAAGGATTTTTATTAACATATTGTCCCCTAATTCACTACAACTCTCTAGGCCTTTTCGGATCAACGTGTTCTTAATTCTCATTTAGAGCATTGACATTATAATTAGGTAATAGATTACCACTAACATTAGGTATTGTTGCTTCTTTTTAATCAAAACTTATCATTCTATCCTTGATCAACCATTGCACCTTATGCTTTAGAGTAGTGTAATTTTCAGTGGAATGGCAAGCAATTTCATAGTGGTAATCACAGTGGGCTGTAAGATCATACCACTTGGGATAGGGTGGTTTGAGTAGGCACTACACAGTTGAGGGCAATCAAGTGGTTATTATAGAACTCTTGGTATAACTCCGTATAAGTCATGAGAATTGGGTTAAATATAGGTTTTTTCTAGTAATTCATTGCTCTCGTGAACCACTTACTGGGCTAGCAGGATGAATTTGGGGTTTTGTGATAAGTTAAATGTTAAGGCTATATGTGGGAGCTTAGAGGCTAAAAATGGGCTGATTTATTGGTGGATAAGATGGTAATGAGGCTAGCTGGTCTGGGTAGGATGAGGTATTGTTCACAGCATGATAGTATGAAGAGTAACCTTATAATGGATAAGATTGATAAACCCTGAACTGTCTACCAAAGCTCATAACTTGAGCTTCGATCTTTTTTTTCTTTGACGATTTCTTGGTTTCTCCTTCTTTCAATTTATCATTTTTAATGGCATTTTCAATGATTTTACTTGAGATCATCATGTCAGCAAATTTTTTTGTTACATTTACCCTATCATCTTTTCATAATAGAGAAATTTCAAAGTGCTGATAAACAACACTATGATTTTTTTCTCAGTTAAAAAGGTTATACCTGAGAAGCCGTGTCCTTTTACCTCTAGGCATACTCTTTGAATGATTCATTTGCCTTCTTTTCCATATTCTGCAAAGATAAGCAATTAGTGGCTAAATTTATTATATGTCGATACTAATTAATGAAATCATGAGCCATATCACTTTAAGAATGAATGCGTGTCCTATTCAACTGGAGATACCACCTAGCAACAGAGCCAGTAAGGTTATTTTAGAACATATGCATCTATAGTTTTTCATTATGAGCATGGGCAACCATCTTCCAACAATACATGGTGATATGGATTTTTGGACACTTCGTACCATTATACTTCTCAAACTTTAAAACCTTGAACTTCAGAGGAATAACCATATTTGGGACTAAATAAAGCCAAGCAATATCCACTGAACCATAAAAACTAACTCTTTCCACTGCTCGCAACCTTTTCTCTAACAAGTTTATCTTTTGTTCAGCTTTTGAAGCTTTTAAAGTCTTATTCTCTTTGGGCTTCAGTTTTTCTTTCTCTTCTGTATCATCCAAATTAGGGATTGGTATTGGTTCTATTACTTTCTCAGTAAAAACAAGATTTACATAACTTTGGTACTACTTACAATTTTAAGCTGATGGCATTTTGGGGTATGTGTACTTCACTAGATATGTGAACTACTGTGGGGGTGGATCTTGAGTGGACTGGGCTTGTTACAGCCTAAAACTAAGAGGGTACAGAGAGTTAGTCACTTCTTGTGATGGATGATCATGCTGGCTAGTACTTTTTTCTATATTCTTCCTCTTGTTTAACTTATTTAAAGCCTTTAAAATCTTATTCAATTCCCTTCGAGCTTCTCTTGAGCTTTCTTTATCCTCTCAAGATGATTAAAATTTTCTTGTTCCATTTGTCTGCCTTGAGCCCTTGTATTATATTGGTGAGTGAAGTTTTTGCTTGGTGGAGCTATCCTTGAATCTTGATTACTATAATTGTGTCTTTAAAAATGCTATACTTTATGCATGATATGTTGATGCATGAATGAAATGTATATTTTCATGGATGAAATCTAATATAAAAATGATGCAGATGCATAATGTTACATATGACAATAAAATGATGCATGATATGATAATGCAAATACACAAAGTCAAACAATCGAAATGGTTAGATAAATACAAATTGTTCCTTCTTATGTCTTAATTTCAAGATATATCTTATCACTGGGTAGGAAGGGCTCTATCTTAGGGTTAGCCTTTTAAGTGTACACTATATGTAGGGTTAAGTGATATTGACCACTAAAGGTTCCTAAATTATTCCTTACATCATTGTCCATCACAGAATAATAAGACAATCCAATCCTCACCTATCACAGGTTACCAACGAAAATGATTAAATTTGAGTGAGAGTATTTCGCTAGTCATTGCGGAGATTATTATCTCACGATAACGTAGGTACTTTACTCTATCCTAAAAGGGACAGAGCCTAGGTATAGAGGTCATGTAATGTAAATGTATGTGATAGTGTGTGAAAAAACATATAGGTTTCATGCCCTAAAAATAAATTATAAGATAAAAAAAATTTTAGTAAATAGATAACACAAATCATTATAATTTAAAACCATTAGACCAAAGAATATGATAAATTTAAAAGTTTATTGCTTGACTCTCTATGGCTATCCTTAGTAAAACGCCAAACTATCATAATATTTAGATCCGTAAATTTATAGCTAGACTTAACAAATGGATGGAGTCGTCACCAATCTTTTTTATCTAGGTGTAATTGGCCACCTAAGGAATCTATCCTTTTAAGGAACTCCTAAGCTTGACTAAGGGTCCCTAAAAGAATATGTTTGGGTCTACAAACTAGAACAGGGTTCAGGAGTTCAGTTACATATGAAAAATGTTATAGTACCCTCACATGCCCATCCAAAACATGGTATCATTTTATTTTAAATTTATCTTAGGGTCTTAGTTCTAATGATTTTAAAATTTAATGTTGAATATTGGAAATAATTAATAAGATTCTTCCATCAATCTGGTAGAATTCTTAAAAATATTTTCTTATTTTAAGAATATTTAAGGATCCCATTCATTTCCTTAAAGAGGCTCCATCATCGAAAATATTTTTTTTTGGTTAAAAATATATCTAATTATTTCACCATTTGAGCCAAATTAGAAATATTTTCTTATTTTGGATTTTAAAATTTTTCACTATTCAAGCCTATATAGAAATTCTTTTTATTTTTATTTTTTGGAAAGAAAATAATATGACAATTATTTTTATTGGAATTTCATTTAAATTTTTCTACCATTTGAGATAAATTTAAAGAAAATTTCTAACCTAGAGATTTTTTAAAAATTTACCATTTGAAATTTTTAAGAATCTCATTTGACGATAATTATCAAATATTTTCAACCCAAATTTTTATTGATTTTATTATTTTATATTTTTTGTTTGAAAATAAATATTTATTATTGTTATTGAAACTTTATCTAAATTATTCCACAATTTGGGACAAATTTAGATAAAATTTCTCACCTAGGAATTTTATAAAAATTTACCATTTGAAATTTCTATAAATTCCATCATTGGATAATTAATATTTATTTTCAAATTTTATTTTTATTTTTTTATTAATTTAATTTTTATTTTTCTAAAATTTAATCATGCAAAAATACTAAAAAAAAACAAATAAATAAAGTGAAAAAAAAAATCCAAAACAAGAGACGGCTCAACTTTAATGGCTACAGCACAGCTCGGCTATAGGAAGAAAAGCTGGAATAGTTTAAAAAGTGGTTTCACTTAGCCCAGCTTGAGACAAAGACTAAAAAAAGTTATTAGAATCTATGAATTTTTTAGATTTTTTCCAAAAAATAATTTTAAAACCCCAAAAAATCTTTGAAAAATTTTCTTAACTACTTTCTATGATTTCTACCTCTCTCTCTAATTTTTTTTGTGTCTTTGTATGATCTGTGTAGGTATGTATTTATAGGGTTTTGAATCTGAGAACTCTAATCTAGAAAGGAATCTCAATTTCCATTGAATTCAAACTTTAAACCCAACTTCAACTTTATAAACCAATTCCAACAATATCACACAAACTCAACTACCTATTTTTTTTCATTTTTCATTTTTTTATTTTTTATTAGCAAAAATCACAAGTAGACCCTCAAACAAATTAGGTGTCTACAAGATATTCATTAGCAAAATTTATTTGATAAATCTTTATTTAATTTTGTATTTGATGTTTCAGTAATTTTGAATTTTAACTTTTGATAATTTTGAGTAGTGTTTTAGATAAAAAAAATCAGGGATTAATTAGGTTACTTAAAGTTTTATCATCTATTTCTATTCATAGTATGCTCAATTATTCACTTATGCGCATGAGCAAATTTGACTCAAAAATTGGTACATGTTTCTTTTTATTTAAAAGTTTCATTCAAATCAATTTAAATCCAAATAAAAAAAAGTATACTCAATTACTTATAATTATACTTTTACTTTAGGAATATTTTTAAAAATTAATTAACTAATTCTATGACAAATATAATAAAAACAAGACATTGATGATAAAGGAGAAAAACTCAAATACTGAACTTTTAAATTGTTACATTATATGATTAAGAAAAATTGGATTCTGGTTGGGTTGCTATTTCAATTCAAATTTTGGTTTTGTTTAATCATTTCAGATTTTAAATAACTACTAAATTATTGATTTTTTAAAATCAATTGATATCGAAATCAAGTTAGTTCATTTTTATAATTGTGTGTATTATATTAATTTTAATTAACTTAAAATTAAAAATGAGGAAAAATTTTATATATACTCAATTTGAGTTTTGAACTATTTCAAATTTGAGTTGATTAATATGGCAATGATAATAAACTTCAAAATAAAATGAGAACACAATATAAAAAAAATTTAAGTGCAAAAATTATGAAGATACTAATAATAATTCTAGAAGAAAATTTTTATACCCCAATTTTGCAAAGATTAAAGAATATATATTCTTCGAAGGATATTTAAATTTGTATTGTAGAAATGTTAATTTAAATCAATGAGTTTATAATCATTCATTTACTGTTCAAGTTGCAGCTTGATGGATCTTTTAAAAGGAGAATGCAAATGTGATTATTGTGAACTTAATATATATATATATATATATATATTTTAAAGTTGCCTATTTATTTTTTTATAAATTTTATGTGGTAAATTTTTTCTCATTACTTTTATCATATTATGTAACAAAATTTTTACCCAAAATTACATACTTAAAAATATAAATATAAGGCAAAGTTTATTAATTTCATTGTTGGAAGAAAACTTCAAAAATTTTCAATATTTTATATGCAATTATACTTTGCTAAAATGTATGATAATACATACACTAATTATTTAATCAAATCACCAATAAAACTTATCTTAATATGTCCAATTATACCATGAACTAAAATTTTGAAAAATATCTTAGAAATATTGACTTAATATATATTGTACATATTTATTTAATTTAGTTTTGATACTTGCATTATCATAATAAGTTATGATTTTAACTTATAATTATGTGTTAAACTAGGAATACTAAATTAAGAGCATTTACTCATTGTTTTTCAAGTCATCTACACTTAAATTTTTTCTTACTTTCTTTCTCTACTTTACAAATTATATCATTTAGCGTACATTGTGGTTACTTTCTTTCTGGATATACATAAATCAATGATAATATAATATTAGATAGTTAATAATTTATTAATTAGTCATTGAAAACATTAAAGTAATCGGTATAACTTAGTTGTAATCATCGATAACATAATAATTAATCAGTAACAACTTAATCATAAATCATAGATAACTTAGTAGTATATTCATGAAACTTAATATTAAATGAATGATAATTTAGTACTCAATAATTGATAACTTAGTAGTAAATCAATAATAACATATAGTAGTTGCATAATAATTTAATATTAAGTTAATTGTAATATAATTATAAATGAATAACAATATAATAACAAATCTAGGATAACTTTAAAAAAAAAAATGACAACTTAGTAGTTAATCATTGATAACTTAGTAATAAACCAATAATTACTTAATAATAAGTTAGTCATAACAATATAGTAGTAAATAAAAAATAACTTATTAAAAAAAGTGATAACTTAATAGTTAATTATTGATAACTTAGTAATAAACCAATGATTACTTAATAATAAATTAGTCATAATTTGATAGTAAATTAATTTTGATTTAATAGTAATTAATTGATAGTAGTAAATCATAAATAACTTAAGGTCCATTTAGATGGATGGTGAAATTGACTCTGGTGAGATTAATTATTGTAATGGTAATATTATTTACTGTAAAGCTGAAATTAAAATTAGTGGAGAAATATGTGTTTGGATACAAAATTTGTTGTGCATGGATCAATTCAAGAAGTTCTTTGATTGATATAACACATAATTGATAATGCCACCAAGGTAATTTAGAATTTGATTGCAATATTTCCTTTCCAATCCATCATAAAAGGTGAAAAAAGGAGCCTAATGATCCAAATTTCATGCTTTCACATATTACAACTTCAAATTTGGATTTCATTATTTATCAAATCTTAATGATTTCTATGCAATACTAACCAACTTCAAGTAGAATTTATTCATTTTAACTCATTAACGACAGGGATACAACATAAATGGGGACTTAACCTTTTTTTTGTTCTTAAATGTTGAAGGATGCTAAAATTTATGAACTACAGGTTCCATAAGATGCTACAATTGCTATTACCACCAGAAGGCCGCTGTGGATAATAGTAGATAGTTAATAATTTATTAATTAATTATTGAAAACGTAAAAATAATCATTATAATTTAATTGTAATCATTGATAACGTATTAATTAATTAGTAATAAATTAATCAATATAATTTACTTTTAATCTTCGATATAATACATAATTGATAATTCCACCAAGCTAATTTAGAATTTGATTGCAATATTTCCTTTCCAATCCGTTATAAAAGGTGAAAAAAGGAGCCTAATGATCCAAATTTCATGTTTTCGCAGATTACAACTACAAATTTGGATTTCGTCATTTATCAAATCTTAACGATTTCTATGCAAGGCAATACTAACCAACTTCCAGTAGAATTTATTCATTTTAATTCATTAAAAACAGGGATACAACATAAGTGAGGACTTAGCCTTTTTTGTTCTTACATATTGAAGCATGCTAAAATTTATCAACTAAAGGTTTCATAAGACGCTACAACTGCCACTGTCACTAGGAGGCTCCCGTGGAACTGCTGGTGCGTCGGGGATGTACGGTCGGCTCATGGCATATACGGTAAATGGTCCCTGTCCTGACTGCAGATGAGCATCCTTTGGACAAGATTCTTGAGGAGAAGGCCTCAGATTTCCTGCAAAGTCAAGCTGTTACACTCTTTACATTGTTGTTTCAGATTTGTCCTGGTCCTTGGAAATTTATACAGATTTACACTTTCAGACGTTTTTTAATTCTGAAAAAGAGGATTCGAACCCAACACTTTTGAAAAAGAAAATATTAGATACATGTAATTAATCAAGTTGGGGTATAAAAGTAGAGCTTGGTAGGAAGGCAGTTTTTCCCTTCAAACAAGTTTAGTACAAAGTAACCTGATCAGTTTGAGGCAGCAATTGATGGGGAGGCTGAAGACTTGGAGGATGACCCTGTGAAAATAGAATGCCAGGTTGAGTATTACCTTGCTGGCCGTGATGGTTATTGCCATATGAAAGTTGCTGCTGGTTCTTGTCTTCGTTACTCATCTGCTTCTGTTCAGACTCTCCCTCTCCTGGAACTTCCTACTTTCTTCTTTCTCTACTTGTTGATTGGATTGGTCTTTTAATTTCTTGAAGGAAAGATGTTTAAAGATGGCTTTGAATTGGATTGATTTGTGGAGGTAAGGAATGGTGGGTGGAAGTAAATATATATAGCTTAAAACATGTCAATGATATTCTAATAATATATCAGATTGATTTCAATGATATTATTCTATTAATATTCTAGATTAATTTGATATTGATTTAGAGAATATTATATATTGATTTAGTTGATTATAAGAATTGATTTAGATAATTGGTTGATGGATTGATAGTACTTGTGTGAATAAATTTGTGCAGACAGGAATGTAGCATCAGTGAAAGAATTTGTGCATCTATTGCTGAAGGGTTCAATCAATGGTGGTTTTCAGCATCCCCTCCCAAGAATTTGTGCTCCAAAATTCTTTTCTTTAGAAAATATTGCAATTATTCTAACTGGATGTTCTCATCCAAAAGCCTTTATATAAATTAATCTGATGTTCCTTGGAGATAATTGGTTGATGGATTGATACAACTTGTGTGAATAAATTTGTGGAGACTGGATTGTAGCATTAGTGAAAGAATTTGTGCACCTATGGTTGATGGGTTCAATCAATGGTGGTTTTCAGCATCCCCTCCCTAGAATTTGTGCTCCAAAATTGATGCTTCAGCTTAACAACTCAGCTGGTAAAGTGCAAAGGTATTACTAAAACTGAAGAATCTATCTTGTACATATTGAGGACATACATAAATGCCAGTTTTAGCTGTCTATGCAGTATGCTACATTGTCAGCATATGAACTCAGGGCTTGAAAGCAGCATATAGAAGGCACAGTAGTAGCAGAAAACCAAGATAGCAACATCGGCCACTAAATAACTACCTCGAGAACTCTCCCTTCAAATTTCTACTTCTGTTTCATGAATGAGATTCAACCACTTCTTGATTACAAATGTGATGTTTAAATTTATTACATTAAATATAAGACACTAACGCATCTTATAAAATTAAATATGAGATGAAGGCATCTTTAAATTAAAGTTCAATCTTTAAATATAAGAGGGTCCATATTACAGCAGCTGAGTGAACTTTAAACTGGTAAAGGATATTTCAATATAATAATGAATTAGCGTTCTTAATTTATTATATGTAAGGTAGACAGAGTTAGAGCGGAGATTTTATGAAATATAATTCTAGTTTTATTTTTTGTACAAATAAGATCTTAGTCTAAAAATAACAGAAGATATTACAAGCGTTAAAATTTGAATCCAAAATTTAACATTATCTTTTAGGGATGATAGTATGAATTTTAAAAAATTTAAACCCTAAAAATCTAATCCTAACCATTGTAGCTCCCAAAAAGAAACTCCGCTATCAATCTAAAATTTTCAGGCAGGTAAATACTTGGAACTAATAGTCTTATAGCCAATTATTATATGAATCATGTGGCTCTATTGTTTTATTTTAAAATTTGAAGGCGGTATAATTTTTTCATTTCTTTGAATCAGAGTGATAGTTTTTTAGTGAATTTAAGAATTTAAAATAAAATAACGTGTTTAACAAAAATCATATATGAGTTTAACAAAATCTAAAAAATATATTTCATGTTTTTCATGTTAATATAAATTATAATATGTAATTTTTGTATAAAATATAATATAAACACTCAAATTATCCAATATATTTCCGAGACATATTCATGTTTGTTGAGTGTCCCTACGTAGCCGTGGAGGATGCACTATTGCATATACAAAAAATTTGGCAATAAGAGGCATGATAGGTTTAATTTTCTTCTTTAGAAGGATTGGCCAATTGCGTGAGTTATGGAGCCATGGGTGGTTGTGTTTGGAATGGTGGAATCCTTTGGGCTATACATTAATGCGCGGTGGACAAAAACAACTCAAAGTACAAGATGTCTCCTTCAGCTACTCTTAATTGGTTTTTGTAGTTATTCATTCATATTTGAGTTTTATATATTAACTTTATATAAAAATATGAATTCTAAAACTGATAATAATAATCGATTAAAACATCTTCAATAAAATTTTAATTCTTAAAATATTAAAAATAAGTGACTAAAATACCTTTATAAAACTTTTAATAAATTTTAATTTAATTATTTTTAATTATTAACTTTTTATTATTAAATTCTCATTTATTAAAATTTTAATAAATTTTAATTGAAGTATTTTTTATTATTGAATTTTTTAATTACTACTAACCTTTTTCATATAAAACAAAATATTCATTAATCATAGTTGATTTCTTTTTTCTGGTTCGTTTAATTAATTAGTTGTCATTCAATAGCATTTATCTCAGATTTTTGTTATTTCCTCCTTCATTGTTATAAATAATTAATGTGTAGATAAGATCAGCATAAAATTTAATTTGATAGACAAACTTGACATGAAATCAAATCATAAATTTTAGTCATAATTTTTCATAAGCAAACAAAACACTGAAATAGTATAAACATCAATGCATGATCAAACTTGGCATTGTTTTATCCTTTTATAATTCCATTATAATTCTTTGTTACGTTTTAGAAGTAATTGAAAATGCATGTGCATTTTCTTTTTTATTATTATTTTAATAATTTCGTTATTGATTTTCATTTCATATTGAATTTGTTGGAATTCAAAAAAATTAAAGTGTATCCTACAATTAAAATAAAGATTTGATACTCATTTTATTATTTGTTCTTGCTTTATATAATTATTTTTATATATAATAGTGACAGTGAATTTCCTGTTCTTTTCTATACAAGTAAATGTAGTTATTTTCTAATGTCTAAAAATGTGAATCCCAAACGTGTTAAAAGTAATTAACTTAAATATTTTAATTAATTTTTAAATTTATAAAATTATCTTTAAATATATATAACTTTTATTAATTCATTTAAGTTTAAATTAAATCAACTAAAATTAAAAATAGAGTTTATATGAAATTAATCTACTAAAAAATTTAAAATTTTGGTTTCAAAAATGTTAAAAATGATTGGCTAAAATACTTTAAGTAAATTTATTTTTATAAATTTTAATTTAAATGAATTTTATTTTTTATTATTATAATCCTTTTTGTAATTAGACTAAAAAAATTCTAAAAGCGATTTTTTTACTATAAACTAAAAGTGATTGATTAAATTATTCTTAATAAAATTTTAATTTAAAAAATATTAAAAGTAATTAATTAAAATACTATTAGTAAATTCTTTATAAATATGAATGAATTTTTTTTTTAATTAGACTCATATTAAGACACAAAATATTATTTTCACATAAAATAAAAATACAAATAGAATAGGATTAGAGCTTATTAGTGTGCATGGCAATAAGACAATTATATGGAGTTTGTTTTTATTGTTATAAAACTAATTGCACATATAATTTATGTTGATAAATAAATTCATTAAAAATAATCATAATTAAGTCATTGTCGCATTTTTTTTCTGTTTTTTGGCTTTCAATTTTTTGTTTTAATTAATTTGCTAACTATATATGTATGTTAGTGATTTTATTATTTGCATGTTTTATGAGTTGATCATTTTATCAATTTTTTTGAACAAATTATTTGAACATTGATAACATAATTAAATCTTTTCAGTCACTTAAAATAACTTTTTTAATATATATCATTCTTATGGTTTTACCTTACTTTTATATTTAATTTTTCTTTTGTATTTTCCTTTTTCAAAATTTTATAATTGTTACCCCATGAATAAAAACTAATGTCAAATCAAATGCAAATTAATCACATGCACTTTCCACCAATAATTAGTACTATATGATTTTTTAAACACTTCAATTGGACTTCTAACTCATATAATTAGATGACTCATGAGGTGGTGCATTTACCACTAACTCATGATCAAAATGTAATGAGAATTATTCCACTTGACTAATTTCCATCTCAAGATGATTTAATATTTCTCAATTGCATTAAATTACTCACTTTTGTTTGTCATCCATGTGGTTGAAAGCCCTAACTTGAATTACTCTAAGTAGAGAATGATCAAGTGAAGTATGATTAATTGTTTTTGTGATTTTTCTAACGTATGACAAAATTTATTAGAACTATCTTTTTAATGTGCTTATGCCAATGTTAGATTTTTTGCCATGCTAATGTTGCATTCATTCATGAAACTTTATGTTGTTAATATTGAAAATTAAATCATTATAAATTGTATAGGTACTACATAACAAGTTTGTTATTTTGAGAATCGAAATTTTCTTTAAAAAAACAAGATAAGTAACAAGGTTAGGAATTTATTTTATTTCATTTTAATTTATAAGATTATGTATTTTAATATTTTTATACAATAAAAAAATTAAAAGAAAAGAAAAAATAAGCTTTCAAATGATAGAACATACAATTACATTCAATCAATGAAACCATCAATGAAAAATTATGCCAAGCAGAAAATGAGACAAAAGATTGGATGGTTATGCATAGTTATATCTTCTCCATATGGCAAAAAAGGTTTTTATTATATGATGTTTCAATGAAGAATATACTAATGTATTGATTTCAATTGTTTTTAGGATTAGTATAAAACTCTTTTATTAAGAGAAACATTATATACTCCTTCATTTTCTCCATTATATTAGTTGAATAACGTTCACTATTGTATAAAAAATTTTAAGGTTACCATATTATTTAATATTTGTTAAAAAATATTAAAATTCATCAAATTAATTATCATTATTACATTGGATACAAAAATATTAGGTTAAAATAATAAAAAATCCTTAAATTTTATCACTTTATTTAGATAAGCTCTTATAATTTTATTGTATCTAAATAAACCCTTAACCTTGAATTTACATTTAAATAAACCCTTAAATTTTAATTTATGTCCAAATAAGCTACTAATCTTTAGTTTGTACCTAAATCAGTTTTTCACATAAATCAATCTTTGGGTTGAAATAAAGGCTTATTTGAATATGAATCAAAAGATGAGAGCTTATTTGGGTATAATAAAAGTAGAATTTATTTTAAAAAGTGCAATAATTTAAGGACTTTTTTAATATTTTAGCCAAAATATTATTATAGACATCCAAGTTTGTCCAAGCTCGGATCAATTGGGCCTGATCCAAAAGGGATAAATTAGCCATTTTATTTTTATTTTTTTCTTTTTTTCGATTATCTGTTCTGAATTTTATTTTAATTATTATTTTTTAATATATTTTTTATTCTAAAAGATAATGAAAAAAAAAAGGATAAAAAATTTCGCCATGAATCTGGGGGTTTGGTAGGTTTGAAATTGGACTCAAGGATTGAATCCCAATGACAGAAGGAATTGGCATTGATTAGAAACTTTTTGGATCAATGCCTATAAATATAGGCTTAGGCACAGATCAAAAGAACACGAAACAGGGAAGAAACAAAAGCAAAAAGTGTTTAGAATGTGCAGAAATGGTCTTAAGATTTTTAAAAATTTTTTTAGAATTTTTGGGCAAATTTTGTTTTGGAAATTTTTTGAAAAATTTTATATTCCGATTAATTTTTCGGCAAGATTCATGTTTTTCGACGTAATTTCTCAATTTTCAATAGAACATTAAATCAGATTCTAAGATTTTGTAGAAAGAGGAGAGAGAAAAGAAACGAGAAGAGAATGAGGGGAAAGGGAATTATGGTAAAAAGCCGAGATTTGGGCTTATATACCCACTACAAAACAACATCGTTTTGTCGTTAATAAATCTTAGAAGATCCACGCATTTTGCCATCGGACCAACTCAATCCGATCGTAACCTGCATCTGACCCACGTGCCAGCCAATCCCTAGAGCTGACCGCGCACCCCCCAAGCCATGTTTTTAAGTCGTTTTCTTTGCCTCAAGCCGAGCCGATTCAAGCCGTAAGCCGAGCCGTTCTTTGGTATTTTATTTTATTTATTTTATGTGTTTATTTATTTATTATTATTTCATGATTTAATTTAATAAAAAAAATAAATTTTGGGAATAAATATTAATTATCCAATGATGAAATTTATAAAAATTTTAAATGATAAATTTTTATAAAATTCCTAGGTGAGAAATTTTGTCTAAATTTATCCCAAATAATAAAATAATTTAGATAAAATTTTAATAACAATAATTAATGTTTATTTTCAAAACAAAAAAATATAAAAATAAAAAATATACAAATTTTGAAATTAAATACAAATTACACAAGGATGAGATTTTTAGAAATTTCAATTAGTAAATTTATAAGAAATCTCTAGGTAAAATATTTCCTCTAAATTTGGCCCAAATGGTGAAATAATTTAGATGAAATTTTAATACAAATAATTGTATTCTTTTCCAAATAAAAATTTGGTTGAAAATATTTAATAATTATCTAATGATGAGATTCTTAGAAATTTTAAATGATAAATTTTTAGAAAATCTCTAGGTGAGAAATTTTTCTTAAATTTATCCCAAATTGTGGAATAATTTAATTAAAATTTCAATAAAAATAATTGTCATATTATTTTCTTTCAAAAAAAAAGAAAAAATTATAAAAAAGAGAATTTCTAAATAGGTCCAAATGGTGAAAAAATTTAAAAATTTCAAAAACAAATTTCTAAATTGACCCAAATGGTGAAAAATTTAGAGATAAAAAAATACATAAATAAAAATTTTTTTTAAATAGACCTAAATGATTGAGAATTTAAAAATTCAAAAAAAAAAAGAGAAAAGAAAAAATATTTTTAATTTGGCCCAAATGGTAGAATAATTAGATATATTTCGACAAAAAAATAAAACTAACAAAAATTTTTTTGACAACGGAGCTCTTCAAGGAAACAAATGGGATCTTTGAATACTCTTGAGGTAACAAAATATTTTTTAAAAAGTTTTACCAGATTGATGGAGAATTTTAAAAATTATTTCTAATATTTAACATAAAATTTGAAATCATTATACTCAAGATCTTAGGATAAATTTGATATAATATGGTACCATCCTTTGGATGGGCATGTGGGGATGTAATATCCTTTTCACATGTAACCGAATTCTCGAACGTTGTTCTGGTATGTAGACCTGAACATATTCTTCTAGAGACCCTTAGTCAAGCTTAGGAGCTCCTTAAGAGGATAGATTTCTTAGGTGGTTAATCACACCTAGATAAAAAAGATTGGTGGCGACTCTATTTGTTAAGTCTAGCTATAGATTTACGAATCTATATGTTATGACAGCTTGGTGACTCCATGGGGGATAACTAGAGAGTCAAGCCATAATTTTTGAATTTATCCTATCTTTTGGTCTAATGGTTTTAACGATTTGTGTTATCTATTTACTAACATTTTTTTTGTTTTGTCTTATCCTTCATTTTTGGGGGCATGAAACCTATATGTTCTTTCACAGACACTATCACATGCATTTATATTCCATGAGCTTTATACCTAAGCTCTATCCCTCTTAAGAGGGAGTAAAGTACCTACGATCTTGTGAGATGATAATCTCTGCGATAGCTAGCAAAATAGTCTCACTCAAATTAAATCATTTCCGTTGGTAGCCTATGATAGGTGAGGATTGAACTGCCTTACTAGTTTATAATGGATGATAATGTAATGAACAATTTAAAAACCTTTTAGTGGTTAAAACCTCTTAACCCTACATATAGTTCACCCCTAAAAGGCCAACCTTAGGATAGAGCCATTCCTATTCATCAATAGATATCACCCAAAATTAGGACACAAGAAGAACAACTTGTATATTACTTATCTAACTATTTTGTTTGTTTGATTTTGTGCATCACAACATTATCATATCATTATATGCATCATTTTCATCCTCATGTTTTAACATTTCCATATCATTTAATTCTATGCATCATTTTCATGATTATGTTTTAACATTATCATTTGCATCATTCTCATATAGGAAATATTTACCATATATCAATTATTGATAAATCAGATCTCCCACTTACATCTATGAAGAGCCAAATGCAATCAAAGTCTACATCAGTCCATTATTAGTTTGCTCATCAACTAAAAATCAAGTTAGATGAAGGTCAAAGAAAACAAGAAAATTGCTTGCCTGAAGATTTTATCACATTATTGCTTGAGAGAGTTCATCTCGAGATATAGTAAAATGATCTAGCTGACTTAAGTAGTATCTGGATATGCATGAGTAGAACAAGGTAGGAGCCATTTGAGAATAGATATGGAGACATAGCATCACTACTCCAAGTAGATATGGATAATAATCTGGTTAGGGCATCATCCAATTTTTGGATCCTTTTTATAGGTGTTTTGTCTTCAATTTGCCAAACCTAGGCAAGATTTATTGATCCAACAAGGTGGGCTATCATAAAAAGCTAGCCCAAATGCTTGGACTTAGCTTGTTTCAAGTCAATGCATGTGTCAAGATCAAAGGTGAAAGTAAGGCTTAAAAATTAAATAAATACATAAATAAAAAGAATTACTAAATGGTGGAGAATTTAAAAATTAAAAAAAAAAGAGAATATTTTTAATTTAGCCCAAATGGTGAAATAATTATATATATTTTCAACAAAAAAATAAAACTAACAAAAATTTTTTCGACGAAGCCTTTTCAAGGAAACAAATAAGATCTTTGAATACTCTTGAGGTGAGAAAATATTTTTTTAAGAGTTCTACTAGATTGATAGATAATCATAAAAATTATTTTCAATATTTAACATAAAATTTGAAACCATTAAACTTAAGACCTTAGGATAAATTTGAAATAATATGGTACCATCCTTTGGATGATCATATAGGGATGCTATAACCTTTCTCACATGTAACCAAACTCCGGAACCCTATTCGGTTTGTAGACTTGAACCTATTTTTTTAGGGACTTTTAATTAAGCTTAGGAGCTCCTTAAAAGGACAGATTTTTTTGGTGACCAATCACACCTAGATAAAAAAGATTGGTGGTAACTCTATTTGTTAAGTCTAGCTATAAATTTATGAATTTATATGTTATGATAGTTATTATAAATTATAATTTAACTAAGCTTACAAGTGACTTAAGGATATTCATTAGTGAATTTTTTTTGATAAATCTTTATTTAATATTTTAGTAGTTTTGAATTTTAAGTTTTGATATTTTTTAGTAGTGTTTTAGACATAAACTTAGGGATTAATTAGGTTACATAAAATTTTATCATCTACTTATATTCATAGTATACTCAATTATTTACTTATGCACATGAGTAAATTTGACTCGATAATTGGTACATGTTTCTTTTTATTTAAAAAGTTTGATTCAAATCAATTTAAATCCAAATAAAAAAGGAGCATACTCAATTACCTATAATTATAATTTCACTTTAGGAATATTTTTAAAAATTAATTAACTAATTCTACCACAAATATAATAAAAATGAGACATTGAAGATAAAAGAGAAAAAAAACTTAAATACAAAACTTTTAGATTGTTACATAAGTTGATTAAGAAAAATTAGATTCTGATTAAGTTACTATTTAATCTTTGGTTTTGTCTAATCATTTCAGATTTTAAATAATTACTAAGTTGTCAATTTTTTAAAATCAATTGAAATCAAAATCAAGTTAGTTCATTTTTACAATTGGGTATATTATATTAAGTTTAATTAAATTAAAATTAAAAATGAGTAAAAATTTTATATATACTCAATTTGAGTTTTGAACTATTTCAAATTTGAGTTGATTAATCATATTATTTTTAGTTATATTTTTTTGGCATCGATAATAAACTTCAAAATAAATGAGAACACAAATATAACGAAAATTTAAGTACAAAAATTATGGGGATACTAATAATAATTTTAGAAGAAAATTTTTATACTACAGTCTTACAAAAATTCAAGAATATATATTTTTTTAAGGATATTTAAATTCGTATTACAAAAATATTAATTTAGATTAACGAGTTTATAATTATTCATTTGCTGATCAAGTTGCCTTTTGACAGATTTATTAATGGAGAATGCAAATCTGATTATTGTGAAGTTAATATTTTTATAAAAAAGTTGCCTTTTTTTTATCAATTTTATGTAGTAAATTATTTCTCATTACTTTTATCATATGTATATAACAAAATGTTTACCCAAAATTATATACTTAAAAATATAAATATAAGGCAAAGTTTATTAATTTCATTGTTGGAAGAACACTTCAAAATTTTTCAATCTTTTATATGTAATTGTATTTTGCTAACAAGTATGATAATACATACACTAATTATTTAATTAAATCATCAATAAAATTTATCTTAATATGTCCAATTTTACCATGAACTAAAAAATTTGAAGAATATCTTAGAAATATTCACTTAATATATATTGTATATATTTATTTAATTTAGTTTTGATACTTGCATTGTCATAATAAGTTATGATTTGAACTTATAATTACGTATTAAACTATGAATAGTAAATTAAAAGCATTTACTAATTGTTTTTCATGTTATCTACACTTAATTTTTTTTTTTTTTTACTTTATTTCTCTACTTTACAAATTATATCATTTAGCATACATTTATTGTTACTTTATTTTTGGATATACATAAATCAACAATAATATAATAATAGATAGTTAATAATTTATTAATTAAACGTTGAAAATATAAAAGTAATTAATATAATTTAATTGTAATCATAAATAACGTAATAATTAATTAGTAATAACTTAATCAGTATAACTTATTTTTTATCATTGATATAATACAAAATTGATAATTCCACCAAGCTAATTTAGAATTTGATTGCAATATTTCCTTTCCAATCCGTCATAAAAGGTGAAAAAAGGAGCCTAATGATCCAAATTTCATGTTTTCACAGATTACAACTTCAAATTTGAATTTCATCATTTATCAAATCTTAACGATTTCTATGCAATGCAATACTAACCAACTTCCAGTAGAATTTATTCATTTTAATTCATTAACAACAGGGATACAACATAAATGAGGACTTAGCCTTTTTTGTTCTTAAATATTGAAGCATGCTAAAATTTATCAACTACAAGTTTCATAAGAAGCTACAACTGCTACTATCACTAGAAGGCTTCTGTGGAACTGCTGGTGCGTCAAAGACGTACGCTCGGCTCACGGCATATATTGCATCAAGTTTTGTAGTATCTTCAAACCTTAAATTATAAGAATGCCAATCCATAATTTGGATTTTGCTATTTTTTTTTTTCAAATTCACGCTTATTAAAGGGATAGTTTGATTTTGAGTTGTGAACTTGTAATACAATTTTTGTTTTGTTATTTTGTTTTCCTTCTTAACTTTGTTTAACTTATTAATTTTTTAAATTTAGACAATGAAAAACATATAAAATCTTGTGTTAGCGATAACAAAGACTTTCTCAAAATTTTATGTTCAAATTTCACTATTTATTGATTTGATATAACTATATATTGGTTTGTTAAATAATATAAGTAGAATTTGGTAGAAAAAGAGATGTGATTAACATTTAAACTCTAGTAATTGCACTTTTGATTCACTTTTCACAAGGCTTTAATTTGCTTTACATTTATGGAATAATGTTTCTTTGAAATTACAACATGCTTTAAAATCTTTAACTAAATTTCATTTAGCTACAACCAATCTAACAATTGTTATCTCTTTCATAAGAAAAAAAAATAAAGGATTTGGAATCCTCTTTCTATCCTTGATCTCATATATATTTATATACACAATATATATAGTTTAATCAATCCAAGTAAGCATAATTAAATTTAGTCTAATTAATTAATCAATATCTATTACAACTAAAAATAATTTTTTATTGTCGATTAATTTTTAAATCAGTTAACATATCACTAAAATTATATTTAGAATTGAAAATTTTGGGTTCGAAAAAATTTATGTATGTAATATTATTTTCAACCAAATAAATAAAATGGTAAGAAGCCTTAAAGGTGGATTGGTAAATTAAAGAAAAAATTAATTTTTATTTTAGTAATAGAATAAATAATGTATTTTATTTATTTTAATTATAAAACATGTAAAAAATTTTATTATTTTGCCCATAATTTATAATTTGTAATATATTAAAATAAATATGAATAGTCTTTTGAACCAACGGAAATGGATTCGTTTATTATATTTCCAAGTCCAAGGTCAAAGTTGGGCTTAACTCTTACATCAAACCTCAACACAAATTTAGTTAGGCTTTGAATTAAGGGAAGAAATCTTCGGCCCATCTTCCTGTCATCAAAGATAATTGGACTTCCAAATATGTCCAATGAAAATTTTCCAATGCAAAATAAAAAGAAGCCCAAAATATATTACCAAACATAAAAAACTATTGTTGTACAAAAGAAATTAAAAACTATAAATAAATTGTTAAATTACTAAAAAAAAAAAAAAAAAAAAAAAAACAGAGATTCGGTTTCTTATCAGACACGCAGAACTGAAAACTGAAGTGAAAGAACAAAACAACCAGCGAAAATGTTGGCAGCACTTCCACCACCAGCTTCATCTCCCAACGTAACAACAACTTCCTTCTCGTTCACAAGCGCACTCCTTCATGCGCCACCCAAACCCCAATTTGCATTCCTCCTACGCGCCACTCCCGACTCATCCTCCACCTCACCAGATTCTGACCCATTCGAATTCCGCCTCTCCCAAGTCTGCCTCCATTACCGAACCGGAACTGGCAAAAAAGCGGACCTTCGAAAATCAAAGAAATCAGTATCCATATCGGGATCCACTTTCTACTCCTCTTCCTCCTCCAACTACCTCCCTCCGGTGCCTCTAAAAGAAGCGATTTCAAATGGGTTAAAAGTGGATTTCGGGTTTAGCCCATATAGCGAGAGGATAAACGGGTGGATCGCGGTTTGGAGTTAACTGCTTTGGTTTTGGTGGAATTGGCGACTGGTAAGAGCGTGATAAGTTATCACACACGGGCGATTATTTTAATTCAGATTTATTTTGTACCGGCGGTTGGGGCTTTGCTTGTCAAACATGAGAAAGAAAAAAGGTGTTTGGACTCCTTCTCAATCCTCTTCACCCAAAAATTCAAACTAATCCTCAACGTTTCGAGGACCTCCAATCCAATCAATCAACTTGTCTACTTGCTTATCGACGTTCGTTGCCACTTGGG
This sequence comes from Durio zibethinus, assembly GCF_047325235.1. Classification (NCBI taxonomy): domain Eukaryota; kingdom Viridiplantae; phylum Streptophyta; class Magnoliopsida; order Malvales; family Malvaceae; genus Durio; species Durio zibethinus. Next base: position 3,621,921 of record NC_143180.1, read on the forward strand.
AATTTTTGGACTCCTCAACTTCTCATGAGACAGAAAAAAGGTGCTTGGACTCCTTCTCAATCGTCCGTACGTATAGACATCTCATTCACAGTTTTTAAAAAACCATATATCGTATATGTAATTTTAGTCATATTATGCTTTTAAATACGAAGGATATTCATTAGCAAGATTTAATTGATAAATCTTTATTTAATTTTATATTTAATATTTCAATAATTTTGAATTTTAATTTTTGATAATTTTAAGTAATGTTTCAGACATAAAATCAAAGATTAATTAAATTTTGTAAAGTTTTATCATTTACTTCTATTCATAGTATATTTACTTACATGCATGAGTAAATTTGACTTAATAATTGGTATATTTTTTTTTTATTTAAAAAGTTTGATTTAAATCAATTTAAATCCAAATAAAAAAATAAGCATATTTAATTACTTATAATTATAATTTCACTTTAGGAATATTTTTAAAAATTAATTAGTTAATTCTACCACAAATAGAATAAAAACAAGAAAGGAAGATAAAGGAGAAAAAACTCAAATACGAAACTTTTAAATCGTTACATAAGGTGATTAAAAAAAATTGGATTATGATTGGATTACTATTTCAATTCAAATTTTGATTTTATCCGATTATTTTGGATTTTAAATAACAACTAAGTTGTCGATTTTTTAAAATCAATTGAAATCAAAATCAAGTTAGTTCATTTTTATAATTGTGTATATTATCTTACTTTTAATTAAATTAAAATTAAAAATGAATAAAAATTTTATATATACTCAATTTGAGTTTTAAACTATTTCAAATTTAAGTTGATTAATCATATTATTTTTGTTATATTTTTATGGCATCAATAATAAACTTTAAAAGAAATGAGAACACAACATAAAGAAAATTTAAGTAAAAAAATTATGGAGATAGTAATAATAATTCTAGAAAAAAAATTTTATACATCAGTTTTACAAAGATTAAAGCATATACATTCTTTTAAAGATATTTAAATTCGCATTACAGAAATGTTAATTTAGATCAATTAGTGTAAATCTATTATTGTGAAGTTAATTTTAAAAAAAAAAAGTTGCCTATTTATTTTTTTTTATCAATTTTATGTAGAAAATTTTTTCATATTACTTTTATCATATGTATATAAAAAACTTTTTAGCCAAAATTATATACTTAGAAATATAAATATAAGGCAAAGTTTATTAATTTTATTGTTGGAAGAACACTTCAAAATTTTAAATCTTTTATATGTAATTGTATTTTGCTAATAGGTATGATAATACATACACTAATTATTTAATCAAATCATCAATAAAACTTATCTTAATATGTCCAATTTTACCCTGAACTAAAAAATGTGAAGAATATATTAAAAATATTGACTTAATATATATTGTATATATTTATTTAATTTAATTTTGATACTTGTATTATGATAATAAGTTATGATTTGAACTTATAATTACGTATTAAACTATGAATAGTAAATTAAAAGCATTTACACATTGTTTTTCATGTCATCTACACTTAAATTTTTTCTTGCCTTCTTTCTCTACTTTATAAATTATATCATTTAAAGTACATTTGTGATTACTTTCTTTTTAGATATACATAAAATCAACAATAATATAATAGTAGATAGTTAACAATTTATTAATTAATCATTAAAAAAGTAAAAGTAATCATAATAATTTAATTGTAATCATTGATAATGTAATAATTAATTAATAATAACTTAATCAATATAACTTATTTTTAATCATCGATAATACATAATTGATAATTCCACCAAGCTAATTTAGAATTTGATTGCAATATTTCCTTTCCAATCCATCATAAAAGGTGAAAAAAGGAGTCTAATGATTAAAATTTCATGTTTTCACAGATTACAACTTCAATTTTGGATTTCATCATTTATCAAATCTTAACGATTTCTATGCAATGTAATAAATCTTAACGGTTTATATTAAAATTTGATAGTGGTATAATTTTTTTATTTATTTGAATTGGAGTGATAGTTTTCGAGTAAATTTAAGAATTTAAAATACAATAATATGTCTAATAAAAATTATATATAAGTTTAATAAAATTTAAAAAATATATTTTATATTTTTCATGTTAAAATAAATTATAACATGTAATTTTTATATAAAATATGATATAAACACTCGAATTATCTAATATATTTCCAAGACATATTCAAGTTTGTTGGGTATCCCTACACAGTCGTGAAGGATGCACCATTGCATGTATAGAAAATTTGGCAATAAGAGGCATGATAGGTTTAATTTTTTCTTTAGAAGGATTGGCCAATCCGTGTGAGTTATGGAGCCATGGGTGGTTATGTGTTGGGAATGGTGGAATCCTTTGGGCTTTGCATTAATGCGCCGTGAACAAAAACAACTCAAAAGTAGAGTACAACATGTCTACTCCAACAACTCTTAACTGATTTTTTGTAGTTATTCATTCGTATTAGAGTTTTATATATCTTTTTTATATAAAAGTATGAACTTCAAAAGTGATAATAGTGATCAATTAAAACAACTTCAATAAAATTTTAATTTTTAAAATATTAAAATAAGTGACTAAAATACCCTTCATAAATTTTTAATAAATTTAATTTAACTATTTTTAATTACTAACTTTTTACTATTAAATTCTCATTTATTAAAATTTTAATAAAGTTTAATTCAAGCATTTTTTATTATTGAATTTTTTTTATTACTAACCTTTTTCATATAAAATAAAATATTCATTAATCATAATTGATTTCTTTTTTCCAGTTCGTTTTATTAATTAGTTGTCATTCAATAGCATTTCTCTCATATTTTTGTTATTTCCTTCTTCATTCTTATAAATAATTAATGTGTAGATAAGATCATCATAAAGTTTAATTTGATAGACAAACTTGACATGAAATCAAATCATAAAATTTTAGTCATACTTTTTCATAAGCAAACAAAATACAGAAATAGTATAAACATCAATGCATGATCAAACTTGGCTATGTTTTATTTTTTTATAATTCCACTATAATTCGTTGTTATGTTTTAGAAGTAATTGAAAATGCACTTGTATTTTTTTTAATATTATTTTAATAATTTCGTTATTGATTTTCATTTCATATTGAATTCGTTGGAATTTAAAAAAATAAAAAGTGTATCCTACAATTAAAATAAAGATTTGATGAAAAATCTACCTTTGAACACATACTCTTTTTATTATTTGTTCCTGCTTTATATATTTATTTTTATGTATAGTTAAATTTATTTAATTTAAACTTAAAATAATTTAAAAAGTTAGTGAAATTCATTATTAAATTGTGTTACTAAATTTTAACATATATATATAACATATATGTCGTATAGGACTTCGTAGTCATATTATGCTTCTAACTAACACAAACCATTGAGATCGAAGCCAATTAATAATATTTATAGTGAATTTCTTGTTCTTTTCCATACAAGTAAATGTAGTTATTTTTTAACGTCTAAAAGTGTGAATCCCAAAAGTGTTAAAAATAATTAACTTAAATATTTTAATTAATTTTTAAATTAATAAAACTATCTTTAAATATATATAACTTTTATTAATTTATTTAAGTTTAATTTAAATCAACTAAAATTAAAAGTAGAGTTTATATGAAATTAATCTACTAAAAAATTTAAAATTTTAGTTCCAAAAATGTTAAAAATGATTGACTAAAAACTTTTAGTAATTTTTTTTATAAATTTTAATTTAAATGAATTTTCCTTTTTATTATTATAATCTTTTTTGTAATTAGACTAAAAAAATTCTTAAGTGATTTTTTTACTATAAACAAAAAGTGATTGACTAAAATATTCTTAATAAAATTTTAATTTAAAAAAATTAAAAGTAATTGATTAAAATACTATTAGTAAATTCTTTAAAAATTTTAATCTAAATTATTTTTTTTAATTAGACTCAAATTAAGATACAAAATATTATTTTCATATAAAATAAAAATACAAATAGAATAGGATTGAAGCCTATTAGTGTGCATGGCAATAAGACAATTAGATGGAGTTTGTTTTTTATTGTTCTAAAACTAATTGCACATATAGTTTATGTTGATAAATAAATTCATTAAAAATAATCATAATTAAGTCATTGAAGCTTTTTTTTTTTTCTGTTTTTTGCCTTTCAATTTTTTGTTTTAATTAATTTGCTAACGATATATGTATGTTAATGGTTTTATTATTTGTATGTTTTATGAATTGATCATTTTATCATTTTTTTTTTCAAATTATTTGATCATTGATAATATAATTAAATCTTTTTAGTCACTGAAAATAATTTTTTAATGCATATCATCTTTATAGTTTAACCCAACTTCTATATTTAATTTATCTTTTGTATTTTCCTTTTTCAGAATTTTATAATTATTACTCCATGAATAAAAACTAATATGAAATCAAATGCAAATTAATTACACACACCTTCCACCGATAATTGGCACTATATGATTTATTGAACATTTTGAACACTTCAATTAGACTTCTAACTTCTATAATTAGATGATTCATGAGGTGTTGCATTTGCCACTAACTCAAGATCAAATTGTAATAAGAATTATTCCACTTAACTAATTTCTATCTCAAGATGATTTAATATTTTTCAGTTGTATTAAATTACTCACTTTTGTTTGTCATCCATGTGGTTGAAAGCCCTAACTTGAATTATTCTAAATAGAGAATTCTCAAATGAAGTATGACTAATTGTTTTTGTCATTTTTTTTTAATATATGACAAAATTTATTGGAACTATCTTTTTAATGTGCTTATGCCAATGTTACATTTTTTGCCATGCCAAGGTTACATTCATTCATGAAAATTTATTTTGTTAATATTGAAAATTAAGTCAGTATAAATCATATAGGTACCACATAACAAGTTTGTTATTTTGAGAATTAGAATTTTCTTGAGAAAGAACATGATAAGTACCAAGGTTAGGAATTTTTTTTATTTCATTTTAATTTCTAAGATTATGTATTTTAATAATTTTATACAATAAAAAATTTCAAACAAAAGAAAAAATAAGCTTTCAAATGATAGAGCATACAATTACAATCAATCAATGAAAGCATCAATGAAAAATTATGCCAAGCAAAAAATGAGACAAAAGATTGGATGGTTTTGAATAGCTTTATCTTCTCCACATAACAAAAAAGGTTTGTCTTATATGATGTTTCAATGAAGAATATACTAATGTATTGATTTCAATTTTTTTTAAGATTAGTATGAAACTCTTTATTAGGAGAAACATTATATACTCCTTCATTTTCTCCATTATATTAGTTGAATAATGTTCATTGTTGTATCAAAATTTTTAAGGTTACCATATTATTTAATATTTGTTAAAAAATATTGAAATTCATCAAATTAATTATCGTTATTACATTGAATACAAAAAAATTAGGTTAAAACAATAAAAAATCCTTAAATTTTATCACTTTACTTAGATAAGCTCATATAATTTTATTGTATCCAAACAAAACCTTAACCTTTAATTTACATTTAAATAAACCTTTAAATTTTAACATATATCCAAATAAGCTGCCAATATTTAATTTGTACCTAAATCAATCCTTCATATAAATCGACCTTTGGTTTGAAATAAAGGCTTATTTGAATACAAATTAAAATATGAGAGCTTATTTAGGTATAATAAAAATAGAACTTATTTTAAAAAGTGAAATAATTTAAGGACTTTTTTAATATTTTAGCCAAAATATTATTATAAATTGTAATTTAACTAAACTTACAAGTGACTTAAGGATATTCATTGGCAAAATTTATTTGATAAATCTTTATTTAATTTTGTATTTAACATTTCAGTAGTTTTGAATTTTAACTTTTAATAATTTTGAGTAGTGTTTTAGACATAAAATTAGGGATTAATTAGGTTACGTAAAGTTTTATTATTTACTTCTATTCATAATATACTCAATTATTTACTTATACACATGAGTAAATTTGAATCAATAGTTGGTACATGTTTCTTTCTATTTAAAAAGTTTGATTCAAATCAATTTAAATCCAAATAAAAAAGAAGCATACTAAATTACTTATAATTATAATTTCACTTTAGGAATATTTTTAAAAATTAATTAACTAATTTTACCACAAATATAATAAAAATGAGACATTGAAGATAAAGGAGAAAAAACTCAAATACGGAACTTTTAAATTCTTACATAAGGTGATTAAGAAAAATTAGATTTTGATTGAGTTACTATTTCAATTCAAATTTTGATTTTGTCCAATCATTTTAGATTTTAAATAACTATTAAGTTGTCAATTTTTTAAAATCAATTGAAATCAAAATGAAGTTAGTTTATTTTTATAATTATGTATATTATTTTTATTTTTAATTAAATTAAAATTAAAAATGAGTAAAAATTTTATGCATACTCATTTTGAGTTTTGAACTATTTCAAATTTGAGTTGATTAATTATATTATTTTTAGTTATATTTTTATGGCATCGATAATAAACTTCAAAATAAATGAGAACACAACATAACAAAAATTTAAGTACAAAAGTTATGAAGATACTAATAATAATTCTAAAAGAAAATTTTTATGCTCCAGTCTTAGAAAGATTAAATAATATATATTCTTTTAAGGATATTTAAATTCGTATTACAGAAATGTTAATTTAGATCAATGAGTTTATAATCATTCATTTGCTAATCAAGTTGCCATTTGATGGATTTTTTAATGGAGAATGCAAATCTGGTTATTGTGAAGTTAATATTTTTTTTAAAGAGGTTGCCTATTTATGTAGTAAATTTTTTCTCATTACTTCATATGTATGTAACAAAATTTTTACCCAAAATTATATACTTAAAATTATAAATATAAGGCAAAGTTTATTAATTTCATTGTTGGAAAAACACTTCAAAATTTTTCAATCTTTTATATGTAATTGTATTTTTCTAACACGTATGATAATACATACACTAATTATTTAATCAAATCATCAATAAAACTTATCTTAATATGTCCAATTTTACCATGAACTAAAAAATTTGAAGAATATCTTAAAAATATTGACTTAATATATATTGTATATATTTATTTAATTTAATTTTGATACTCAGCATTATCATAATAAGTTATGATTTGAACTTATATATAATTACGTGTTAAATTACAAATAATAAATTAAAAATATTTACTCATTGTTTTTCATGTCATCTACCCTTAAATTTTTTCTTGCCTTCTTTCTCCACTTTACAAATTATATCATTTAACATATATTTGTGGTTACTTTCTTTTTGAATATACAGAAATCAACAATAATAAAATAGTAGATAGTTAATAATTTATTAATTAATCATTGAAAAGGTAAAAGTAATCATAACAATTTAATTGTAATCATTAATAACGTAATAATTAATCAATAATAACTTAATCAGAATAACTTATTTTTAATCATCGTTATAATACATAATTGATAATTCCACCAAGCTAATTTAGAATTTGATTGCAATATTTCCTGTCCAATCTGTCATAAAAGGTGAAAAAAGGAGCCTAATGATCCCAATTTCATGTTTTAACAGATTACAACTTCAAATTTGGATTTCATCATTTATCAAATCTTAACGATTTCTATGCAATGCAATTCTAATCAACTTCCAGTAGAATTTATTCATTTTAATTCATTAACAACAGGGATACAACTTAAGTGAGGACTTAGCCTTTTTTGTTCTTAAATATTGAAGCATACTAAAATTTACCAACTACAGGTTTCATAAGACGCTACAACTGCTACTACCACTAGAAGGCTCCGGTGGAAATGCTGGTGCGTCAGGGATGTAAGGTCGGCTCATGGCATATATTTTATGAGCATCCTTTGGACAAGATTCTTGAGGAGATGGGCTCATATTTCCTGCAAAGTCAAACTGTTACACTCTTTACATTGGTGTTTCAGATTTGCCCTGGTCCTTGGAAATTTATACAGATTTATACTTTCAAACGTTTTTTAATTCTGAAAAAGAGGATTCGAACCCAACACTTTTGAAAAAAAAAATATTTGATACATGTAATTAATTAAGTTGGGGTATAAAAGTAGAGCTTGGTAGGAAGGCAGTTTTTATTAGAAAGACCCGTCAAACAAGTTTAGTACAAAGTAGCCTGATCAGTTTGAGGCAGCAATTGATGGGGAGGCTGAAGACTTGGAGGATGACCCTGTGAAAATAGAATGCCAGGTTGAGTATTACCTTGCTGGCCGTGATGGTTATTGCCACTTGAAAGTTGCTGCTGGTTCTTGTCTTGGTTACTCAACTGCTCCTGTTCAGAATCTCCCTCTCCTGGAACTTCCTACTTTCTTCTTTCTCTACTTGTTGATTGGATTGGTCTTTTAATTTCTTGAAGGAAAGAAGTTTAAAGATGGCTTTGAATTGTTTTGATTTGTGGAGGTAAGGAATGGCGGGTGGAAGTAAATATATATAGCTTAAAACATGTCAATGATATTCTAATAATATATCAGATTGATTTCAAAGATATTATTCTATTAATATTCTAGATTAATTTGATATTGATTTAGAGTATATTATATATTGATTTAGCTGATTATAAGAATTGATTTAGATAATTGGTTGATGGATTGATAGTACTTGTGTGAATAAATTTGTGCAGACAGGAATGTAGCATTAGTGAAAGAATTTGTGCATCTATTGTTGAAGGGTTCAATCAATGGTGGTTTTCATCATCCCCTCCCAAGAATTTGTGCTCCAAAATTGATGCTTCAGCTTAACAACTCAGCTGGTAAAGTGCAAAGGTATTACTAAAACTGAAGAATCTATCTTGTACATATTGAGGACATACATAAATGCCAGTTTTTGCTGTCTAAGCAGTATGCTACATTGTCAGCATATGAACTCAGGGCTTAAGAGCAGCATAGAAGGCACAGTAGTAGCAGAAATCCAAGATGGCAACATTGGCCACTAAATAACTACCTCGAGAACTCTCCCTTCAAATTTCTACTTCTGTTTCATGAATTAGATTCAACCATTTCTTGATTACAAATGTGATGTTTAAATTGATTACATTAAATGTAAGATAAAGGCATCTTTAAATTAAAGTTCAATCTTTAAATATAAGAGGGTCCATATTATAGTAGCTGAGTGAAGTTTAAACTGGTAAAGGATATTTCAATATAATAACGAATTTGCATTCTTAATTTATTATATGTAAGGTGGACAGAGTTAGAGTGAAGATTCTATGAAATATAATTCTAGTTTTATTTTTTGTACAAATAAGACCTAGTCTAAAAATAATAGAAGATATTGCAAGTGTTAAAATTTGAATCTAAAAATAATAGAAGAAATTGTAAATGTTAAAATTTGAATCTAAAATTTACTGAATATCATTTTTTATGAATGATTATATAAATTTTTAAAAATTTAAACCCTAAAAGTCTAACTCTAACCATTTTCGCTCCCGGGAAGAAACTCCGCTATCAATCTAAAATTTTCAATCTAGGTAAATACTTAGAACTAATAGTCTTATAGCCAATTGTTATATGAATAATGTGGCTCTTTTGTTTTATTTTAAAATTTGATGGTGGTATAATTTTTTCATTTATTTGAATCATAGTGATGGTTTTCAAGTGAATTTAAAAATTTAAAATACAATAACATGTTTAATAAAAATCATATATGAATTTAACAAAATCTAAAAAATATATTTCATATTTTTCATGTTAATATAAATTATAATACATAATTTTTGTATAAAATATGATATAAACACTCTAATTATCCAATATATTTCCGAAACATATTCAAGTTTGTTGAGTATCCCTACACAGCCGTGGAGGATGCACCATTGCATATATAGAAAATATGGCAATAAGAGGCATGATAGGTTTAATTTTTTTCTTTCGAAGGATTGGCCAATCTGTGTGAGTTATAGAGCCATGGGTTGTTATGTGTTTGGAACGGTGGAATCCTTTGGGCTTTGCATTAATGCGCGGTGGACAAAAACAACTCAAACTAAAGTACAAGATGTCTCCTTCAACTAGTCTTAACTGGTTTTTGTAGGTATTCATTTATATTTGAGTTTTAAATTTATCTCTATATAAAATATGAATTCTAAAAATGATAATAGTGATCGATTAAAACACCTTTAATAAAATTTTAATTCTTAAAATATTAAAAGTGAGTGACTAAAATACTCTTCATAAAATTTTTAATAAATTTTAATTTAATTATTTTTTATTATTAACTTTTTATTATTAAATTCTCATTTATTAAAATTTTAATAAAGTTTAATTCAAGTATTTTTTTTATTATTACTAACCTTTTTCATATAAAATAAAATATTCATTAATCATAGTTGATTTCTTTTCCTGGTTCGTTTAATTAATTAGTGGTCATTCAATAGCATTTCTCTCATATTTTTGTTATTTCCTTCTTCATTGTTGTAAATAATTAATGTGTAGATAAGATCAGCATAAAGTTTAATTTGATAGACAAACTTGACATGAAATCAAATCATAAAATTTTAGTCATACTTTTTCATAAGCAAACAAAATACTGAAATAGTATAAACATCAATGCATGATCAAACTTGGCTATGTTTTATTTTTTTTATAATTCCATTATAATTCGTTGTTATGTTTTAGAAGTAATTGAAAATGCACTTGTATTTTTTTAATATTATTTTAATAATTTCGTTATTGATTTTCATTTCATTTTGAATTTGTTGGAATTTAAAAAAATAAAAGTGTATCCTACAATTAAAATAAAGATTTGATGAAAAATCTACCTTTAAACACATACTCTTTTTATTATTTGTTCCTGCCTTATATTTATTTTTATGTATAGTTAAATTTATTTAATTTAAACTTAAAATAATTTAAAAAGTTAGTGAAATTCATTATTAAATTGTATTACCAAATCTTAACACACACACACACACATATATATATATAACATATCTGTCATATAGGACTTTGCAATCATATTATGCTTCTAACTAACATAGACCATTGAGATCGAAGCTAATTAATAATATTTATAGTGAATTTCTTGTTCTTTTCCATACAAGTAAATGTAGTTATTTTTTAACGTCTAAAAGTGTGAATCCTAAAAGTGTTAAAAATAATTAATTTAAATATTTTAATTAATTTTTAAATTAATAAAATTATCTTTAAATATATATAATTTTTATTAATTTATTTAAGTTTAATTTAAATCAACTAAAATTAAAAATAGAGTTTATATGAAATTAATCTACTAAAAAATTTCAAAATTTTAGTTCCAAAAATGTTAAAAATGATTGACTAAAAACTTTTAGTAAATTTTTTTTATAAATTTTAATTTAAATGAATTCCTTTTTATTATTATAATCTTTTTTGTAATTAGACTAAAAAAATTCTTAAAGTGATTTTTTTACTATAAACAAAAAGTGATTGACTAAAATATTCTTAATAAAATTTTAATTTAGAAAATATTAAAGTAATTGATTAAAATACTATTAGTAAATTCTTTAAAAATTTTAATCTAAATGATTTTTTTAATTAGACTCAAATTAAGATACAAAATATTATTTTCACATAAAATAAAATTACAAATAGAATAGGATTGAAGCTTATTAGTGTGCATGGCAATAAGACAATTAGATGGAGTTTGTTTTTTATTGTTTTAAAACTAATTGCACATATAGTTTATGTTGATAAATAAATTCATTAAAAATAATCATAATTAAGTCATTGAAGCATTTTTTTTTTCTGTTTTTTGCCTTTCAATTTTTTGTTTTAATTAATTTGCTAACTATATATGTATGTTAATGGTTTTATTATTTGTATGTTTTATGAGTTGATCATTTTAACATTTTTTTTTGTACAAATTATTTGATCATTGATAACATAATTAAATCTTTTTAGTCACTTAAAATATTTTTTAATACATATCATTCTTATAGTTTAACCCAACTTCTACATTTAATTTATCTTTTGTATTTTCCTTTTTTAGAATTTTATAATTATTACTCCATGAATAAAAACTAATATCAAATCAAATGCAAATTAATTACACACACCTTCCACCAATAATTGGTATTATGTAATTTGTTGAACATTTTGAACACTTCGATTAGACTTCTAACTTATATAATTAGATGATTCATGAGGTGTTCCATTTACCACTAACTCAAGATCAAATTGTAATAAGAATTATTCCACTTAACTAATTTCTATCTTAAGATGATTTAATATTTCTCAATTGTATTAAATTACTAACTTTTGTTTGTCATCCTTGTGGTTGAAAGCCCTAACTTGAATTTTTCAAAGTAGAGAATTATCAAGTGAAGTATGATTAATTGTTTTTGTGATTTTTTTTAATATATTGCAAAATTTATTGGAACTATCTTTTTAATGTGCTTATGCCAATGTTGCATTTTTTGCCATGCCAAGGTTACATTCATTCATGAAAATTTATGTTGTTAATATTGAAAATTAAGTCATTATAAATCATATAGGTACCCCATAACAAGTTTGTTATTTTGAGAATTGGAATTTTCTTAAGAAAAAACATGATAATTACCAAGGTTAGGAATTTTTTTATTTCATTTTAATTTCTAAGATTATGTATTTTGATATTTTTAAACAATAAAAAATTTCAAACAAAAGAAAAAAATAAGCTTTCAAATGATAGAGCATACAATTACAATCAATCAATGAAAGAACCAATGAAAAATTATGCCAAGCAAAAAATGAGACAAAAGATTGGATGGTTTTGCATAGCTTTATCTTCTCTATATGACAAAAAAGGTTTGTCTTATATTATGTTTCAATCAAGAATATGCTAATGTATTGATTTAAATTTTTTTTAGGATTAGTATGAAACTCTTTCATTATGAGAAACATTATATACTCCCTCATTTTCTTCATTATATTAGTTAAATAATCTTCACTATTGTATCAAAATTTTTAAGGTTACCATATTATTTAATATTTGTTAAAAAATATTGAAATTCATGAAATTAATTATCATTATTACTTTTAATACAAAAATATTAGATTAAAACAATAAAAAATCCTTGAATTTTATCATTTTACGTAGATAAGCTCCTATAATTTTATTATATCCAAATAAACCCTCAACCTTTAATTTACATTTAAATAAACCCTTAAATTTTAATTATTTCCAAATAAGCTGCTAATCTTTAGTTTGTACCTAAATCAATCCTTCACTTAATCTTTGGTTTGAAATAAAGGCTTATTTGAATACGAATCAAAAGACAAGAGCTTATTTAGGTATAATAAAAGTAGAACCTATTTAAAAAAGTGAAACAATTTAAGGACCTTTTTAATATTTTAGCCAAAATATTATTATAAATTATAATTTAACTAAACTTACAAGTGACTTAAGGATATTTATTAGCAAAATTTATTTGATAAATCTTTATTTAATTTTGTATTTAATGTTTCAGTAATTATGAAATTTAACTTTTGATAATTTCGAGTAGTATTTTAGACATAAAATCAGGGATTAATTAAGTTATGTAAAATTTTATCATCTACTTCTATTCATAGTATACTCAATTATTTATTTATGTGCATGAGCAAATTTGACTTTGTAATTGGTATATGTTTCTTTTTATGTAAAAGGTTTCATTCAAATCAATTTAAATCTAAATAAAAAAGAAGCATACTCAATTACTTAAAATTATAGTTTCATTTTGGAAATATTTTTAAAAATTAATTAACTAATTCTACCACAAATATAATCAAAACAAGACATTGATGATAAAGGAAAAAAAACTCAAATACAAAACTTTTAAATTGTTACATAAGGTGATTAAGAAAATTTTGATTTTGATTGGGTTACTATTTCAATTCAAACTTTGGTTTTTTTTCAATCATTTCTAATTTTAAATAACTACTAAGTTGTCAATTTTTTAAAATCAATTAATATCAAAATCAAGTTAGTTCATTTTTATAATTGTGTGTATTATATTAATTTTAATTAAATTAAAATTAAAAATGAGTAAAAATTTTATATATACTCAATTTGAGCTTTGAATTATTTCAAATTTGAGTTGATTAATCATATTATTTTTAGTTATACTTTTATGGCAACGAAAATAAACTTCAAAATAAAATGAGAATACAATATAATGAAAATTTAAGTGCAAAAATTATGAAGACACTAATAATAATTATGGAAGAAAATTTTTATATCCTAGTCTTACAAATATTAAAGAATATATATTCTTCGAAGGATATTTAAATTCTTATTATAGAAATGTTAATTTAGATCAATGAGTTTATAATCATTCATTTGTTGATCAAGTTGCTGCATGATGGATTTTTTAAAAGGAGAATGCAAATGTGATTATTGTGAACTTAATATTTTCTTTCAAAAAAAGTTGCCTATTTATTTTTTATAAATTTTATGTAGTAAATTTTTTTTCATTACTTTTATAATATGTATATAACAAAATTTTTACCCCAAATTATATACTTAAAAATATAAATATACGGCAAAGTTTATTAATTTCTTTGTTGGAAGGAAAACTTCAAAAATTTTCAATATTTTATATGCAATTGTACTTTGCTAACAAGTATGATAATACATACACTAATTATTTAATGAAATCATCAATAAAACTTATCTTAATATGTCCAATTATATCATTAACTAAAAATTTGAAGAATATCTTAGAAATATTGACTTAATATACATTGTACATATATATTTAATTTAATTTTGATACTTACATTATCATAATAAGTTATGATTTTAACTTATAATTACGTGTTAAACTACGAATAGTAAATTAAGAGCATTTACTCATTATTTTTCAAGTCATCTACACTTAAATTTTTTCTTACTTTCTTTCTCTGCTTTACAAATTATATCATTTAGCATACATTGGGGTTATTTTCTTTTTGGATATACATAAATTAACGATAATATAATAGTAGATAATTAATAATTTATTAATTAGTCATTGATATCATAAAGGTAATAAGTATAACATAGTTGTAATCATCGATAACATAAGAATTAATCAATAACAACTTAATCTTAAAGCATAGATAACTTAGTAATAAATCAATAATAATATAGAGTAATTGCATAATAATTTAATGTTAAATTAATTATAATATAGTTATAAATGAATAACAATATAACAATAAATCCAGGATAACTTTTTTTAAAAAATGACAACTTAGTAGTTAATCATTGATAACTTAATAATAAACTAATGATTACTTAATAATAAGTTAGTCATAACAATATAGTAGTAAATCAAAAATAATTTATTAAAAAAATGATAATTTAATAGTTAATTATCGATAATTTAGTAATAAACCAATGATTACTTAATAATAAATTAATCATAATTTGATAGTAAATTAATTTTGGTTTAATAGTAATTAATTGATAGTAGTAAATCATAAATAACTTAAGATCCATTTAGATAGATGGTGAAATTGACTTTGGTAAGATTACTTAATATAATGGTAATATTAATTATTGTAAAGCTAAAATTTGAGGAAATATGTGTTTGGATACAAAATTTGTTGTGGATGGATCAATTCAGGAAGTTCTTTGATTCATATAATACATAGTTGATAATGCCACCAAGGTAATTTAGAATTTGATTGCAATATTTCCTTTTCAATTCATCGTAAAAGGTGAAAAAAGGAGCCTAATGATCCAAATTTCATGTCTTCACATATTACAACTTCAAATTTGGATTTCATTATTTATCCAATCTTAATGATTTCTATGCAATACTAACTAACTTGCAGTAGAATTTATTCATTTTAATTCATTAATGACGGATACAACATAAATGGGGACCTAGCCCCTTTTGTTCTTAAATGATGAAGCATGCTAAAATTTATCAACTACAGGTTTCATAAGATGCTACAACTGCAACTACCACCAGAAGGCTGCTGTGGATATACCTTAACCGCTGTGGATAATAGTAGATAGTTAATAATTTATTAATTAATTATTGAAAATATAAAAATAATTAGTATAATTTAATTGTAATCATTAATAACATAATAATTAATCAGTAATGAATTAATCAGTGTAACTTATTTTTAATCATTGATATAATACATAATTGATAATTCCACCAAGCTAATTTAGAATTTGATTGCAATATTTCCTTTCCAATCCGTCATAAAAGGTGAAAAAAGGAGCCTAATGATCCAAATTTCATGTTTTCACAGATTACAACTTCAAATTTGGATTTCATCATTTATCAAATCTTAACGATTTCTATGCAATGCAATACTAACCAACTTCCAGTAGAATTTATTAATTTTAATTCATTAACAACAGGGATACAACATAAGTGAGGACCTAGCCTTTTTTGTTCTTAAATATTGAAGCATGCTAAAATTTATTAACTACAGGTTTCATAAGACGCTACAACTGCTCCTATCACTAGAAGGCTCCCGTGGCACTGCTGTTGGGTTGTACGGTCGGGGCAGTGGAACTGCTGGTGCGTCATAGATGTACGGTCGGGCCATAAGAAGTACATTTCCTGACTGCAGATGAGCATCCGATGGACAAGATTCTTGAGGAGAGGGGCTCATGTTTCCTGCAAAGTCAAACTGTTACACTCTTTTACATTGTTGTTTCAGATTTGTCCTGGTCCTTGGAAATTTATACAGATTTACACTTTCAGCCGTTTTTTAATTCTGAAAAAGAGGATTCGAACCCAACATTTTGAAAAAAAAAAAATTAGATACATGTAATTAATTAAGTTGGGGTATAAAAAGTAGAGCGTGGGAGGAAGGCAGTTTTTATTAGAAAGACCCTTCGAACAAGTTTAGTACAAAGTAGCCTGATCACTTTGAGCCAGCAATTGATGGTGAGGTTGAAGACTTGGAGGATGACCCTGTGAAAATAGAATGCCAGGTTGAGTATTACCTCGCTGGCCGTGATAGTTATTGCCACTTGAAAGTTGCTGCTGGTTCTTGTCTTGGTTACTCATCGGCTCCTGTTCAGAATCTCCCTCTCCTGGAACTTCCT
Source organism: Durio zibethinus (assembly GCF_047325235.1). Classification (NCBI taxonomy): domain Eukaryota; kingdom Viridiplantae; phylum Streptophyta; class Magnoliopsida; order Malvales; family Malvaceae; genus Durio; species Durio zibethinus. Next base: position 3,638,961 of record NC_143180.1, read on the forward strand.
ACTTTCTTCTTTCTCTACTTGTTGATTGGATTGTTCTTTTAATTTCTTGAAGGAAAGAAGTTCAAAGATGGCTTTGAATTGGTTTGATTTGTGGAGGTAAGGAATGGTGGGTGGAAGTAAATATATATAGCTTAAAACATGTCAATGATATTCTAAATAAGTCAGATTGATTTCAGTGATATTATTCTATTAATATTCTAGATTAATTTGATATTGATTTAGAGAATATAATATATTGATTTGGCCGATTATAAGAATTGATTTAGATAATTGGTTGATGGATTGATAGTAATTGTGTGAATAAATTTGTGCAGACAGGAATATAGCATTAGTGAAAGAATTTGTGCATCTATGGTTGAAGGGTTCAATCAATGGTGGTTTTCAGCATCCCCTCCCAAGAATTTGCGCTCCAAAATTCTTTTCTTTAGAAAAATGCTACAAGCATTCTAACTGGATGTTCTCATCCAAAAGTCTTTATATAAATGTGAAGTTCCTTGGAGATAATTGGTTGATGGATCGATACAACTTGTGTGAATAAATTTGTGGAGACTGGAATGTGGCATTAGTGAAAGAATTTGTGCATCTATGGTTGATGGGTTCAATCAATGGTGGTTGTCATCATCCCCTCACAAGAATTTGTGCTCCAAAATTGATGCTTCAGCTTAACAACTCAGCTGGTAAAGTGCAAAGGTATTACTAAAACTGAAGAATCTGTCTTGTACATATTGAGGACATACATAAATGCCAGTTTAAGCTGTCTATGCAGTATGCTACATTGTCAGCATAGGAACTCAGGGCTTGAAAGCAGCATAGAAGGCACAGTAGTAGCAGAAAACCAAGATAGCAACATTGGCCACTAAATAGCTACCTCGAGAATTCTCCCTTCAAATTTCTACTTCTGTTTCATGAATGTGATTCAACCATTTCTTGATTACAAATGTGATGTTTAAATTTATTACATTAAATATAAGATACTAACGCATCTTATAACATTAAATATAAGATGAAGGCATCTTTAAATTAAAGTTCAATCTTTAAATATAAGAGGGTCCAAATTACAGTAGCTGAGTGAAGTTTAAACTGGTAAAGGATATTTCAATATAATAATGAATTAGCGTTCTTAATTTATTATATGTAAGGTAGACAGAGTTAGAGTGAAGATTTTATAAAATATAATTCTAGTTTTATTTTTTTTTGTACAAATAAGGTCTTAGTCTAAAAATAATAGAAGATATTTTAAGTGTTAAAATTTGAATCCAAAATTTACTGAATATCATCTTTTAGAGATAATTGTATGAATTTTAAAAAATTTAAACCCTAAAAGTCTAACCCTAACCATTGACGCTTCTAAGAAGAAGCTCCGCTATCAATATAAAATTTTCAGTCAAGGTAAATACTTGGAACTAATAGTCTTATAGCCAATTGTTATATGAATCATGTGGCTCTTTTGTTTTATTTTAAAATTTGATGGTGGTATAATTTTGCATTTATTTGAATCAAAGTGATAGTTTTTGAGTAAATTTAAGAATTTAAAATATGATAAGGCGTTTAATAAAAATCATATATGAGTTCAACAAAATCTAAAAAATATATTTTGTCTTTTTGGTATTAATATGAATTATGACATGTAATTTTTGTATAAAATATGATATAGTGGAAAAATTAAGAAATAAAACTATAAAAAACTAAGAATAAAACTAAATATATATTTAAAAATTTCTCATAAAAAATTATACAGGCATCTTAGGTTTATATACAACTAACTAGTAGGTAAATTAGAAAACTAAATCTTCTTAAAACTGATCCTATAATTGAGAAATTATCTATCCTAATTTTTTGTCTTTAATTTTAGGGATACATATACCTAATTCTAAATATACAAATATAAATATACAGATTATAGTACTACAACTAGTTGTAAATAAATATTTTCTCATACTCTCCCTCAAGCTAATGAATAGGTGTTTTCCATTCCCAGCTTGGAGATAATTTTTTGAAATGTTGTAATGCTAAGACCTTTAGTCAACACATCTGCAAGTTGACCTTTGGTTGATAAATATGGTATACAAATCAACCCACTATCTAGTTTCTCCTTTATGAAATGCCGATTTACTTCAATGTGTTTTGTTCTGTCATGTTGCACAAGATTGTGTACAATACTTATTGCAAACTTGTTATCAAAGTAGAGTCCCATTAATCCATCCCACTTGATCTTCAAGTCTTCTAAAATAATATTTAATCATAGTAGTTCACAAATTCCTTGAGCTGTTGCTTTGAACTCTGCTTCAGCATTTGATCTTGCCACCACATTTTGTTTTTTACTTTTTTAAGTCACAAGATTACCACATAGGAAAGTGCAGTAGCCTAAAGTGGATCTTTTATCAGTTACTAAACATGTATAATCCATATCTGTATATGCCTCTAAAACTAATCCCGAATTTCTTTTAAATAAGATACCTTTCTAGGATTGGCCTTCAAATAGTTTGTAGACACTCATTTATGTCCGGGGCAAATCAAGAGTCAATCATCTTATTATTATGGTATAGTATGCTATTATATATTTTATTATAATAATATTATAGTATGTAATATAGTATATCATATCATGTATATATTATTCTTATTATAATATTACTTTTATTATTTTTTTTTTGTTTTCTTCTTACCTTTTTGCTCCAATCCACACGTGAATTAGGAGATCTGGGATATGGAATCAGGATCAGAATCCCCAACGTGGTCTAAATTTTAAGGTGAAATCATTGTAGAAATTTTGGGGGTTTAAAATCATGCTGAACAAAAATCATTCCCAGGATTCAAGCCTGAGATTGATTTTATCTGTTTCCTAAAATTGGTTCTAAAGATGCCTATAAATTGATCTGACTTTACAGAGGACAAAACAGACATAAGAATTCGTAGAGAGAAGGTCTAAAAAAGTTTTTTGGTAGAATGAATTTTTTGGAATTTAGGTTTTGGGATTTGGGTGTTCAATCTAAAGTTTCTAGCTTTGATTTTAGGTTTTCTGGAATAGGATTAAGTTTTTGGAGAATTCTGGGAGTAATCTGGACAAATTTGGTGAAATTTGGGATTTTTGTGAAAAATCTAGGTTTGGATGAATTTTTTGGTTGAATTTTTCGGCAAGGTTGAATTTCTAGTGGGATTCCAGTGGCTTTTCCAAAAATTGGCAGGTTTTTCAATTTTCGGTTGAATTTTCTAGCAACTTTCTTAGAAATGGATGAGTTTCTTAATTTTCAGTTGAAGTTTTCAATGATGTTATTAGCTGGCTTTTAGAGAAAAGATAGAGAGAATTTGGGTAGAAAGAGAAAGGACCAGGGATTCTGAGGCTAGAACATTGAACTTGACTTTTATACTACAGCTACATGACATCGTTTTGGGTGACTTAGGATCCACGTGAACCCGAGTTGGATCCACGTGCCAACCCACTTCAACCCGATCCAAATCATAAGGTTCTTTTTTTTTCATTTATTTTCATATTTCATTTTATTTTATTCATTTATCTCATTATTTTAAGTTTTTATTTTTACATTTTTACTTGTGTTTAGTAATTTAATATTTTATAAAAAGAAAAGGAAAAATCTCTTCCTTTTGGAAGAAGAGAAAAAACTAAATAAAAAATCTCTTAAAAAAAAAGAAGGTTTTTTTTAAGGAATAAAAAATAAAATTTTTCATAAATCAATAAAAAATATGAAAAAAATATTTTTATCTTTTAAACTATTTAAGGATTGATTCAAATTAAGTTCTACCAAACTATTGGGATACTTAATTCTTATATTTGGATAAAAATCTCACCAAACTATTAGGAGATCTGCTTCAAAGTGAGTCTTATCAAACTACTGGAAAACTTACAATTTTTTTAGAATAAATATTAATAAATCCGATAACGAAGCCTCTTTAGAATAGGATACTAGTCTCCATGAATACTCCTGAGGTGAGAAAGTTATCTTAAATTGCTATCAAACTATTGGGACAATTTTAGGATTAATTTTCAATATTAAATAGTTTGGTAAAGTATAAATATTTTTTGGCTTGGATAATTTGAAATCTAATTGATACCATCCTTGGGATGAGCGCTGTGGGGGTGCTATAATCTTTTTCACGTGTAATCGTACTCTCAAACCTAACATCTAGTTTCATATATTAGAATCTGCTTAAGGTGGCTAATTACACCTAAATCAGAAAGATCGGTAGCGACTTCTCTAATCCATATCTAGTGGTAGGTCCACGGATCTATATGTTATGATAGTTTAGCAACTCCACTAGGGACATCGAGAGTCAGGCCAGTAAACGATTTCTTATTATCCAAGCCTTGTTTAATATATTTGAGATTATTTTTCATTGCTTAATTATTCATTTTTTCTTTTTATTACTTGCTTAATTATTTATCTATTTTTACTTGCGTAATTATTTATTATATATATATATCTATCATTCATCTGTCTGTGCATAACATAAGCCCTCTACCCAGGCTTTACCTTTAGGAATGAGTGAAGTACTTATGCCTTCATGAGATTTCATGTCCCCGCATAGGCTTACGAAACACTGCCACTCAAATTAAATATTTTTCGCTTGTAACCTATGATGGGTGAGGATCGGGGTGTCTTACTAGTTTGTAATAGACAATAATGTAAGGAACAATTTGAGAACCTTTTAGAATTAACCCAAATCGCATATAGTCAACCTTAAAAAGCCCAACCCTAGTTAGAGCCTTATCCTCTCACCTTTTGTAGTCAATCCAAAATTCAAGGTCATGCTATTATATTACTTGCTATATGGTGTTTATTCTATATTTTTGAAATGACTAACTAACTTTTTTTATCTTTTTTTATTTCTTTTCCTTTTGTGCATATTCATAAACATGCTTACAAATTGCATAGTGTTCTTGCCCCAAAAGTTGTTTCAACAAAAACTCTCATAGACTCCACAGAATGTTAGGTTTGTGCCTCATCTATACTTTTCAAATGTGACTTACCTATAAATGTGAAGGTAGAATAAAAAAAGAGGCAGCAAGAAGAAGGAGATTGTTTACCACCTGGTTATATCTCTACATTATCAAAAGAAGTTCGCCTACTCCTCAAACAAAATGATTTAAAGGATCTATCATATATATAGAATAGCATGACTCTTTCAAAGCAGAAAGTTTTCTATGAGAAGTTTGGGCATATTGCATATCTTTTGTCAATGAAGGTCGACAATTCACTTATCAAAGCAATGGTACAATTTTTGGGATCCTTCATGCTATTGTTTCATCTTTAATGATGTTGATTTGGTGCCAACGATAGAGGAGTACTTGACTCTAGTGGGTATGCATCTACTATATTCAGACAAAATATATGTAAAGAAACACAAATTAGAAAATCGTAAGAAGCTAAGTCAAATTCTAGGAGTGGGAAAGGAGATCATAGATTCATACATCTAGGAAAAAAGAGATCATAAATGTATTCCAAGAAAGATTCTCCAAGATTTCATTATTAAACATCCAAACAATGATTAGGGAATGAACGTGTTTGCTCTAGCTATATACGGGCTAGTCATTTTCCCCACAGTCTTAGGCCACATTGAGATAAAAATGGTTGATTTATTTGAGTATATTGAAAATGGGTGTAATCTTTCACCAACTATCTTAGCAAAAACCATCAGATCTCTGAACTTTTGTAAACAGAATAACAAAGCACGTTTCACAGGCTGTATACCCTTATTGTATATATGGATGAAAAGTCATTTTGAAAGAAAGAAGAGTGCTTTCTTCAAACTCTATTTTGTACACCTGAAACCTAATTAGGAAATTTTATCAAAGCATTTGGTCAAAAGCAAAGACTCAAAAAGGTAAAAATATCTGTTGTAAGAGCTCACAGGTGGTCAAGTAAAATGGTTAGCTCCGTAGATGAACAGTTAACCTATGTTGCATCAATGTAGAGATAAGATAGGGGTTCCACTTTTAGGTCTATTAGGGTCAATAAGTTATGCACCATTGATGGTAAGGAGACAGCATGGAGTCGAACAATTTACTCTGATGACTTGTAAGCTCAGCCAGTTTGACTGTTCATATAGGGAGCTCGATACTTTTCAAAAAATTGATGGTATGTTTAAGGCCTGGAAGAAGCCTAAGAGAGTAAGCCATGGACCATTTACTAATAAGGCTACTCAGAGGTATCTGATTTAGATAACCAAAAGAGGCCAAAATGTGACACCTATGCCTAAAGATCATTTGCCAGTTAGTGGACCAAAAATTAGATTGTGTGCCCCTAGAATCAGACTCTGCAAGGATAAAACATGAAGCAGAGAAAAAAAAAACTGAAACAAGAAATTCTGAAGCTTCAGGAAGAAAACGACCAGTTACGAAATAAAGTAAAAAAATTAGAAATCCAAGTCCATAGGATTTCTAAGGAATACAGCAAGGCCCAAAAAGTTATCAGAGAATAGGATGATGCCCTTAAAGAATTAAAGGAGCTACAATAAGAGTACAAGAGGTTGCACATACATGAAACATGAAGTAGAGAAAAAGAAACTGAAACAAGAAATTCTGAAGCTTCAGGAAAAAAATGACCAGTTGCGAAATAAAGCAAAAAAACTAGAAATCCAAGTCCATAGGATTTCTAAAGAATACAACAAGGCCCAAAAAGTTATCAGAGAATATGAAGATGCCCTTAAAAAATTAAAGAAACTGCAATAAGAGCACAAAAGGTTGCACATATAGGTGTAGGCCAAAGAAATAAACAACATAGATCTAGTCAGTGAGAATGAAAATTTGAAAAAAGAATATGCACAAATAAAAGATGATTTTGATAAAGTCTAGCAAGAAAAAATGAAATGCTTTCATATTACATTTTGACCTTGAAGTTAAAACTGGATAAACAAAGAAACCATGTCAAAACCCTCATAGAAAAACATAAGGAATTATCCTATAAGGTATAGTTCGACAAAAGAGAAAAATTAAAAAGGTAAAGGTATATAAAGCATCATACAGCTCAGATAAGCAAAGCAGTAATCAAAACAGGCGATATGGCAAAAGAAGCTAAGGCATTAAGAGCTTTGGTTACACCAGCAAGGGTGCACAGACAGAGACTGCTAAAGTTAATTGATGAGGTTAAAGTATAAGCAAGTTAGGTATTTTTATAGAGGGATAGTATTAGATTTAATGTAAAATAGACTTTTGTGGAATAAATAAAGTTCACTTTTGTTGAAATTTTAAAGAGGCATATATTTTTCTTTCTTTTTTTTTTCATGCATTGCATCATATTCATTCATTCATAACATCATCCTTAATTTTAAATCATGGTACCAAGGTGTAAGAATAGTTACACATTCATACAATACCTGGGCTAAAGCTAAAAGGATGGAGCAAGACAATGTAAATCGTCTTGAAAGGATAGAAAAGGCTTAGGAGGTACTTAAAGGAAAATTGAGCAAAATCCTGAAAACCATGGAAAAGGTAAACTGAAAAAAAGTAATAGAGAAAGATACTTCACTTAAAGCTACTGAATCAACATATCCTTTAGGTTTTGATCCATATTATACTCAAACTGCCCTAATCCTTCAACCATAACATACAACATTTCCAAATTACAACTATCCAAAAATGATTTATACACTCTATCATGAGAACGTCCAAAGTTATAATAACCTTGTTTTTGCTGAAAAGGTAATCAAGTCTATTCAATTCCCTATTCTGGATGAAACCAAAGTGAAAGAAAAGATGTAAGTAGTTGTGCCCTTGGAAAATTCTAAAATAGATCAAGCCATGAACATGTTCGAGGAAAGATTATAGGTTGTAGAAGAAATTGATTTCTATAGATCCATGGATGAGGTAGGGCTTTGTTTAGTACCAAATATAGTGATGCCACCTAAATTCAAAGTACTAAAATTTAAGAAGTATAATCATACTAAGTGCTTCATCACACATATCATAATGTACTATTATAAGATGACAGCACATGCTAGTAATGAAAAGTTACTTATGCATGTCTTTTAAGATAGTTTAACTTGGTTTGTAGCAATGTGGTATGTTTAATTAGAAGAGACTCGTATAAAAACATGAAAAGATCTGACCCAGTCTTTTATTAATCAGTATCACCAAATCATTGATATGGCTTTTGACTGTCTTTCCTTGCATGAAAAAAAACATTCGAATCTTTCAAGTAATATACCCAAAGATAGCGGGATATGGCTACCTAAATACAATCTTTCTTGACAGAAAAGAAAACTATGGTGTTATTCATGAGCACTCTAAAGTCACCATATTATGAAGAAACAATAGGAAATCTGACTAAAAACTTTGTTGATATGGTGATTTTAGGAGAGATCATAGAAAATACCATAAAAAATGATAAGCTTGAAGGAGGCGAGTCTTTCAAAAGAGCACCTAAGAAAAAGGAGAGTGAGACTCAAGCTGTGAGTCTTAAAAGGCAATAATTCAAAAGCTATTCTTAGCCCACCTATCCTTCATACCATTACACTATGAACTATACTTCCACATCCCCTTACCAATCAACTACATAACCTTCTTATCCATCTTTGCCAAAGTCCTTTACCTTCTCAACTAACATAATAAGTAATGTCTAAGAACTACGAATTCGAAAGAGACCTACCTTTGATCCTATTTTCATAAGCTATACCAACCTATACCAAGAGCTTTACAAGAACCACCTAATTGCTCTTATCCCTGTAAAATAGCTTGAACCCCTTTATCTCAAATGGTATGATTCTAATACCCATTATGACTATCATTTTGGAGTAACGAGACACTCTACTAAGAATTACATTCTTTTAAAGCATAAGGTGCAAAGTCTAATCAAGAAAAGGCTTATAAGCTTTGACATTAGTGGGAATTCAGCATCTAATGTCAGTGGAAATCCCTTACCTAATCATACAGTCAATGCTTTGGATAAGGGTAAGAGGCATATGAAAAAAAGGGTAAAAGAGCTTAAAATGTCATTTAACCAGTTGTATGACACTTTATATGAGGTCAAATTGATACAACCAGTAACTCCATGCACCTATGCGAGAAAATGCATCCCTAACCAAATATGCAAGTATCATAATAGAGCTCCAAAGCACTCTATTGACATCTGCAAGTAATTACATGATGAGGTACATAAACTAATGGACTCTTACCAAATAAAGTTATATGATGAGTCAAAAGCCTAAAAAAATGTTGAAGTGGCTATAACAGATAGATGGGTGCCAAAGCCCATCACTGTTCACTACAATGAAAAGCCAAAACCAGTTAGAAATAGGTTTGTTTTCAAACCAGTAGCTTTCAAAATCCTACTACCATTCCTCTATAAAGATGAAAAAATGGTACCATAGAGGTATGATTGTAAGGTGACAACTCATAGGCAACAAAAAACTATGTCAAAATCTGAATCTGCCAACATAACAGGGGTAAGAGACATAACTAGAAGTGAAAAATGTTATACTCTGAAAACCTTAAAGAAAATAGAAAAAGAGAAGGAGAAACAAATTGAACCAGAAGAGATTCCAAAGAAAGACACCCCAAGGTCTATGCTAGAAAATGAGGCTTGTTAGTTTTTTAAGTTAATCAAACTTAGTGAATACTCTATGATAAAGTAACTTAACAATATACCAGCAAGAATCTCTTTGCTATCACTACTCTTGAATTCAGAAGCCCATCACAATGCCTTGTTAAAAGTATTAAATCAGGCTTATATGGCCCATAACATGTCCATATAATATATGAATTACCTTACGAAAAATCTTGTAGTGCCACATAATATCTTTTTCAATGATGATGATATCTCACCTAAACGTAAAGAAAGCACCAAAGCTTTGCACAACACTGTCAAAAGTAAAAGCCATATAGTAGCCAAAGTTCTTATTACTAATGGATCAACTATCAATGTTATGTCCATGTCTACCTTAACCAAATTGCCCTTCAATAAGTCCTATATCCAAAGTAGTCATATGGTGGTCCAAGCATTTAGTGAAACTATATGAGAAGTCTTGAAAGATATTGAGTTGCCTATATAGATTGGGCCATGTGTTTTTAACATAAAGTTCTAAGTCATGGATATCTTTCCATCATATAGTTGCTTATTGGAAAGATCATAGATTCACAAGGCAGGCATTGTTCCCTCTTCATTGCATTAAAAAATTAAATTCAATGTGAAAGGACAATTGGTGATCGTAGCCAGAGAAAAAGACTTATTGGTGACCCAGCCTATAAATGCCCCATATGTAGAAGTTGCAGAAGAGTCATTAAAATGCTTATATCGATCCTTTGAACCTATCAATGCAGTTGGTGAAAGGTTCAAATTCAACCAAATCATGATCAATCAGATGATTAACAAAGACTGGAGTATTGGATTTAGTCTGGACAAGAGTCTACAAGGGATGAGAGAGCTCCATAAGATTAAAGACTATAGCAATAGATTCAGTTTGGGTTATGAGAAAGAAGAAATGTAAAGCAACAGTAAGAGAAAAAAGAGTGAGATGATGGTTATTCCTCATTTAAGTGAAACCTTTATTCTTTGAGGGTACATGCAACCGAAAGCTAAACATACAAGAGAAGAATCAAGATGAGAGGAAACTTTTGCCAAGTTATTCATTCATATGGTGGGCAATGAAAGTCAGAATGAAAAAGTTTTGGTTTACCCATGCCTACCCAGTCATGAATTACAAAATTGGAATGTCATCTAAATGCCTTTTGTTTTTTATTTTCTTTCAATGTAATCACAAATCCTAATTGCTTATGCCCAAAAGCATTGGGATAAACTCTTATGTTTAGGCTTTTATTTTTCATTATTTCAATTAAAGTAGGAGCAAGCATTTTGTTCATTTCTTCTATTTCATCTATTATCCCATCAAAGCATCTCACTAATATTTCCTATTTCATTAATTTTTCAGGTCTCCAAATGAATGTGAAGGTAATCATGACAATAATACAGGGTTTAATTTTGAAATTTCAATTAATATTGATGAACTCGATACTAAAGAGGACTTTGAAGAATGTACTTTGTCTCTGGATTTAATGAGACTAATTGAGTAGAAAGATAAATCTATCAAACCTCATCAAGAAGTTATTAAAATGATTAATCTAAGTGTTGCTAAAAATAAAAAAGAAGTCAAGGTTGCCACCTCTTTCTTACAATTGATCGACAATGGCTAAAGGATTTACTTTAAGAATTTATTGATGTATTTGTCTGGTCCTACCAAGATATGTCTGAGCTCAGCACTAAAATAGTTGAAGATAGGCTACTATTGAAGCCTGAATGTAAACCAGTATAGTAAAAGTTGAGAAGAATGAAGCCAGAGATGTTACTAAAAATCAAAAAAGAAGTAAATAAGCAATTTGATATAGGTTTTCTACAAGTGAGCAAATATCCTGAATAGGTAACAATACAGTGCCTATCCCCAAAAAGAATGGAAACATACAAATGTGTGTAGACTATAGAGATCTGAATAGAGCTAGCCTGAAAGATAATTTTTCTTTGCCTCATATAGATGCATTAGTAGATAATACAACCCAACATTCGGTGTTCTCTTTTAGGGATGGATTCTTCAGTTATAATCAGATAAAAATAGCCCAAGATGATACAAAAAAGACTACATTCATTACTATATAAGGAACATTTTACTACAAAGTCATGCCCTTTGAATTGAAAAATATTGAGGCAACTTATCAAATGGCTATGATGACACTCTTTCATGATATGATGCATAAGGAGATTAAGGTATATGTAGATGACATGATCACAAAATCTCAAAGGGATGAAGATCATGTAGTCAATATCAAAAAATTGTTTGAAAGGCTAATGAAATTTCAACTTAAGTTAAATTCAACCAAATGTACGTTCGGAGCTAGGTCAAAAAAATTATTAGGATTTATAGTTAGTGAAAGAGGGATAAAAATGGATCCGAACAAAATTCGGGCCATTTAGAACCTATCCCCTCAAAGCACATAAAAGAAGGTGCGAGGTTTCTTAGGCAAAATGAACTGCATTTCTCGGTTCATTTATCAACTCACCCTTAAATGTGATCTTATCTTTAAGCTCCTCCAAAAGAATGATCTTAATGAATGGAATGAAAAATGTCAAAAAGCTTTTGACAAAATCAAGCAATACTTATCAAATCCTCTAATATTAGCACCATTTATTTCGAGAAAACCATTAATTTTAAACATAGTAATACATAAGAGGTCAATAAGATATATGCTAAAATAGTAAGATGAATCCGACAAGAAAGAAAAAGCCATTTATTACTTGAATAAGAAGTTCACAGAGTATGAGTCCAGGTATTCATCACTCAAGAAAATGTGTTATGTTTTGGCTTAAATAGCTAAAAGAAGCAAGTAGTACATGCTCTACCATACAACTTGACTCATAACTAAACTAGATCCTATCAAATACATCTTCAAGAAGCCATTGCTATTAGAAAGAATTGTAAGATGGTAAATTATGCTATCAAAGTATGACATAGTTTATGTGAGTCAAAAGGTAATCAAAGAAAGCATCATTGATGAATTCTTTGTAGATCGAGCCACTGAAGAGTATGAGCCTATGAAACTTAATTTTTTAAATGAAGAATTAATGGCTATTTCAGGGTTAGAATAAGATAATGAAAAGATATGGAGAATGTATTTTGATCAAGCTGCCAACGCCATAAGACATGGGATTGAAGTAGTATTAATATCCTTAACAAAGTATTACTATCTTATCACAGTAAGATTGAACTTCAACTACACCAATAATGTGGCTGAATATGGGGCTTGTGTTATGGGATTGCATGCTGCTTTGGACAAGAAAATTAAGGCGTTAATAGTGTTTGGAGATTTAGCTTTAATCATTTATCAAATAAAAGGTGAATGAAAAATAAGGGATTCGAAACTCATCATTTACTATAAATACATCCTAGAACTGTGCAAACAATTCAAGGCAATCTAATTTAAACACTTACCTCGTGAAGTAAATCAAATTGCAAATGCCTTGGCCACATTGGCTATAATGGTATAAATTGGTGATGCCACTAAAATTTAACTTATCAAGCTAGATATCAAGGATATGCCAGTACATTATGCCAACCTAGAAGAGGAAAAAGATGGCAATCTCTGGTATTAAGACATTATGAGATATCTAAAATATCAACAATACCCCGATTAAGTGACCGAAAATGATAAAAGAGTTTTAAAAAGATTGGCTATGGGATTCTTTTTAGATGAAGAAGTTTTGCATAAGAAGAGCAGAGATCAAGTGTTATTACATTGTATAAGCACCTCCAAAGCCAAAAGATTATTAGAGAAGTCCATGATGACGTTTATGGTGCACATACAAATGGACACATGATGACTAGATAGATTATGTGGGCTAGATATTATTGGCTAACAATGAAAAAGGATTGCATTGATTATGCTCGAAAATGTCACAGATGTCAAATTTATGCTAATAAGATTCATGCTCCACCTAGTGCTCTACATTTTATGGCACCACCTTGGCCATTTTCTATGTAGGGGATGGATGGCATTGGTTCCATTACCTTAAAAGCTTCAAATGAGAATAGATTCATTTTTATAATGATTGATTACTTTACAAAATAGGTCGAAACTGCTTCTTTCACCACTATTTCACCACTATGACTAGATCAGTGGTCTATAAGTTCATTAAAAAAGAAATAATCTATAGATATAGGCTCTCACAAAGGATCATCTCAGATAATATAAAAAATTTGAATAGCAAGATGATATAAGAAATATATGCTCAATTCAAGAACAAGCACCATAATTTAGCTCCATATCACCCAAAAATAAATAAAGCAATAAAAATTACAAATAAAAACATCAAAAAAATCTTGAAAAAGATGATTGAAACATACAAGGACTAGCACGAGAAATTACTTTTTACTCGATATGTATATCAAACCTCCATGCACACCTCTACTGAGGCAACTCTTTTTTCTTTGGTTTATGAAATAAAAACTGTATTGCCAATAGAAGTAGAGATTTCATCTCTAAGAGTTTTAAGAAAAGTAAGGTTAGAATAGGCTAAATAGGTCTAAAAACGATATAAACAATTAAACTTCATTGAAAAAAAAAGATTAGCAGTACTCTGTCATGGTCAATTATACCAAAAGAGAATGATGAGAGCTCATGACAAAAAGGTTCGATTGTGTCAATTTCAAAAAAGAGAATTGGTGTTGAAAAGAATTCTTTCAAGTCAACATAATGATAGCGGGAAATGGGCCTCAAATTAATAAAGACTATATGTTGTAAAAAGAGCTTTCTTAGAAGGAGCCTTAATCTTGTCTAAAATGGATAGAGATGAGCTTTCTAATCCTGTCAATTCTGATGCCGTGAAAAAGTACTTTGCTTGACCCAAAAAAAAAAGGTTCAAGTTAAAAACTCGAAAAAGTAGCTTGAACCAAAAAGGGAAAAGTTTAAGTTGAAAAAGTGACTTGAACCCAAACAAAAGAGAGGAGAATTCAAGTCAAAAACCCATAGGGGCAGCTTGAAATGAATGAAAGCAAGCTTGGACGAATGGAATATGGCATAACTTGAGACAGTGAATTTCAAAGAATTTTGAAGTGTCAGGGCATCATATTTTGGTTGATTTTTTGAAAAAAATCTAAGATTTGTTGTCACGTATTATTTGATCATTTGTCTTGAAGGCATTGCTACCCTAAATAACCGCTTCTATGCACTCACATTTGGTTTTTATGCTATCATCTGTAATTTATTACTTATTCAAATAAATTATAGTCATCCTATTTTTTTTTTTAATTTTATACCTCGCCAATAAATATTTGTCCTTTCTCCTTATACCTTGCCATGAATAGAAGAAGTGCATAACTTTATCTCATATCTTGGACGAACGAAATATGGCATAACTTGAGACAGTGAATTTCAAAGAATTTTGAGGTGTCAGGGCATCATATTTTGGTTGAGTTTTTGAAAAAAATCTAAGATTTATTGTCATGTATTATCTGATCATTTGTCTTGAAGGCATTGCTACCCTAAATAACCGCCTCTATGCATTCTCATTTGGTTTTTATGCTATCATCTGTAATTTATTACTTATTCAAATAAATTATAGTCATCCTATTTTTTTTTGTAATTTTATACCTCGCCAATAAATATTTGTCCTTTCTCCTTATACCTTGCCATGAATAGAAGAAGTGCATAACTTTATCTCATATCTTAAAATTGATATAATGATCAATAATTGAACAAAACATAAGAAATTTTGTGTTACTTTGAAAAATTGAAAGAGACGAGGACTAAGGATGAATTCCTCCAAATAAGAAAAATTCATTGATTTTCAAAGCTTTCTTTGGAGAGAGATAAATACTTATTCAGGGTAGCGAAAGATAGTGTTCTTGCTAAAAATGCAGAAAAAAGCTGTGGAAGCCTTAATACCATGATGGGTGTCCCATTTGCATTCTAAATAGGGTATGCATGCATATCATTGCATGATCATTCATTGTAGGTTCTAATCTTGGCTCAGTCCAAATCATTTCTTATGATTAGTGGTTTCATCTCAGTTATTTACTTTTGACCTCAACTTGGTCTTGGTTGCTTCTTTCTGACTCGTAGTTTCGTCCTAATTACCCGATCTTGACTCAGTTCGGATCATTTTCTTATGACTCGTGATTTCGTCCTGGTTATTTATTTTCAACCTCGACTTGATCTTGATCGTTTTTCTCTGAGTAATGGTTTTGTCCTGATCACTTGATCTTGGCTTAGTCCAGATCATTTCTTATAACTAGTGATTTTATCCTATTCATTTATTTTTGACTTCGACTCAGTCCTAGTCGCTTCTTTCTGGCTAGAGATTTTGTCTCAATCATCGATCTTGGCTAAATCCAAATCATTTCTTATGGCTTGTAGTTTTGTCCCTATCATTTATTTTCGACCTCAACTTGGCCCTGGTCGTTTCTTTATGACTCGTGGTTTCATCTCGATCACCCGATCTTAGCTCAGTCTAGATTATTTCTTATAATTTATGGTTTCGTCTTGGTCATTCGATCTTGGCTCAGTCCAGATCACTCTCTTAACTCACGACTTCGTCTTGGTCAGTTTCACTCACTGATTTGACTCAGATGGAATAAGTGTCTAGGTCTTTGTATCATCTCTATCTAACAGTGATGTGCAAAGAAAGGTAACTATAGATACCCATTCATGTCTGAGGTAAATTAAGAGTCGATCCTTTTATTATTATGGTATAGTATGCTATTATATATTTTATTATAATAATATTATAGTATGTAATATAGTATATCATGTATAAATTATTCTTATTATAATATTACTTTTATTATTATTATTATTATTATTATTATTATTATTATTATTATTATTATTATTATTATTATTATTATCATCTTTTTTTTATTTTCTTTTTCTTCTTTCCTTTTTGCTTCAATCCGCATGTGAACAAGGAGATCTGGGATATGGAATCAAGATCAAAATCTTCAACATGGTCAAAATTTTAATGTGAAATCATTGCAAAAATCCTAAGGCCTAAAATCACACTGGATAGAAATCAATCACAAGATTCAAGCCTGAGATTGATTATGTTCATTTCCTAAAATTGGTTCCAAAAATGCCTATAAATTGATCTGGTTCTACAGAGGACAAAACAGACACAAGAATTCTTAGAAAGAAGGTCTAAAAAAAAATTTTAGTAGAAGGAAATGAGATTCCGATGGCTTTTCCAGAAACTGACAAGTTTTTCAGTTTTCGATTAAATTTTTTGGCAACTTTCCCAAATATCAACGAGTTTTCCAGTTTTTGGTTAAAGTTTCTAGTGGTATTTTTGGTTGGGTTTTAGGAAGAAGGCAGAGAGAATTTAGGTAGAGAGAGAGAGGATCGGGGATTCTAAAGCTAGAATGTTGAACTTGACTTTTATACTACAGCTACACGATGTCGTTTTGGGTAACTTAGGATCCATGTGAACCCGAGTTGGATCCATGCGCTGACCCACTTCAACCCGATCCGAATCGTAAAGTTTTTCTTCATTTTATTTTATTCATTTATCTCATTATTTTAAGTTTTTATTTTTACATTTTTACTTGTATTTAGTAATTTAATATTTCATAAAAAAAGGGGGGGAAAATCTCTTCCTTATGGAAAAACAAAAGAAACTGAATAAAAAAAATCTTTTTTTAAAAAAAGGTTTTTTTTTAAGGAATAAAAAAATAAAAAATTTCATAAATCAATAAAAAAAATATGAAAAAAATATTTTTATCCTCTAAACTATTGTAGGATTGATTCAAATTAAGTCTTACCAAACTATTGGAAGAGTTAATTCTTAAATTTGCACAAAAATCTCACCAAACTATTGGGAGATCTACTTCAAAGTGAGTTCCTACCAAACTATTGAGAGATTTATAATTTTTTTAGAATAAATATTAATAAATCCAGTGACAAAGCCTCTTCATAGTGAGATACTAGTCTCTGTGAATACTCCTAAAGTGAGAAAGTTATCTTAAATTGCTACCAAACTATTGGGACAATTTTAGGATTAATTTTCAAAATTAAATAGTTTGGTAAAGTATAAATATTTTTTGGCTTGGATAATTTAAAATCTAACTGGTACCATCCTTGGGATGGGCACTATGGGGGTGCTATAACCTTCTTTATGCATAATCGTACTCTCAAACCTCACATCTAGTTTCATAGATCAAAATCTATTTCAGGTTGCCAATCACACCTAAATAAAAAAATTTGATAGCGACTCATTTAATCCATGTCTAGTGGTAGGTCCACGGATCTATATGTTATGACATAATTCAATACACGATAGATAGCCTATATGTGCACTTCTTTAGGACTATGCATAAATTGACTTATCACACTCGCAGCATATACTATATCAAGTCAGTATGTGATAGATAAATGAACCTTCCAAATAATCTTTGGTACATCTCTCTATCTACAACATTATCTTCATTAGCTTCTTTAAGTTTATGATTGGGATCTATAGGAGTATTTGTAGGTTTACATACAAGCTTTTCAGTTTTTTTTAAAATATCTATAACATATTTCTGTTATGAGATGAAATTACCATGCCATGAGTGAACTACTTCAATTCTTTCGAAGTACTTCAATCTTCCTAACTCTTTTTTCTCAAATTCTTTAGTCAAACATTGTTTTAGAGATTCTCTCTCTTTTTCATCATCTCCAATTATAATTATATCATCAACATACACTAATAAAACTATTACTCTTCCTGAATCAGAATGCTTAATAAATAATGTGTGATCTCTTTGAGTCTACGTATATCCCATTGCTAGCATCACTTAAGCAAATCTCCTAAACCAAACCCTAGAAGATTATTTAAGGCCATATAAACCCTTTTTCAGATTGCATACTTTGTTTACCTCTAAATGACCTCTAATCCCAGTGAAACCTTCATAAGTATTTCTTTTTCTAAATCACCATGCAGAAAAGCATTCTTTATATCAAATTGTTGAAGCTACCAATTGTAATTTATAGCCAATGATAACAAAATCCTAACTGTAGTCATTTTGACAACTAGAGTAAAAGTTTCTTGATAATCCACTCCATAAATTTGAGTGTAGCCTTTAGCCACCAACCTAGCTTTATACCTTTCAACAGTACCATCTGCCTTATATTTTACTATGAAAACCCATTTACACCCAACTGAATTTTTTCTTCAAACAACTCTACCAATTCCCATGTCTTATTTTTCTCTAAGGCCTCTATTTTTATTTTCATAGCTTGCCTCCATTTTTCACTGGATAATGCTTTGGATAATGTAGTTGGAATAGAAATAGTATTTAGGCTCACAAGAAAATTTTTATGGGATGGTGAGAATTTTTTAAATGAAATAAAATTAGAGATTAGGTATAGTGGATTCTTAGTACATTCTCTGGTTCCTTTCTTAATGACAATAGGCAGATCATAATCACTAGTTATAGTTTTAAGAGATTCATGCTCATTTTAAGAAACAGAGTCAAAGACTATAGTTACCACATTTTCAGAGTTATGATCAGGTTCTAGGATTTGCACTGGTTCACGATCTGCAACTTTTCTTCTTAAGTATACTTATAATTTTTTTATAGAATCAAGAACAATATTATCTTTTGTCACATCTTCTATGTTTGGAATGGGTTTAGACTCAAATTCAGTGTTTGAATTGGACTTAGAAGAAATAAGATTAGACTCATAAGAATTAATAGGTGAAAATATTGAAGACGAAGACAAATCAAGCAAAAAAAACTCTTTATCCTTATTTTTCATGAATGAAGTCTCCTTCTGAAGATAAGGTTGAGTAAAAAATGGTTTACTTTCTTTAAAACTAACATCTACAGACACATAAAATTTTTTAGCAGAAAGATGATAGCACTTATATTCTTTCTGAACTGATGAATACCCCCACAAAATTGCACTTAATTGTTCTAAATGACTGTGAACATAAACAAATGATGTACAACCAAATATCCTAGGTCTGAGGTTATTTGTGGTATTAAAGTTGAGATAGAATTATAAGAGTAGTTCTATAAGAGTTTTAAATCACAACCTTAAAGGCAACCTATTTATAATATATGTGACAATGAGAATAGCTTCCCCCTACTAGGATTTTGGTATGTTTGCTTGAAAAAATAAAGCTCGAATTATGGCTAGTAAATGGTTATTTTTCCTCTTTTTCGCTCTATTTTACTGTAGAGTATTAACATAAATGACTCATAGATAATCCTTTCATTTTGAAAATAGGTAGATAAACTTGGTTCAAATAGTCTCTTCTATTTTCAAATCTAAATCTCTTGATTTTCACTCCAAATTGATTTTGGATTATGTTTTGAAAATTTAAAAACATACTATTCACATCTGATTTGGATTTAAGTAAAAATATCTAAAGACCTTGATACAATCATCTATGAAAGAAACAAATTACCTTGCATCAGAAATATTATAAATTATAGAGAGACCCCATATGTCACTGTAAATCAAGTAAAAAATAGTAAAACTTATTTTATTATTAACTAAAAAAGATACACACACGTCTATACTTTGTAAGTTCATGAACATCACAATAAAAATTTTCGATATTTAATCCTTTGAACAAAGAAAGAAACATGTTTTTCAAAATTTCAAAAGAAGGATGTCCAAGACGAAAATAATAAGGCTAGATTTTATCTTCATTGAAAGATTTTTTAGAAAAAAATGACAAAGGTAAATTATTCTTGATTCTATAAATCTAACTTACTATCGATTAGTAGTAAGTGGATGGGCCCAACTTGAATATCAGACTACAGGATATTGGAATTTATTAGATGTGGGATAACACCACACTAATTAGCCCCTATCACATGTAGGCAAAGATGGAAGAAGTTTTCCAAGTGATAAATTTGGAAAGGGCAACAAAAAAAAATCATGGCTTTGATACCAAATCTCACCCAACTTATGGGATATTATCCACTTTGACCCTATTGGGTCTCACCAGTTTTGTCTCGAGCCTCACAAGTTAAAAGTGGTGTGAACACTTATATCTCAATACTAGACCAACTCTAGTATATTTATATCTCAAGACCAACTTTACTTAAAGGTGGGGCCTCACAAGTTAAAGGTGGTGTGAATACTTATATGTCAAGACCAACTCCAGTACACTTATATCTCAAAACCAACTCTAGTTAATTGTTCACTTAAGGTGGTGCGAACACTTATATGTTAAGACCAACTCTAGTACACTTATATCACAAGACCAACTCTAGTTAATTGTCCACTTTGACCCCGTTGGGTCTTACAGTTTTGTCTTGAGGCCTCACAAGTTAAAAGTAGTGTGAACACTTATATCTCAAGCCCAGACTAACTCTAGTACACTTATATTTCAAGACTAACTCTAGTTAAAGGTAGGGCCTCACAAGTTCTCTAGTTAATTGTCCACTTTAACCCCGTTCGATCTCAGGGTTTTATCTTGGAACCTCACAAGTTAGACCAACTTTAATACAGTTACATCTCAAAACTAACTCTATTAAAAGGTGAGGCCTTACAAGTTAAAGTTGTTCACTCATTTAGTCTCACGGTTTTGTCTCGGAGCCTTACAAGTTAGACTAACTCTAGTACACTTATGTCTTAAACCAACTCTAGTTAAAGGTGAGGCCTTACAAGTTAAAGGTGTTCACCCATTGGATTTCATGGTTTTGTCATAGGGCCTCACAAGTTAAAGGTAGTGTGAACATTTATATCTCAAGACTAGACCAACTTTAATACACTTATATCCCAATACCAACTTTAGTTAAAGATAGGGCCTCACAAGTTGTCTAGTTAATTGTCCACTTTGACTCCATTGGGTCTCACAGTTTTGTCTCAGGGCCCCACATGTTAAAGGTGATGTGAATACTTATATGTCAATACTAACTCTAGTACACTTATATCTCAAGATCAATTCTAGTTAATTATCCACTTTGACCGTGTTAGGTCTCACGATTTTGTCTCAGGGCCTCACAAGTTAAAGGTGATGTGAACACTTATATCTCAAGATCAAACTAACTCTAGTACACTTATATCTCAAGACCAACTCTAAATAAAGGTGGGGCCTCATAACTTCTCTAGTTAATTGTCCACTTTGACCTTGTTGGGTCTCATGGTTTTATCCTGAGGCCTCACAAGTTAAAGGTGGTGTAACCATTTATATTTCAAGATATTTAGGCTAAGAGAATCGAAATCCCAAAGTAAGCTTCATGAATCTGATACCCAGAAAAAATTCAGGTTGTTTGTGATAATTTGCAAAGTTTTAGCCTTCGAAACATTGGCATCTAAAAATTATTTTTGTCGAAACAAAATTCTAAATTGTGGGATTACATTCCTACTTTAAATTCTTACTTTCCTTTGTCACTAGGAACTATGAGATCTTAAAGATTTCATGGCTCAAAGTATGCTAAATGATTACGAAATGAAAATTTTTCAAAACTTAGAAATTTTCATTTTTAATTATTTTTAAAGTTATTTCTAGCCAATATTGATATTTTTAGTTATAAATTACTTGAATTTTAGTTATATTATTTTAATGAATTTGTACTTATTTTAATATATTTTTACTATGTAAATTTCATGTTATTAGTATTTTTAAAGACCTATTAAGTTAGATTTAGCTTTACAAAAATGATTACTATTAAATATTAAAAATTAAATATTTGAAAAAAGTTATATTGCTACAGATTTTTATGTTTTAATTCTTAATTTCATATTTATACTCAATTTTAGGCATTGTACTATATTAAAAGAATTTTTTTTTAATATACTAAAAATACTTGTAAATAGTTTCGAATTGTCAAAAATATTGCCACACAATCCAATTTGCTTAGAATGACCTACGAAAGGTTTGCCTTGTTAAATTTATATTTTCAATAGGAAGTTAAAGTCAAAATCTTGTTAATTGTTTAGGTAGCTTAATAGAGGGTCACATACAATTATATTTCAAGACCAACTCTAATTAAAGGTGAAGCCTCACAAATTCTCTAGTTAATTGTCCACTTGGACCTCGTTGGGTCTCACGATTTTTTTCTATGGTCTCACAAGTTAAAGGTAGTGTGAACACTTATATCCCAAAACTAACTCTAGTACATTTATATCTCAAGATCAACTCTAGTTAAAGTTCTCGTCACGTGCTGGTCGGGGGATAAACTGGGAAACGACAAACAGTTGACTCAAAACTGGTATAAACAGGGCAAATATGAGTGTTTAATTAAAATAAAGCATTGCGATGGTCCCTACGAATGCTCACACAATGTGATTTTTGCCCAGTACTTTGAACGTCAAAGTGAAAAAATTCAACCAAACGTAGGTAAATGACAGGAGTAATTATGACTCTCTTAAGGCAGCCAAGTGTCTCGTTGTCTAATTAGTGATGTGTATGAATGGATTAACAAGATTTCTACTATTTTTGTCTACTATCTAGGGAAACCATAGCCAAAAAAATGGGCTTCGTAGAATCAGCAGGGAAAGAAAACCTAGTTGAGCTTGACTGTAGTCTGACTTTGTGAAATGACTTGAAAGGTGTAGGATAAGTGGAAGCCCTTGGGCGAAATTGAAATACGACTATTTTAATGTTATTTTACTTATTTCGTGAATCAAAGGCAAAGCACGACCTCTTCTTTTAGACTCAAGGCTAGCCTTGATTGGTTAATCCGAGTAGAAGACATTGTCAGGTAATAATTTTGGTTAGGGCGGCACATCTATTAAAAAATAATGCAAGTGTCCTAATATGAACTCAACAAGAACAAAAATCTGGTATGGATCAAATCAAGCTAAATAGAAGTAGTTAAATCCAGGCAATTTTACATACAAACACGTGTAGAAGAGTAGTTTAGTTGACATGGTAAAAGGAAAAAGCCAGAGGTAGTGAATCAACATATGAATAAATCTAAAATTGTTGCAACTTTAAAATTGGATGAAATTGAGACTAGTATGACTATTTTAGAATCTGATATTGAAGATGAATTAGGTGTTTTTTCTCTTAAAAAACAAAAGATTGCAATTACAGGAGTTACTGAGATGTATAAGAATATTGTCACTTTAAAAAACAGAAAATTATTTAAGGCGTTTTGTACGGAAAACACCTTAAATAATACTTTTATAAAAATATTAACCCATTGACATCTTCATTCATAATTTTAATCTTCTTCCAAATATTTCTATATGGAGATATCTTCCCATACCGAAGTGTTTGAATGCCACCATGCTAGGATCTATTGTGGGTGATGATCGAAGTGTTTGAATGCCAAACATGCTAGGGTCCACATCCAGATAAACTTATATCTACAGATCAACTCTAGTACATATGGGATTCATGGTTGATCTCTAAGACCATGATATCTTCTCTCATTCTAACGAGGGCCCACTGTCCTTGGTACACATCGTTAGTACCCCAGAGCTGGCTTTGATACTATATTAAATATCCAACATACTATCAATTAACAATAAATGAAGGAGCCCAACTTGAATATAAAATTATATGATATTGGATATTTATTAGATGTAAGATACCACCACACTAACAAGCCCCCATCATGTGTAGGCGAAAATAAAAGAAGTTTTCTACGTGACAAATTTAGAAAGGGCAACAAAAAGAAATCATGGCTCTGAATAAAATTAAATGTATATTGAAAAACTGCTCATAAAAAATTATATAAGTACCTTAGGTTTATATACAACTAACTAATGGGTAAACTAAAAAATTAAATTTTTCTAAAATTAATCATATAATTGAGAGATTATCTATCATTTTTTTCTATCATTAATTCTAAAGATACAAATACTTAATTTTAGATATACAAATATAAATATACAAATTATAATATTATAACCAATTATAAATAAATATTTTCTCACATATATATAAATACTCGAATTATCTAATATATTTCCAAAACATAATATTCATATTTGTTGAGTATCCCTACATCGTCGTGGAGGATGCAACATTGCATATATAGAAAATTTGGCAATGCTTGATAGGTTTAATTTTCTTCCTTGGATCAACTCAAAGCAGAGTACAAGGTGTCTCTCTTAACTGATTTTTGTCGTTATTCGTTCAGATTAATTTGAGTTTTATATGTAAATATAGGAACTCAAAATCTAAAGCATTCATATATCAAACAAACTGATGAATTTTTTTTATTTATTTTCTTGATCCCGAAATACATCTATGTTCTGTCTCCGCCAAGAAAGAATGAATGGATATTTCAAAAGAGAAACACGAAGAAAATCTACAAATACAATGCTAGCTCAACCCCTCTCTGCTGTCCTAACAAAGCATTTCTGAGAGAAGTTGAATTCTTTTTTTTTCATATATATTTCATGGTATACAAATGTGATCTCATCTACTCTCTCTTAGGATACAAGCAACATCCTCAGCCCTCAGGCTTAACTTCATCAGACTTGCCAGCCGTTCTTCTCTGTTGTACACTGGACCGAGGATGGCAAAAATTTCAACTTAATCTTCTCACTAATGCTTTCAAATACACTTACGTACAAATAACTGGGCTACAATGATGTTCGTGTCAGAGAATCATTAACAGCTAGACTAGCATCGCCATGGGCTACTGCATCTTCAGGGTCTGGCATGTAGAGACTTGAAGATGAAGCCTGCACGTTAGAACAGTTCATTCAGTCAGAATCCCAATCCAAACTCAGTATCATGGGGAGGATAAGATGGTTGCACCAAGATGAAACTTCGACAAGTTCAGTCGGACTGTTGCTGTAAAGAAATTTGCTCATGACATGAAGTGAAAAATTCTTACAGGAATGGACTTCTGATATCAAGCTTATTTAATTTTATTTAAATTTCAGATAATGGGGCCAATTAACAACATGAGGATCTAATGGGTGTACGAAGGTGGAATATTGTGAATTATCCAACGGAAATATGATCAGACATGTTCATTATCCAGATGAGATTAACAATACCTTAGTATCAAGCTGCATCTCTCCATCACTACCTGCAACAAGGCATGCACCGTGTGCCTTTAACTAGTCAACACAGTCCTCCAATCCATCTGAGTCTTTCTCATCACTTCCTTCTTTTGTAGGCATACCGCTGCTGAAGCACAGCACCTGAGCAATGTATGAAACAGGTACCTAAGGACGGTGAGACTGAGACATACAGCTTACAGCCTTATATCTCATTTTCTTGACATAAAGATCTGCAGAAAGAACCAAAAAACAATGAACAAATGCAAGAAAAACCTTAGTACTCCTTTGATATATGTAATTGGTTATAAGCATTGGGGCAACCCTTTAGAAAACACTTACCCATAAGGCAGGTGTTCAAGTTAGGTGCCATTTTGTATAATCTAAAGAACATGACATAATTTCCTGAAGTCACTGCTGCACGAATTGCAAGTGCATGTTGAACAGCTTTATCCTTCTTTGCTTCATCAGATAATCTGGAAATCAGAAATAACAGGATACTTTGTGTCAATATTCATAGCATGATGAATAACTGAAATGATTCAAGAATCAAGGAAAGTATCTTTGCATATGGATAAGCAACACAACTAACCGTGACATTGGTGATAAGAGAGCTCTGTTGCTATTTGAGTGCACGATAACACAAAGTAAATTGTAAGCAGCAAACTTCATATGGCAACCCTCAATTCCTCCAGCATAAAGGATTTTCAGCTGTGATTGGCACCAAACACCATGGGAGGAAAAAGAAAGAAAAGAGAATTAAGACTAAAAATGTACAATAGTATCACATATCTCAATATTTACATTCACTATATCCAACTTCGCATTATATATTGGTTGCCAAATCTTTCAAGATGGAAAATGCTAAGTACCAGTTGAATCGGCATTGCATTAGATCCAAAATAGACACCCAAAAAAGAGGTGAAAAAGAAAGAAAATATGCATATCCTTTGGCACCCAGTCACCCACTTAGTTTACTACTTTCTGACAGAAACAAGGAACTTAAGGTGAACTTTTTACCCTAACCTTTTCAACAAAAGCACAATTTCAATGTGAAGCCAAAGTCTCAAATATAGCCTACAATCACTGTCACTCAGAATGGAAAAATTAGTTGCAAAGCATTTAAAGGCCATTAATAACTGCTAGGACATTTTCACAAATTTCCATAATTTTATCAACCTTACAACACCTAGAGACTAAAGAATTCAATTCACTACAGTACTTTTGGATAGTATTAAAAATACCTTAAGTGACAACTAACAATGTTGCCATAAGAAATAAAACTGAAATAAAACTAGGAAGACATGCTAATGTTTCGTAAAATAGATATACACACTAATCACCAGTGTCTATGAGAGTGTTTTTATCTGCATTTTCTTGAAAGCACATATGTTAATTTAGTTTGGCAAACTAGGCTAGTGCTAGATTTCGCAGCAAACCATTTGGCCACATCTGATAGCCATCATTTAGAAAAACAGAATCTATGCCCATTAAGAAACCATCTGTGATACTTTACACATTTTAATAAAAGCAGGTAAACAAGCTATTGCTAACAAGGAACTCTAACAAAATGAGTGCAAACCTGATTATACTCAGGCAGGTCCCCAACTTCCAATGCAAATCGAGCATGAGTTTCATAAACCTGGTTACCAGTGAAATTATGCTTGAAAATCAGTATACCATGCAGGAATTCTTGGTTTTAGTAAAGAAAATCCTCATCATCATAAACATATCTCTTTTTCCTGGGGAGGCAGGGATATGCATCATATATACCTTAACTGTCAGCTGGTTACGAATTCTTTGGACAGTCAAGTCTTGGCGAATAGACTTCAACTGATCACACTTACGAAGGTAGTTCTTTTGGGAATTTTGAACCATAAAGAGAGCTTTTTCCAGAACTTCTTCTGGTCTTACCTGTAAATCAATGGGGACGCTCAGTAATATGTGAATGACATCATTCTTCCTACTTAATATTTCAAAAGAAAGAATGCACATATTACTATAATGAAATGAAATACTGATAATTGCAGTGGAGGGATCTGGTGCACAAGTCGCAAATATCGTTTCTCTATTTCCTAGCATGCTCCTTTCACAGTTAGTGCATCCCAGTCAATGTCTTCAACAGCCCGGCTGCCACCATCTTCAAAGCTTTTGCTAAGCACCAAAGCACTAGCCCTTCTAGCATACAGGTTTCCAGAGCCAGCATTTGCGGCCTTAAAGTGATTAATTTATGCTCGATTTCCATGCACTTTCTCAAAACGCATGGAACAATTTTCCCATCTCTTTCTTTCCTCCAGTGTATTAGCAAGTGCGATTGCACCAGAATAATATGCTGTTAAATTTTGTTCCATATCACTATCACTAGATGCATCACCATTATCAACAGCACTGGCACCAGCAAGACGCTGCCTCTTAACAGGCCTCTGGACAGTTTTACTTGCAGATTTCTGTTCCATCATTGGAAACCTAGTGTTATTCATAATATCAGTCTTCCCTTCAGAACTTGTACCTGTGGGCTGCAGAATAATTTATTCAACAAAGAAAGCTCATTAAATTATTTGTAGCAGATGTGCAACACCTTAAGAACCAATTATATCACTGAACCATACTGCAAAAGGAATGTATCAACCCTAGAGTAGTATTGCTATGAAGAAACAAATGTGAATGGAATTAGACACTACCTTTCTGCCCTTTTCATTGACATGAACACAGCTACTATATTTTGCTACATAATTGTTGACAGAACCCAACTTGTCAACTGGTTTCTCCTCTGGTAAAGGCTCCCACCTGCCCTTGGATCATCTAGTTGGACTCTTCTTATACTTTGCAAATAAAGAAACAGGGGTTGGATTTTGTAATTTGCTGCTAAAAGATAAAAAGAAAGGAAGAGAGGAGTAAGGAAGGAGGCAGAAAAAAGTATTAGTAAAACCAAAATAAATATTTCCAGATACATGCAAGCCAAAAAATCAAGCACAGATAGGGAACTAGGATTCATACTTCTTATCAGCTATATCTGCATCTGGTATTGGAAAGAAAGGCTGAGCATCCCAGTCTCGTGTATGAAGTGCACCATCATTAGTTGCCTTGGTAATTATATAAAAGAAGACGTAGGAGGTGGAGGGGAAAAGTAAATATGCATCCAGCAGAAAACAGTAAAATATACTGCAATGGAAAGTAGAACTATGGAAATACAAAAATTAACTCAAATAAATAAAAATATCCGGCAATTATCGTACATTTAAAAAGTAGACACCAATTAATCTCAATAACTTTAAAGCTTAATCCTAAGACATAAAGTAGCTTCTACAATAGCATCCCTCGTAAAGAAAATAACAGTATACATGTAGGAAATTAGAAAGTTATTGGCTATGAGACCATAAAGCTAGGCACATGAATCATTGATCTCAACCTTCCTTTCGAGTGGGCCCAGTACCCTCTTTTAAATTCATATCAGAAGTAACTGTTAAAACGAATGAGAGGTCAACAACAGAAGGTCAGCCTAGTGTCTGTTCTGTCCAGGGTTCAAGCTAGCCCTACCTCTGGCTCTGCCAAATTGTAAAGATACAATTTGTGCAGTGAATACACTATAATTTTTCATTCAAACAGCTTGTCATTGCTGGCATATTAAGAATTCATTAATACAAACTCTTGAGTGCTTGATTACAATGTCATGAGAAAAATTAAATAAAAAGAAAATAATTCATTTTGCACATAATTCTGAAAAACAGCTACCCAAAATTTATTTTTAAAAAATACCCTCACCTCCTTCATGACTTCCTGGCAAGCTGCCATTTGCTTTTCATCTTTACCTTGAGCCAATGCCCTTTCAACATAACTCTTTAATGATTTTTGGAACATACCAGCCTGCAAGCAACAAAGAATCCATTAATTGTTGATGCATAACCAGACATGTGTAAACCATACAAGCCTTCGTTTTTTCTTTTTCTTTTTTTTTTTTTTTTTTTTTGGGGGGGGGGGGGGGGGAGAGGAGGGGTTTGTAAGTCTTGCAAACCATAATTTATCAGACCAATTTCCAAGAGTGATCTGTGTCTAAATCATCTTAATCTACGGCATTTATGTGAAGATGCATTTTAATTCAACCCTGCATAATCAAGTAAGTTTAGCCATATCTGGTATTAGGAGCCAATATGGAAATGAAGAATGCAGCTCGAATGAATAACAGGACTTCTCAAATATAAGGGAGTGTACCCAACACTGACAAATATGCATGCATATTCAATATTTCAAAACAACATTAATTCACCAAACTTATTAATGTCTTACAACCTACAAATTCCAGTTTAAATGTAATAACTCTTGTTTATGAAGCAACAATCTTGCACATCAAATGATAACATGCCAGATATATCTCCAGACACGGCAAAGCTAAATAACCCTAAGCATTATTCAGACAAACATATTAATCATGACTAAACAAGTTCAGCTTTCGAGTAAAAGTTTTCTAGGCATCTATCAACATTTTTTAGGCATGAACAACTAAACTGAGGCACAACATCATTCACTTGCAGACTACTTGAATTCAAGCTTTTTCCGTGTACAATGAAATACTTCTACCATGCTGTCAAATCCTGTAACATTACAGCACTCAAGCACTAAGACCCAAATAAATCATTAATTCTTATAAAAAAACTACGTGCCTAATGGGTGATCAAGTTGTAGAGCTTCCGCAAACAAAGAAATTCAGATTTGACAATTTATATATATTTCAGGTACTAGTATGCAGATGTTCAGTACTCACCCCTTTATTTTCTAACAGAAAATCTCACAGGATAACTCTATGGTGTTTATTCTGAAGAAACACAAGCAAACAACTAAATCAGAAAGTTCACCTTGAGTACAGAATCAGCTGTATCACTAGGCAACGCTTTCTCACTGAGTTTTTGCAGTGAAACACTGACATAAGCAGGTTTTGCTACTACACCGTTGTTAGGGCCATCCTTGTCCAATTTGGGTAAACCCAATGGCAAATCAGAAGCGATTCAGGGATTTGTTTGAATCTGCAGTTTGCTTACCCTTCGTGTATCTAATGGTTGAACAGTTCTCAAAGACGGTAATTTTGAGGTGCCTGCTGAGCTGCAGGATACTGCAAATTGGAAACTTGAGGGCAAGAAGATTTATGTTGTTCCTGAAAGTTATCATATGAAGATTTTGAATCCAAAGGCTTCTGAAAATGTGGCTGTACAGGACTAGGATGCTGATCTTGAAAACTTGGAGCCCCATTTTTCCAGTATCTATCATAAGCACCAGTGACTCTTGCACCAGGCTGACCAAAAAGAGCACAAAAAGATGAAAATAATTTTAAGTAAAATATTAAAACTCAAATAACTTAAAGGGACATTAAGCTAAATGCAATTACCAACAAAGAGAAACTAAATGGTTAAACGGGAATCCAAAAAGAAACTATTAATAAAGTCATTACAATCATAGCAACAAGAAGCACAAAATTCCTACAATCTTCCTCTTCATACAATACATGATGCATTATAATATGATAAACACATAAATTTATTATTTTTCTTGTCCAAGTGGAAAATGAAATCCACCTTGCAATCTGGAGGTACCATAACATGTACTCTAGTCTTCTGAGAAGCATAGATGCACTCTTCTTCAGGAGCATTACATGAAGAAGAATTTCATTAAAAGCTTTAACAAAGACCTACTATCACTTTAGGAAGCTTTCAATAGAATCAGAATTATTATCACATGCACAACAGGCATCAGTTTGATAACAGTTCATATAAGAATTCCTTCATATCCCCTATACCCCCTTAAGCAAAACCTTCAGAAAGGTTGCTGTGACTATCAAACATCACTCCATTGTTAGGTTAAAGGACAGGGAGCAGGTGAACGCAAGGGAAGTGGGATTCCACAACCCAGTGGGGTACCATAGTGAAAAGAACAAGCAATGATTACCCTACACTAGGTACACTTTTTATGTGTTGCACAAACAAAGGGCAGTTGCATGCTTTTTCTTTCCTACCCCGTTGAAGTAACTCAAAAGCTTACAATTGTTTCAAGCCAAATGATTTTCTTTCCCTCCCTAAATTCCACCCTTTTTACCAAACATAATGCAAAAGTTAAAACAAGCATTCCACCTCAAACAAAAGTAGTACTAAAATACTTCCATCCACACTGTTCCATATGTAACACAAATCCACCTTCTTAGCGACACTGACATACTGCAATTAAACCCAGAATAGTTATAGCAACTCAAATCTTGGCATGAAAATCAAAAGCCCTTGGCTTTCACAAAGAGATTTACCATCTAAATAGCTCACTGATAGCAGTTGCTAACATTAAACGAACTAAGGAATTTGAAATAATAGTACTCACATCTTAACAGGCTTAACATATTGCCATACAGCAGATATGTAGGCCATTAAAACATCATCCAACTAAAAAGCTAAAAAGCTCAAAAATATGTAACAAAAAAATTTTATAAGCATTGGATAAATCCGTTAAAAGGATATATCAAATCCTCTATTTCACTAATTCTGCAATAAAGAGATATAATGCTAATAGCATACTGCCTTTATGTTAGACCAAAGAGTTAACCCCTTAGGACATTTTAGATTTACAAGTAGCAGCGGTCCTGATTTTACAAAAGAGAGAGGAAATGTTGGTCTAAGGGGCAGACTTTGAAACAACCTTACCACCATATGTTATGCATAGCATACTCTAACTCGTATCAAAAACAAAGACAGTATATTTTTTAAATTCCAAAAATCCCTCATCTTAAAAACAATGCAATCTCAGCCAGTGGAAGGTCAATAAAATGAACCCAACATTCTAGTAGAGCATCCAAAATTCAATATCTAAAATTGAGAAGAATAATGTTTAGGATACAAAATATAAATAACAGATCAGAATCAACCAAAGACAGATGAAACACAATGGGTTGATTGGGTTGAGATGCAGTCTATGCAAGAGGAAGTATCACATCAAATAAGAAAATTGATCAATAACAATCACACACACACAGTATTGCACTTACCATACCATACCTCAATTCCAACAAAACAGAAATATAAGTAAAATTTATGCACAAGCATACTTCAAGGACAATCAACTTCAACCATAAAAATTTATCTAATACAGCAATAGGCCTAAACATAAACAAAACAAAATAATAATAATAATAGAATGCATATTTTGAGATTTGCAGTTAGCACAATCAAGTCATCACTATGTATGAATTCAGCTAATCATGTACCATGCATCCAATACAATCTCAAACCTGCAACGAAGGCATTTGAGATGAACTGGACTCTCGCCTCCAAGATGGGGTGCTTGGCTGTTTGAATTGGGATTTCCACCATTAACAGCGGGAACCTGAGACACATGAGACAGCTGAGTGGATGTACTAGCAACGGACAAATTTTCTGTTCCCAGGGCACAACTAACTTCCGTTTGATTGTAATAAAAGGCCCACTGCTTGTAATGCTGCTGATATTGCGATGAATTTGTAGCAGCATTACCAGCAGCATAAGCCCCGCTTGTATCTGGAGTGTAGTTTGAATACTGGTGAGTAGTATAATTTGCATAATTGCCTTCATTCCACGTGGTAGTCTGATGAGTGTAACTGCTGCTTGGGTACCCTCCAGCTGTCTGATAATCACCAGAATTGTGGTAAGCGCTTGAATAACTTGCAGGCCCAGCATTAGACCCTGTATTCTGAAATGACAAAAGAGGCTGGTAAGGAGCACCTGTGTTTTGATATGCTCGTACTGGCTGAGAGTAGGAGGGGTTAGGTTGTTGCTGATAACCATTATGTTAACCTTGGTATCCTGTGCTCCCATATGAATAAGGATCAGCAGAATTTGAGTATGAATTATAGCCACTGTAGTCTGGCTTTGCATTTGCCATTCCTAAGCTCGATGAAGTAGCAAGAGATGTTGCATTTGACCCATCCTGAATGGTTCTTGTGGATGCCTCTATGTGCTGAATATGATGGTAAGTGGAATTCGAAAAACTTCTATTTTCAACAGAGTGATTATCCACACCATACATGTTCCATGATGCAACTTCAGAACCAGTTGTTGAGGGAACATATGAAGATGTCTGCCCCTTGACTCACATTAACAATATATCAGTTCTGAAAAAAGAAACAAAAGTAAATGAATGAGAAATAACCAACCAAAATAACAGAATTCAGATGCCAATCACGAAAGTGCATCATTTATCTAAAATAAGGTTCTTGTAAATTCAGAACTTCAAATATAACTAATTCTAAAATATGCCATTAACTTGGATGTAGTATGTACAAGTAGAATCAACCACCAGATAATAGCCTGTCCTTTTCAAACAACTAACTGATGTAAAAATCAAACCCAATTCACAACATGAAACACTCTTCACTTCCAAAATGCCTAAAGAACTCTAACCCAACTAAACAACTTAGAAACTTCAAACCCAATTTTTTACTAACAATGCCCTTCAGTATATGATATCAACACTTTTACAATCCAACTCTAGCCAATCCAGTTCACAAGAAGCATATTCTGCCCCACAAAAAAGACTAAAGAGCCAAACCTAACTTAACAACTTAGAAACTTCAAACTGAAATCATTGCAAACAGTGTTACTACCTTAAAAACTAAGATTAGAACACCCATTTAATCCAATTCTTACTCAAACCAAACTCACAACATGAAATATTCTTCACTTTGAAAATGCTTAAAGAGCTTAAACCTAACTATAACACTTCAATCCAATCTACAAAGCAATGCTATAACCTTTAGTTTTCGATTTCAACATCGTTGTAATCCAATTCAAACTAACCACATCAAGCAATATTCTTCAATAAAATACCTAAAGCACTAAAATCTAACTAAATAACTTAGAAACTTCTAACTTTGTTCATCACAAACATTGCTACAACCTTTGATTTTCAATTTTAACCCAACTCATTACTGAATCAACTTCTTTTAACCATTTGAGCCCCCCTTTTAAAAAAATAAAGGAAATTACCTCAATAGAGTTTGGGTCAAGTGCGGCTGATGTTTGTGTATTAGTAGCTTGATTCATCATTTCATCATCATCCCTATATTTCACCACAAAAACAAAAACAAAAAAAACAAAAGCAGAAAATTAGCACCCCAAAAAAGAACTACTAACTTTATCAAATCAAGAATTAAATTACCCAAAAAAGTTGAAACTTTTGCATTGAAATAATAATTAGAAAATTAAAAAAAAAACCATAAAACCCTAATTAAAATAAAAGGAAACTAACCAATTTCTAACCTTCAAAAGCCCTCGAAATTGATGGTGAAAAGGAGAAGCTTTTTAAGTGTTTTTCGCAGCAAAGAACAAAATTTTGAGATCAAAAAGGAAAATTCATATGTGAAGTAATTAGATATAGGATTTTACAAAGTAAAAGAATAAATTAAAACATAGCAGAAAATATAGAAAACAAAATTGAATTTAAAAAAAAAAAAAACCAAAATCCCACGAGCGAGATAGAAAGACAGACAAAGAAGAATGATAAATGGAAGAAATTTATAAAAAAAAAAAAAAAAAAAAATTAAAGAGAAAGAAAAAGAGATTCAATCATGGATGTTTTTGAGGTCATCGTCGTTTATTCGTTTAATGGTCGTCGTTTTTATTTAGAGTGGTTGAATTGTTACCAATTTTGAATTAGAAAATTGAAAGGATTTGAATCCCCTCTTTTTATAATCTCTATATATAAATAGATAAAATAAAATAAAATAAGGAAAATCGGTTTTTAAAAGAATTGCGTTAATATTTTTTATTATTATAGTTATAACAAATTAATTAATATTGAAAAAATATGAGACAAATGAATTTTGAATTTGGTTTTATTTTTTAATTAGTCAATGTTTGATGGCTTTTTTAAAAAAAAATAATGGATTTTATGATTTTAAATTAATGAAAATTATTAAATTTTGATTAATATTGTGATGATCATCATAAAATTTTTAATTGAAGAAAATAAAATTTAAAATTAATTTTAAAGTAGGAGAATATATTATTAATTTTAAATGTTTGGATATAATAACTAATTAATTTTGTTTTACATCAAATTCAAACATATATATAAGTTTAGATGGAAATATATATAATTTATAATTTAATTTTAGAGGATGAATTGATATAATTAATTTCCCAATTTACCAAAATCCGAGATTTTTTGCGGGTTGTGCTATTTCGACAATGAAAACGGCGCCGTTTGAGCTGGGTTTGAGTTAAGATTCCCATATCAAAACCCAGCTTGATTTGGCCGAAAACTTTTGCAATATTTCATTACATTATAAAATATATTTCAATATAAAACTTTTTTAAATATTAAAAAAAAAATTTCCAATGTTTATGAATGTATTCATTGATTCTAGCTCATTAGGCCTCGTAGATGGACATTTCTGATCTCAAACACAAGTTCATATACAAATTATTTTCATTTATTAATTATAAATAATATTATTATATTAAAATTTAAATCTTAATTTCTATAATTTTTTTATACTATATTACACCATCTTTTGTATAAAAATAATAATATAATCATTAAACATATTTTATTATTTTTTTCTTATCATATAGATTTTAGCTTGCGCTTCCCTAACTTTTGCATTATTAAACCCATGTGACAAAAATCAAATTTAATAATTCCCGAATTCATTTTTATAAATTATCAATATCACTGAAAATGTTTAAAATAATTTTTCATACTTTATTTAAGAATTATTTTTTAAGCTTCGACCAAAACTAAAAAGTTTGTCTTATTCATTTATTGCCAAGGGGCATAATAAAATTTATTTTTTTGGTAAAAAAGGGAATTTAAAAATAAAAAAGAAATTATAAATACACTGAAATTTTAAGCGAATGTCATCTTGATGACATAAATGAATTACATTAAACCTCAAATTCACATCAAAGCCTAATTTGGCCAATGCAATTCACTTCTAAAGTCCCCAGTCTGATTGGTATGGCAGGTGACTTTTGTTTGAAGTGGACCCTAAGTCTCTAAATTGACCACTTATTGAAGCAGTCCTATATCAATTACCACCAATCAAGTTTTTTACCCTTTATTTTTCATTTTTAAGTGTATTATTTTCATAGTGCTTTCTGCTAAATCTAGAACAAATACCCAGGATGCTTATAACTTGAGATTGAGAATATTTCACAAAAAAAAAAAAAAAAAAAAGGGCCTGCCTTGCCTTTGGGTTGTAATCCCAGCTTCAAAACCTTAGAATTTCCCAAACCTGTTTGAACAAATGAAATTTCCATTATCTTGATGGAGGTCAATTAAACCATCCTTAAACAGGGGATGTGAAAGTACACACATCAATCACCATCCCCCATGCATAATCACTGCTTCCTTCCAGATAATGATCAACTTCTAACAACTTTCTTTTTTTTTGGCTAGAAGTTTAGAGACTATTTCTTAAGAATCAAACCCCCCATCACTTTCACATTTCAACCAATAAACCAGGGAAGCATAGGACCCATAAATTGAAACATTCAACAATTTATTCATCAGCATACCATCGCAGACCTGATCTCTATCCACACAGATGATAGCACACATGACCGGCTTGAAGCAAAAAATAATAATAATAATTCAATACAGAAGCTACCACAATGTGAACATGAAGGTAAAATCTGATGTAACTGATCCATATCTCATGCTAAGAGACAAAGTTTAAAAAGTTCAGAATTTAGTTCTACTGGAACAATAGATTAGGTTTATATTCACAGAAAAACCTGCTGCTCTGAACCAAAAACCCAGGCCAGATTCAATAATTCCCATCTCATAAAACTTGGATCCTTTATGTCGAGAAGAAATAAGAGTCAAAGCACCAGTAGAGGCAGGTATTGCAGTAAAATGCAGCATTTGCAGCTCTGCCTCTCTTTCATTTCTTTTAAATTTAGATTTTCAATTTTCATGGCAATATCCAACTGTCCCATGAAAAAGCTTGAAAACAATGTCACTTAACCGTTATGTTACTGTACAGGGAAGTCATTTATAAAAATAAAGTCGGTCAATCTGGACCACATGAAGCCATGCCATTTTCGCAATTAAAGTGATGACCAGCTGGGTAGCATGCACAAATGCGAATTTATTCATGTAAGTAATAGATAAATTAATCATACCCTTTGTTTCCTTTTGTTCTTTCAAATGCAAGCACTCACCTTTTATCAGCTGGAAAAAGGTCTGGCCAAAGGAATAACAAGCAAATATCAAGTTAGGTTAACAGAGACGGTTTGAGTTGTCTCTCGAAAACCTGCCAAACAAAAGCATCTTGATCCGTTCTTCGGGCAAAGTACCACATACTTCCATTGCACTAAAAATTACCATCAACTGGTTCTGCTAGCAGCTGCTTCCATATTTTATTTTACATCCTAAACAAGGGATCATGGCATATGCAGAAAACAGTCAAGAATGGTAAACACTAAACATGGTATCCCTAACTATGCAGAAAGTGGAAGTA
This sequence comes from Durio zibethinus, assembly GCF_047325235.1. Taxonomy (NCBI): domain Eukaryota; kingdom Viridiplantae; phylum Streptophyta; class Magnoliopsida; order Malvales; family Malvaceae; genus Durio; species Durio zibethinus. The sequence goes on from NC_143180.1 coordinate 3,676,835, forward strand.
ACAGATTCTGGCCCCGCTGCTCCAATAATTTACATCATTAACAGTGACTAATGGCATAAACAAACCTACTCAAAACCGTTTTCGTTTCACTCGTGACATATCATCAAATCCATCATCATGCCAAACTTGACCACCATGCCTGAAATTTCCCTCCTGCTCCTCAATGTTTCTTGTCCTCCTAGGAGCATTCCCAGGTTGATTTTTGATCCGTCCATCAAATTCCCTTTCCCTCATATTTCCTCTTTCACTTAACTCTGGATCATCTTCTGTACAGAACCTAAAGGATCTAGGGCCACCCTCAGCATTAAGATGAAAATTCTCACTATCAGCACCACTATAAGGAGGCCTAAAATGCCGAACAGGTCCTCGTCTATCACCATACCTTCTCCTCTCATCAGCATTTCCATCAGTACCAAGCTCATGAAACCTGCCAGATGGCATGGGCCCACAAAAGTAATCATCACCATCATTCCTTTCTCGAGGATCTACAATATCCAAACGTCTACTGTTTCTAAGTAAAACACGACCAGATGGGCTCCTATTAGGGATGCCAGACCTTGGATGACCATGATCTCGAACAGGATCCAGATCCCGCAAATCATTAGACGGTCGAGACAAATATGGAGGAGATCCATGTCTTCTAAGAACCATTTCTCCAGCGAAATAAGTATCAGGTGATCTCATCCTCCCCATCCTGTAAATTGGTGATGATCTTCGATTACGTAATTCCAAAGGCCCTCCAAATCCATTGGGTGATCTTCTCCTAAGAGAAGCCCATGGACCAGGTGAGCGAGTTCGTGGTCTTGTCGGAGACTTTGAATGAGTTCGTGGAAGACCCCTTCTCTGAACAGATGGAAACTCCCTGTTCCCCCTAACAAAAGGACCATCTAATCCCTCAAATGAAGGTTGGGAGTGTGCAAACATTGGGTCTGTATGGTCATCAGAAAAACCTCTCATATGCCTCAATCCAACTAATTCAGATCCATCTTCACCAATGCATCTACTTGGACTAAGATTTCTTGGAACTCTGCGAACCGATGGAAGCCCGCATGCAGCAGGTCCATCTCTTCCACCAGGAGACCGCCTCCTTCGGGGTAAGTGGGGGAAAATTGATGAATCATCACTCAAAATCTTTCTCCCACCTCGTCCAGCACCAAAATATGCACCATCTTGCCCATTATTATAGCTACTAAAGTTAAGATCTGCATCAGAAACAGCAGATGCATATTTATGTCTGACAACACGAAATTCTGTAGGACCATTATAAAACTCTGAAGCAAAGTTACATTCTGAATCCCGACCACCACATAGGGTGTCTATCCGACTCGAAATCCTACCTCTTCCACGCATAAAACTTATTCTATTGTTTCTGGATGGCTGATCATGATGCCTCTCTCTTGAGAATCTATGTGAACTGTCACCATAAGCTTCATCTCTGAGGGTAAAAATTGTCAGAAGAAAGAAAAATTATAACAGACATTTATTAATCATCAAAAGATATAAACAAACTAAAAGAAAGCAGCAATGATAAATAGCAATAATCACCTCCCTCGAGGATGAAACTTATCTCCTTCAAGGGCAACATCAGGCAATCTCTCTCTTCCAACTTGCGACTGCAATGTCCTGCCTGAAATAGATCTTGTTCTGCCAGGAGATGACAGATTAGAAGCTCGAGATAAGTTTATAATCCGACTCCTATTACCTCCATCGTTGACATCCTTACCTGCATCATCACCATTTAAAAATGCTTCTGCCTTACGTAAAACTGAATTGCTTTTTCCTTCTGAATTAATTTTTTTAGCAGCATCTGCACCCGGAGCAATGGTCACTGAAGTTCCCTGGCTTGTATCAGAGGCTTCGATAGACGTTTGCTCTCCCTCTTGCACTTTAACAGTATCCTCAGTTTCTGATACATCAAGTGCTTTTCTTGGCATGGCCTTAATGGGTCTCTTTTTGCCAGTTGGACTGGAATGCATATCAACAGCTGATGATTCTTGCAAACAGACCTCTTTATCAGCTTCTGTAGTGGAATCCTGATTGACAGTTGTGTCAATACATTCATTAGTATTATCTTCACTTGTTTTACCAGGGTCTTCTCCTTGAGTTTCTTTTACTTTGACAGAGGATGAAAATGGATTTTTATCACCAACAAACCCTACAAACTCTGAGTTTCTATAACCAGAATCACCATCATTTCCATTTCTTGCCTCTCGCCTCTCACATATTGGAGTCTCTATCTCAGTGTTCTCTACAGGTTCTCTGACCTCACCATCTTCAAAATCATCTTCTGCACTACCATCATGTTCCATATCCATAGCTGCAGCTAACTCTCGATTGTCATCTGACTCATAATTAGAGCCATATGAATCTTCCTCTTGAATGTCACCTGATAAATTAATTTTTTCCTCATCACTTACAGAACCCTCAACTGTTCCCCTTGAATCAGGCAGTCTTACATCCACAAATTTCAGTCTGCAATGATCAGGATCTTCAACATTCTTATCCTGGGAAGTACAGTTATCTATTTTACCGGAAATCTTTAATTCATTAACATCATGCACCTCAGAAGAAATCATTTTAGAAGCATCTTCAGCCTCACCACAAGGCTTAATTTCTTTGGCTTGAATAAAATGTTCCACGTGAGTTGACACATCGCCATGTAATGACAAATCAGTAGAAGTAGGTACTGTTGCAGTATCCAGAGGACGTAGCATTTGGTCATCCGATTGATTCAATGATCCCTCCATTCTCTTTGGTGTTTCCTGGTTACCCTCGAGCACTGGTTCAGGTTTTAAGGATCTAACATCAACTGAATTTAAGGGACTGAGACTTGAAGATTTTGAACTTTCTGAACTGCACTTTTCAACTAATTCACACTTCACCCTTGTACTATTTAACAAGCCCATAGGTTTGGCTTTAACTACAACAGAATTAGTTTTGATGCTCTCATCAAATGGTTCTGATTTTACAGGCTTAACGTTAACCATGGTCAACTTGGCAATAGGCATTGATTCTCCAGGTGAGTTGATATTTGTAATAACTTTGCGCAAGTCCACTTCAGCTGATGAGCCTGAAGGTTTTTCCTTGGAGTTCAAATGAAGATGGGGCATAGAGAGGCCCAAACGAAGTGAATCCTCAGCGCTATACTGCTGGCTAGATAGTATGCGCTCAAACTCTTCAAGTATTTTCCGCTGTATAGGCATACTGGTAGCAGTCATCCCAGCTGAGCAAATTAATGGCTTTATATCATCCATATGAGTAGTTTTTTGGCTTGCACCATCATCACTGGCAGGAACTTCCCAAGAATCCATTGTAGTATTCAAATCCCAGTTTGTTCTGTCAGCAAGCATATCAGCACCATTAGTATTAGGCTGGACATTGGTACTTTTAAGTTGAGCACTGCATTCTCCTTTGCTTAAAGATAGATTCAAGGAAACAGGTTCTGCCTTTTCCTGATTTTGAAAACCATGCTCATTATTTCCACTAGCCATAGCTGAAAGATATTCCCTTGAACCTAATGATAATCCAGGGTTCCCAGAAACTGTAGGTAATTGTGATCTACACTTTCCATCTCTATTTTGCTGGCTATATATAACTTTCCCTATATTAAGAGTAAGAGGAACGTTGCCTACTAAGTCCAACTCAGATTTTGTTGGCTTTTTCAGGATATTATCAGATTCTCCAGTTGCCACAAGCTTCCCTTTGCTGTCAGTACCAGACAAAGACCGAGGATCATTGCCTACTAAGTCCAACTCAGATTCTGTTGACTTTCTCAGGATATTGTCAGATTCTCCAGTTGCCACAAGCTTCCCTTGGTTGTCGCTATCAAACAAAGTCCTAGAGTGAACAGTAAAGCTTTGTTCTTCAAGTTTTACCCTAAGGAGGTTACTATTACCCTGCACCATGCTGCCATCTGTATCATCAGAACTTTTCTTCTCTTTCTCAGTTAAAGATCTCTCACTTGCATCAGAAAAGCAGGAAACACTTGCTGCAATACTACTAACATTTGAAACCCTTGCTGCAACACCACTAGAATTAGAAGTTTCCACAGCATTACTAGCATTAGAACCTGCTGTAACACTACTAGCAGTAGAACTTGCTGTAACAATTCGAGAAGTAGAACTTGCGGCAACACTACCAGCATTCAAACTAGCTGCAACACCAGTAATAGTTAAATTCCCAGCAGCTACACTAGCATTTGAACTCCCTACTACACCACTAGTGTTTAACCTTGCTTCACCACCACTGATGTTTGAACTCGTTGCACCAGTAACAGTTAAATTCCCAGCAGCTACACTAGCATTTGAACTCCCTACTGCACCACTAGTGTTTAAACTTGCTTCAACACCACTGATGTTTGAACTCGTTGCAACAATGCTATCATTTGAAATAGCTGAACCCTGAAGCGGACTAGAAACTCCTTTCTGCTCTGATTCATTTTCAGTTGATAGTAAAGGCGAATCTTCAGTCGGTTGAGAAGGTGAGCAAATCAAGGGATACCTCCTTTTCTTTATTGGAATACCTGCATTGTATTCACTAAACTGCCCAACACTGGGTTTAACTCCCATCTACCAACAGAACATAAATAAATCAATATTCAACACAAAAACATAAAAATATTGAAACAATTTCCCTAAGCTTAGATGCTAGAAACTTAAAAAGAATAAAAATTAAAAAAAAAAAAAAGATAGACACCTCTTCATTTCCAGATACCGGCATGATTCCAAAATTTTCGCCTCGCCTTCTTCTCTCTTACCAGCTTTTAGATTAAAATTAACTTCCAGCAAAACAATTATTTTAAACCATACCCTGAAATCTATCCCTATTTAAAAGGCAAAATTCCCAAATCAATTCATTGTCTCTCATATAACCTAACAACAGAACCAGTAAGAAACACCTGCAATTAAAAAAGAAATGAAAGGGTAAATTTATACAGCCAAAAATTGGTTCCAGATTCACAAAATAATTTATAAATTCCAAAAATAAACAAACTAACACAAACAAATTATCCATAAATTATCCCCAATTTTTTTGAATAAAATATTTAAATAAACATCTAAGCAATCTAGAACATGAATAAAAAATATCTAAAGCCGATCAAAATTTTAAAACAAACAGATCGATTATTGCACTGCATTAAATCAACATGAATTAAGCGGAAAAAGGGTAAGAGAAAAATCAAGAAAAGACATATCAGATCGAAGTATTCAAACAAGATAAATATAATCTAAAAATTAAAAAAAAAAAATGAATCCATTTACAGGTAAAAGTACATGAAATCAAAATCAAAAAAGAAATATTGACCTTATTATAATAATTATTAAAAATAAAAATCGAAAAAAAAAAAAAAAGAAATCTTACCTGATCAAAAGGAAAGAGAGATTGAAATCTAAAGCTTCAACAAAATGAAAGAAAGGGAATCTAATTAAGTGTGTACCCTAGGGCTAACAACTTGCACATTATATAGAGAAATTTCTTTTTTTTTATTTTTTAATTTTTGGCTTTGGTGGAGATTCGATGATGTCTTTTTCAAAGCTATGGAAAATGAGGTTCAATAGATGATTGACGCGTGTTACCTGCTTGGAAAATCATAGCCATGTAGGCTCCACCATGATCATTCACTTGCATTTGCCGGCCATAGTTATCTATATGCTTTTCTTTGTTTTGGTACTATTCATTTATTTTATATTTATTGTTTAATTTTATTTTTAATGATTAATTTTTTAAAAAAATTTATTAATTTGGGGTAGCTGAAAGTTGAAGAGACGAGGAAGCTTCCTACAAAACGACAATCAAAACAGGACCAGTTCTGACATTGACCAATAATTGACAGCACATTTAAGTTTCGGTGACTATGCGACTTGGAAATGTATATTTTAATTTGAATTTTTTGCATCTCTCTCCCTACCAGTACGTGTACCGAACTTGATAGGATAAATTGGAACTTCCCGTGACGAGACATTAACGATGAAAAGGAAAATTCACCGTGTAAACTGGCACACTGTCACCAAATAGAAAAGCTGATGGGGGCCGTGGCATTCTAAGCCCTAGAATGTGGCTCTTCGCACAAAATTTAGTTAGAGATTGTTACATCACCTTGACGAGCTATGCTACGTGCCAAGTATCTCAATCCCATAGGCACTTCCTATTGTTTCTTTTATGAAAAATAATTTTTATATTTTTAAATATTTATTTGATAAAAAATTAATTAATCAATAAAAAATAAAATTATTTTTTTTAAATTATTTTAAAAATTACAAAAAAGATATTTTTTTAAAAAAAACTATTTATAATTATAACTATTTATTAATATTTTTAATATAATTTTACTTATAAATAATATTATATTAATAAATAATATTATATTATATTACAATATATTAATAGATAATATTATATGAATAAATAATATACTATTAATATAATATATTAATAAAAATATCAATAATTATTATAATATACTCATAAATAATACTATTATATATTAATAAATAATATAATATTAATAAATATTATTATAAATAAATATATACTAATCAATAAATAATATTATATTAATTAATCATATATTAATAAATAATATACTATTAATATAATATATTAATAAATAATATTAAGAAATAATATTATAATATATTAATAAATATTTTTAATTTAATTAATAAATATTATAATAATATATTAATAAATAATATAGTATTAATAAATATTAATAAATATTAATAATAAAAAATATTATAATATATTAATAAATAATATAAAGAATAATAAATAGTTTTATTTTAAATATTTTTATAGTAACATAATATTTTAATATTAAATATTTATTATAAAAATATTATTATTTTTTAATATTAAAAATTTTAATAATAAATACTTTCAATATATTTTAATAATTAATAATTTTTAATATTTTAATAATTATATTAATATCATTTTTAAAACAAAAAGATTTTTCAAAAAATAACCAAACGACGAAAAATATTTTTCATTAATTTATCTAAACAACAAAAAATTTCTTTCAATTCAAAAAATATAAAAATTTTTCAAAAATTATTTTTTAAAAATAATTTTTTATTAAACAAACATAACCTACATTATCTCTATCGCTTAAAAATCAATTAAAGTCTCTCACAAAGTACTTAAAAAGGGTTTAAGATGGATTATCAATGATGAATAATATAAGTTTTTCGCATGATAATTAGAAGTGTAATTATTGAGTTGAGTTGATACATTGACATGCTTAAGTTCGATCTCAATTCAAAAATCAAAATTCGATTCGAATTTGATAGAGTTATATTTTTTAAATTCGAGTTCACTTGATTAAACTCAAATCATAATAAAAATTTAAAATTTTAATTAATATATTACATAACAAGTTTAATGAGATAAAAGAAAAACAAAAATTAATAATCCAAAATGAATAAGATATAAAAAAAATCTTTGCAGGATGGCTGAAAAAAACAATAAGGCCAATTTGCCTCATTTAAATTCATTAAAATATAATTTATTGGCTTGTAAAAACAACAGATGATTAGTTCAATATAACTTATTATAGCCAACAGAATTTATGTGTTTACAAACAAAAACCATCTAACTCATGAAATATAAACTCATGAGACATGTAAACACCTGACTAATAGCAAAACAAAAAGAAAAAAAATCCTAACATTGTCCATCCTTCGTTCTAAAAAAATAAAAAGCATCCAAGTCACGTGCTAACGTAAGGATATAAACAAAATAAAAAATAAAAAAAAAATCAGGGCAACGAGAAACAGAGACATGGCAAGGGTAATGGGCTTTGCGAAAATCCCAACAACAGCAGACTTAAATCACCTCACATATCACTTGTCGAATTGTTGGGGTTTGTAGTGAGAAAGATTAGGAGTATGTGTTGGTCAAAGATGCGATTACGTGATGAAGGCTGAGAGTAAAGATTGTTAAAGAGTGAAGAAGATTGAGAAGGCTAATTAAGACTAGCAAAGAAAAGGAAAGAGAGATGAAGGAAGTAAGAGAGTGAAGGCATTAGAAGAAGCGACGTGAGATAGAGTGGGAGAGAGTGAGGCTAATTTTAATTTAGATTTAGAGTTTTTTTGTTACCTATAGTTTTAAAAGTAAAAATATAATTTTATAATTAAAATAATAAAAATATATATTAAAATAAAATACTTAAATAAATTTACAAGTCATTTGAATCATATATTGAGATGCACAAATTCGATTCATTTGATAAATCAAATTATTCAAGTTCAAATTCAACTCAATGTTGAATGAGTCGGATTCAAATTTTTTAAATCAAATCTTAATAATTTATTAGTATTAATATATCATTTATATCCTTAATAATAACTGCACATGTTCGGACTCCGTTGTGTTCCTACCTTGTTGGCTCTCTCAAATCGAATGAAAACAAGCTCAATGTTAAAGACTTCCAACTCTTATTCCAACAATGGTCATTCCCGCTATACCCTTCTACCTCCCCACCAACCTTCTTGACATTATTCTTGCCATCCCAAGACCTCAACACCACGTTGGGCAAGGCATTATCTATTGGAACCCCATAAGGAATGGCCTCTTCTTTACCTCTTTCGCCTACGATCTTGCTCACAGTTCATCTTCTCCTAGCGTTAACCAAGACTGAAAGTGGGTTTGGAAGCAAAACATCTTCTCGAAACTCAGTTTCTTTCTTTAGGAATGCATGCACCAAATTCTACCAACAAAAACGTTCCTTGCTCGGCGAGGAATCACCATAGAGGTTTCTTGCCCTTTTTGCCAGGCAAAGGAGAGCATGGATTGCATCCTCAGGTCCTACCCAAGTGTTAAACCTTTATGGCAGCAACTAAAGATCCCTACACCTCTGCTGACCTCATTTTCCATCCCTTTCACTAATTGGCTCAAACCCCACATGACTTCAAAATTGTCCTATCAGGGTCCCCATATCCTATGGAAACTTATCTTTATTCATTTTCTTTGGGAAATCTAGTTAGCTAGGAATGCCGTTGTTTTCAAGGAAACAAACCTAAGCATACCCATCGTTCAACGTGCCTTGTATAAAGCCGCGAAGTTTTTATGCCATCTCTAATCACCAACCCACCGTGCTCTCCTTCACTTTCATCCTGGTCAAGTGGACCACCCCTAGCCTTGGCTGGTACAAACTTAGCACTGATAGCTCAGCAATTGGAAACCCAGGCAGAGTGGGTGCTGGGGCCATTATCCAAGATCTCAAAGGTAACTGGATAGCTAGCTCCCATAGATTAATCGGTAGAGCAACTAGTGTAGAAGCTGAGCTCTAGGCACTTAGAAATGGTCTTTCTCTTGCCATCACTAAGCAAATCAAATGCCTGGAAATTGAACTTGATGGCATTACAGTTATTAGCCTCATTTCTGTTCCTAGCACTTAACCTACTAACCTTATGCTTGAACCTCTCATTTATGACTTTAGGATTACGTCGAACCAGTTGAAATTGAAGAAGATTTCACATATCTTTCATGAAGCCAATCAATGCATCGATCCCTTGGCAAGGAAAGGTGGTAGCTATTACCCCAACAATGGGGACTTTTGGAGTACTAGCTCTAGCTTTGACATATGCAATCCTTATTTTGTAATGCATGTTGAACCTCTTAACTTTTTGCTGTGGTTGATACGGCTGACTTTGCTGGAACTATTTTGTGCTATATTTTAATTCCTAACTTATCCTTTAAGGACTAAAATCTGATTAGTTTATTAGTTAATTGAGTTCGAATTTGAATTTTAGATAATTTTATTTATAAAGAATTAAATTAAATTTAAATATTTTGATATTAAAATTGAGTGATTTGTGAATTATCAGGTTTTTGTATTTTAAATATATATTTAATATATAAATAAGGATCATTATTTTTTATTTTTAAAAATATAAAATATAATATTTATTCTATAATTTATAGAATCCAATCAATTTTATAAAATTGAATTCAAACTATTCGAATAAATAATGAGCCTCACTCAAAAATGAAAATAAAATTCAATTAAATTTCCAATGTCAAGTTTTTAAATTTAAATATTTTAATATTAACATTGAGCAATTTATTAATTATCAAGTTTTTATAGTTTAAATATATTTTTCATATGTAAATAAGGATCATTATTTTTAATTTTTGAAAATATAAAATATAATATTTATTTTATAATTTGTAGAATCCAATCAATTTTATAAAATTGAATTCGAACTATTCGAATAAATAATTAGCAACACTCAAATATGAAAATAAAATTAAATCAAATTCAATTAAATTTCGAATTTCAAGTTTTTAAATTTAATTAAGTTGAAATTTAAAAATATAAAATAAATAAAAAATAAATATAAACAAAAGAACCTTAATTAATTAAATCCATTTTACACAAAATATCTACCTTTATGTAAACAAAAAATATTAAAAAAAATCAACATGATTCTTTTCTTCTATTAATAATTTTTTAAGGAAAATTTCTATTTGCACCCAATCATTTACTTTACACACCTTATTATTAATAACACTTCAAATTCAAACTCTCAAAATTTATTTTTATCATACACCCAAAGCTCATAAAATTATAATTCATTTCTTATCTTATCCCTCATTTACATTAAAACTCCTAAAATTGTTTATTTTTTTATCTTTTTCGAATTTTCACTTCAATCAAAGTTTAAAATCATCAATTTTCAAACAAAATCAATATTCCAACTCATTCATTTTAATATAAAAGTAATTTATTTATGATATTTGAATGATTGAATACGTTTTATAGTTTGTAATATATATCTTTTTAATAAAATTTTGACATATGAAAATGGTTTTTGGTATATCTTTAAAGTTTTTAAATATATAAATTCAAAAACTTTTAAAAAATTTAGAATATATAAATTCAAAAGTTTTTAAAAGTTATCAAAGATTCAAATTCAAAAAATTTTTAAAATATTTAAATTTTAAAAGTTTTAAAGGTTTTAAATGCGTATTTTTGAAAAACTTTTAAAATTTTTAAATATATATTTTTGAAAACACTATAAATCAAGAATAAGTAGAATTGAAAGGAAATTAGCTAAAAGTTAATTAAGTAATTTTATTGGATGGTATTTTTATAATAAAAATTTTGAATGTAGAAAGAAAAAGGAAGGTGGAAATAGAGGATTCTTGTAAGATGTAAATTGGATAAGAAACAAGTATCATCTTTTTTTTCATTAATAATAAATAAAACATTATCAAGTATCAATACAAAACACGGAACGACGACGTATATACCTCCCATGAATAATCAACCAATCCCGATGTTCAAGTTATCCATTCCTTCCTCTTTCTCTCACCCTGCCGTCAACGGCGAATATATTACACGGAAGGACAGGAAAAAGAAAGGAAGCTTCCCAAAACGACGACGTAATGATCTCTAGAACGCCGATGCTCCAGGGCGGTTCTCGGCTTTCCAAGCATTGGCGGTCTCCATCAACTCCACTCTTCAGCTTCCCTCATCGTCTCCTCATCATATTTAAATTCTCCTCTCTATCTCAAGCTAAGGTTCTTCCTCTTCTCCCTATTCTTTTTTCTGCTTGTTTCCCGGGAAAATGTAAGAAAAAGAGTTTTACAAATCTAATAGAAAACGTTTTGTCTGGATGCTACCCATGTAAAAGGGATTCCTTTATTTATGACTGGTTTTAGAGTGCGATTACCAGATTTTGTTCAAAAAAAATATTTATAGTCATGGGATTTTGGAAACAAGGGATTGATTTACATCTTTTCGTAATCAGTTTTGAATGAATGGGAATTGAGAAGAGTTGTGAGAGGGAAAATGCAGGGAAGCGAGAAAGAGAGAGAGAAAGACAAATTAAGTAAAATAATTATTTTAATTACAGCCATAGATTTTATGAGATCCAACGGTTAAATATGTTTTAAAACTAAAGACTTTACTTTATATGTCTATATTTTTAATTAAATAATTGATTGTTGTCGCAGGGTTTAAATTCTTTGGATGAAGAATGTGATGAATTTTTGCCTTGGTTGGAGCAAAAGGCTGGGGCTAAGATTTCTTCAGTGCTGTCGATTGGGAAATCCGCATATGGCAGGTTATTTCAGTTTATTTATTTATTTTTTAGTTTTTCACTTGGGATATGATTTGTTGTTACCTTCATTTTAAGTTCAATAGAAACTTTTATTTTGATTATTGCTGGTATATTGCTCTTGAATACGGTTCAAATTGTGCTCTGGTTGATATTCAAGAAACTTTGGGGCCATGCTTAACTCTATATGTATGTAGGTGGATTGTTTGTAAGGAAAATAAAAGCTGAATTTATATGTATCATATCAATATAGGGCAGTAGATCAAAGCAGGGAAATAGTGCCGGTACACTGGCTATTCTTGTTTAATGCGGAGATGGTGGTGCATGCAATTTTGATACATGCTTTTTTGGGACAATAAAGTATAGACTAGAATTATTAAATATTACTTTGACATTCATATTAGAAGGGGCCGTTGCACTGAAGCTCCCATTATTTCAACAGTTTGCTTGATAGAAAATATTTCGGTCTCTTTAATAGCATGGAAAAATGCATGGAGCTTAATTGTAATGGATAGCTGCAAATAGAAATAAATTGCAAATGTGGGATTTCATCTAGTTGTATTTTATTCACATACAATGGTGGGATTCCATTGACTTATTAAGTGATTATTTTCAATGATTGTATTTTGAATTTTGATTGTACATTAGACCCAGTGGTTCCGACCTTCTGCAGACCCTGTGCATAGCAGGAACTTTACGCACCAGGCTGCTCTGTTTTTATTGTTCTGAAGCTACTTGCTCTTGTAACAGTAGAATTTTGTTTCAAGAAGTAAAAGGCAAGCAGATGGTTGGAATCCTTTAAGAATTGGGAATGAATAAGTTTAAACGTCCTCCAAAATGGCAATTGACATCTAAGCAGCATGACTGAAAATGGTATATGAACCTTAGAACGTTGATCAGTTACAGACCTGCGCATTAGATCAACCTATCTTGCCTTTCTCTCAACAAATATAAAAATTTTATTCAGGTCTTATGGTTCTGCTGGTTGAAATTTTCCAATAAATTGCTAAGGAAACATTTGGTGATGTGGAGGATGATATTGCAAATTTGCAAAAAGAACTGCATTATTTCTCAGTTGATTATCTGGACAATGTTTGTGTTGCAGTTAAAGTATTCAACTGCTGGAGATTCGCTTACATTTTTAGATGATACTTGGGAACAAATGGCAATATGAATTTGGCTGTTAGCAATAAAACAGCCAGACTGAACAGTTTTTAGTTGATGTGATTGTGTGTGCAATGCTCTATTTTGAATGGGTAAAGAATGCATGGTTTCTCTTTCCATGCCTAAATTGTTGGATCTGAGTGATGATGAACAGAGACATTTGGTTGTATAGAAAATCGATGCAATTCATGAACACATCTCTCAGCTAATCTGCCAGTCTAGGAGACATCAACTCTTTGCTTTTTGAACTGAAAGTTTGTGGGTTGTTAATTGAATTGGAAGGATGTGCTGAAATTTTTCTGTATTTGGGCCTCTGAAAGTTGTGATGTTGATATTGAGAAGTGTGTGCTTCAAATATATTGTCAAGCTCTTTTGTCAGCTTAGTGTTTGACCATGTGAGAGGATATCTCCTAGACAGAGTAATTGAAGGGCTTGAAGGACTTTTCTCACTGGTTTTACCCAAAAACAGGTTATGTCATTATTTTTTAGATGAGTTTTAATGTTGTAAGATCCCTTCCATGTCAATGAGCTTCAGCCTCCTACCCCTTTGGCATGTTCATCATAGGCATCTCTAGCTTGTGGGTTGTGGCTTTCTTTTTCCTAAATTGCTTTCTTGCCTTCTTTTGTAAGAATATTTAAGGGATAGATCTCATGGCAAAGATAGATAGAGAACACTTATACTCTCTCTTTTTTCTCTTGGTAGCAAGGAGCAAACGAAGTTCTATACATGGGAAGGTCATTATAGTATTTTTAACAACTTGGATTCATTTCCAAATAGAAAATTTTAATTGCGTTATTCTCTAGTTGTGAGTCTTATTAAGCTCTCAACCTTTTTTTTTTTTTTTTAAATCCCTCATTGCAGGTCTCTTTTTGCTTCTGAGATCATTCGAACTGGCGACTGCATATTGAAAGTTCCTTATAGTGTGGTATATAATTTGCAATTCTTTTTGTTCAACTCTTTTATGGTGCCTTAAACAATAATGATGATGTCAAGTAGTAAATAATTTTCTTAAAATTTTCAGCAAATAGCCCCAGGCAATCTTCTTCCAAAGATTAAAGCTTTACTAAGTGATAAAAAAATTGGGACTGTTTCGAAGCTTGCTATGATCCTTTTAGTTGAGCAAAAAAGGGGCCAGGTAACAAGAATTTTCTTCTTTTAATCTGTTTTTTGAAAGCTCAAATTCCTATGAATCAATGATTGTGCATAGTTTCTACATCATATTTAGTAAGAATTTTTGGTTGTTTGTTGAATTTCTGTCTTTAGTTTCAATGTTTCATTTCAAAGAAAATCTAGAACTAAATGATTTGATTATTTATCTTTTGCAACAGGATTCTGAATGGGACCATTATATCAGTTGCCTTCCTCAGCATGGGTATATTCATAGCACGGTGAATGTTTCTTCATCCAGTAGTTTTGAAGTTTTTGATCCCTTATGGTCAATAAAATTAGAATTTTGCATGGCATCCCTATTGACGTAATTGTATAAATGATTGAATGACACTGACAATGATCCTGCTTAGGATGAAAATAGTTTCTCCTCTATTTCTTTGAGCAGTGGAGCAATTCTCTTCATTATTTTATGTCTCCTTTAACATTGTGGTGCTGATGAGGAAAGATTGTCAGTAGAAGCTGATAATATTGTTAATAATGTTCATTTTCTCAATTTTAACTTTATGAAGATTGGTATTATGGTTAGTGGTGACATTGTCAAACGAAACATTTTGAAATTTAAACCTGTAGCTGCAACTTGACAATTTCATTAGATGCCATTATGCTCAGAATCATAAAACGTCTTTGTACCCCTATAGATTTTCTGGAGCGAATACGAATTGGATCTGATTTGTCAAAGTTCAGTATATCAGGAAACAGTTGATCAAAAAGTTACAATAGAAAAAGATTTTGCTGCAGTTATGCCCGTAAGTAGTCATTGCTTTTCTCTAGTTAATTTTGTATTATGCACATATAGAGAATAAAAAATGCAACCCTATATGTGTCTCTGATTCACAATCATGTATAATGTGTGTGGCTATATGCTACAATATTCTTGATTCCAAGTCTTATTTTATTTTCTGGGGATAAAACAACCGAAGTCCTGGAACGTCTATTAAAAGTGTAATTTTGTTCTTTTAATTTTGTGTAATTGAGTTTTCAACTCACAAAGATGACTTAATCAAGGATAATAGTTTACATCATGGATAGTTTGTTTTTCTTTACCATTAACTTGGTTGAATTGGTTGTAATCTTGAATATAATAAGAAAAATGAAGAAATTTGTTTGGCATAAAAAGATGGGAAAAGGAAGTAGGAAAGGAATAGGGGTCTGTTCTAGTCTTTTCATTGCTGCTTTCTTTATAGTTATGATGTTTGTGTATGTTGGCTTTGTCTTCTGTGGGAGATGTGACTATGACAAGTTATTTCATATTTCAGGCCCTTGAACAATTCCCTGAGCTTTTTGAAAGCATCACACTTAAAGATTTCATGCGTGCATATTTCCTAGGTAAGCCCTTATTTGCTAATGTAGTATCTGCTAAATGCTAATGGTTGTCAATTCTTTCTCATGTTAAAATCAATTTCATTTTTTTAAAGTGAGCTTATGTCCATAAGGTTTTTTAGTTTTTCAAATTTGCAGCTACTTATATTATTTTCTGTCACACATCATCCTGCTAGCCATGACGTATTGAATGCTGATAAGATTAAGTGAGTTAATTAAATTTGGTGAACCATGGCATATTTTTAGAAAGGGATAAGTGGTAACTAGGGTTTCCTTCATGAAGTAGTAATATATAGTCCTTATATTTTGTTTAATTTTCTAACTAGTTTGTTGTCAATGTGGCAGTAACATCCCGAGCCTGGGAAAGCACAAAGGGCCTATCTCTGGTATTGCTTCTCAATAATGTCAGTTGTTCTGGAGGGTTTTCAACAGTTATTCTAGTGTTGTTTTATTTTAGTACAATAGCTCTTTCTATTATTCTTATATTATTATGTAGATTCCATTTACAGATTTTATGAATCACGATGGGGTTTCAAACTCAATTGTATTATTCGACGAAGATAAAAAGTTGTCAGAGGTATGCTCACTTAGCATTAGTGAGAGAATATATTTAGATACTGACAGAGGTGATGATGAACTGAAGAGGACAATTCTTGTTTTTATTGCTATACATCAAATAGTCTCTGGTTATACAAATTTGTTTTAAATTTTTACTTGTGATTTGTTAGATTATATCTTTAGGTTTATTTCATTTTTTAAATTACTTGGGCAGGTTATCGCTGATCGTAACTATTCTCCTGGTGAAGAGGTTAGAACTATTTCAGTGGAATGGTTTCCCTTCTTTCCTTTTCATGGGAATAATTTCTTATATTTGTTTCCTTGTTAGTTTTTATTTCTTGTTGGTTAATTTTGAATTGCTTCTTTTCCTTCTTGTCTCTTAGTGCTTAGAAACCTTGGCTTTATAACATTATCATAAACATATAAAGCCAACAAGCTTCTATTTAATGTGCATGTGCTCAACTTATATCCTGGAGGCTTATTTATTCTTTACCTGCTCTTTTGTTTGACTGCCTTGGTTATTTTATCTCTTTGTTCTCTCTCTCTCTCTCTCTTTCTCATATTTACTTTCCTCTTCCTATTCTGAAGTTTTCTGGTGTGATAATCTCTGACCAGAAATTCAACTTTAACATGTATTAAACTGAATAGTGATCTTGAAATACAAAAAATTATGTGCTCAAAAAGTGATTGCATTTGGATGCTAACAATTTCTCTATAGTTTCCTTGAGTTGTTCTTGGTATTCTCTTCATATTCCGAAGTACACCAGGATACTACTTTAGTGAATCATATGATTTGGCCTGTATGCAAACATGCATCTAGGGCATTATATGGATAAAGATTGTGAATTTTACATGGTTGAATTCTTACATGTTCTAAAAGTTAAAAAAGGAAAAAGAAAATGCAGTACTTTTAACATCAGATTCAGGCTTTAAAGACCCCCATTAAGTTTGAATACCCCTACAATTTCTTTTATTTTTATAATTAGATCTTTAAGACTTAGTATTATGAGGTATGGTTTGAATGTTAATGCAACCAGTGGTCTCCTTGTGCTAACTGGGAATGTGTTAGTATTGTTATCTTGTTTGACTTTAAGCTTGTGGTATGGTGCTGCAGAATCTGAATTCTGATGTTCATTTTAATTGCTTGTCTAGGTACTGATAAGTTATGGAAAATTTCCAAATGCCACACTGCTGCTGGACTTTGGTTTTACACTTCCATACAACATTCATGACCAGGTAATTTTGAAAGTCAATTTTTGAAGAAATCTCTAGAATAAAACTATTTTATTCTTTTATATTTTTCTTATTACAATACTAGAATTGCATGAAAATATATAGGCTAAAGATTGAATATTCTCAGCCTTAAAACCCCCAAGATTTTCATGCATTAAAACAGCTAATCAAATGAGTAATTTACTCTCCACACATGATAAGAAAATATCTAATGGATTTGGTGTAATTACCCAAATCACTTCTTATTCTAAAAATAAGACTTAACTAAAATAGATAAAGTCAATCAATCAAGTAATAATGAAGATTAGATGTCCATACTCCCCTTTAAGCTGGTTGGTAGATGTCAATCATGCCCGGCTTGGACTTTAGATTCTCGAAGTTGTTTCGAGAGAGAACTTTAGTGAGTATGTTTGTAGTTTGGAGGCATGTGGGAGTATAAACTAATCTAACAATTCCTTCCTCTATCTTCTCTTTGATGAAATGATGATCAATCTCCACATGTTTAGTCCTATCATAATGAACAAGATTCTTTGCTATACTTATGACAGCTTTGTTGTGGCAAAATATCTTCATGGATTCTTCTGCAGAAACCTTTAACTCCCCTAGCAACCTTTTCAGCCAAATTCCCTCACATATGCCATAAGACATAGCTTTAAACTCAGCTTTCGCCTTACTTCTAGCCACTATAGATTGCTTTTTGCTATGCCCAGTAACCAAATTTCCCCACATATAGGTACAATAACCAGTAGTTGATCTTCGGTCGATAACAGATCCAGCCCAATCAGCATCAGTGTAAATTTCAACATTTCAATGTGATGTCTTCTTAAAAAATAACACTTTACTAGGACTCTTCTTTAGGAATTGTAAGATTCGATGCATAGCCCTCAAGTGTTCCTCGGTTGGGTTGTTCATGAATCTGCTTACCATGCTAACCAAAAAACTGATATCTGGTCTTGTATAAGAGAGGTAGATGAGTTTCCCAACAAGTCTTTGATATCTACCCTTATCTGTTGGTGTACTTCCTTATTCCATTCCTACCTTATTCATTATGTCCATAAGGGTGTCAGCAGGCTTGCATCCAAGCATTCCAGTTTCTTTTAGTAAGCCTAGGACAAACTTATGCTGTGAAACAAAGATGCTATTCCTTGAGCGAGCTACCTTCATGCCAAGAAAATATTTGAGGTGTCTCAAATCTTTGATTTCAAATTCTTTGGCTAAGAGGTTCTTTAGGTTGCTAATTTCTTCCACATAGTCTCCAGTAAGAATAATGTCATCCACATAACAATAAGAATGGCTAATTTTCCTTTAGGTGAATGTTTTACAAACATGGTGTGATTTGTCTGGCATTGTGAAAAACTATACTTCTTTAGCACCTTTGTTAGTCTATCAAACCATGGACATGGGGATTATTTGAGACCATATAAAGACTTTTGAAGTTTACATACCTTGCTAGAATTGTCCTGGTTTTTGAATCCTGGAGGGATTTCCATGTAAACTTCTTTTTTAAAGTCGCCATTAAGAAACGCATTTTTGACATCTAGTTGGTGGAGTGGCCAATCTAGATTTGCTGCCAATGATGATAACACCCTGATTGGATTAAATTTAGCAACTAGAGCAAATGTCTCCTCATAGTCAACACCATAAGATTAAGTAAATGCTTTTGCAACAAGGCGAGCTTTGAATCTGTTAATACTTCCATCTGCATTGTGCTTGACAGTAAAAATCCATTTGCACCCAACTGGATTTTTCCCTTTGGATAATTCTGAAATCTCCCATGTTTTGTTCTTATCTAGGGCACTGATTTCTTCCAAAACAGCTATCTTCCATTTTGGTTGCATGAGTGCTTCATGAATATTAACAAAACCCCGATAAGTAGGTGATAAACCTTCATAAGAAACCACATTATAGATTAGGTGTTAAGTACATGATCTCACACCTTTCCTTAATGCAATTGGTTGATCAAGATCATCAAAGGATTCAATTGAATCAAATTCAGTAAGAGTGTTACATGTGTTGGTTTAAAGTATCATTGGAATCGATTTAGATTCTTGGTTTTGATTTGAAGGTGTACATTCTGCTAGATCTTTCTGAGTTTTATGTCTTCTTGAATAGACAATCAATTCTTTGTTTGTTTTCTCGTGTGAACTTTGGGCTTGGAGGATCTAGTTGGATGTTTTGGACTTGAAAGGGAGTTGGAGAAGTGTTTGGTGGTTCGATAATAAGATCTTCCCAAAGCTGATTTTCTCGTGTGATTGGATTCTCCATCTGAATGGCAGTTTTGGGAAAGGAAGGTTGATTTTAAAAAAAGGTAACATTTATGGAATGATAGAATTTATTTGTTATTAGTGAGTAACACTTGTATACTTTTTGATTTGGGGAGTATCCGAGAAATATGCATTTGCTGGATTTGGGATCTAATTTGCTTTGGTTTTGTTAGCGGTTAAGAACAAATGTAGTGCATCCAAACACTTTAATGGGAATAGACAAGATGATTCAAAGGTGAGGATAGGAACTGAGAAGAGATTGGCAAAGGGTTTGAAATTTCAGGACTTGAGAAGACATTCTGTTTATAAGATATGTAGCGGTAAGAATAGCCTCACCCCAAAAATACTTAGGTACATGGGTAGCCATCATGAGGGATCTTGCAATTTCCAACAAATGTCCATTCTTTCTTTCAGGAACACCATTCTGTTGAGGAATATTGACACATGAGCTTTGATGAATTATACCATGCTTCATTAGATATGATTCAAGGATTGAATTGTAGTATTTTCTCCCATTGTCGGTTCTCAACACTTGGATTTTGGTTTTGAATTGAGTTTGGATCATATTGTTGAGAAGTTTTGGAATAGCTGAAGAAGGAATACCCAAGTAACCTTGGTGTGATCATCAATAAATGTGACAAACCATTTAGAGAACCAGTAATGTTATTTACTATGGAGAGACCCTAAACGTCACTGTGTACCATTGAAAAAGGATGGGATGATTTGTAAGGTTAATTAGGATATGTGGTACGGGTATGTTTGGATAGTTGACAAACGTCACACTGAAAGTTGTTAGGATTTTTATTGAATAATGAGGGAAACAACTTTTTGAGGTACAAAAAGTTTGGATGACCTAATCGATAGTGCCACAACATGATATTACTATCTTTGTTATTACTAAAGGATGAAGCCACACAAGAGATCTTCTAATATTGTCTTTCAGAATCATTAGCTCTTCAGATATAAAGTCCTGCATACATCTTAGCATTGCCAATCATCTTCCCCGACTCTAAATCCTAAAATTCACACATATTTGTAAGAAATTTAGTAACACACTTAAGGGCTCTTGTAAGTTTGCTTATAGATAGCAGATTGCAACTTAGATTTAAGACAAACAGAACAGAATCAAGTGTTATCTCTTTGGAAATAATAACATAACCTATATTGACCACTTTTGAAAGTGACTGAACAGTAATTCGAACTGTGAAGTTTTCATGACATGGGTTGCATTTACTAAATACAGATGCATCCTTAATCATATGGTTTGAAGCTCCTGAATCCACAATTCATGAATTTGATTTTTCTAGTTTTACACTTAAGGCAATTAGAAAATTACCTTGATGTGCTAAAGAATCTGTTCCAATAATGCTAGCTTTGGGGTTAGAGGTAACCTTCGACACCGGGCTCTCCCTTCTGTTGGTCATGCTAGACTTCGAGTGAAAATTTTCAAAAGTTCAGATTGTACTTTGATACCATGAAGAAATCTCTAGAATAAAACTATTTTATTATTCTATTTTTTTCTTATTACAATACTAGAATTGCATGAAAATATATAGGCTAAAGACGAAATATTCTTAGCCTTAAAACCCAAGATTTTCATGCATTAAAACAGCTAATCAAATGATTAATTTACTCTCTACACGTAATAAGAAAATATTTAATGGATTTGGTGTAATTACCCAAGTCACTCCTTATTCTAAAAATGAGAGACTTAACTAAAATAGATAAAGTCAATCAATCAAGTAATAATGAAGATTAGATTTTCACAATTTTAAATGCTTATTTTCTTTTCTACAACTGTATAAGCTAGAGTTTAATACACTATTCTGCATTTTTCATGTTTTCTTTATATTTTAGTAACTTTTGTTACATTTCCAATTCACCATCTTAGTCCAAAGGCAAAAAAATATATCCATATCATAAATGTAGCTAAATGTTATTTTTTCGTTTTATGTTCTTAAAAGAAATAATGTTGTTGACTCTCAGGTAAAGATCCACATGAATATCCCATATCATGATATTCTACGTGAAATGAAATTGGAACTTCTGCAACAACATCCTTCACCAACAACTAAAGATGCAATTGGTTTTAGTTGTTCTGAAGATACTTTCATAATCAAGTTGGTATTGATGCTTAATTCTTTAACCTTATATCTTTATTGATGAATTAACGATGTTACTGGATGTTAGACTTATGGTGAACGTTGTTTATTTCCAATTGGACAAATGAAAACTACAACAAAGATTCATGGGAGCCTACTTCTTAGAATTATAAATACTTGTGATTTAAGAACTAGAAATGTTCTTGAGGTGTACCAAATAATGAATAATTAATTAATGTCTTTCAATACTTCTTTGGCCTAACTTCTGAAACAACTTCTCTAATCTCTACTGACCAAACAGTCTTTAGCTTCTAAATAAGCTGAAATAAGGTTCTAATGCTTGAAAGCTGATGTGCTTTCCAAAAAGTAGCATTGCTAAGCTACTAGACAGACTTAATGAAATATTGAACTGACAAAATATTCAATTTCAACCTGATAACATGTTTAAAAATCCTAATTTGACAATCTTCTTGACTGAAGTTTTAGCTGGACCAAACTGCCTCTTAAAGGTGAAAAGAAGTATGATCTTTCTCCAAGCTTTTGTTGCATATTTTGAAACATTTTTGCAAGTCATTGGTTTGGATTAAAGGGCTGTATTCAATAATTATATCTGTGTCAGTATTCGTTTTTTGTCCTGTCAAATGAACAATAGATCTTCTTAAAGCAATCACTTGAAAAAGTTGATTAGATTAATACTCTGCTTATTCCTCAAAAGAGCTCTTTGTTAGTATATGATAAGGTTTGAGTTGCATTCAGTTTTATATAATGACATGAAAAGCTTCCTCTAACTTTAGTGATATTGGGTAGATGTGGGAGTGGGTGTTGCATTACCTTAATTGATCTTCCTCAAAGTTGTTTGCTCATATGAAAAGTGTGCATGACCTCTTTTATAGAGTGCTTTCGACTCGACCGGACAACTAATGATATTGCTTCCATCTTTTAAATCTCTTTCTCTGTCAACTTTAAATTTAATTTTTGGATTAGACTTTATGATGTTTCTGTCGTGGGAATTTCATTTGGAACCAATGTGGTATGGACGTCATCTAAATATCTTGTTTTAATGAATTCCTTAGTGCTCCTATGGGAGTTGGATATATGACTACAAAATCATGTTACTGATTCATGTTTATGATGATGGGATTATTACACAGGGAAGTTAGGTCTCCTAAAGGAAAGGGGAAGGGTCTTCCACAGTCGCTACGTGCATTTGCTCGTGTTTTATGTTGTACCTCTCCCCAAGGTGTTTGTTTGGATAATCTTGCCTTCCTTGCTTGTGGTTTTCACTGTTCTTCAAGCGAATTTAATTTTAGACCATGAAGTACTAACATATAATTTCATTTTAACTGAATCATCAGAACTTAGTGACTTGGCCATGGAAGCTGCACAAACTGATGGCCGGTTGGCTCGGCGTCCTCTGAAAGACAGCAGGAGAGAGTTCCAGGCACATCAGATGTTATTGTCTCACATCACTCACTTAATGCAGCAACATGATGCAGCCATTAAGGTAAATTTCTTGCCACTTTTCGTTCCTCAAAATTCATTCAGTGACAAGGTTTCTTTGTTCATGTCAACAAGACAAAAGACAGTTTCTGGATGTTTAATTTCATAGGTGACAAAATGGCAGTAAACACTGTTTTTGGGTAAAAAGTCAATAAACATTATCATCATCTCTAGAAATAGTGACAGTTAAACATAGTATGATGTTATGAATAGAACAGTACTACATCAAGACATTAAAATATGACGGCCATTCTTTGCTGCAAAGTGAAGTTCACGTGTACGCGTGTTTAACACGTACAGATAAAAGCCAGAAACAAACTCTTCGTAGTAACAGCAAGAAGATAATATAAAAGGCAATGCTCGTATCTTTGTGGAGACACTATTGTACAAAGTGTTGAAATAATTACATGAAATAATGTATGTTTATCTTACTTACAAAGAGCTTATCACTTACTTAAAGCTTCTGAAATGTATTTGCAGTTACTTGCTCCTGTTAATTTCCCCTCAATGTGCGATACATTTGCTCATAGGAGACAAATGGCTCATGATCTCCTTACCGGTGAGCTTCGCGTCCTGAAATCCGCATCCACATGGTTGAAGAATTACTGTGCGGTTCTGCAATCAACAATCCACTGTCAAAATCTGTGATGATTTGAAAAGATCGAAAGGCAAGAATTTTACTCAACAACTTGTAGTGAACTTCTTGGATCAGTTGTCTCCCTGCTTAAAGGTCATCAACATTTTTTGGGGTATAGTCAACTGTAAACATTTGGGGATCATTCTTTTGCCCACAAAACGAGGATAATCAAATACAAAATTGGCTGTCTGGGGCTTTCTTAGCCTATCCTTGCAGTCATGAGCCACCTTTTGAAATCCAGCATGTTCAGGGTACTTCTACTAACAGCTCATTCTTTGCTACCATTCTCTTCAGCCTTTGAGCACCAACCTTTTTTTTTTTAATGAAATGTGCTATGCAAATTTTTTATACCCTAAAATTGTGTAATAATAAACTTATTACTTTTAGGTAAATTACCCATTTAGGTACATAATCTTCGAGAGCTTTTGTTTGGATCGTTCAATTTTAAAAACTCACATTTTGATTACCATTTTTTTTTTTAATAAAAAGTTAGTTTTTATCAATTAACCGTAGAAATTGACATGTACATTTAAGTTCATTTTCTACATGGCATGTCTAAAGATAAAGATAATGACATGTGGCAGATGTACTCGACATGGATATATTAATGAAAATTTCAAAAATTAAATTATTAATTATATAATTTATTTTTATTTAATGAAAATTCAAAAATTAAATGATTAAATAAATATACAATTTATCATTGTTTGTATAGATAAATTTGTCAATTCAATATTATTAAAAGGAAATTTTGTTCATTTATGGACGAATTGGATCGGAGGGAAAAAAAAATCAACTCCACCAATTTTCCTTTTTTCTTTCCTATGAAAAAGGAATTTCCTCACCAAATAATAGTGTAAGATTTCCTCAGGACAAAAAAAAAGGAAAAGAAAAATTCCTTTTGGACCGGGGGCTTGGAGGTTAGAAGCACATGTCGGACGTTTGAAACTTTCCACTTTTTCAAGCCTATTTTTGTAATTCCGCAAAACTAAGTAGGGGTCTTTTGGTAATTGTGTATCTCTGATATTTGAGTGCTGACTGTTGACTTATCCTTATCCTTATGCCCTATAAATAAAACGAGAAAACGACGCGTTTATCCTCCCTCTCTGTTTTCTCTTGCTTTCACTCTCTCTCGTTCTCTTCGAAAAATCTAGGGTTTTTCATCTTCTCCTCCTTCGCCTCCCTCTTAAATTTCACAGTAAGCTTTTGTTTTATCTTACATTTTTTTAATTGTTTCTTTCAATTTGAACTCTTATGCACTCAGTTATCCAATTTCTTGCTTATTCATCTATAGATCTGAAAGATTGTCGAGCTTTTAAATTTAAATTTTGCCGCTTTTGATGCTAATTTTTTCCCATGCCTATCATTTATTTATTTATCTTCGGATTTATGATTTGTAATTTTAATTTAAATATCATTTATTTAGGGCTTTAGGCTGTTAGTAATTGAAATCTGAAGAATTAAAAGGTGTTTTTTTCATGTTTAAATATAGGTTTTCAGAAAATTTTAGTATTTTTTCTTGTTTTATGTCATGTATAATAATAGTTAATCAGTTCATAGAAACACATGTTGATTTAGGTAATGTTTGGCTGTCGCTTTTATTAATTGATTTTTGTGTGCAATTGGATTCAAAGCAAATAATATTTTTGAAGAATTAAAATTAAAATGGTATGTTTTGGGGGTGAACTATGCATGATTTTGCTTAAATAAAATAATTCCTGTTAGAATTACTATTGCATTTTAGTTATCTGTTAAATTTAAAATTGATTACGATTTCCTGTTCTACCATAGTAAACTTGTAGGGAGCAAAAGCAAGTAGTAATTATAATAACAACCAAACGCAGCTCTAAGACATATTTAACTTAAATTAGATTGACGATTCTGTTATATAAGACAAGAAAATTTTCTTTGATGATTTGTTAGTAAACTTGGAGTATTTTTATTATGTAAAGCTGTGTGATTGTATTTTTTTTGGTTCTTATGAAAATTGTTATTGCAGGGAAAGAAAAATGCCTAGGTATGATGACCGCCGAAGTGGTACTCGCCTTTATGTTGGTCACTTGTCTTCCAGGACAAGATCACGAGATCTTGAGGACATGTTTAGCAGATATGGGAGGTAAACAAGCCTTTTGTTATGTTGAAGAATTTATAAAATTTGTAAATGTTGCATTTTATTAAATGTAATTGTTGCAAGTTCTTCATTTTTCTCCAGTTGGGTGTTTATGGTTGCTTTAGTCTTTTTTATTGATGGCCATTAGGATAGGTTCAGGGTGTAGTGACAATGAAGTAGGAGACAAATAGTCCTTGCCAAGCACTTGTTGTAGTGCTTAACATCAGGCCTTCCTTATAAAATATGAGTAAGAATGTTGCACCCCTCCACGTGTCTGTGTGGTTTAACTTAAATGATCTTGTTGAAGGTCTCTTGGCTTTTGCCTAACCTGGAGGTCTATGGTGAGAGGGTGACCTTGGTGGATTTGGCGAGTGTTTCTATAGTGTTATTGCGTGTTTTTATCGAAATGGAACAATCTCAAAAGTGGTGTTTTTGGTTCAACCGTGAGGGGCGAACTATCAACCCTTCGATAATTGTGTCATGATGGCCTTACTGTTTCTAGCACCCGTTTACGCAGAATACGTGATGTGGATATGAAGCGCGACTATGCATTCGTTGTATGTATTTCTTTACTCTTTTAATTTAAACCGAAACTACTTTTCTTCTTTATCTATAAATTTCTTCAACATATGTTGTAAATATGATCTTTTTGCTTGGATCTTTTTCTTCTTTGTTTTTTTGTGTGTGTGTGTATATTGTGTTTCTCCCTGATAACAGGAATTCAGCGACCCTAGAGATGCTGATGATGCAAGATATTCATTGAATGGTCGAGACCTAGATGGAAGCCGTATCATTGTTGAATTTGCCAAGGGAGTAAGCTTTCTGATGCTTTTCACATACAATAGACTTTGTTGGCATTTGTTGTTTTTTAAATGCTAAATTTCAATAATATTGGGAGGCAATGAATATTATATGTAAGCCATGGACTAATTTAATGTTTCAGTTTGTTAATTTTATAATGTATTTATATCCTTAATGCCTTCAGATCTTTTGGTGACGTGACGCATAAAATCTGCATGCTCATTTCGGTTACTGCTTATCTTTGACTTTAACCAACTGTTTATTTGCATGTGTGCTCATGGCATGTTTATCTGATGTGACACATACATACATTTTACCTGGTATGGCGCCATTCTATGTGACAGCCTCTCTGGTTGTGGTTTATTCTCCTATATCTTAGTTGAGATACTAATAAGATTTCCACTTTGTGGTCAATTGGGTGGGGATATAGAACATTAGACTTATGTGTTGCACCTGCCCATTCTGGGTGGTGGGATTTGAAGGGCAGAGAAAGAGGTGGATGATAAAATAGGTCTAGTATCATTTGAGGAAGGGACCCTGGGCTCTCTCCACATGTTTCTAGCATGCTGTCTGGTCTGAAGATACTTTACCATTTCAATATAATTTGCTTGTAGGTCTATCGATGAACATTGGGACTGGGTACAACCTGCTAGTGAAGCCAACATGTCTTGTACTTTATGAATTTGAGCTCCATGTTTAAATCAACAAATGGAAGTCTATATAGCTACTGCCTAGAAGAAAGGGATCAAAACCTTTTACATGACTACCTTTTAGAATAATCATTATTTGCTGCTTGCTTTCTGTGTTGGAAACAAAGTATGAGAAAAAATTGTTGGTGGAGAAAAATGTAGTTTAGAGAACTTACATTGAAGGTAGAATGATTTTCTGAGTGTCAATTTGAATTCTTGTCCCAGACTTCATTTGTGGATTTTGTTAGTCAGTATTATTTGACCATTGAATCTGATTTGACTTGCAATTTAGGTGCCCCGTGGCCCTGGTGGGTCTCGTGATTTCCCTGGAAGAGGTCCTACTCCTGGATCAGGACGCTGCTTCAACTGTGGAATTGATGGGCACTGGGCTCGTGATTGCAAAGCTGGGGATTGGAAGAATAAGTGTTATCGTTGTGGTGAACGAGGCCACATAGAAAGAAATTGTCAAAATAGTCCAAAGAAACTGAGGTTCTCTCCCTCCCTCTATCTATTTTTTCTTAATCTGAGCAGTTTGGTTTGAATAGGAGTCTTATCATATGTTATCAGTTAAACTTCCATTTTGTTTACTTGGGAGACAACTATAATGGTGCAGCAGAAGACCGCGCAGTTTCTCTCGCTCACCTAGTCCCCGCCATGGTAGAAGCAGAAGCCGCAGTTACAGCAGGGGACGTAGTGACAGGTCTGTGTTTAGCTTTCCTTGCAACAAGAGTCTAGTTCTGAAATATAAATTACCTTTGGCATTTTTTTAGTACTGTATATGAATAATTTGATCTTAATATGAATTTACTTTTTTTGTTGCAAAAGTAATTTGTACATTAAAGTGCCCATGTAAGTCAAAAGAATTGAGGAAGATTTAAACCACTGAACTGTTTTGGTTTTTTAAAACTGTTTTGGCTTAGTCTTCTTTGTGCTGAATCTTTACCGTCTGTAGTAGATCGAGAACACCTGTGAAGAGAGAACGTAGTTTCGAGCGTGATGATAGATCGAGAACGCCTGTGAAGAGAGAACGAAGTTTCGATCGTGATGATAGAAGATCAAGGAGCCCTAAGCGCCACAGGGGTTCTCCATCCCCATCCAGAGGGAGGAAGCATAGTCCAGCACCTGATGAAAGAAGCCCACAAGAGAGAGGTAGCCCTTCCCCAAGAGATCGCACGCCCACCAATGTTTCGGATTACAGTGCAAGTCCCAGGGGAAGGAGCAGAACCCCAGATCGTGAAGCTGATACCGAGGACAGGGCTTACAGGAGCTCTGGAAGAGAAAACGGCCACAGCCGCAGCCCTAGCCCACTCCCTAAGGATGACCAGAGCCCCATTTATGATGACGATGATAATCATGCTTCTCCTAGACGCAGTGAATCAAATTAATCTGCGGTGGTTTGAATTGGTATGTCTCAGTAACGTTTTGTATGGATGGATAACTTGTTTTTTTCTTGAGTATTTAAGCACTGTTAAGATATATTAAAGTCTTATATAGATTCCCTCTTTTATCTCGTCTTTGGTAAATTACTTCGCAGCTGCTAATAACAGTTGATATTTTCTGCAATAACTATAAATCTATGATCATATAAAACCCAAAGTTGTGATGAATATTTAATTGTTCCAGTCACAACCTGTGCTTGGGGCAGCAGCTGTACGGGTGTTTGATATTATTGGGTGGGTCTAGGAAGCCGTTTGATGTAATAATCTTTCTATTCCTGGACTTGTGTTTTTATACAATTTCTTTGGTCTTTATTTAAAAAAGCTTAAATTATGACTTGGTGGTTGGTTTTATGCGATTTCTTTTTAGTCTTTAAGAAAAAGCCCGAGTTATATAATCCAATTTATTAATTTATGTTAAGAGTGTAAAATTCAATTATAAGTAGATATTGCCATGTATTAAATATTTATGGGTTTGTTTTGTGTGAAATATTTATAAAACATGAAAATTATTATGTTATAATTCACGTTGAAATATTAAATATAAAACATAATTTTGTTTTTATTAAATCTATATAATTTTTCTTGAGATTTTATATTGTATCAATTTTTATATTTTTTTACTATTATTCTCATGTATTATCAGGTGTGGATAATAGCCATATAATACTCAAAATTTCTCCCAAAATCAACAGTGCAAAGTCAAATCCAAAGAACTAATGGCTGAGATGTGCTAAAATGACGCCTTTTTCAACTGTCTAATGACATGGAGATGTACGGTAGCTTATTGCTGCAAATTAAACGGGCAACAAGTCAATAACAATTACAAGGATTTTTAATTAAAAAAAATTGCATATATACATGAGGTAAATTCTTCAAAACACCCAAACAAGTTGAGGTGCAAGAACAATTACTGTAAGAAGTTCTTGAATCAGAATTTTCGAAATGTCTGAAAGCTGAGAAGTATCCACAGATGTGCAGAAAACAACCAATAACTGGAGGAAACTGTCCATGAAGGATTTTCTTTTAAATAGATTTAGTGATTTACATCTTGACCATGCAGATTTTATGAGATATAGGCTTTAACCAGCTCTGAATAATTGCAGACTAGACCTGTCCTTGGACATGTGATTTTACCATTGTTTTTCTCAGCCATTTCTTTGAGAGCCTACCACACAAGACAAGAAGACAAAAGGTTCAACCCAATAAAAATATAATAGCAGCATTAAAATGTAAAGGTAAAATGTGAACCTTTGTGCTGTAGACATAGCCGTTAGGTAAGACCTGCGGTGGGTTCTCTGTGTCCATTAACTCTTTGGTTATGTAGCAAACGAGCTTCGAGTGATGCTGCTTTGAGTATGGCAATGGCAATGCTAACTTCCGGAAGCTGTCCTGTGACAATGGATCCTCCTTGGTGCAGTCATCTTCGTAACAGTACCTAATCATGTCAAGGGAAAAACTGTATTTGCAGAAATATTGAGGAACTGAAAACTTATAGACTTATAGAGTAGAACTCGGTAGTTAGGAATTTAGATGTTCGCAACAAAAGGCACGCAAGCATGTTTGTGATCACACATGCAGGGTAAGATTCCTACGACCAACTCTGTAACCAAGAATGCTAATTTGAGAAGTGCTTAAAAGTCATAAAGTTGAAGCGCTCTGTTGACGTTAATGGGGCTACTAAGCTGACAGATAAATACAGACAAAACAATAGGTAGTTGCATAATGGTGGTTACTGTAGGGATACGGAGTTTTCAAAGCAGACAAGCCTGCTTGTAGATAAATATTCAGCAATGGCTCCACGGGCATGCCATATAACCTGCAGAACTCCTGTTTAAATTGATCCACCAGGAAGTCCCACTGCTTTGGTTCAAACAAAACCTGGAAGCAAATCAAAACAAATTGTATGAGCATTGTTCCAACCTGAGCCTTATTAGTTCCCATAGGAGAATA
Source organism: Durio zibethinus (assembly GCF_047325235.1). Taxonomy (NCBI): domain Eukaryota; kingdom Viridiplantae; phylum Streptophyta; class Magnoliopsida; order Malvales; family Malvaceae; genus Durio; species Durio zibethinus. Next base: position 3,707,841 of record NC_143180.1, read on the forward strand.
TGTTATAAAGCCTTAAGAGTTTCATTTATATAGAGTTTAAGCAGGAACTACCATTTTTCAAACAGTGGGTTCATTTATTAATAAATACTAATAATACCAAAGGTCCCAAACATTCAGTACGCAAACGAGACAAAAGGATAAAATTCCTTTTGAGGTAACTTAGAATCTAAATAATAGGGGCAAATGATCTGAATAGCATATCATTGTCACTACTAGTACCAGCAAAAAAGTGTTGTTTAAAGATAAGAAAGAAGTAACAAAGCATAATAAGCTTAATCATATCTAGCAAATTGAAATATCCAAAGGACAAGGATTCATCTTCAGACAGACAGAATTGAAGTGAGTGATATCTGTTAACATATTCAGGAATCTAAGTGAACAAAAAGCTTTTATCTTTGAAAACAAATAAAAGTGCTATGCCTGACTTGACAGGTCATTGGTTGATCAGCGTTGGAACAAAATTAGTCAAAAAGAGGAAGATAATGCTCCACATTTACAAGGTCATTAATGATGAAAAATAAATAATTGATCTCATTAAGTAAACAAAGCAAGACAGCCGTTTGTTTCGCCTTTGCTCCCATTACTTCCTATTCTTTCATCTTTACCATTGTCAACCAGTCATTCCACTATGCATCAAAGCAACAAAACTAACTTGAACCAGTAGTCTATTCAAAGAAGGGATCAAATTAAACTAATTTGAACCAGTAGTCTATTCAAAGGAGGGATCAAATTTACCTTGTACTTTGCACATTCAGTATTACTTCTAACAGCCAATGTTGCCATAACTCGTTGCAATTCTTTCAAATGAGTTGCTCCCCATGGGGAAAGGTACCTTCGAGCATACAAAATAGCACGCATATAATTTTCAGCTCGTACCAACTCAACAAACTCCTGAAGTCTCAACTGGAATTCGAATTTGCTCTGTCATCAAAAACAACAAAATTATTCAAGCTGAGACATATTCCTGGATACAATCTGAAATCGCAGCTGTAATCCATGTTGGGATGTCCACAAATTTTTGACAGCAAGTACTAAAGAACATCTGTATTTAATGAATGCAGTCAAGAGAGTAATTTAATAGCTTAATGTTGACAATCCAAAATGAAAGCTCAATTATATTTTAACTCTTAAGAGAACTATGGCTCTGAAAAGGTTAAAACATCATGTGGAACATAAAGAGATAAATGCTCATGATAACTAAGGCTACATCTGGTTGGTGATTTTACTTATTTGACTCTTATTTTCAGTTCATTTTTGTTTTTTGCTTTTTCATTTTGTATTAAAAAGGAAAATAGCAAATAGCAAAAGCACGAATCAAATGTAGCCTAAGAAAACACAAGGAATGCATACCTTGGACTTCTTCAACCGTGATTTGTTATCTACACACCAGGCAAGGGCAGGACCCACCTCCTGACTTCTAAGGGCATCAATAACCTTCTTGGCTTCTTTGAAAACATCAATATCAACAAGATCCTGGCACATAAATTTTTTTTTTTTGAGTTGCCACTTCCCATATTCAATTGAATTTCAAAGAATGACACCTGTAACAACTACATAGCAAACACATGAAATGAAACAAGCATATAAATTACCAGTATGTTGCTGCTTTCAGCCAGCTTCATTGCGGTGTCATAATACGACATACGCAACAAGTAGTCCAAAAGGATCCGCTTCAATCGCACATTATTCCATTCACACAGGTTCTCAACATCCACTGATTCTAAGTGATCAAGACGAGCACGACACCTCTGTGCCTGCAAGTTCTCCGTTTGACTTCCCTCTTCCAACTGAATGATACAAAAGAATCATATGGACATCACTAAATCATACCCATTAACTTAAAGGCGCTACTCATCACTTCAGACAACAAATTTATCCACTCCAACCATTTAATTACTGACACACAAAAGATAATACAACTGCTTAGATAAGGAAAAAAAACAAAAGTCTACCAACGAAACAGACATAAAATAATCAAATGGTAATGTTGTTGAAGATAAAAACATATAGAGATCACTACCCACGAATGTACCAAGGATACTTGTGAAATTGGATAATAAATTTATTGAAATTTAGACAATGCCAATCAATGAAACAAATATTTATATAGTCAAAATGTCAACTTTGGATTAAAATATATCAAGCCTTTCTACAAATTCATACTTGCTGACACGGGTGATTTCTGCCCATTGTGATTTAATACAAATGTAGCCATTTTTACATTTAAACTTCATTTATCCCCCATATATGAAAGGATTCAAAACTTCAAATATTTCAATGATTTCAACTTTCCATAAAAAATCCATGCTTTAATTCTACAAACTCACTACCATATTTAAGTAAAATTGTCAAATTTTCAATTTTTATTCAAATTCAGCCATTTTAAATCGAAATAAATATTCCCTTTATTTTTTATACAAATTCATTCATTTTAAATCATATTAAAACTCAGCCATTATTACTCAAAATTGTCCAAATTTTCTATCTTTTAGGCCTGCAAGAAGTTGAAAAGACTATAATTTTGCTAATTTCAACCTAAAACGTATTCAGTTAACTTTAAAAAATAATAATAATAAAAATAATTAAAAAGGAAATAAAATTAAAATTTTATCTTCTTTTACCTTGCGTTTAAGGCCTTGCAAACGGGAGACAAGAGAAGTGAGACTCAAAACAGCGTCGTCTTTAGAGAGTTCGTTAGAGTCAGCCACGTCAGCGACGCTTGAAATGACGGCGGATACTTCTTTCTCGACGGTTCGATGATTGGCTCGGATCGTTTTCTTGAAATGCTCAAAGGGAACACGCAAGAATTGGTGCTCTAATTTCAAAGATTCCGTCAGCTGGCTAAGTTTTGAGGACGGCGTCGTGTTCGATGCGACGATGATCGTGGTCGTCGTCCCCGCTGTTTCGGGGGTTATTGGGGCGGTCGAACCGGCGCCGTTTGGAAGGGGAAAGATATCCATTGGGTAATTAAAAAGGATTTTTTTTTTTTTTTGGGTTGAGTTCGAAGGGAGAGTGGAGAAGAAAAGAATGACTTTTAGATGGGGATGGAAGCGACAAACGAGGGTGATGAATCAGTAATGGAATGAAACGACAGCGTTTACGTCCGTTATCCTGAGAAATGGAAAGGTAGTAATTAAGGAAGTGGATTTGATTATATAGTTTGCCTTTGGATTGGGCCTATCTATGAATACTCATTTTATGGATTTTTAAGCCCAAACATTTTTGTCAACTTTATACAAAAATCAATAGTTTTACTTTTATTTTTTAGGTTAATATTACAAAAATACCCTCAAATTATAATTTAATAATCCTTTAAATCTTTAATAAATCTTTAATTTTTATTACAATCAATCAAATTTTTAATCTTCTATATCAATTCAATTAAATCTCGAATAAATCTAGTCACGTGGCAAAATTTAATCAATTAATTTTTAAATTACAGTCTCTTAAACCCATTAAGAAATTTAAAAAAAAAAATAGAAAAGAAAAATAAAAAATATTTTATTTAATTTTCACATATATTAATTGTGTCATATGATAAATTTTCATTTATTTTGTTGATATCACATGAAATTTTATTTTAATTGATAAAAAAATTAATGATGTTAATTTTTTTATTGAAATAAAAACTTAATTAAACACAAATAAATGTTGGAGTGGTTGATTAATTGTAATATAAAATTTTAAGTTTAAATATTTTTTTAATTATAATTCAAAAGCTTTTTATACTCTTTAACTTTTTTATTATTATTTTATTCGTCATCAATAAAATTTTTAAACTTTACTAATAATTTATATAATATAATGATTAGAGTTCATTTTTATATCACTATTAGTGCAATTTTTTAACTCCACAACCATTAAACTACACTAAAATATGGTTAAAAATGGATTATAAAAACCCCAACATGTTTTGATTGTTTGATTCTTGTTTTAGCGCTAAAAATAATAAGAAAAAAATGTACCCAAAACATTTATTTTAATCATTGAAACATGCTCTTACTAAATTAAAATAATAGAATTAGAATTTTTTATGATGACAAATAAATAAATAATACAAATAAAATAATTATTTATTAAAATTGTTGTATTTTAGTTCAATACCTAATATCGAAAGATGAAAATCAAATTTTTCATGTGTGTTTGTTGCTTTATTGTCTTAGTAATAAAAAATGTTTTTTTTTTTTTTTAATTTGAAGAAGGAAGATTCGAATCGAAATCTTTTTTATTATAACTTTAGTTAAAAATAAAAACTCTTTAAATATAAAATACATTGACCGATCATAAATCGAACACTTCAATTACAAGAGTAACTTCACTAACACGAACTCTTATTATAATGTTATTTTGGTTTAGAAAAAGTATAAATTATAATTTTGTTAATCATCATTAGCATCTTGCATTGAGAAAGAAAGATGATCATTCTTGTAATCCCATTGAAGCTGCATGAATTAAGGGAATAAGCATCATTATGTATGATGAAAAGGATAAGAAGTTAGGGGATTATGTCCAAAACCCATTATTTTTAAAAAAAATTTTGTCTCATTGTTTTGTTTTTTATGCTTTTTTGGTTGCTTTTTAAAAATATTTTATTTGCATTTTAATGCTCTTAGTTGGGCAGAATTGGTCTTTGCAAGTACATTCTTGTAAGTTGTGGATTTTTTCTTACATGAAAAGGTAAATTAAGGTTTAAATAGTCATAAAGATTTGATCCAAATGTTATGTTATAGTATCAATTTTGTTTTTTTTTAAGATTTATGATGCAATGAGATCTTTGTTTTGCCCAAGTCAAATGAAATAAAACTAAAATGAAAAAACAAAAGGTGACTTGGATTTTTAGGTAAATATAAAACACAATCTTATATATACAAGTAATAAAATAGATTTGAGTTTAATTCATTTAACCAAAATATGTGTAAATATTTAGTTATAGTAATTTGTATATTAAATCGTGTATGTTTTGTTTTAAATACATATAAAATAAAAAAATTTATCGTCTCATAACTCATATCTATACATTAAATATGAAACACATTTTTTTTTAATTTATATATATTTTTTTCAAATTTAAACCTTGTCCCTTTTATATATTTTTTGTATTATTTTTATATTGCATTTAAAATTATCAAATTTACATGTATCTATCATTTAATCAAATATTTGAATATAAAAATATATCATAATTTTTTAATGATCACAAGGTTAGCAACTTAGTGAGTGTATTATCTTTTATATGATCAATTTAAATGGATTCATATATTTATATATATATATAATATTTTAATTCCGTAATTTAAGTTTAGTTGGAGGATGAGTTTACATTCTTATAATTATAAAATTATAATTGTACTAAAATTATAAAATTTTTAAAAAATTGATATTTGGATAAAAATAAAATTTTCTCATATTTCATCAAAGTAAAGCTATTTTTTTTCAAATTAATTAAAATAAACCAAAATTGTACTAAAAAATAAATCATGATACTAAACCATGCCCCAAACATTCCCTATTCAATGGTAAAAAAAAAAATTCTTTTGATGTGTCACAAAAAAGGGTCAAACATAAAAATAGTAATCTAATATTATGGGTCGTTTTAAAATTATTACTTAAACATTAATTTTTTTAATTTAATCATTTAAAATTGAGTAAATATTTTTTTAATTTCGTCTTTTGTGTTTAACAACATGTTGACGTGAAATAATAAATTTCGATCACTTAATTTTTAAAAAATTTTTACTTTGATCACTCTACTCTAAAAATATATAGTTTGATCACTAACAAATAAATTCTCAAATTTTATAAAAAATAAAAATAAAAATTTGATATTTTCATTGCATACAATTAAATTACAAAATTTTTATTTGATTGTAATTATACTATTTAAATTTGAAAATTTGATGATATTATCCACTTATAAATTTTATTAAAATAATATTACTTCAAATATTTATTATTCACTTCATCCTAATAAACTCAAGTAAACATTTTATAATTTATAATGTCAAATTTTAGTTTTAATTTAATGTAACAAAATATTTAATGAAATATAGATAAAAAATAATTTATTTTATTAAATTTCACAAATTATTGTGATTAAATAGTTCTAAAGCTACGTTGAGGATGGCATTCAAATATTAATAATTTTACAAATGTTGATGATCAAAATATAAAAATTTTAAATAAATAATTGAATTTATTTGGATTAATTAAAAGAAAAAATTTTGAAGTAATAATATTTTAATAATTTTGGCAATTGATTAATATTAATCTATTTTTTAAAATTTAAAAGGTACAATTATAAAAGATAAAAGTTAATATCTTAATTTCATGTATAAAAGTATTAAATGTTTGTTTTTTTTTTTTTATAAAATTCAATAACTTATTTGAGTATTATCTTAATATATTTCAATATATAACATAAATAATAAAATAATTTATATATTAAATTTCTTAGATGTTAGTGATGAACTCATTATAAATTCACAATGACAGTAAGTTATTAACAATCGAGACCAAAATATTAATAAAATTTATAAACGATAGTAATCAAAATATTAATAAATTTCTTATTTTATAATGTCAATGTTTTAATTATAATAATTTTATATTATTTATAATATTTATAATATTTTATTGCATAAAATTAAAATTATGAAATTTTTTTGCAATTAGAATCTTGACATTATAAAATATAAAATTTTACTTTAATTTATTTGAATGGATTAAATCACAAAAATTTGAAGGAATACTGTTATAGTAATTTTGACAATTTAATAATATTAATCTAATTTTTAAATTTAAATAGTATAATTACAATAAAATAAAAAATTATAATTTAATTTCACACAATAAAAATATCAAATATTTATTTCCATTTTTTATAAAACTTGAAAATTTATTTATTAGTAACTAAATTGTAACTTTTCAAAGTTGACTAACCAAACTAAAAATGCTTAAAAAAATTAAGTAATCGAAATTTATTTATTTTTTTAAAATTTATAAATGTTACATGAGTTGTCAAATGACATGATAGTATCATGTTGCACTTAACTAGTGATATGGCATTGTAACATCAATATGTCGATAAATATTAATGATTGAGTGAATAAAAAATATTTATTCAATTTTAAGTGGTTAAATTAAAAAATTAATATTTTATTAATCATTTTAAAATTTCTCCTAAAATTGAATGTCTTTATATATTTTACAAAAAAAAAGAAAAGTCCTTTGATGGAATTATGATGCATCATCATCAATCATCATTATAATTATAATCTTTTGTTTTAATTAGTGAAAGCTTTATATCTATGACAACGGTCCGTATTTGACCCCACTAACCGACGCTCCAGCTTCAGCCTCCAACGTGGGACCCAAAGGAAATTTCGCTACACCCGGTTCCATTCAATCAAAACCTCCCCCGCTCCCACGACGAAAGAGTATTCAAAAAATTCTTTCAATGACGAAACTACCCTAAACTTTTTCCCATATTTCTCAACGCATGAAAAAGAAACGCTCCTCTGCTCTGCTGTTGGCTGACTCTCTGCCTTTTAAGTTCCTTGTCATATTCTCTTTGTTCTCTCAAAATCTTAACGGCAGACATTTCCATCACCGTTAAATCCAGTGTTAGCAACCGTTCTTTAACGCCGGCCATTAACGCCGTTGACTCCGCGGTTTCTGTCTTTTTCTCTGGCTTTCACTTTCTTCACTTTTTCTTTGATAATTCTATTTAAGATCCTTAAATTTCGGGGATTATTTTTTTAATTTTCGAATTTTGAAAATTTTGAACTTTCCTGAGAAAATACAGTATCTCTCCTTTAATGGTAAGTAATTAAATGCAAAGATTTTTTCTTTTCTTTTTTTTTTTTGTTTGAAGTTTTCCAAATTAAGTTTTTTTTTTTTTGGTTGAATTCGTGAAGTTTTATCTGGGTTTTATTTTAAATTTCTGTGCTTTGGTTTTTCCGCAATTTTTTTTGACCGTTTGAAGGAAGCTGAGTTGGGAAATTCTGTGGGTGTCTCTCTGTTTATTTTTGTCTTTTCCTTTTTTTTTAATATGGGCTGTTTGGTTGCTGAGAAAGTTGAAGGAAAGTGGAAAAGAAAGTTTTAACTGATTGTTTTCTTATGCTCTGTTTCTCAAGTTCAAATCTTTGATTTTCTTGTAAGTCAATTTCCAACAAATTGATTTCAAATTGATTCTTTCATGCTTAGGTTTTTCATTTTCCCCCACAATTGAATTAATTTTTTATTTGATGATCAGTCAGTCTTAGGATTCTTCTATTTTGTCAGAATTTTATGAAATTAATTTCATTTCTTTATTCTTTTTAAAGGGTTTTTGGGAGGTTTTTAGGAAGCTGAAAATGGTGAGTTAGGGTAATTTTGTCTTTTTCGTAACTCTACCTTAATTCAATCTTAAGCTGTGCTCTGACAGACAAGTTTTATATACATAATTTTGTTTGTTTAATATTAAAGAAAAATCTTTTTGCAGGCGACTGAAAGTTTCTGAAACTACTATAAAAATAAATTTAATTAGTATTTTTTATTTTTATAGTTTTATTTAATTTGTATATGAACCTGGTTCTCGCAATTTCATAGCTGAAACCCTTGCTCTATTGTTAAAGTTATGGTACTGTTTTCAGGATCTTCCTCTTTTCTCTTTTGAACACACTTTTTTCCCTTTTTCTTTTTCTCTTTCTGTGAATCTTAGTTACTAACGTTTTCTTTATGTTTTGCATTTAGGTTTCTATTTATTCGGCTGTCTTGATTGGCTTTTCCAAATAAATGAATCATCTAACCCGAGTGTTCTTTTCATGGTTTTAGCATTTTAATATTGTCAATGCATAACGTTTTCATGATTTGCATCTCAATGCTGCATATGCTTTTTTTTTTTTTTTTGCTATCTGATATATAAATTCCGTTACTGTGAACTTGATATGAGTTGTATTTACGTGTTTTCCGAGCCAAGATCTATTTCTCTGGTATTTTGCTTTTATAGGTTGTCCCCACCATCTCTAGTGATCTTGATGATCTTGATGATGTTTGTATGTGTATTGATGTGCTTTTCCTTTTATGTCACTCACTTTTATGGTTTATGTATTCTTTCTCCAGGTCTTTTGAGGCCCTCATTGTTCCAAAGATTGTTATAAAAAGGATTGGGATTTGTTCCATTTTCATGAGCTAAAGCTAGCGGTTTTCGTCAATGATATATCGAGATGAAGAAGCTGTTTTTCTTCAAATCTTCCTCTAACAGTGGTAACAGCAATACTGTTCCTTCACCATCAGCAGATAAGCAAGCTTACTGGGAAAACACATTGGAAAGTGGGTTAGATGATCAACATGGTGACAAGGCTGACTATAGTTTTCGCAGTCCTAAACCTTTGTTTGGAAAATCTCGAAAGCAAAAATCTGATAGCCCAAGCTTTAGTAACAGTTCATGTCTTCGAAGGAGTCATTCTTTGTCATCAGCAGCCTTTCTTGTAGATGGGCTAGGACAACAAAATCTTTCTTCCTCAAATGATCAAAATAGGTCTCCTAATATTACTCCACAACAGCAACATGATCGCCCATCTTGGTAAGGCATTTTGTGCTAGTTTGTTTATGGAGTATATTAATTATTGATTTTACCTAATTCTTTTACTTGTATAAATCTAAATGTATAGCACTCATGTTCTTGTGGTTTACTCCAGGCGGACTGCTCTTACTCCTGAGAAGAAATCTAAGGCTAAAAGATGTGAAGCGACAGCTATTGGTTTTGATAGGCCCTGCTCTTCTGGTTCTTCAAGGATGCCCCATGATTCATCTGGAAGCTCTTCCTCTTGCTCTAGCAATGTGTCAAGTAAAGTTATAGACCGCTATATTGATGGAGAACAGCTGCAGGAAAGTAGCAAGTCCAAGAACAGTTCAAAAAGAAATAATCTTGGAAATGGTGGTGGAAGGCGTCCTCCACGAGTTCAATATACAGCCCCTTCATCTCCAACAGATAGTGTCAAAGAGAAAAGCAAGTCTCATTCATTTAGGGAAGCTAAAGGCACACATCTTCACTTCTCATCTAGAGATTGGGTGGAAAATGGATTCAGGCATGAGTCACCACGGATGATTGCAAAGAATGTGATTGAGAGGCTTTCTCAGACTCATGTTGTCCCGAGATCAAGTTCAAAGGAATATGACTGTCGTATTCCAATCACAACTGAAGATGTATACGGTAGATGCTTGAATAGATGCCCTGAGTCCAAGTTGGATATGTTGGCCCAAAAAAGTTGTGTAACGGATGAACCTTATGAAAATGTAAATGGATATAATGGGGATTTCTCAGGCTTGGAGGAGCAAAATTGTTTCTTTGGGGGAAGCTCTAATGGTTTGAACTCTTCTGAAACAGAAGAGGATACAGATGTTGAATTACAAAGAAGATCTAAAGAAGTTGAGGAGAGAGTCTTGCTTCTTTCTGAAGCTCTTGAGCAGGAAATCTTTCGTCGTGACAGTGGGTTTGATGTTTCGTCACTCATTCAAACCATTAGGCACCTAACAGAGGACAAAATAAACCTGGCACTTGAGGTTTCAGATCTTATACAATCTAGAATTGCTGAGAGAGCTTGCGCCAGGGAGGAACTGAGAATGGCAAGGGCAGAATTGGAGTCACAAACAAAAAAGTTAGAGAAGGAAAAGCATGAGATACAGTTGGGATTGGAAAAGGAGTTAGATAGAAGGTCAAGTGATTGGTCATCTAAGCTTGAGAAGTACCGGTCGGAAGAGCAAAGGCTTCGTGAACGTGTTAGAGAGCTAGCAGAGCAAAACGTTTCACTTCAGAGAGAAGTCACTTCCTTCAATGAGAAGGAAACAGAAAACCTAAGCATTATGACATATTCCACAGAACAACTTAAAGAGTTGACTGGAAAGGTGGAAAAGTTGAATGACGAGAATCAAGATCTAAGGCAAAATCTCTCCCGGTCACAACAGAAGTGTAGAGCAGCAATAGAAGATCTCAATTGCATTAGAAGAAATTTTGAAGAGAAGGAGAAAGAGTGCAAGGAGTTGCAAAAGTCCATTACCAGATTACTGCGAACCTGCAATGAGCAAGAGAAAACAATTGAAGGGTTGCGAGAAGGATATAGTGAGGAGATTGAGAAGAAGCAATCCACGGAAAAGAACGAAAAACAGGTGAAAAAATTGCAAATGGAGCAAATCAGGCTAACTGGAGTAGAATTTGCATTAAGAAGGGAAGTGGAGTCTTGCAGGCTTGAAGTTGATTCTCTTAGACATGAGAATATCGATCTATTGAATCGCTTAAAAGGGAATGCAAAAGACATTGGAGCTTTAACCTTCAAGCTAGACAAGGAATTGCAGAATGCTGTGCGCTATTTGCAGAATCAAGGACTCGCTATACTTAATGAGAGCACCCTCTTGTCTTCCAAGTTAATTGAGTTCATCAAAGGAAGAGCCAGTCAGTTTCAAGAAACTCAGCAGGGTCTAGATGGCCAATTTATTGTTGAATCTGATATGAAAGTACAAGGCATTAAACGTGGAACTGAAAGCCTAACAAGGAGTTTGCAGACAATATCCACTTTGCTGCATGAGAAATTTAGTCCAGTTGCCTCAGATTCTCACTTGGAATCAATGAAACTCAACAATCAATCTTCAGAGGTAAATTTTTGCTGAAATTTACAGTTGAAGATGGTATACATTGAATAAAATGCTTTTCATTGCTCATTACTGTTTAAGTATGTTAATTCATTAAACTTGTTTCTTTTTTTCAATTATAGGTTTATTGTGTTTTTACAAGTTTATGCTCAAAGCTTTTTTGAACATTTGCTTTACACTTTTCTAGGAGATTATAAGAACTGAGCTTAAAGCAGAAACGTTGCTGACAAGTTTGTTGAGGGAAAAGTTATACTCAAAAGAGCTTGAAGTAGAGCAGTTGCAAGCTGAGCAGGCAGCAGCTGTGAGAGGTAATGACATCCTTAGATGTGAAGTACAAAATGCAATGGACAACATTTCCTGCCTCACCCACAGATTGAAAGATCTTGAATTGCAGGTAACTTTTGATGTTTAAATGTTTTAGGGTTTTTTTTTTTGTGTGTGTGTGTGCATGAACGAAGTGCTTTATTCTTATTTTGCAAGTGAATAGTAGGTATAAACAAGTAGCTACCTATTGAAATAGCTTTCTTTGGATTCTGATGTTTAGCTCTTTACTTTTGACTTACTTGCAATTTTCAAAATCCTGGAGCACTTATAATTGAAAAAAGGTTCCTGGTAGTTGAAATGTCTTCTAATGGAACTCAAAGTCACCAATCTTTAGCGCATCATGCGCTGGGGAAAGCAAATGACCATTTTGTGTTATGTACGTGCATGTTGGGTAGAGTAAGGGAGAGGATGAGAGATTGTTTATACATTTTTTTAAATCAACTGTCCATTAGTAATAATTGTTAAAAAGAAGTAAAAAAACAGAAATGAAGAGGCATAGAAAAAAACTGCAGTTGGGAGAAGTAGAGGCATATATTAGGGAAATTGAAGGTATCTTAGAGTTTGATATGAGTGCATCCCTGTAGTTGCTTGATATTTGTGCTGCAGTTCAGTTTGGTGTTTCTGATATTGTTGTTACTATTGCATTTACCTTATAGGACAATTTTAGCTATTCATTTTGATTACTTAAATGCGTTTTGATTACTTAAATGCGTTTTGATCTGAACAGATACTGAAGAAAGACGAGGATAAAAGCCGTCTTCAGAGTGACTTACAAGAATCAATAAAGGAACTAACCATCTTGAAGGGTATACTGCCTAAGGTGTCCCAAGAGAGAGATTTGATGTGGGAAGAAGTGAAGCAGTATAGTGAGAATAACATGCTTTTAAATTCAGAGGTTAACGTATTGAAAAAGAAGATAGAAGCTCTGGATGAGGATATTCTTTTGAAGGAAGGGCAAATTGCAATCTTAAAAGACGCCCTAAGCAACAACAAAACTTTTAACCTTCTTGGCAGTCCTGCTGAATTTCTCCTGGAATGATCAGCAGAGAGGTTGGTTTTGGCTTAATCATACTGTTCATAGCCTTACACTTTTGAATTTGTGTTCTTGATGTTGCTTTTTTTTTTTCTTTTTCGAAGTTTGGGAAAGAAGTGCACAAGGGACACTTTGATTTTTTTTTTTTTTATAGATTAAATCTTATTGTATGTAGTTGGTTTTCATCTCATAAAACCAGTAGAAAGCAACCAAATTTCCTGGTGTTTCAACATGAATAGACAGGTATATCCATATTACAGGCACAGATTTATCAGAGAAGTCAAATGATATTGACAAAAGCGACCAATTTTTCAAAGTTGAGACAATGATTAATTGGACTTACTAATGCAAAAGTACTCACCAAAAGAAGTCATCTAAGGGAAATTATAGAATTAGCAAATCCAAGGCCCCATGCATTCATATATTGTGTTCGACTGTTCTTGGTACATTAATCAAGGTGGAAATTATAGAATGAAAGATTCTATACAATAGTGATTTATTCAAAGAGGCCTTCTAATTAGAACCGGATTGAATTACTTGTCTGGCTCAAGTATCAAACTTAATTTAAATTGTGTTGTAGGCACGAGATTTGAAATTCAATTCAATTTAATTTGATTCAAAATCAATTATTTAATAAATAAAAATTATTTTTATTTAATTTTAATTTTAAAATATAGAAAATATTAATATAAAAATAATTTTTAATATTTTAATAATAATAATATTTTTTAATTATTTTAATAGCTTGATTTGAGTATTGTACACATAAGAAAACAATTTTTTTTTAATTGAGGAAGGAGATTTAAATTTTGTTCCATTAGTGAGACTAATTTACTTTTAAATTCATTAATCACCGATTTTTAGGTTTTTTTTTTTTTTTTTTACTCACCAACTTGAACAATAAAATAATTACAAGTCTCAATTCGAGTTGGATTTGATTTTGAGAAGTTATAAAAGTCGAAACTTTTCAACAATCAGTCACATACCCTCTCTTTAACTCTTACAGCTTTAACCATGGAAAATCTTATTGAACTTATTTTACTGACTTTGCTAGTAATAATATCTGCTCTCGCAGTTTTGTCATGGTGTTTCTTAATTTTGCGACTACTAGTAGTTTCCTGTTGCCAAGCAATAGCCCTTCAACGACTTCGTCGACAACAACCACCCCAAGACGTCGAAAGCAACCCAGTACAGCCACCCATTGCAGCTCGGCCAAGGCTGCTGCTACCGTTCCCAGCCTTGCTATTGCCAGGGTCTGCTCTGCTTTCCAAGACTGCACTTATTATGTACAACAAGGACATGATTAATGGTGAAGAAACAGGAGATGACAAGTACGATGTTTGTGCTATCTGCCTTGAAAAGTTTCAGGATGGAGATCAATGTCGGCTTCTTTCCTGCTGTAAACATGTTTTCCATCGGTTTTGCATCGAGCGGTGGCTGGCTGAGACTCCCAATTGCCCGATTTGCCGTCTTTATATATAAAAGTCATTCAGATCATATCATAGGCTGTTAAAAAGGCATTTTTAAAACTTACATGCATAGAATCTATGGACGTTGAGGACATGTAAATACATTTATTTAGAGCATAGTTATTAGAAACAGTTCATTCATGGGTTTTATATATATTCGTTCAAAAATTTAATTTTTTTTTTACAAAAAAGATAGTTGCATGAAAATTAAATTAAAATTTGAATTCAAAATTTTATTTTATTTAGATCTTAATAATAATATATTTAATTAGTATAGATAAAATAATAGATTACATCGAATGAGTAATTTATGACCATAAATTATGGTATAAGAATTAAAAATGTTTATTATAAAGAAAAATACAAAAAATTTAAAGTTTACATAGATTTTTTTTGTTTTGTTTTGTATTTGTATTTTTTCTTTTTATCTTTAACTTTTTGTAAAGAAAAATATATATATATATTTAAATTCTTTTGGCTCCTATTTATTAAATGTGTAAATTTAATAAAAAAAAAATCTGGCCAAAAAAATTTAATTACAAAAATGAACTATGTATAAAAGTTACTAAAGTTACAATTCTGAATTACCCAACAATCAGATAAATGCTTGCATATAAAACTTTTTTTTTTAGTGTCAACAAATTTCATATATTTTATGAAAAAAAAAGTAGGATTAATTTATTAATATTAAATAAATATATTACAGTAATTATAAATATTTGTTTCAAGTAAATCCAAATTTAACTTAATTAATTCATATATTCATTTTAAAAAATAAAATTTAATAAATTTAAAATTCAAATGCCAATATGGTAAAACTTTAGGGTAGAAAAAAATACTTGTCCCAATTGAAGTTGGATTACTAACATTGTAAAGACTTGTCCCAATTCATGATGGATTTGGAGTCTGATAATAAAACTTATAAAAAGTACATTATTAGAAGCAACCCAAAAATACTCTGAAAGCTCTAACCAAAGCAAAACCTGTTTAGGCTCCAACAATGGCAAACCTAACGCTATTACTTTTCCTATTATTATTATTATTATTATTATTATTATTTATTTTCATATTTTTACCATTAGCCTTCTTAGTTTTAGGACTAATATTTTCTTACTGCAAAACAGCCCTTCATCAACATCGTCAACCTTCCCAAGATATCGAAACCGGCAAACCGGTGGCAGCTTTGCCAATGGCGTTGCTGGTATCCCCAGCCTTGCCTTCCAAGACAGTTGTTATTGTTTTCAACAAGAATAGTAAAGAAATAAGAGAAAACTATGGTGATTGTGCTATCTGCCTTGGAGAGTTTCAGGACGGGGATCAATGTCTGGTTCTTTCTGTAAACATACGTACCATAAATTTTTGCATCAAGCGATGGCTGGCAGAGGCTCAAAATTGCTCGATTTGCCGTACTTATGCATAAATCATTCAAATCTATGAAAGATGTTTACACTAACTCGGAACTAAGTCAAATATGTATAAACATACACATGTTTATAAAGGAAGACATAATGAACTAAAATGTCTTCCTTGAGTAATTGAAAGATTAACAAAGATGCATAGATAAGTTATGTACCAGTTTATTCACCAAACAAGAAAAGAAGTATCAGATTCAGATCTTAGGAATTCAATCTGGCTTTGGCTTACATATGAATGACAGTGGACGCAAAAGGCTGTCGGACATTTTGGAAAATCATAGGGTTGCAGGTCTCCAAAAGTCAAATGGTTTCCGATGCTGGAAGAAACATGACAAAGGTCAATAGTTAATTACAATAGTATAATTTGATTAAAATGGAGATTTTTTTTTTTTTAAGAAAAGGAAAACTACAATATGATTTATAATTGACACTTGCATATGAAACCCGGTACATACTCTCGGACTGGGTTAGCTACAAGCATGCAATGTAGATGTAGATGCCAGCAAAACATACATGCATCTATCTTTCTTATTGTGTTACTACACAGACAATAATCTGTTTAGGGCTGAATCCAGGCCAAGTAATTAAATAACAGGCACCCTGTAGCAACCGTGAATTTATCCACGTACAGGAATATGTACAGCTACCACAAAACAAATTCTAAGCAAGCACCAAAAAGGTTGATGCTGAAAAATTCCAAGTGCTCAAGGCCTAGCCTGCAGAGCAGGCAGCAGTAGTTTGCTAGGTTGATGTCAAGCATAAGGAACTATTTCTATATATTGGATTCAGACCTACCAAAGCCTCAAGCTGGTATGGAAGTTTAAGAGACCATGGCACTGATTACAGCTAGTATAGTCTAAATAGAGAGCCAGCCAAGGCAATACTTCTAAGATCCTTAAAGAAATATTAGGAATTTACCTTTGCAATTGGCATCTTTGCCCTCACTGAATCAATCAATGAGAAATCAATATCAGCTACAGTAATCCCAGTAGACACTCGATCTGAAACAAAAAAAAAAAAATGAAGAAATTAATGTTAAATTGCCAGCAGGTGTGCTGAAGCAATGAAATATCTGATTCACTACTAAATTAACAATTAAGCTTTTTACTCCTGAGGAAGAGGAACTGCTTGCTCAGTTGCTTCAATTAAATATAACATGATAATTGGACTACTAAAAGGGCAATTCCATCTAACCTGGTAATCGGCCAACTACGGTGCCCCATGGATCAATTATTAGTGTCTCGCCATAGCTTTCTCTTTTCTCATTATGCTTTCCGGCTTGAGCAGAAGCTATGACCTAATAATAATAATTCTTGTCATTCTCGGAAGGAAGTAGCAGATAGCAAGATGGAATTAATTAAAAGATGGGATGATCAACTAACTAAATTTGTCCTTAAACTACATAGTACACTTTGCCAATTGAGGAAACAAAGAATTGTCACCAGAACCATGTAGGTGAAAATGGATTCCATACATAGCACTGAGTCTCAATTGCACGAGCACAAAGAAGAATCTCCCAATGTGCCTGACCGGTAACCGTGGTGAAAGCTGCAGGTACCAATATGACCTACAAACATAATCCATGGAGCAAGTTTCATGACATTGAAAAACAACTATATCGGAAAGTTCATAAATCCAATTCTACCTGTGCATCATGATGGAACCTTAGCTTCTGGTAAAGTTCCGGGAATCTCAAGTCATAGCATACTGTCAAACCTAAACGTCCTATAGGACTGTCTAAAACAGCAATATCCTTCCCTGAAAGCATGCCAATTTGGATTGATTAGATATAGCATGAGAAAGAGCCATCCTTTGCAAAAGTAAATGGCTTGTTGTATTCACATATATATTTACATATGTAAGCAAAATTATTGGCATTGCCTTCTGATAGTTTTACAAGATGTATCAATACAAATCTGATGAGACAATTTTTATATTCTACATATTTCTTGTTATCACATATGTTGCACATGAATACTTGTTTTTTGTTTATTACAAAAAATATATATATATATATATATATATTGAATATAGATATTGAATATACAATTGAATATAATGTGTATACATAACTAAAATTTATATATATATATATATATTAATGGAAAGAGACACTTATAATGCATGTATACCATAATCAATCATAATTCCTAGTTAATTGAATAAACTTGAGAAGTGAGAACTACATTTTAAAAATTCTAGAAAACCAAAAACCTAGATATAATTTTGTGTAATTAGAAACAAACACAGAACTATTTGATCCTATTAAATAGTTAAATTTTGTGTAATAATAATCACTATTAAACCATTGATAAAAACTAAGTAGTTAAAACTATTAAGATTACAACTTTCTTTCAAACTCTTATTAGTATTAATATATGAATTAGATTAGAACTCAGCTAGTTAAAGCCAACACCTATTAGAATTGTTAATTGATTATAATATTATTGTTTATGAATATTAAAAAAATAATTTAAAATGACAAATGGCATTTTAGAAATATAATGAACATTAACGTTTATTTTCGTCAGTTCAAAGATTTTGTACATCATGCTTTTATAAATATTATAGATATAGATTTATCAGAAGCCAGAGAAGGAATATCAACAAATATGAGAAATAGGCCAACACTGTAAAATAAGATGAGAAAGTGTTTACCTGGTTCCGTAAAGCTGCTTTCCTTGTATACTGCTCCTCCAGGAACATCCACATCAAACCTTCCAACAGAGGGAAAATATCATATCAATAAACCAGAGCAACAAGATAAAAGGAGAGATATGCCATATCAAATTAAAGAAAATTTAATTTATATATGACATAAGTACAGATCAAGTAACTTTGGAACAACGTTAATATATTACAGAAGCCTTTCCAACATAGAAAATTTTCTGTTGTAAGTGGTTTAAAAGAAAAAAGAATGTATCTCAGAGAATATTATAACCGTCTTACAAGTGAATCTTATTGAATGTGCTTCTGATGTTCCCAGCATCATCAATTACAACATGAGTATTTCGTAAGTGTGCATCATCATGTCCTTTCTCTTGGAACCCTCCAAGGGACAACCAAATACCGGATTCTCTGTGTTCAGGTAAAGTAAGTCAATATCAAAAATCTAAAAAGTGTTTATTAAGTGCAGATAGTCGATATATAACCCCATCAAACTTGTACTAAGAAATTAAAGAAGTGGAGAGGGATCCTATTGACATCATTCTATTTTTTTTTCCTCTCTCTAGAAGCAAGAACGTTAATGAAAAATAACCAGTAAGCAGTTAGAAAATTGCTAAACAATGTACAAAATGCGGCAAATACGATCAACAAAACAAGAGAAAATAAGAGCAATCAAAGTAACCACCTTGCCAAAGAGCAATATTTCTGCATAATGGGTCCATCTAAAGGTTCTGCAATCAAAAGACTATCCCCAGTCTTGACACCCACATACGAGAAGTTTTCAGGCAAACAAAGCATTTTTGCCCCAGCAGAAACCGCTTCCTTCACAATTAAAAAAAAAAAAAAAACCCAGAAAAATTCAAACACAATATATATCAAAATTCCAAAAATCTTACTCTATCTGACTAGTATTACAGTTTTGCTTCCTTAAATGTGACCATTAAGTAAATGCAATTATCAAAAAGTAATTTCATATTCTGATAAAAATGAGTAAATTAATACTATATATATATATATTTTACTTTTAATTCTTCAAAAATATTACTTGCTAATTTATCTTTTAAAATTAAGTATATAACAAAAATAACAACCAAATTAAGCCATATAAAATCATATTTTCTTAAAATGATCAAATAACTAAAAAAAAACACCAAATTTATCAAAAATAAAATCTAGAATTCTTATAATTTCTTAAATTCAAATCCGTTTCTTTTTTTTTTTTTAAATAAAAAAAAAAGCTTTGAGCATCGAAGAAAATCGTAAAATATGCAAAATTTTCAAATTAAATTATAATAAAAAAAAGAAGGAATTTACTTTACTTTCACGAGGCGAGAACAAGTGGAGAAATTGGCGGTGATGTCATTGACGGAGGTCATCTGAGCGGCGGCAACTCGGACTGAGTTGGATGCGGCCATGGCTTGACTTGGCGAGTCACCGTACCGTCGAGGAGTTGGTTTAAGAATTAACGTGGCTTGATGCGATTGGACGATTAAGAGGAGCGCAGTTGAGAGTGAAGTAGAGACAACAATTTACAATAATTTT
The DNA here is from genome assembly GCF_047325235.1 of Durio zibethinus. Lineage (NCBI taxonomy): Eukaryota > Viridiplantae > Streptophyta > Magnoliopsida > Malvales > Malvaceae > Durio > Durio zibethinus. The sequence continues at coordinate 3,727,919 of NC_143180.1, forward strand.
GGTAAAAACGACAATTGTTAAAACTTAAAACGCCAACAGCTTTATCTCTGTTTTTTTTTTTTTTTTTTCCTCAAAACATTAAATTTTCCTTTAAATCTTTTTATTTTATTATTGTTGTCTAAATAGATTAAAAAAAAAAACCTATACTATTTCAAAAAATCTAAATAAATCCCTATTCTTTCATCGTTTGCAATTAAACCCCTCAGGCCCTTATTTTAATTGAATAAATAATTTCCATTAACCCCCTTAACAACCTATCACTAGAAAGATGACATGAAATTATTTGCTAACTTGGCATTACATATTTACATGTGGCCAATAAGCAATTAAGAAAAAAGATTATTTGAAAAAAAAACTTATAATATCCTTTTTTATTTATTTTTTATCTTTTTTTTTATTTTCTCATCGAATAGTTATGGATTTTTTGAAAAATGATGTTGAATCGAGCAACATAACTTAGCATTAGGCTTTTTTTTTTATTAAGTATTTAGGGTATTGTTAACCATAACGAAAGATAAAGTTAGATTGAGACGAGTTTTTTTCTTTTAAATAATATTAGAACTTTTTAAATATATTTAGCTATGTATTAAATCATTATTTAAATAAGAGTTAAGTTCATAGGTTTTTTTAATAAAAAATACAAATATTGCATTGGTAGGGAGGATGCTAAGGTCAAACAAAGATGCAAATCTCAAACATGGATCCCTATTTTTTGTTTTTGTTAGATAATAACTCCATTTTGACAATTGACTTCTTTTGTCTTTGGTTTATGAAATTTTCTAGTTTTATCATTATTCTTTCATCATATTATAGAGAGAACCCAATTGGCAATACCTTTCAATTTAATATATTTTCACTACCTATTGTGAATACATTGAGAATCCAAGCATTAGGTTTCCTTTTAAAACAAATCAATTGGAGATAAATTAATATAAAAAAAAGGAAAAAAAAACAAAGAAATCAAGTTCAAATTTCCCTTTTCATTAACAAGTTGAATTAAAAACATAAAAAAACAAAAAACAAAATGATGAAACTTTAATAAGATTATTACCTATCCATTGAGATAAAATCAAGAATTTGACTACCCAAGTTGAGTACAAATTTTTAGATTAATCTAATTGATTATGTTGTTTTGATGGGCAAGATACAACCCACCTCAAATCCTTTCATTTCACAGTTTTTTATTTTTATTTTTATTTTTTTATAATAATATCATAAATATTCTTAGCTTTTCTTATATCCGATTCCATCCCCATATAATTTTTTTGGTCACAAAAAATTTTAAAAATATAAGATAATTTTATTTCAAGATCAATGCTTTACATAAATTTTTTCTAAGAATTTACATTAAACTTACAAATAGTATGTCAACAAAGGCTTATTAATAATCAAAATTGAATTTAAATCAATTTTAACGAAGCGCTAGTATCACGGACCTGAAAAAAAGTCTTGAATCTCACATCGAATATAATAGGAGGGTCACTAGGGTATATAAGGATTCACACCACCTCTTTCTTGTGAGTTGCTTTTTGTAGGACAAAATCGTGAGGCCAGAGGATCAGAGCGGATAATACCTCATAAGGGTGTGAACCGTGACAGGTAAGCTGATCTGAAACACAAAAAAAATATATACCCAAATTTCGAAGCCGCGCGGATTTGAAACTTAAATCTCGACCCATGACATTAAAATCTTATTAATAGTGTTAATCTCATTAACCTTTTCATAAATAATTTTAAATACCACTTTTGCACATCATCTTGTTCTCATTTTACATATTTCATAACTAAATATTTAACTAAACAAACACAAGTCTAATATATTTTTCATAAATAAATCTAAATGTTTAACTAAACTAACATTTCTTTGATTCAACTCAGCCTTAATAGTAAATAGATGTGTTAATAAAACGTTAAAACTTTTGCACAGCATTGAAGTTAACTTGATGATTAATTTTCTAATTATTTTGGCCAAGGCAAGACAACAAAAATATTGGGGAAAAAATAATTCATATTATTTTATAACCAAAAACTTGCTTTCTATATAAGAAAAATTGCAACTGTACGTAGGAACCAAATCATGAAAATGAAAAATAAGGAAGAAATTCAAAATAATTCTCAAAAGGGGGAGAAAGTTGTGTTCTCGTTTGCTAAAAAAGGGGGAAAGCTGGGTTTAAAAGTTGCCTAAAATGGTGGGTTGTGGAAGGTCAAAGTCAAAACCCCTTACAGCCAATAAATTAGAAAAATAAAATGTTAAAAAAATCCTTGAAATTTACTATTTTTCTTACATAAACCCTTATATTTTTATTGTATTCAAATATACCCTTATTCATTGATTTCTATCATATATATTTTTATTTCAAACAAAATATTGATTTATGTTAAGGGTTTATTTAAATATAAATAAAAAAATAAGGATTTATTTAAATACAAATTAAAATTTAAAAAATTATTTGAATGTAAAGTAAAGATTAATGGGAATTAAGTTGAATTATGTTATTTTATTTTTATTAATTGAATCAAATTTTTTAATTTCAAATATTAACCCATCAAAATTAATTAGATTTGTTCAGTTAATTTTTTAATTAATCAAATAATAAAATATATTAAATTAAATTTTAATTTTAATTTTTATATGTAAAATAAATTAAATAAAATTTTTTGACAAAAATATTCAAAATTAAATTATCAAATTAAAATCTTTTAATAATTTGAAATGAAATAAATAATTTTATATATTTTATTAAATTTTGATTAAAATTATGATTAATTTAATTTTTGAATTGAATTAATAAAAAATTATAACTTTTTTTAAAATCATTTTTAATAATTCATCGAAATTAATTTAAAGATAGATCAATTAATTGAACTAAATTAGTTCGACTGATTTATTTAGTTAAAACCGAAATTTGAATACTTTTAGTTAATGGTCTATTTGCGTGTGTAATAAAAATATAAAAATTTATTTAAATAAAATGATAAAATTAAGGGATTTTTTAAATTATTTTAGTCAAAATAAAAAGTAAAAAAAAAAAAATCCAACCCAAAAACCATGAACTAAAAACCCACAAAAAAGGCAACAAAGGAAGCCTCCTTGTTATGATGGTTTCCAAAACTCAAGATTTGTTTTGTTAAAAATTATACCTATCAAACTTTCTACAAATTTCTCTTCTTTTCTTTGTTTTGTTTTGTCTCAAAATATTCTTAAAAATCTTCCTTTTTTTTTTTTTTTCCATTTGATTGTTTTTGTTTATCCAATCCTTCAAAATAATGGGTCTTTTGAGTCTTCTTAGACAGGCTTATAACTGAAAAGATCATACAAAATTCTTCATTGTTTCATAAGGTGTGTAAGAGGAAAATCTCTGTTGGATCTTTTTTTTTTTAATAATTATGTCATGTAGGTGTTTATTTTTGTTTGATGTTTCTGAGATGATGGGTGTCTGTCGAAAGTTCTTTATTTTTTATTGCAATTTCTGGAAATACCCATAATTTTTTTTCCATTTTAATGCTTGTAAAAGATTGGCTATATACAATTTGGTTATTGTTTTGTTTGATGCTTTGAAGCTACAGATTGATAGGTGTCTGAAAGTTTCTAATTTTGTTCGAAAGTTCATATCTTTGTATTTCTAGACATACCCATCACTGGGTTTCAATTTTAACGCATGTAGAGAGGTGACAATATGAAATTTTATTCATGGTTTCGAGTCAATCGATGTTGTAGAAATTGATTGGTGTTTGAAAATTTTTTATTTTATTCTAAATTTTTTTTTTCTTTTTTGTAATTTTTAGTCAAACCCATCAATTTGTTTCATTTTAATGCATGCTGAGATTGACAATGTGGAATTCTGTTCATGGTTTCAAGTTCTTGTCTTTTGTTTGATTAATTTAAGGTATAGATTTATTAGTGTCTGAATTTTTTTAAAATTTATCTGGAGCTATATTTTTGAAGTTCTAGACATGCCAGTCAATCTTTTTCCATTTTAATGCATGCAGACGTTGACTATTTGGAATTCTAGTCTTGGAGTTTCTTGTTCATTTTGTGCATTTTGGGGGCATTCGTATTGGTTTGTTGGATCTCCAAAAGCATAAATATATTGATTGTGCCTAGATTCTTATTTTGTGCTCTGAATTCATTGCAGTTTTATGTGAATAACCACTTTATGCTGCTGTTAGTAATGCCTGTCTGTAAGATTTGTCTAGAATCGTGCAGTTTATGGGATTAAAATGAAGGTTTTTTAATATCATTCTATTGCAACTGTGCAGATTAATGTTGTCTGCATTTATCAATGTGTGTTTGATTTCTGAAACTTCTGTTGCGGGTTTGGAAATTGAGCGGAAGCCAGAGCAAATATTTAGGGTCAATAGAGTTTCCAGTATTGATTTTATGAACAATTTGATTGCTGGGTCATTTGGGTGAGAATATGTAAGTCATGGTAACAGCAGTATTAATGCGAATTGTGTCCTGCTGGAGGCCTTCTGTTGAGGGTGAAAATTCTAGTAGAGTTGGGGATGCTAATGGTAGGGTTGATGGATTGTTGTGGTACAAAGATTCAGGAAAACATGTTAATGGTGAGTTTTCAATGGCAGTAATTCAAGCAAACAATCTATTGGAAGACCATAGCCAACTTGAATCAGGTCCATTGAGCTCATTTGAATCAGGGCCTCATGGGACATTTGTTGGAATTTATGATGGTCATGGTGGTCCAGAAGCTGCTAAGTTCATAAATGAACACCTTTTTGGCTATATCAAGAGTATGTTATTGTTTCTCCTGTTTATTGAATTGAATCATAATTTGTTATTTGTCTCTTTAAATTTGGATGTATTTTGATGTTTGATGAGTGACATCTTGGCTTGTTTCCTTTGGTTGTCTTGGAAACTTCATATTTGATAGTCATGAGATATTTAAAGCTGGATCATGCACCTTAAAGAAGGACCAATGAAGTTGAAGTAGGCATGTTTGAGTGAGGCAGTGAGGATGGAACTTCACAATTTAACAAGCATTTATATTTTCATTGCAGTCTTAAAAGTCAGATTTGGAATGGGTTTTGGTTACTGTTGATGATATACATAGAGAAGATTTTGCACATTGTTGAACTGGATGGGAGTAATCTTCAAAAAAAAAAAAAGTTTGCTACTTTATGGTTTCTGAAGAAATGGAAGATAATTTAGTTTTTTTTGCATATTCGGGAACCTAGAACTTGGGTAACTGAACTATATGTTCCTGAAGTTTGTGCTATAGTCTCAAGTCATGCCTGCTCACTGCAAAGGTCTTAAGAGTTTCAAAAGTTAAGTTGTCGATATGTTTTTTGGAGCTTGAGGATCTGTCTATTTCTCTTCATATTCTCCATTTCCATAGTTTACAAGCAACAAATGTCAAATTTGGACTCAACTCTGATCCTCTTTTCCTACCTCTCTCCATCAAATTTCTTTTGCCTATAGTTCTAGTTTCCAATTTTTGATAGCTAATGCATATTTTTACTGACTCGACAGCTATTAATGGTGCAGAGTTTACAACTGAGAATCATGGAATGTCAGCTGATGTAATCAACAAAGCTTTTTTGGCAACCGAAGAGGATTTTCTTACTCATGTCAAGAAGCTGTGGCTAAGTAAGCCACTAATTGCTTCTGCTGGTTCATGTTGTTTGGTAGGAATAATTTGTGGTGGACTGCTATACATTGCAAATGCAGGAGATTCTCGAGTGGTCTTAGGAAGACTGGAAAAAGACTTTAAAGAGGTAAAAGCAGTTCAGTTGTCATCTGAGCACAATGCTAATGTTGAATCCGTACGGGAGGAGTTGCGATCATTGCATCCTAATGATCCACAGGTTGTGGTCCTCAAGCACCAAGTATGGCGCGTGAAGGGTATAATACAGGTAATTTATTGTGTCTTTGGAATAATTCTATTTTTTTGTTGATAGTTTGTTGTTACCGTTTTTTCTTCTATAACATTTCTTTTCAAGACATTGATGCAACCACTTTAAATTGATAAAAGTTGGTCAATTACTTTCTCATTCCAATATCCAGCCTGTTTTATAGATTTATAGTTCAGCACATACCAACTAGGGTGTTAGTCTTTTTCAATTTCTACTTGGTTCCAGAATTTGGAATATTTTACTTCATTTTAGGTTTCCATAGGAGAACTGCTACCTGAATTGTTATCAGTTTCTATGTTTATTTTCTTAGTAAACCATCATAGTGCTATTTATAAATTCTTGCTTTCAATATAGATGTATGATCCAAAGCAATCCTGACCCTATCTAATCCCTTTACCATCTAAGAAGCAATCCCGAGATTATTTATTAGTTAATTATTCATTCATTTATATCTTTGATATGGACTATACCTAGGGATGGCATCGGGTCGGGTTCGGGGTGGGTTTTGCTTGCCCCGAACCCGACCCGACATTATGCTTTAGCATACCCGAACCCAATCCTACCCGTTTTTTATACCCGAACCCGACCCGACATTATGTAAACCGTACCCGACCCGACCCGAAATTAATAAAATATTATTTTTTAAAATATAAAATATTATTTTTTAAATATAAATATTTAAAAATATCATTATATAAATATATATAAATAAATAATTAAATAATTAATTTAAAAATAATTTTTTATATAATGTCGGGTCGGGTTTTAGGCATACCCGAACCCGACCCGAAAACCGAAATTAAAAAAAAAAACCCGACCCTATTGGGTCGGGTCGGGCCGGAACCCGTCGGGGACGGGGTTGATTGCCGTCCCTAACCATACCAGAATCCAAATTGTTCCCTTGTTTATAACAACATTTGATGAGAATACTTGCATGCACTGCCAGGAGAACCAGCTTTGTGTTTTGATCAGTAATCATTGTAAAAACTTACTTTGGGATGTAGAGGGGTTTTATTGATAATGTTGAGGAAAGATAAATTCAAGAATTTCTAAGTTCATAATTCACCTGCTTTAGTGATGATTTTGTAGTCTTCATGGGAATGGTTTCAGGTTAACTAACAACATAAGTGATGTTTAGATGTATGAAATATGATCTGAATATGATATTTTGAGAATTGAAATATGTTTCATGACTTTCAAAGGAACACTTCAGGGGAATTGCCATTTGAATTACTATCAATCTGACAGAGAGAATTAGCATGATCTACACAACAAGCATGTGCAAATTGATAATCAATTGACCAAAGTTTATCATGTGACAGATTTCAAGATCCATTGGTGATGCTTATCTAAAGAAGGCAGAATTCAACAAAGAACCTTTATTGCCAAAGTTTAGAGTTCCAGAATCATTTGATAAGCCAATCCTACAAGCTGAGCCAGAAATATTAGTACGGAAACTCCATCCTGAAGATCAGTTTCTTATATTTGCATCAGATGGTCTATGGGAACACCTTAGTAATCAGGAGGCAGTTAACATGGTCAACACTTGTCCACGTAATGTAAGAATTCTTTTTTTGATTTTATTTTGATGTATTTAAACTGGTTAATATTGTTGTGGTTACACCCGCAATTGAGTTCTAAAACAAAATGGCTCTTATGCCATCAGAATCGTAAGAACTCCGGACCTTTCCTTTCCCCCACTTTCCAATCTGTAATAAACAAATGAAGGTGATTGATGAGTAGTGTTGTCTTCTCTATACAGTCAACTACATGTTTATCCTCTGCAACCTAGAAAATGGGTCCTTGTCCTTGAAGCAGCTGCTGCTGGCTTTTCTTACATTATGTAATTAATGTAATTGCCAACATATTATTACTAGACCAGAACATTTTAAAGGTTTTTCTTTTCTGTTCTCTTTCCTTCTCCATATACGTGAGTTATATGTTGAGTTGACTGGGAAGTAATCAATGTTTTGGTGATTAAGTTGCTTCTGGATATACTTATAAGAGATGCTTACACAGGGCATTGCCAGGAGACTTGTCAAAGCTGCACTTCACGAAGCAGCAAGGAAGAGAGAAATGCGATACTCTGACTTGGAAAAGATTGACTGCGGAGTGAGGAGGCATTTTCATGATGATATAACAGTGATTGTTTTGTTTCTGGATTCCCATCTGATAAGCCGCAGCTCCTGGCGTGGACCCCTGGTTTCAATCCAAGGAGGTGGTGGAGGAGTCTCCGGAACTGGCAACTGCTAATGCAACAGGTCCTAGACCTTTATCATTTGCTCCCCATTCTCTCCTTTTGTATGAAGAATCATTTTTCTTTTTCCTTTTAAAGAAAAGAGATTGAAAATGATTTGTTTCCAATGTATAGCCATGCAATTTCGGAACTTGTTTCCCTATAGCCATAATAGAATTATCTATAGATGTCAGTTACCAGTTAGAGAGTGCCTAAGAGAGAATCATTCTTTGAAGTTTACTCTGGTGACTGACGCATGATAATTGAAAAGCTATAAATTCGTTGACATCTATGGTATCATCCATTTATCCTTAAGAATTGCTTTATATTCTGCCACTAAATTCAAGTACATCTTTATTGTGGTTCATTCTAATTGTTGCTGTTGCGTCGTAGTCTTATCTGTTACTGGAGTGCGACTCCAGTACAACCAGAGGTTTTCTCTCTTCCGGGTATATCTCCGAATGTAGCATCTATGGAGATCTAGCTTCCTAGTTTCATCCCAACTTGAATCATATCAGCAGATGAATGTAGCACCGTATGAACTGTTGCAGAAGTTTGATCAAATGTGACATTGATCTAACATGTGTGATGGAACAATTACAGTGAACTTAAGCGGGGGTTTGGAGTTTAGTTTTATTTGCGTTACAGTATAGTTTGTTACAGTATAATTTATCTCGTTATCAGTTAAATTTAAATATCAATTTTAATAAAATTTATTTAATATAAATTTTTAATAAATTATTTTTAATTATAATTATCGTAATTTTTTTAATCTTAATTACAATAATTTTTAGTATTATTTTTAATTTCATCCAAACGCAGACACTGAGGAGTATTTTTTTTTCTTTTCAAAAAATAAAATAAACAAATTTCATTTTTATTTAAACAATATGACAGAAAATAACTATCCGAAAGGAGTATCCGACCAACCAACAATACACACTTGTCGCAGAAAAAAAAAACCCAAAGACATGGCTGCTTTGAAAGTATGCTATGCTTGTGGCATTGGCCCTGGTTCCTCCTCCTCAACCTTGACATGTTCACCAATTCACACAGCTCCATTCTCCTCCAATCAAATTAGAAGAATCTTACCCAGAACCACAGGTTCATCTTCATCTGTCCTGGTCCGTGCAGTTCTCTCTTTTCACTTTCCAACTCCCTTCCCATTTTGCCCATTGCCTGTTACAAAGAAAGCTACCAGGTTATCCCCAGCAATGGCAACTGGGTATGTTATAGTTTTCTGCTTTCCTGTCTTGTAATAAATTGTCTTCTTTTTTTTACTTAATGGTGTTAGCATCACTTAGTTTTGTTTTGAGTTTTACAACAGAAAGTAGCAAAAAAAAAATGGGGTAAAGCTGAAACTTCAGGGTAAATTCCATTGAATTTTGCCAAACTAATTCCCTAATATTTAACCTATGAAATATCTTTTATCCTATGCAACTTGATTTTTTTTTAACTCTTTTTCACGTATCTGCAAGCCATTCACATAAAGTTACATAGTGATTATAGAATCTATCATTTAATCACCGAGAATTCCTATGAACTAAGAACTCTTATCCACTAATTATATTTCCTTGTAAACAAACTTAATCATCAAATAAATTTCTAACCAATAATCAGACACCATACCATATTACCAAAAATAATAATAATAATAATGGTGAAGTGACAAAATGAATATGGACAGTCTTTTCTTTGTAGTCTAGCCAAATTAATTGCTTTTAGAAGTTAGAACATTGCAATTTCAATCTAGAATCAGTTCCACATTTTATTTCTAAAACCAAGGATAGTTAATTTAACTCTCTACATACAGAAATATCCAAGAGATTCTTCCAGCAGCTCTTGATTCCACTTCAGACCCACCTCCAATCTTTGATGGAACAACAAGGTTTGTAAGAAATTTACTTCACTTTACTTCAATTACTTGAACTAATACTGAAATTTTAGCATTCTGTAGTTGAATTTGTTTCTTGATTAGTTTCAAATGTTCATATGATTTTTCAACCAATGTGAATTCTGTTATTTGAAGGTTGTATATATCTTATACATGCCCCTATGCACAGCGAGTTTGGATTACTCGGAACTGCAAGGTTTTCTCTATAACTCTTCTCCTTTTCTGGGGTTTTATTGGTTTTATCCTTTATTTGGTTCCTGTGAAAAGTAGGAAAGGAAGTGAAATATGTTATTTACCCTGCCCCATCTTTTAGCCAAATATTTTTTGTTTTCTTCAATGATCCTCTTTCTAGGGTTGCAAACAAGTCAAATTGCTCAGGAGATATTCGGGTCTGATTTGAAAAAACTCAAACTCAGACTCATTTATTGTAAAGTTGAGCTTGAGTTATTTGAGTAAAGAGTCAAATTTAGTTCGAACAATTTAATACAGACTCGAGAAGCTCACAAGTCTAATTGAGTTTAATCGAGCCTTTTGTTTTATATAATAAGTAAATGACAAAATATAATAATTATGTCAATATTTATAATTTTAGCGGGCTTATTAGATTCTATTGAGCCGAGTTCAAGCAACCCAACTAAATTACAAACTGAGCTTGAGCATGAAAAATGAAGCTTGAGTCAAGCTTTGAGTCTCGAGTTTTTGGGTTCAAGCTTAACAGTATCGACTTGATTACACCCCTATCCCTTCCTTCTTCCCTTCCTCTCTCTATGATAAGAAAAGGCTCCCAAAAGGCACTCTCTCATCCTGCAATGCCAAGTCTGTGTAGAGTTTTGTGATTTAGTAGGGAATTATTGTTTTCTCAGGCCTTTAGTCATAACTTCAAGTCTTATGTTCAAAACTGTTTTCATATCTTTTCCAAGTTCCTATTGCTTCTCATTATAGGGTTCAGGACTGTAAATGTAGCTCTAAGCCAAAACTAATTTTGCCTCATTTGTTATTTTACATGTTGGATTGAACACTTTCCTTATTGTTTACAATTTTGAAAACCAGGGATTGCAGGACAAGATAAAATTGGTTCCAATTGATCTGAAGAACAGGCCTGCTTGGTACAAGGAGAAAGTCTACCCGGCTAACAAGGTGAGGCCACATATCTATGCACCATGCGGTATGCTTGACGAGATGTCTGAACACTGTGGACAATGACATAAGATAGTTGCATATTTTCTTAATATTTTTTGTTTAGGGTATCATAGAGGCCATAGTCTGGGGATATAAGAAAGAGTTGCAAGTGTTGAGATTCGCCTCATAGACCTATTAGATGTCACCTTTTAAAAATGATTGTACGAGTCAACTGAGTTAAGTTTTGAATTCATATTTCTTTATATTTGTTTCTAGAACACTCGGTAGAAACGAAATTGCCGTTACTAATGAGGGTTTTCTAATGATGGCAATGGCTAACAAGAGCATCTCTCAGAAAAGGATAAGAAAAATGAGGGCTGTTATAAAGTAGCATTTCAAGTTCATGGATTTTTCTTAAACATTACTTGGTAAAACAACTTTTAATTTCATTCAATGGAATTTCTTAAAACCATTATCTGAACTGACCTGATAGTGCATACGCTAAAACTGACATGACATACAAAAGATCATCAAAATAATGACCCAAAGAGGGAGATGGCGGTATGTGGAGATTAAACATGAGATGATAAAATATATGGAGAATGAATTCGGAGTTTAGTTCGGTTGGTACATAATATCAACCTAAAGAGGTGGCATTCAAATGTCTGAGATTCAAATACCAGTGCCTGCAACTTGCTCCTTTATCCTCGGGCTACAGTCTTTTTTTGTAAAAAAAAAATAGAAAATAATGTGAAAGGACCGAGAACTAACACTCTGCAATTTTCTTTTCTGCACTAAGTTATTGGGAGATCTGTGCAGGTGCCAGCATTGGAACACAACAACGAAGTGAAAGGAGAGAGTCTTGAATTGATCAAGTATATAGATAGTAACTTTGAAGGGCCTTCACTTTTCCCTGATGTAAATTCTTTAAATTCCTTGATTAGTTGTTTGCTAGCTTCATAGGTTTTTTTCTACATGCTTATTCTCTATATGACAGGATCCTGCCAAGAAAGAGTTTGCTGAAGAGTTGTTCACCTACATTGACTCATTCTATAAAACAGTGACTTCTACATTCAAAGGAGATGGAAACGAAGCTGGTGAGTCCAACTCTTATTTCTCTTCATTTGGAATATGTAAATGATATTATGTGAACCTTAACCATAAACTGCACTAGGTGCCGCATTTGATTACATTGAAACAGCCCTTTCCAAGTTTGAGGGACCCTTCTTCCTTGGGCAGTTTAGTCTGGTAAGTGAATCTTTTGTCTGTCACAGATATTGTATATTTTTTCAAAGAGGAGTTTGAAGCCCGTAGACAGAGAAAAGGAATTGCAAATTCCAAAATTTAATCCCCAGACCTGTTAAATGCAATCTCTTAAGAATGGTTACATAAACCAATTAAACTAAATTCCAGATTTATAAAAATTACAGCTTTGCTAGTCAGTTGGCGATATGCTCTTAATTTTCTAGTATCAGAAAGTAGAGTGTTAAACATTGGCCTATTTTTTCATGAACGAAGTCACTTTTGATCACATGGAACAAAAAATGTTTCCTGTCGTTTTCAGGTGGATATGGCTTATGCTCCATTCATTGAAAGATTTCAGCCTTTTTTGTTGGAAGTGAAGAAGTATGACATTACTCTTGGCAGGCCTAAACTGGCAACTTGGATTGAGGTATTGCCAGATATTATTTGTCTAAATCTAGAAAACATGTTCAACGTTGAAATGACTTTTCTAATCTATCGGACTGGAATGTTGTACCAGTTTGGGTTTTTTTTTTTTTTTTTTATGGATTTTTATAGTAAATCTATGCTTGGCAGGAGATGAACAAAAACGAGGGTTACAAACAAACCAGGCGTGATCCAAAGGAACTTGTTGAGAGCTACAAGATACGTTTCATGGTACTCCATTTTTAAAGCTTAAGCAGTATCGAAAATTCTCAGTTTCCCTAACCTGTTCCCTTTGCAGGCTCAGCTTTGAACAACAGGTATTCCCTGTTTGTCCTACTCTGCAGGCTGAACTGTGAACAACGGAATTCCCTGTTTGTCCTACTATGAAATCATCGTATCAAGTCTGTTATTTCCAATGGTACTTCTAGTATTCTCCACTTCAAATCCTTCCTTCCCCCAATCAAAAAAGGAGAAAAGAAAGACAAATTAGAACAGTTTTGCATAATGACTGATGTAATCTTACGATAACAAGAACTCCCCTTGGATTGAAATGGTTGTTTTATTTGTGACGTTTTTGCCTGCAGGGGTGGGCAACCAACTATCTTTGTCCAACAGAATTCAGGATATGCCATTATTAAAAACAATGAAAGAAGTATTAACCAGAATCATATCTCTCTTTATGAAGCTATATGCATGTAAATCTCTCGTGTATGGCCAAAAGTTGATCAGAGTATCATTAAAATGTAGTTATGCTTGCAATCCAATCAGTTACTGCATGTAGAAAAGCATCACATGCGAATGCAATGGCAACTTACCATGGAGAGTGTGACAGAGAGAACTACATCCAATTGCTTTTGACGAAGATGCTTTCTGCTCAAGAGCCTTCCAATAAGAATAGAAACTGCTCAATAATCTGGGGAAGCATAGCCCTGCTCTGCTGCATGCTGAAGATTCAAGGACTTGAGAGTTTTCTGATATCAATTTTATAATCAATTCATCATCATAATATAAAACAGGGTATGAAATTTTGCTATACATAATATGATCTGCCTCAAATATTCTTGTGTATAAGCTGTAAGCAGCTACTTGACTAGTAATAGTCATTTACACTACAATGGCACGGTAAGAGTTTCTTCATCTCTAGTTGCAGTAGCAAATTACAGCATAAATTGTGCTTCTATTGGGACTCAATTTACTTTAAGGACCCGGCATCCTCCACAAAAATAGAAGATGCCTCATTCCAACTTCTAAACCCTCATCACAAATATATCAACCCAAAAATATTCTGAAACTTATGAAATAGGAACAGCCCACAAATATATTAATACTACCCTCACCAAAACAGTTAATTAGAAAAAACTTTGATAGTTGTGAACTTCGAAAGAAAGGACTTTCTCCTCAATCCAGTGAAATATAGAATCCAGCTTCACGCGTGTGCAGATGTTTGTCAGAAAGAACATGAAGTAACATGAGAGATCAGCCACAAACAGTCAGCACCAAAAATTTGCAAGCAAATGCAACCCAACAGGTAGAGATAACTACTTTAGTAATACTTTCCATATCTTCCTCATATACACAGCTAATGACATTATGGAAAGCCCCGCTGAAATATAAAGCAAGATAACGCCTGAAGCTACTAAAACCCCAGGTTCTCCGAGACTGCATAAAGGGAAAAAATAGAAAAGAAAAGAAAAAAAAAAAAAGAAACAGTCAGATCCTAAAAGAATGATTCAAGCAGGCTTATTGGAATTTATCATTTTCATGTTGGTCAAGGAAGCAATTTAATAAACCTGGTATCTCGTGTAGCCAGAAGGATGGTTAGTGCAGCCATCTGTGTGGCAGTTTTCCACTTCCCCAGATTATTTACCGCAACAGCCTGATAATATGTATCAAACTTAAAATTAGCTACAACCAAAACCTAAGCATATCCTTATGAGAAAAAAAAAAGCATCTAAAAAGCCTTTTATTTAGAAGTAAAATACGTTGTTGATTAACATCCATGGGAGAGAAACATACCTCTAAAAGCTTACTATTTTGAGAAGCAGCCCATTCCCTAACGGCGGACATAGTTATCTACAAATAAATTGCCAACTATTTCTAAGATATGCACAACTAATTCATAAACATATAGAAAAATATGGGCTATAGTATATATTACCTCCCTTCCGATAATGGCAATTGACGGTACAATGAGTATCCATGGCACTTGCCCAAACATAGCAACATTCAAAGGTCTTGAACATAATAAGACCAATGTAGCAGCAACCATAAGCTACAATTAACAGGCATGCTATCAGATGAAATGCTCAATGGTTAAGACAAGTTAATACATAACTTTAGCAATTAAACTGTATAAAAGAAGCACTTAAAAGTTCAGAAAATAAAAAGGAAAAAAGAACAGACCTTGTCAGCGACTGGATCCAAAAATGCACCAAAGACAGAACGTAACCTCATCTGAAAGACATAATAAATATTTTACTCAGATCAATTATAAATAGTAACTATAAACCAAGAGGAAAAAGAAAGGCTTCCATTGCAATGTAACGAGGGCATGTGGTGGAGGGCATACCTTCCGAGCAATGTACCCGTCAAGCCAATCGGTTATAGCAGCAGCAATAAATATGCTAGTTGTAGCAGTCCTTCCCCACCAACTATCGACATAAAAGGCTAAAGAGAAAAAAGAAAACCATTTCATTAGTCTCTTGGATCGCAAAGTTTTCACATTGGCAATGCAATTAGCAATTTCCACTAAAAATTCAAAAGCACACCAATCCATAGATATCTTATACCAACTAAACCACATTACATTGCACGGTTGCACCCTATCAACATTGATCACAATTCACGAGTGCGGAGATTTCAAATACAAATAAAAGCCGTAACTTCCAAAAACATATCAGAGTTATCAGATTATGACTCGATGAGACTCGGAAATTACAAACAAAATACCCTGACATACACATAATTCATGAGCCAAGACTCGATAAGCAAACCAGGCTGACCTAAACATAACCATAATGGTTACGCATGTTACGTCTCAAGCAGACATCAAAATCACAAACATATGATCTAAATATACAAGAAAAACCATGGAAACTTTAGTTATTATCCAAACATTAAACAGATCAAAATTAAAGGTCCAAACAATGGAGGAAACAACAAAACCTTATTGCATTACATTAAAATTGAAAAGCATTGTCAAATAAATCCAAATCTAACATCACAATTCACAAATATTAAATTAAAATATTGATAAAGAAAATTCAAGAAAAGAAACTTAACTGAAAACCAGCAACGGCACGGCGGCGACACGACCCAGGGTTAAAACAGTGGGCAAAGTTAAAATTTGGGAAGAAGAATTATTAGGAGAAGACAATTTAGGGTGGTGTTCTTCTTGTTGTTGCACCAACGGCGACGTTTTGGAATCCGAATCCATATCCACAATAATGCCGTTAGACCCGGAACCCGACTCGTTAAAGGCTCCTTTATTGTTTGCTGAGGAGGAGAAACAGTTGGGAAAGGCGAACCTACTAAAAGGAAGTAGGTTTTTATTGGGAATGCTAAATTGGGCCGAGGGTGAGAAAGGGGCTATCATGCGCCGCGTTAGTTGGAGTGAGGGTGGAGCCCGGGTGGTGGCGGTGGTGGTGGTGGTTATGGTTCGGACCAATTTGCTTGGCTTCACGTAGATTGAGGCCGCCAGGCTCAGTTTCAGCCCTAACATTTTGGACTTCCTTTTTTCCTTTTCTGGGTTCTAATTTTTTTCCATTTACGTGAGATTAAGGTTATTTATGGAGTTAGAGCTTCACATCCCTCATGTCTGCCGACTTTTGGTCCCTTCGAGAATTCCGCTCTCGTTGCCTACCTTGATGCCTTTATATTATTCTTTTTCTTTTTCTTTTTTAAATTATTTAATATTTCTTTGTTCCTTAAAGTGGGTCAGTCTGGCATTGTCCAATGAGGCCAATCCATATGAAAAACCGTCTTAAACCTAATAGGCCTAATAGTCTATACTCTTGAAATTGAGCCCAAACACTTCCCAACTAAGATATCCTTATCGGTTTGATGGCCATCTAAACTTGTTAAAAATATAGCATATCATTTATAAATTTTTTTAATTTTATAATTAATTAATTAATTATAATAAAAATTTACGTTAAGATTCATTATTTGAAGTGTAAATTTTATATGATTTTTTAGATTTTTTAATGAATTCTAATTAATGTTGAATTATAAATGATGATATGTTCACATTAAAAAAGTATAAAACGGACAATGTTGTTTATATCTAGAGGTGTTTATGGACTAGGTTGTATCGTGTACGGGCAGGACTTAGATTTGATGTTAATAATTTATATATTTACTCAAATATGATCTAATCTAAAATTTTGAATTTTAAATATTTCTCAAGTTCGATCAAAATAAAAAAAAATTAAAATCATCCATTAAACTTAATTTATATAATAAAAATTTTAAAAAATATTATTAAATTAAATTTAATGAAATTATATTTGATTTATATATATTAAAAATAAAAATTATATACAAATTACTTTTATTTTTAATTTTTATATATGTGAATTAATTTATATATAATTCATATGTATATATAATTTATATATATGTAAATTAAGGTCAAGATGAGTAGAGTTTGAGTTTTAAATATTTTATTTAAGATTTGACTCAAAATTTGAATAAATTTAAAAATTTATACTTAAATTTATTTAATAACTTTTATTTTTTTTTATTTACATTCTCTCAAAATTTAAAACATTTCTTTAAATTTGAGCAAATAACTTAATTTTTAAATAGGTCTATTTATGCCAAAAGGGTTGGCATGTGACTTTGATTAGGTTAATTAGTGAAAGTATTGAGTATTTCTAGACCTTTTCCTTTAAAAGTGTGCAAAACTGAATGATTGTCTCTTATCCACCCATGAATTTAAACTTGCCCAATTAGATAATAATAACAATAATAACCATAGTGGTGGCAAGTGTCTTATTTTGACAAAAAGATAGAAAGCACATCAAATTTATCAACGCATTCTTTTTATAATAGTAATAATAATATAAAAAGATTATCAATTTTATGGATATTTATTGATATTTGTCTAAGATTAATTAAATTTTTATTTTTAAAATGTTTTTGCTAATGGAAGCATTAAGAGCATTTAATATTATTATATTAAGTAATATATATTCTTCAATGCATTGAAATTCTCTCATTAATTTCATTCAATTGACTTGTTTTAAAAGACGAAAATCACTAAGATCATATCATAATAAATTGTTAATTTAAAGTTTAAAACTATTGACATGCTAAATCGATTTAATTTACTTGAATAAAAGACATTTCTTTACTAGAATAAAAAAAAATTATAATAAAAAAAGGGTTTTGTCTCGATTTGTAAAAACATAAAAATAATGTTGCAAAAAGGAAAAAAAAAGAATTTAGTTTATCCTCTTTTAATAATGGCATGAGAAAAAGAAAAGGCAAAAAGCGTAACTTTTTTGTTAGTATCCGTAGTAAGATTCATGGTCATGGGCCTACATGTTATCGCAGACCCCACTTCTTTTCAGTGCAATAACTATTCTGACGGTGATTTCTAACATTGACATTATTTTATTTAAAAAAAAAAAAAAAACTTTGACAAGAACATTTTATTTTCAAGTAAATATTTTCATTGCCGACACTTTGCCTAATTATTTTTTGAGTAAAAAAAAGGACAAAATAACAATATACAAAAACTTTCATTTCATTTTGGTGATTATTTATCTCTATTATATTAATTAAGAAATAAAAAATTTTAACCATCACTTTTATCCTAAAAATAAAAAAAAAACAACTTCATAATACTATTTTATACATCATATAAACTCTTAAAAGACATAAAATAATTTTTTATTGACGAAAAAAAAGAAAATATACAAAATAAAATTATAAATTTTTTTGGTAAAAAAATTTAAAAGTAAATAAATTATTTAATCTCTCAACTTATGATAAGATGTGTTATAATTTAAAATAAGTGACTGTAAATCATGTATTCAAGATGATTCAAATAAATGATCATCGATGTGATTCGAATTTAAGATCTTTTCGTCAATAAAAATAAATATTAACAAATTAAATCAATAATTTATTGATAAAATTAATACTAAGAGTGAATTTTGAATTAATAGTAAAAGTGAATTGTATCCAAAATCTACGATCATTTTATATGATTTTTTTTTAATTTTAACTCATTTGTTATATAATATATACTAATAATTTATGCATTTTATTCTAAAATTACTATTCAATAACTTTCTACGTGTAACTTAATTCATTTTTTTTCTTTTCGCTAGTCTCCTAAATAATTGAATTTAGCATACATATATACCTTCTTTGTCTCATTATTTATTTATTTTTAAAAATTTCTTAAAATTAAATATTTTTTATTTTTTGCATTAAAAATTATAAAATTTAAATTTTAATATTAAATTATTAAAATCAAAATTTTTTAATTTCATAAAAATCAATAACATTAAAAAAAATGAAGGAAGTAATATAATAAAATAAACTTTACATATTAATGAAATTTAGGGTAATATGCACTTTAGTAGTTTAATTATTTATACACTACGTAACTATATTTTAGCTATAATTATGATTGTTTCTATTTTAGTCCTTTTAAGATTCAACTATTGTATTTATTTTTATTTTTATTTTTATTTTTATTTTTATTTTTATTTTTATTTTTATTTTTCTGGTTAAAAGATTTGCCGAATCCTGCCTTTCTCCGTCTTCGAACTCCGTGACAGAAAATCACCCATATGGTGATAATGTGACGCTAATCTCGTTATCGCCCTTTTGCATGTGCCGGCCTTCCCATCACTGTCCTCTCTCTCTCACTCCCTCAGTTCCCTTCTACCAAACAACGGAACCGAAACTCCCTCTCTCTCTCTCTCTCTCTCTCTCTCTCTCTCTCTCATTTCCTTTTATTTCTCTTCCATTGTTTTTCCGTTGCAGAAATTCAACCAAAACAGACAAATCTCCGAAAGATACTCTTCTTCGTCTCCGACCTCAAAATCTCACAGACCAATCAAATCGATCCACCTCACCCACACCAAATGAGATCCTCCGCCACTACCGTTATAACAGCCGCCAAAGCCGTAAATCCCCTTATAACATTCGAACACAAGAGGTACGCTCTTCTCGCCACGCGTCCCTTTGATTTCTCTCTCTGATCCTTGTCAATTTTGATCAGATCTTTTTTTTTTTTCTTATTTTCTGTAAATTTATTTGACTGGTTTTGACTTCGAATTTTTTATCCGTGATTCTTGAAATTTTCATTTATGGATTCTTGATTTGGATTTGACAATGTGAAATGTGATTTAATTCTTTGAACAAATTTGAGTGGAAAATATGAGCATATGTTGTTTTCAAGTGTAACTTTGGCAATCTTTGGAAGCCTATTGCAGGTAAATTCAAGCTCGATTTTGATTGAATTTTTCTTTTTTTCTTCTTTTACTTTGATGCATTTGAGTTAAATTTTTCGTGATCAAGATCTTATTGAATTTGATCATAATTTAGTTTAGTAATTGACGAATGTGGTGGCTGGTTGCTAGAGATTTAAGTTAGTTTTTGCTGAGAACATTGTTTAATTCAGTGATCTTTCATTGAATTTTTTAATGGAATGTGGTTTGATTTTTGAGCAAATTGAGTGGAAAATGAGTGATGATAGAAATCAAAGTAGTTTAGGTTGGACTAGGATATGTTGTTGTCTAGTGTAACTAGGCAATGTTTGGAGGAAGATTGCAGGTAATTTGAGTTGTATTTCAATTAAATTACATGCCATTTCGCTTTTAGTTTGGCTTCGTATTTCTTGCTGTAGATTTTATTTCGCAATGAGTTGTATTGATTTGAATTTGATAAGTTTAGGTTAATATGGCAAGTAATTTTAATTTTAAGCTAGTTTTTGCTTAGAATGTTGTGGAAATTTGCAATCTTTGTTTGAGCTTTTCTTTCATGGAATTATATATTGTTAATGTGAAGATTTTGTTGAACTTTTGGGGGTTATTAAAGCATTTATTGTTGACAGGGATGCATATGGATTTGCGGTGAGACCTCAGCATGTGCAAAGATACCAAGAATATGCTAATATCTACAAGGTATTTTTCTTGACTATCTCTGCGTTTATTATTGCCTTTTATTTTAAGCTCATCACCTTCTTTCAGCTGCTGACGAAAAAGAAAATGATGATAAAATGCCATCTCATATATCATGCTGAATGTTGAATAATGTGTCTCACTCTCTCACTTAGTACAGAAATGGGTGATAATGTGTCATAGAGTTATTCTCTGAAACAACAGACTAACTTAAGCCAATAAATTCTGTTAAGACTTGACATATTTCCTTTAATCCTTCTTCTCTTTTTCTTTCTCAACCTCTCTCTCTTCCACATTGTTACTGGTCCTGAATGATAACAATTTCTATAATTCAGAACTTTGATTTATTTTCTTTGACTAATTTCTGGGCAACTGAATGGAGATCAAAGGAAATAATCTCAACTAAGAAGAATAAAGGTTATATCCTGTCTATTTCCATGACTTTAGGAAGAAGAGGAGGAAAGATCAGATAGGTGGAATGATTTCTTGGAACGCCAAGCCGAGTCTGCTCAATTGCCTATCAATGGAATACCTTCAGAGGAAGGCAAGGAGGCCTCACATACTGAAGTTGCAGACGAATGGAACAATGAAGTACAGGAGGGAGCTGTGGGAGATGATATATGTGAAAAGAAGGCTGATTCTGATAGTCTGTCTGACAATGATACAGAAAAACAGAAGGTACAGTCTGCACCGGAGAAAAGAGTTCATCAGATCCAAATATGGACTGAAATTAGACCGTCCCTTCGGGCCATTGAAGATATGATGAGTAGTCGTGTAAAGAAGAAAGGCAGTTTATCAAAAAATGAGCAAGAAACCTGTCGAGGGAAGCTGTTAACTCCTACTGAAGCTGGTAGAATCCCAAAGGGGGCATCAGAGGAGGATTCTGAGGATGAATTTTATGATGCAGAGAGATCTGACGCAGTTCAGGATGCCCCTACCAGTGACAGTGTGAGTACCACAACAGGTGCTGATGCTGCTGCCAATGCAGCTCCAACAGAACCTTTATTTCCCTGGAAAGAAGAGTTGGAAGTTCTTGTTCGTGGTGGAGTGCCTATGGCTCTTAGGGGAGAGGTATTTTATTTGATGTCATCATTCTCTTTTGATTTTCCACACTCTTTCTCTTCCTCTCTCTCTCTCTCTCTCTTTCTCT